>NC_090952.1:2400000-3000000 GCF_040807025.1 Struthio camelus | reverse complement strand
AGTGGTTTTAGGCTCGGCAGAGTGGTTTTAGGCTCGGCAGAGTGGTTTTAGGCTCGGCAGAGTGGTTTTAGGCTCGGCAGAGTGGTTTTAGGCTCGGCAGAGTGGTTTTAGGCTCGGCAGAGTGGTTTTAGGCTCGGCAGAGTGGTTTTAGGCTCGGCAGAGTGGTTTTAGGCTCGGCAGAGTGGTTTTAGGCTCGGCAGAGTGGTTTTAGGCTCGGCAGAGTGGTTTTAGGCTCGGCAGAGTGGTTTTAGGCTCGGCAGAGTGGTTTTAGGCTCGGCAGAGTGGTTTTAGGCTCGGCAGAGTGGTTTTAGGCTCGGCAGAGTGGTTTTAGGCTCGGCAGAGTGGTTTTAGGCTCGGCAGAGTGGTTTTAGGCTCGGCAGAGTGGTTTTAGGCTCGGCAGAGTGGTTTTAGGCTCGGCAGAGTGGTTTTAGGCTCGGCAGAGTGGTTTTAGGCTCGGCAGAGTGGTTTTAGGCTCGGCAGAGTGGTTTTAGGCTCGGCAGAGTGGTTTTAGGCTCGGCAGAGTGGTTTTAGGCTCGGCAGAGTGGTTTTAGGCTCGGCAGAGTGGTTTTAGGCTCGGCAGAGTGGTTTTAGGCTCGGCAGAGTGGTTTTAGGCTCGGCAGAGTGGTTTTAGGCTCGGCAGAGTGGTTTTAGGCTCGGCAGAGTGGTTTTAGGCTCGGCAGAGTGGTTTTAGGCTCGGCAGAGTGGTTTTAGGCTCGGCAGAGTGGTTTTAGGCTCGGCAGAGTGGTTTTAGGCTCGGCAGAGTGGTTTTAGGCTCGGCAGAGTGGTTTTAGGCTCGGCAGAGTGGTTTTAGGCTCGGCAGAGTGGTTTTAGGCTCGGCAGAGTGGTTTTAGGCTCGGCAGAGTGGTTTTAGGCTCGGCAGAGTGGTTTTAGGCTCGGCAGAGTGGTTTTAGGCTCGGCAGAGTGGTTTTAGGCTCGGCAGAGTGGTTTTAGGCTCGGCAGAGTGGTTTTAGGCTCGGCAGAGTGGTTTTAGGCTCGGCAGAGTGGTTTTAGGCTCGGCAGAGTGGTTTTAGGCTCGGCAGAGTGGTTTTAGGCTTGGCAGAGTGGTTTTAGGCTTGGCAGAGTGGTTTTAGGCTTGGCAGAGTGGTTTTAGGCTTGGCAGAGTGGTTTTAGGCTTGGCAGAGTGGTTTTAGGCTTGGCAGAGTGGTTTTAGGCTTGGCAGAGTGGTTTTAGGCTTGGCAGAGTGGTTTTAGGCTTGGCAGAGTGGTTTTAGGCTTGGCAGAGTGGTTTTAGGCTTGGCAGAGTGGTTTTAGGCTTGGCAGAGTGGTTTTAGGCTTGGCAGAGTGGTTTTAGGCTTGGCAGAGTGGTTTTAGGCTTGGCAGAGTGGTTTTAGGCTTGGCAGAGTGGTTTTAGGCTTGGCAGAGTGGTTTTAGGCTTGGCAGAGTGGTTTTAGGCTTGGCAGAGTGGTTTTAGGCTTGGCAGAGTGGTTTTAGGCTTGGCAGAGTGGTTTTAGGCTTGGCAGAGTGGTTTTAGGCTTGGCAGAGTGGTTTTAGGCTTGGCAGAGTGGTTTTAGGCTTGGCAGAGTGGTTTTAGGCTTGGCAGAGTGGTTTTAGGCTTGGCAGAGTGGTTTTAGGCTTGGCAGAGTGGTTTTAGGCTTGGCAGAGTGGTTTTAGGCTTGGCAGAGTGGTTTTAGGCTTGGCAGAGTGGTTTTAGGCTTGGCAGAGTGGTTTTAGGCTTGGCAGAGTGGTTTTAGGCTTGGCAGAGTGGTTTTAGGCTTGGCAGAGTGGTTTTAGGCTTGGCAGAGTGGTTTTAGGCTTGGCAGAGTGGTTTTAGGCTTGGCAGAGTGGTTTTAGGCTTGGCAGAGTGGTTTTAGGCTTGGCAGAGTGGTTTTAGGCTTGGCAGAGTGGTTTTAGGCTTGGCAGAGTGGTTTTAGGCTTGGCAGAGTGGTTTTAGGCTTGGCAGAGTGGTTTTAGGCTTGGCAGAGTGGTTTTGGCCCTGGCGCAGTGGTTTCAGCCCCGACGCAGTGGTTTTGGCTCTGGCGGAGTGGTTTTAGGCTCGGGCGAGTGGTTTCAGCAACGACGCAGTGGCTTCTGCCCTGACGCAGTGGTTTCAGGCTCGGCGGAGTGGTTTTCAGCCTGACGGAGCAGTTTCAGCCCCGACGCAGTGCTTTTAGGCTCGGCGGAGTGGTTTTAAGGTCAGACAAGTGGTTTTGGCCCTGGCGGAGTGGTTTCAACCCCAACGCAGTGGTTTTCGGCTTGGCGGAGTGGTTTAAACCCCGACACAGTGCTTTTCGGCTTGGCGGAGTGGATTCAACCCCGACAGAGTGCTTTTTGGCTTGGCGGAATGGTTTCAGCCCAAACAGAGTGCTTTTCGGCTTCACGCAGGGGTTTCAGCCCCGACGGAGCGGTTTTGGCCCCGACGGAGTTGTTTTAGGCTCGGCAGAGTGGTTTTAGGCCTGACGCAGTGGTTTCAGGCTCGACGCAGTGGTCCCAGCCCCGACGCAGTGGTCCCAGCCCCGACGCAGTGGTTTCAGGCTCGGCGGAGTCGTTTTAAGGTCAGACGAATGGTTTTGGCCCTGGCGGAGTTGTTTCTGCCCTGACGGAGTGGTTTTGGCCCTGACGGAGTGGTTTTAGGCTTGGTGGAGTGGTTTCAGCACCGACAGAGTGGTTTTAGGCCTGACGCAGTGGTTTCAGCCCTGACGCAGTGGTTTTGGTCCTGGCACAGTGGTTTCAGCCCCGACGGAGTGGAGTTGGTCCTGGCACAGTGGTTTCTGCCCCGACGCAGTGGTTTCTGCCCTGACAGAGTGCTTTTTGGCCCCAACACAGTGGTTTTAGGCTTGATGGAGTGGTTTCAGCCCTGACGCAGTGGTTTTAGGCTTGATGGAGTGGTTTCAGCCCCGACGCAGTGGTTTTAGGCTTGATGGAGTGGTTTCAGCCCCGACAGAGTGGTTTTGGTCCTGGCACAATGGTTTCAGGCTTGGCGGAGTGGTTTCAGCCCCGAAGTAGTGGTTTTAATGTCGGCGGAGTGGTTTCAGCCCTGATGCACTGGTTTTAGGCTCGGCGGCGTGGTTTTGGCTCTGACGGAGTTGTTTTGGCCCCGGCGGAGAGGTTTGAGCCTCGATGAAGTGGTTTTAGGCTTGGCGCAGTGGTTTTTATGTCGGCGGAGTGGTTTTGGCCCTGGTGGAGTGGTTTTCGGCTTGACGCAGTGCTTTTCAGCCTGACGGAGCAGTTTCCGCCCCAGCACTGTGGTTTCCGCCCTAACGGAGTGGTTATAGGCTCGGCGGAGGGGTTCCAGCCCTGACGGAATGGTTTTAGGCTTGATGGAGTGGTTTTAAGGTCAGCGGAGTGGTTTCGGCCCCGACGGAGGGGTTTTAGGCTCAGCGGAGTGGCTTCCGCCCTGACAGAGTGGTTGTAGGCTCGGCGGAGTGCTTTTCAGCCTGACGGAGTGGTTTTAGGCTCGGCGGAGTGGTTTTAATGTCGGCGGGGTGGTTTTAGGCTCGGCGGAGTGGTTTTTATGTCGGCGGAGTGGTTTTGGCCCTGGTGGAGTGGTTTTCGGCTTGACGCAGTGCTTTTCAGCCTGACGGAGCAGTTTCCGCCCCAGCACAGTGGTTTCAGCCCCGACGGAGGGGTTTTAATGTCAGCGGAGTGGTTCCAGCCCTGACGGAATGGTTTTAATGTCAGCGGAGGGGTTTTGGGCCTGGCAGAGTTGTTTCGGCCCTGGCGCATTGGTTTTGGCCCTGGCGGAGTGGTTTCAACCCCGACAGAGTGCTTTTTGGTTTCACGGAGGGGTTTCAGCCCCGACAGAGCGGTTTCAGCACTGGTGGAGTGGTTTTGGCCCCGACGGAGTTGTTTCAGGCTCGGCGGAGTGGTTTTGGCCCCGACGGAGTTGTTTCAGGCTCGGCGGAGTTGTTTCAGGCCTGACGCAGTGGTTTCAGCCCCAGCGGAGTGGTTTTGGCCCCGACGGAGTGGTTTTAGGCTAGGCCGAGTGGTTTCAGCCCTGACGCAGTGGTTTCAGGCTTGGCGCAGTCATTTCAGCACTGGTGGAGTGGTTTTGGCTCTGACGGAGTTGTTTTGGGCCTGACGCAGTAGTTTCAGCCCCGACGCAGTGGTTTTAGGCTTGATGGAGTGGTTTAGCCCCGACGGAGGGGTTTTAGGCTTGATGGAGTGGTTTCAGCCCCGACGCAGTGGTTTTGGCCTCGGCGGAGTGGTTTCAGCCCCGACGCAGTGGTTTTGGTCCTGGCACAGTGGTTTCAGCCCCAACGCAGTGGTTTTGGCCCTGGCGCAGTGGTTTCAGCCCCGACGCACTGGTTTTGGCCCTGGCGGAGTGGTTTCTGCCCCGACGCACTGGTTTTAGGCTTCACGGAGCGGTTTCAGCCCTGACGCACTGCTTTTCGCCTCGGCGGAGCGGTTTCAGCCCCGACGGAGTGCTTTTAGGCTCGGCGGAGTGGTTTTCCACCTGACGCAGTGGTTTTCGGCTTGGCGGAGTGGTTTCAGCCCTGACGCACTGCTTTTAGGCTCAGCAGAGTGGTTTTCCACCTGACGCAGTGGTTTTCGGATTGGCGGAGTGGTTTTGGCCCTGGCGCAGTGGTTTCAGCCCTGACGCAGTGGTTTTGGCCCTGGCGGAGTGGTTTCAGCCCTGACGGAGTGGTTTTAGGCTCGGCGGAGTGGTTTCAGCCCTGACGCAGTGGTTTTGGCCCTGGCGGAGCGGTTTCAGCCCCGACGGAGTGGTTTTCGCCTCGGCGCAATGGTTTTCAGCTTGGCAGAGTGGTTTCAGCCCTGACCCACTGCTTTTAGGCTCGGCGGAGTGGTTTCAGCCCCGATGGAGTGGTTTTCGCCCCGGCGGAGTGGTTTTAGGCTTGGCAGAGTGGTTTTGGCCCAGGCGCAGTGGTTTCCGCCCCGGCAGAGTGGTTTTGGCCCTGGCGGAGTGGTTTTAGGCTCGGCCGAGTGGTTTCAGCAACGACCGAGTGGCTTCTGCCATGACGCAGTGGTTTCAGGCTCGGCGGAGTGGTTTTCAGCCCTACGGAGCAGTTTCAGCCCCGATGCAGTGCTTTTAGGCTTGATGGAGTGGTTTTAAGGTCAGACGAGTGGTTTTGGCCCTAGCGGAGTGGTTTCTGCCCCGACGGAGTGGTTTTCGGCTTGGCGGAGTGGTTTCAACCCCGACACAGTGCTTTTCAGCTTGGCGGAGTGGATTCAACCCTGACAGAGTGCTTTTTGGCTTGGCGGAAATGGTTTCAGCCCCAACAGAGTGCTTTTCGGCTTCACGGAGGGGTTTCAGCCCCGACGGAGGGGTTTTAGGCTTGATGGAGTGGTTTCAGCCCCGACGCAGTGGTTTCAGGCTTCACGGAGCGGTTTCAGCACTGGTGGAGTGGTTTTGGCCCCGACAGAGTTGTTTTAGGATCGGCGGAGTGGTTTTCGGCCCCGACGCAGTGGTTTCAGGCTCGGCGGAGTGGTTTTGGCCCTGACGGAGTGGTTTCAGGCTCGGCGGAGTGGTTTCAGGCCTGACTCAGTGGTTTCAGCCCTGACGGAGTGATTTTCGGCTCGGCGGAGTGGTTTCAGCCCCGACGCAGTGGTTTTGGCCTCGGCGGAGTGGTTTCAGCCCCGATGCAGTGGTTTTGGTCTCGGCGGAGTGGTTTCAGCCCCGACGCAGTGGTTTTGGCCTCGGCGGAGTGGTTTCAGCCCCGACGCAGTGGTTTTGGCCTCGGCGGAGTGGTTTTAAGGTCAGACGAGTGGTTTTGGCCCTGGCGGAGTGGTTTTAAGGTCAGACGAGTGGTTTTGGCCCTGGCGGAGTGGTTTTGGCCCTGGCGGAGTGGTTTTGGCCCTGGCGGAGTGGTTTTGGCCCCGGCGGAGTGGTTTCGGCCCCGACGCAGTGGTTTCGGCCCCGACGCAGTGGTTTCGGCCCCGACGCAGTGGTTTCGGCCCCGACGCAGTGGTTTCGGCCCCGACGCAGTGGTTTCGGCCCCGACGCAGTGGTTTCGGCCCCGACGCAGTGGTTTCGGCCCCGACGCAGTGGTTTCGGCCCCGACGCAGTGGTTTCGGCCCCGACGCAGTGGTTTCGGCCCCGACGCAGTGGTTTTAGGCTTGATGGAGTGGTTTCCGCCCCGACGCAGTGGTTTTAGGCCTGTTGGAGTGGTTTTAGGCCTGACGCAGTGGTTTCAGGCTCGGCAGAGTGATTTCAGCACCGACGGAGTTGTTTCAGGCTCGGCCGGGTGGTTTCAGCCCCGACGCAGTGGTTTTAGGCTCGGCGGAGTGGTTTCAGCCCCTACGCAGTGGTTTTAGGCTCGGCGGAGTCGTTTCAGCCCCGACGCAGTGGTTTTAGGCTCGGCGGAGTCGTTTCAGCCCCGACACAGTGGTTTTGGTCCTAGCGTGGTGGTTTCAGCCCCAACGGAGTGTTTTTGGGCTTGGCGGAGTGATCTCAGCCCCGATGCAGTGGTTTTAACTTGGCGCAGTGGTTTTTATGTCGGCGGAGTGGTTTTGGCCTTGGTGGAGTGGTTTTCGGCCTGACGCAGTGGTTTTCAGCCTGACGGAGCAGTTTCCGCCCCAGCACAGTGGTTTCAGCCCTGACGGAGGGGTTTTAGGCTCGGCAGAGTGGTTTCAGCCCCGACGGAGGGGTTTTAGGCTTGGCGCAGTGGTTTTAATGTCGTCGGAGTGGTTTTGGCCCTGGCGGAGTGGTTTTAGGCTTGATGGAGTGGTTTCAGCCCCGACGGAGGGGTTTTAGGCTCGGCAGAGTGGTTTCAGCCCCGACGGAGTGGTTTTAGGTTTGGCGGAGTGGTTTCAGCCCCGATAAGAGTGGTTTTTGGCTCAGCGGAGTTGTTTTAGGCTTGACGGAGTGGTTTCAGTCTCGGCGGCGTGGTTTTGGCCCTGGAGGAGGAGTTCCCGCCCTGCCTGATGCAGTGGTTTTTTCCTTGGCGGAGTTGTTTCAGCCCCGGCAGAGTGGTTTTTGGCCTGGCAGAGTGGTTTCAGCAGCGACGGAGTGGTTTTCGGCTTAACGCAGTGGTTTTAGGCTCGGGGCCCCGGTTTTGGCCCCGTCGTAGCTTTTTTAGGCTCAGCGGAGTGGTTTCGGCCCCCACGGAGTGGTTTTGGTCCTGACAGAGTGGTTTCAGGCTTGGCGGAGTGGTTTTAAGGTCTGCCGAGTGGTTTTCGGCCTGGTGGAATTCTTTCAGCCCCGACACAGTGTTTTTGGCCCTCGCGGAGCGGTTTCAGTCCTGACGGAGTGGTTTTCAGCCTGACGCAGTGGTTTTCAGCCCCGACGGAGTGGTTTCTGCACTGGAGGAGTGGTTTTGGCCCTGACGGAGTTGTTTTAGGCTCCGTGGAGTGGTTTTAGGCCTGACGCAGTGGTTTCAGGCTCAGCGGAGTGGTTTTAGTGTTAGCAGAGTGGTTTCGGCCCCAACAGACTTCTTTTCTGCCTGACGGAGTGGTTTCAGGCTTGGCCGAGTGGTTTCAGTCCCGACGCAATGGTTTTTGGCTTGGCGGAGTGGTTTTAGGCCTGATGCTGTTGTTTCCACCCCGACGGAGTGCTTTTAGGCTCGGTGGAGTGGTTTTAAGGTCGGCCAAGTTGTTTTCGGCCTGGCAGAGTGCTTTCAGCCCCGACACAGTGGTTTTGGCTCTGGCGGAGTGGTTTCCACCCCGACGGAGTGCTTTTAGGCTTGGCGGAGTGGTTTCAGCCCCGACGCAGTGGTTTTGGTCCTGAGGGATTTGTTTTCGGCCCTGCCGCAGTGGTTTTCAGCCCGGCTGCAGTGGTTTTAGGTTTTTTGGAGTGGTTTTAAGGTCAGCCGAGTAGTTTTGGCTCTGGCGGAGTTGTTTCTGCCCCGGCGGAGCGGTTTTGGCCCTGACGGAGTTGTTTTAGGCTCAGCGGAGTGGTTTTCGGCCTGACGCAGTGGTTTCAGCCCCGACCGAGTTTTCTCCCAAGCCCATCACGCCACGCAGCAGGCCGTACCATGTCTCCCCAGTCCCCAGGCCTGGCACCAGGCTGCATCAGCCCCCCACACCCCGCACGACACTCCCCCTGCCCCCCAGGCCTAGCACCAGCACGGCCAACCTCCATTCTCCAGGCAGCAGGCAACATGACAAAGCAGCTCTACAGCCCAACACGTCCCACACCCAGCCACAGCCTCTTCCTCTTCGTCCCACCTCACCTCAAGCCACCTCTGCCCTCAACGGCCCTGCCAGCACCAGCACCTCCAGCGCCGCCTCCGCCTCTCCCGCACCCGCTCTCCACAGGCTCCACACGCCGCCTTTCCCCCTCCAAGCGCTCCGCTTCACCGCACCGCCTGCCAAAACCAAGCACAACAAGGCCACGCGCAGCTTTCCTAGGGACCCTCTCGCACGGCCGGGCCTTTCCGTGGACAGCAGCCCCCCGACCCGCGCCTCCTCCAGCCTCGCCGCCCTCGCCGACACCCCACCTCGCGCAGCCCACCCCCTCGGGCCTCGCGGGACTCCTCGGGGGCAGCGCTCCCCCGCAACGCACCCTCCCGCCTCGCTTGGTGGGACCCTGCGCACAGCCCAACCTGCTCCCAGCACTTGGCCTCCGGCACCGGCCGCTCCAGGCCCGCGCGAGCCACCGCCGCTTCCTGCCTGCCCTGCCCGCAGCCCCTGCCCTGCCCGCGCACGGCGCCTGCCCTCCCCGCTGCCCTCTGCCGCCGGCCACAGCCGACCGCCCTGCTCTCCTGGCCGCCTCGCCCAGGGCCACCAACCCCCGAGCCCAGCAGCTCCCGGCCCACTTGTTTTGCCAGGGGCCCCTCGGCCCGCTCTCGCCCTTCGCCCCCACCAGCGCCGCAGCTCGGCCGAGGCGCCGGAGCGGCCCGGGCGGGCACAAGGGGTGGACGGGGCCGAGGGGACAGCGAGGGGGACACTGAGGGGGGACAGCGGGGACCGCGTCCCTGGCGCCGGCAGACCCGGCCCCGCCGCCCGCCCGCTCGCCCGCGCCCACGGCCGCCGGACGCCATCTCCGGCCTCTCTCCGCTCCCTCCCGCCCTCCGCCCGGGCCGCCGCGGGGATTGGCCGGCCGGGCCAGCTGCCTCTCGGCCATTGGAGGGCGCCTGCGCACCGCCCGCCGCTGATTGGCGCCCCGCTCCCGCCTCTGGCCGGGGGGGAGGGTGTGGTCGGCGGCGAAGATGGCGGCGGGGTGGCTGGCTGTGTGGTGGCGCCTGGCGGCGGCGGCGGCGAAGATGGCGGAGCGGAAGGGGAGGGCTCCCTGCCCCGTCCGGCCCCGCGGCGCTGCGCTGCTGGAGAGCGGCAGGCTGCGGGACACGCGGTGGGTCGTGGCGCAGCCGGGCGGGCAGGGCTCGGGGGCGGCGGGGGGGCCGGGCCGGGCCCGAGGGCGGTAGCGGCAGGGGAAGGGGGCGGGGGGCGGCGAAGGGGCTTTTCGGGGGCCGAAGGGCGGCGGCGCCTGCGCCGGGGCTGCCGGCGGGAGGCTGCGCGAAGGTGCTGGCGGCTGCGAGGTGCGGCCAGCTAGGGGCGGGGCTGCTGGTGCTGGTGTTGGTGCTGGGAGGCGGCGGGGGTCGGCGCCGGGGGTCGGTGCCGGGCGGGCCGGGGAGGGTTTGCGGCGGCCGGTCGGGCGGGGCCGGGGCCGGGGCCGAGCGGGGCTTCGGTGTCGCCCGGCGCCCGGCTGAGGAGGCCGGTGCGTCGCCGCTGGACGGGGGAGCGTTTGCGTCCGCCGCCTGCTCGCCCGCCGCCTGGGGAAGGGAGCTGAAGGGCGGCAGGGAAAGGGGTGGGGGAAGTAGGAGCAGGGTCGGAGGCGGGGCGGGGCGGGGGGGTGGGAGCGCGCGGCGTTTGCGGGGCGCTGGGCGGGAGGCGGCGGCGGCGGGAGGCTGGAGAGCGAGGCGGGGCGGGGGGCGGGCGGCGAGGAGCTGCTGAGCTCGGGCAGGCGGAGCGCGGAGCGGAGCGGGCGAGGAGGAGAGCGGGCAGAAGGGCGAGGTGGGGAGGGCGGGGCGGGGGCAGGAGGCGGCCTGGGGGCTGCTGGGGCGGGGCGGGGGCGGCGTGAGCGTGTGTGGCCTGGCTCCAGCTCGCCTGTCCTGTGGGTGGTGTTGAAGTGGTGTTTGTGTGCGCCGGAGACAGAGCTGGGTAAGCTGGAGCGAGAGGTGGGTTTTCCAGCTAGTCACCTTTAGCGGTGGCTGGTGTGTGGAGCTCTGAAGGTCGACACAGCGCGAAGGGTGCGTGCTAGCAGTGTTGCCTCTTGTGTGTGTACTTCTGTGATGGGGGTGTGTTGGTTTGAACTGTGCCTGATGACATTGTTTGAGCTCGGTTGCCTGGTGGGAGTTGAGGAGCAGCAGTGGAGTGGGTGCTTTGAACTGATGTGATGTTTGGTGTTGAGGGGAGTAGTGATGGCAGAGGTGTGTGTGCCTTGGGCAAGGTTTTGCATGGATGCTAGTGAAAGGAAGGGACTGGCTAAGTGTTTGCACCTTGTTCAAACTGGCTCTGTCAGGGTGCTGCCTAGGATTGCTCCAAGAGCTCTTGCAGTGTGGTGCTGGGAGCCTGTGTCTTGTTCATGCCTGGGTGTATGTCGCTCCCTCGAGTGCAGTAGTGAGCAGGAGTTTGTGGGAGAGGGTGTGCAAGTACATGTGGTGGAAGATGCCTTTGGACTAGGTGTCAAAGGAGGTGAGCTGAAGTGATGGGGAAGGTGGCTGGGGGGCTGCTTTTCAGCTGGTGGGCTTGAAATGGGTGGAGCTGAGAGGGAGCTGGGTCAGGTGCACTTGTTTAGTGGGGGGGGGAAGGGAGGTTCTGGGTGAAGGCAGTGGAGTAGTTGTGGTTGCCCTGTGGCTGTGTCTGGAAGTGAGGGGTGGGCAGTGGTGCTTGGCCCATGGGAGTGGAGAGGCTTATTCCTGATGTGGGGTCATGTTACTTGTTTGTAGTTAGTTTTTTTTGGTGGGGGAAGTGAACCTGGTTTGATTACTGTTGTGTGTTCCCTGATAGAGGGGAAGTAAGGCCAGGCTCGAGAGAGGGTTTGTGCTAGAACTAGTTTTCTGGAAGACCTTTCTGAGGTTGAAGTTGATGTGGCTGCCCAAGAAAGAGGAGACAGTGTGTATTGGAGCTGCTAATTGGCTATTTGTTGCTTTGGGTCCCTTGGAGTCGTTCAGGTCTACTGTGATATGTTGCCCTTGATAGGCTGTGCAATTGGAGTGTAGTGCCAGTCTTGATAGTACTAATGTATGAGGTGGAGTCTTTTGCAAAGACTGAAGGTGCTAGTTGGAGCCCCTTGACACAGGAGTGCTGCTGAAAGGAGTGGGTTCATCTGTTTGTCAACCTCCTTTTGTTGTGGCCCAGGGAGTGGAGGTGGGAATGAGTGTTTAGTGTGGGGGGTGGTGGTGGTGGTGATTGTTGTTGTTTACAATGAAATGGGTGGGGGGGGAGAATACATTCTTTGGGCAAACAATCATCTGTTCTTCTGCCAGTACTGAGTATGCCCTAAGCTGGTGTCAGACAGTAGGCTAAAAGTTTTGCTCATTTAACTTAAATGCAAAAGTAGATAGTGTGCTTGGGGGAATAGGTTTCCCAGTTCTATTACCACTCTTCCTCCCCCCCCACCCCCCTCCCCCAAGTGCAGGAGTTAACCAGTGTTTGAAAGCAGGTGTCAGTGAGTGAGTGTGAGAGAGGCAGTGTGCTACAGGACCTGTATGCTTGGTGAGAAGCATCTCATGTTGACCTGCTCAGGCTATTGGATGTGCTTCTCCTGTGAAGGAGTAGTATGCTCTTGACCTAGGAGTCATGTAGGTGCTTGTATGCTGAGCAAGCCAACTGCTCAGTGTGTTGAGCAGAGACGTTGGCGCATGAAGGAAGCAGTCCTGGTTTGAGAGCCTAGTGTGTCTGGTAGTGAGTCAGGGCACGGCTGCAGAGGATTGCTGGGCTGCTCCAGCTGCATGCTTGAGTAAGAGGTGGACTGCAGTGCTTGTCTTTGAGAAGAGTTATTGTCCTTCTTGGGTGCAAGTGCAGTTATTCCAGCAGGTGAAGGTAGGCTGAGGTCCAGCTGTTATGGTAGAGGGACCTTGCTGCCTTCTGGAAGCTTGTTGATGTTGCAGCCAGTGATGCTGGTATTAAAGCAGGCAGGAATGGTAGTTTGATAGAGGAGGGCATGGTTGGTGCTGAGGTTTAGCTGAGTGCTTTCTCTTGTGATGTTAATTGGTTCCTGCTGGGGTTTAGAGGAGATGATAGATAGAGTGCTGAGGCTTTCTGCTGGTGGCGATTAAGCTTTCTGGAGTACTTGTTCTAAGAGAAAAGAGTGGAGCTATGCCATGTGAGGAAGCTTTACAAGCAAGCCAAGTTCTGTCTGGGCAATGAGAGAGACGATGTTAGTGGAAACTAACGTTGCAGTGTGGGCATCCAGTGGAAGTGATGCTTTGTGAAGAGTTGAAGCACTGGAGTGCTGAATGTTCAGGCTGTTAAGGCTGAGCTTGCAACTGATTGATTTATGTATTGATTGGACGCATAGCCTCTAAAATGTATGGCAGTGATAACTGTGATTGCTGATGAGGCAAGTTGGTAGGTGAAGGAAAGGCTAGGCTTAAAAGGGTTGGCTGTGTTAAGGTTACTTGCTGTTATCTGTGTCGGGTGCAATTCTGTAGAGGTAGGCAACACTGGCTACTGAAATGCCTCCAGTAGTTTTTATGCCTGTGCAAATCTAGAGGTCGAGTAGAAAAGAAAGAGCTGGTGCTTGCTGCTGAAGGCCAAGAAGTTAGGCAATGACTAAGGGGAGTCTTTTTGTGTTGTTGCTTGCGACTGGTGTGTCTAGGTCATGTTTTGTATTTGTGATCCTTGCAGAACTGTGTTTTGTAGGAGGAAGGTTTTGAGTGGAAAGGGTTGAGGGGAGCAGCTGATTTTCCTGGAAGGTTAAGAGAAGATGTGTAGCAGCTTGTGTCCATTTGGGAAGTTGCAGTAGGGGACCACTGAGGACCGGCTTAAACTTGCTTCTTGTTTGGGTGTGAAATGGATCTTTCAGTTAAGGTCTTGGGAGTAGAGTAGCTTTCCATTGCGATATTGGTGGAATGAAGGTCTCTAGATCTGCTGCTTTTGAGCATGACTTGCTAATAGGCAAGCAAGCTGGCTTGTGTTTGACACATTACCCACTCACACAGTGGGTGATGCAAATATGTTGTGTTTGTTAGCTATGGGCTCCTTGTATGGGAAGGAGGAGTGAAAAGGGAAGCAATGCTGAAGCAGTTGCTTGTGTTTTCCGAGGAAAACCTGAATGGAATATTGGCGATTGTTAGTCAGTGTTCATAACTTGGAACAGATTATGTGCGGTTTGGGCTTGGAATGTGAAAATGGCCTGAAAAAGGGTGTGTTAGGCATTGTGGATGAAAGGCAGAGATCTGGAATGGTTAAAATGCGTTTACCCTTTATGATGATAGAGGAACTCTTTTGCTGTTAGGTGTTTCCTGTCTCCTGTCCCATTGTGGAGTTTCACTGGGGTTTGCTAGGGGAGATCCTGTGAGAGTTGGCTCTATCTCAGCCAATGACTAGCAGCTGCATGTACTATTCTTGCTCTGAGTAAATGCAGGCTGTCATCTGGATTTAGAGCTGCTGAAATGGTTTAGGAACTAGTATTGTAGCTAGGCAACAATTTTTTTTTCCTCTTGGCTTTTTTAATGTGACAGGAACTATTTAGACTTTGTTTGGAAAGACAGGACTGTTGTCTCCTGGTGTTACTTGAGTATACTGGCCTGTGTAAAAGCAGTGACTTTAAGATATTGCCCAGTGCTGTCATTGTTGAACAGAAATCAGTTTTAGCGAGTCACAAATGAAATACTTGCCCTCAATGTTTTCTAGTGGTTTCACCTGTGGTTCTTGTGAAGTAAGAGCTGCCAAACATTGCTCTTTAGTAAACCTCTGGGTTGACCTAAGGTAGAAGAAAAAGTTTCAGGACTGGCTTTGAAAAGGGGGTCAAGGTTCTTGGAGATCTGTAAGCATGTGACCTGGTGTAACATGAGATGCTTCTCCTGTTTGGACACTAGCAGATGTTGGTTTTGGAATTGTGATTCCTGGGGAAGTCAACTGCTAGCAAGAGAGGTGTGTGGCTATGTCACTGGCAGAACTTGAGCTACTATGAGTTTTCTATAGCTGAAGGCGTCTGTTGTGGGTTAGAGGTTTCTCTATAGCTTTTTAGTGTAGAGAAACTAAAACGTTTCCCTTTTTTTTCCCTCCTCTCTTCCTGCTCTCCTAATGGTAGTGGAAGTACAAAGTTTGTATGACCCAAGACCCCAAGGTAGCATATTGGGTTTGTCATGGGGCAGTAAATGCAGGAGGATTTGCCTGACAAGTGTGAGCTTCTCAGAGCAGTGTTTGGCTAGTAGGTAGGTTGGAAGCAGTTTCTAAATGACATGTTAGTAGATGTGGGAGAGTAGGGAAGTAGTGCTGTAGACTCTCAGGCCTTGAAGCGACCTGACTGAAGCCTTAAAGCACAGTTGCTGCCTTAGTGGTTGTAAGTTGTGAGTTACCCATGTAAAGCATGGTTCGTGGTGGTGGTGGTTGTAGTTGTTGTCTCATTTCCATTGGCTAGCAGTTATGAAACCTAAGTGGCTTTACCTGTAGGGAGGGAGGAAAGAAAAGAAAGGATGTTGAGGGCTGAGCCTTGCTTTTGAACTGCTGCCTTGTTGCATGCATGTATTGTCTTAAAGTAGAGTTTTGTAGCAGCTTCTGAAGATGATGCATGGGAGAGAGGCCATGGAGGTGTGAAGCCCTATTAATGGGCTAGAGAGGTTGCAGGTGCCTCATGCATGACTTGCCACTTGATGCTCAGGTTCATTGGATGTAATTGACATAATAGCATGTTGTTGTAGTTCTAGGCGTTTGTGCAGGCTTTCTGGAAAAAATGACTGTGCCTGAAAGCAGACTAATGACATGCCTGCGTTTCACCTTAGTTCTGCCTGAATGCTCTCTCTTGGTTTACAACTTGTGTAGTGTTTGTTTATAATGTCAGCAAGGGCTTGATAGAAATTCCTCACTTCTGCTGGTCTCTAGGGTCAGTTGTTGAGCAGGATAAAATAAAAAAAAAAAAAAAAGCAGGTGCTGCTTGGGGCTAGAAGAACTTTCCTTCAGCAGGGGATCAGTCCTTCAGTGAGTAGTAGTGTAAAAGTGAGTGCTGGTTGAAGGGTATGGATGTTGCATGAGAGTAGCTTTGTCAGGGAGGGGTACAAGGTGAGGTTTGCTAGAGTCTTAACAGCAGCTACCAGTAGTTGTTTTTGTCCCGGAGAGAGTTTCCTGCTTTCCTGTGGGGGTTTTGTTCTTCATATTCTCCTGCTGGAAATTATTTTGGTACCTTAAAAAAAAAAAAAAAAGGACTAACTTCTGCAATACTGTGGCTTCCTGGTGAAACTCTGTTGGAGATGTATATGGTGCTGGTATGAGTGCATGAGTAGGTGAGGACTAGATGGCAGGATGGTTCTTATCAGTTCAGAGAGTTGTGTGCAGTGTGCCAATTGTATTAGAGCAGGTAAATATTTGCAGGAAAGGCAGAAGAGGGAAATATTGGCTGTTATCAAGCTAGCATCTGGGATTGCCTGGCTAGTCAGTGTAGCTGGTGAACATAAGTAGTGGAAATATACTTGGGTGGACTTGAGGCTGAGCATGTGCATAGGTACGCGTTGCCAATTAGGCTTTATTTTGTGCCCCCCCCTGTAGAACAGGGTTGCGTTTAGGACGTGAGTACTTTCCCATGCAAATCTAATGATTTTTTGTACTGGCTGCTGTAATGATGCTTCTTGAAGAAGGTTGTATTGAATAGGCAGGACTGGAGAGAGTTGAGTGTGAGTGATCTTTTGCCCTTTGCTTGACAAGAGAGATGATTTCCCAGGTAGACCTCCTCAGCTTGGTGCAGTGAAATGTTAGGAGAAGTGGAGCATAACAATTTGAGAAGTGCTTTGAGATGCCTACCTCGGTTCCTGTGCGTGTCTTTGGTGCCTGTCGAAGGTGCGAGATGAACATTAGAGCAGAAGGCATCTGTCCATGTAGCTGCTCCTGCAGTGGTCTGAGGCAGGAGTGCTTGTCAGTGTGAATGGACGTAGGAAGCCTCTTTTGCCCTCCGGCTTTGTCTGAAGTGCCACTATGAATCTGCAGGCTAGTAGTTGTAAATCAGAGGCAAGGTGTGTATTGTGTTAGTAGGTGGAGACTTAATAAAAGCCTCGTGCTGTGCCTTTACCTGTCTAATTGGGGAATGGTTCCACTGAGGTGTATAAAGTGGAGACTGAAACTTGCCTTGCCTTGCTGGAAGCTGGAGGCAAAGGCTAGAGAGGTCCAGGCTGCAGGATTATGGAGGATGGAGGAGCTGCTGAGCCTTCAGCTAGGAACGTGTGCTGGAGGAAATGGAGTTTCCTCAGCATGAGGGTCATCAGTGTTTTCTTTTGGTGAGAAAAATGCAGTGGGTGATCCGTTGGCCGTAGAGGGGTGGCCAGGAGGAACGGGGTCGGTTTTGAGGAAGGTGGCTCCCGTTTAGTAGTTTTAGTAAGGCATAGCTAAACAAGAGATTTGAAAAGCATAGAGTGCTGTGAGTTTGGCACTGGAAGTTAATGCCATGCTGTCGAGTTGTTTAATTCTCTGGATGCTGATGTTTCAGCTTCAGTAAATGGTGATTCTTCCCCACCACTAAATGCAGGGAGCGTTTATGTGCAGCCTTCCGATGACTCTTTGTTCCCTCCTAGAATGTTAGTGTGGCCAAGACTGACGTTTTAAGCTAGAAGACTAGACTGTAAAATAAGAGAGTAACTAGGAAAGGTTCCTTATGCGCAAGGAATCCGATAGCTTGCTTTTTAAAATGATGCCCTAGTTTGAGGCATCTGTCCTCGAAGCCACTGCAAGGAATTGTAAGCGTGACTTGGCGCATTAATTGCTATACCAGCTTTCTTTTACTGTAGCAGGATTTTGAGGTAAGCCTGGTGAACCTTCTGAGTGCCTCCTTCCCCGCTCTGTTTGTTTCAGTTATCCTGAAAGACCTGAAGCTCTCGGGTTAAGGAACGTTTAACATCTCTTTGTGGGACCGTGTTTATTCACTGCAAGGCTAGTTGGGGAGTAATGTGAGAAGCTCGACTCGAGATGCTGAAATGCCAAGCGTTGGGCAGAATTGGTATGCTTTGGAGTCCGCAAGATGGCTTCCCTCTGTTCCACGTGTGACCTGTCCTGAGTCTCCCCTAAGTGATGTCCTTCTCTGAAATGTAATCTCTAGGTGTGAATTGTTTTTTTCTTACAGCCCAGTTTGTGAGTTGTGCTGCTGCTGCTTGGATGACCTTTGAGAATGCTTGTATTGCTGCCACGCAACAGAGTTAGCATGTGCGCTTTGCTGTATTTCTACTTGTATGTGCTTATTGTCCAATGGATGTCTTTGCAGTGTGGCAGAGTAGCCAGCTTTAGAAACTGAGGAGTGCCGAGATCATTGGATATGCTGTTGATGCTCAAGCTTCTGTCGGTGAAGTCCAGTTGCCCAGCTACTTGTTGATGCTCGTGGCATGAACTTATCAGAAGAAGAAGTTGTGGATCTCTTTAGGGGGAAAAAAGGATGGTAAGACGATGTGGGCAATCATGTTGAGAGTTTTGTTTGTTATGATATGAATGTCTATTAGGTAATAGTACTTTTCAAATGTTGTAGTTTTGGCAGTAGTGTGTTGGGGATGTGTGAGCTCAGCAGGGGGGAGCGTAGCACCAGACTGATCTGTTGCATCGACCCTTGAGTAACTGATGGGAAGAGTCTGTCGTGCTGTTCCATATGTTTCATTCGTTCCAATGGAGGATTGGTCCGTGTGGGACAACTGGGCATGGGACTGCCAGCACCTGAGGCAAAAGAAGAGGGGAACCCCGCAAAGAGTGACTCTGGCCGTAGTAGGCGCAAGTATCCCGCACAATGTGCCTGCAGCAACTGCTCCACCCTATACCCCTTTGCTCTCACCTCCTAGAGATTTATCTGTCACTTGCTCTCTCTCTCTCTTTCTCCTACTTCTACTCTGCCAGCTGCTGGACTCTCCCCTCGGGGTCCCAATGTTTTACCTAATCCGGCAGCGTTACAGCCGGGCGTAGCAGGGGGAGCTCCCCCACCCGTTCCAGTGCTGCCTGTATTTACTAAGCAAGGCTGGAGCCCGAGTGATTTAGCATTGCAGGGAAGCAAGAAGCCCGGGTTGAGGGAAGACGCGGGAAGGTGTGCTCAGCTATTTTCTAATATGTGCACGGGGCAGTAGTATCGCCAATTCTTGATGGAGGTATGGAGTGAACGCAAGTCCCTTCTCAGAAGAATGGGCTCGGTGGCAAGGAGCAGAATTGGGAAGCTGCTGAAGAATACCTGAAGGTAACTAGGGGCCACACAAGGGATAGACAAGGGAGAGGCATTCTCGGCAAGAGGTATCTGTTTAGAAGCTGCATATCCAGAAAGGGAGACTAGGAGTAGAAAGGAGCAGGAGCTAAAGACAGAACTGGAAGGTAGGAAGGCAGCTGAGTTGTTGTTGCCTTTGACAACTGAACAGCTGCAGAATACAAGGAAAGACTAGGTGACAAGGACCCGCCCAGGCAACTCCCTGCATGGGCCGAATTCATGCATGGCAAGGTTAAGCCCAGGCATGAAATGGGCTGGGACCGATCTAACAGCTAAAAAAGGGAAGCCCCAGGGGGAAGAGCTCATAGGGTGAGACCAGTGATATAGGCACCCCCTGGGAATAGGAACTAAGTCAAAGGGAAATAAGCCTCCAGACCCGCGAACAGAATATCGGGAACTGAGCAGTGGGTTGTGGAGGAAAGCCTCAGGATTCAAGGTGGGCCTACTGGCGTTGTCTGGAGTGTGCTTGAAGCATCCCAGAAACAAGAGAATGGCCAAAGGTTGTGGGGGGGGCGTACTTTGACTCCGCCAGTGCCAGCTCCCAGAGAGAGAGACAATGCCTAGGGAGGAATTGCAGGGCATGAAAGAAAAAAGAAAGGAGGAAAAAAAAAAAGGAAAAAGGGGAAAACCCCAAGCAATGCCCAGAAGGCAATTGGGTCTGCCTGTTGGGCAAGGGGAGGCTTATGAGTGGAGAAGTGATAATGGCCCATGTATCTAGATTGCAGTTGGTCCTCAGGGACAATTGGTGAAGTTGTAATAGATACAGGAGCACAAATGTCAATACTGACCCCACAAGGTGCCTAGGAGCTGGGTGTGTGACCCGGAGGGCAGAGAGTTAGAATTAGCGGTGTGAAGGGAGCGAGCGTTGTGTGCCAAACTGCCAAGGGTTAATTCATGGCTCCCGGGCAAGAGGCGCATGTCGACTACTCGCTTTTTTGGAATATATTTGAAGTTTCGATGTTTTAAAGGGACGAACGTGGTGCCTGCCGGCTGGTGGCGTGTGGTCCTTCAGCTCAAACATGGATACTAACCCCCGTAGAAAGAGGGAGGCTGTAGTGTGCGTACTTTGCCCAGCCCTGCGCTCTCCGATTGAGAAATCGCTGGCGGACAACAATAGCCGATCTCTGCTGCGGCGCGCAATGGGATTTCTGAAGCCAGAGCTGATTTGGAGAAAGGACAAATGATCTCCAAAGCCCACTCCCCATATGACCCGCCTCTGTGGCCAGTTGGGAAAGCAGAGGGGAAGTGGCGTTTGGGACTGAGTGATCAGGGCCCCCTTAACAGCTGCTGGACCAAATAGTGCAGAGTTAACAGCTCTATTGCAAGCAGCTGCACGCCCCTGGATGGTGGCGCTAGCCAGGAAGGAGATGTTCTTTCTGGTCCCCTTGCAGGAAGAGGATAAAGAGGAGTTGGCTTTCCCTGGGGAGGGAATGCAATATACCTTTACCAGACTTCCCCCCACCCCACCCCCCTCCCCCCCCAAGGAGGGGGACAAGCATTCCCCCACGATTGCTCCTGCTGCCCTTGCTGAACTTGTACGGACAGTCGCACTGCCTCCAGATGGGAAACTGCACCAATAGAGAGATGGTGTTCTGATGGGAGGACCTTCCCCTGAGAAAGTGGGGGAAGCAGCAGCAGCAGTGTGGCAAGCACTACAGAAAGCAGAAACTGAGGTTCCACCTGAAAATGGTCAGGGACCAAGGAGGGGAGTCAAATGTTTAGGTCCTTGGTGGATAGTGGGCAGTGCAGGGATTCCTCCAGACGCGTCCAGAAAAATGAGAGAGCTGCAAATGGCCCAACCAAGGAAGGAGGTTGCAACAGTTGATGGGAGCTTGAGGCTCCTGGAGGAAGAGTGTACCTGGGTTTTCTCTTAGTGCTTGTCCATTATGTTCGCCCTTATGGGAAGGCAAACCCTGGGGGTGGAAATGAGAACACAAAGAGGTGGTCCAAACTGGAACGGAAGAAATGGAAAGCATATCAGTCATTGGGACCAGTACGCCCCCGTGACCCTACTAGAGCCGAATGGGGTTTTGCAGAGCGTGCTACTTGCTGTGTAACCTGTTCCAAACTGGCCCCGATCATGACTGAGAGCATTTCTGAGCCTGAGTACGTGTTTGAATCGGATTGTAGATGGGTGCAGCTGCACCCATCTGACTTCATGTCAGAGTCCAATGCTCTGGGTTTTTTTTAATATTCCACGTGTGGAGGGTTTAATGCTTAATAGGATGTGTACTTATTTGAATTGTGTTGAAGTCGCACAGGATTTTGATTGAGCACAGTGTCCCAGCAGTGCACTGAAAGAACAATATACGCTGAGCAGAGCACAGCAATTGCAATATCCAGTTGAATCCCAACATCAGTGTCCTGACCGGTCTGTAGAATATCCTCGTTGTCGCGACACCGAGTGTGTCCAGTGGCCAGGAAGGAAAATGGGGGTTGAAAGCAGCTCAAGCCTGCTGCTCTCTTCAGAGTTCCTTTGTTCCTCGTTGGGTTTGTAGACTTCATGTTGGGCTGAACCACGTATACGCTCCCCATCCTCGCCTGGCTGAGTAGTTTATAGCCAGGAGGTCTCCAGTGGCGAGTCTGTGTCCCATCCCTTATCGCTTCAGGCCTGCACTTCTCTAAGTTGTACTCTGTGCCTTTGCTTCTCAAAGCCACTGCTGCCGTCCTAGGCCTATATTTCAGCGTGGTGAGAGTCATCAATAGCTGCCTGTACCTAGAAGGAGGTGTGTTTACACTTAGCTGATGTAGGCAGTTTGTCTAGAACAAAGGCATCTTGCAGTGTCCTTTGTTGTTGAGGTGATGCTAGGGTCCTTGGCCAAAACTATGGTAAATCACTCCATCGCTCTCCTGTGAGCCCTAAAGGGCGCAGAGTCTCTGCTTCTCTTGACAGCATTCCTCCCGTGTATTGGGGGGGAGGGGAGGGTGGTCCTTGGATCTGTCATCCTTCACAGATGGGCTCCAAGCTGTGGGATAAGTAAAGCAGCTAACTTTCTTTGTGCCTTCTCCTTTGGAAGGCATTGTGGAGGAATTTTGGGAAAGGGGCATTAGTCAGATGGTAATAGGTGCAGTGAAATTTGAGTGCTACTAGTAGAAAGTATTCCGATGAGTTTTCTCTCGCCCATGCAAGGATATTGGTGGTGATTAGCCCTAAAGCTAAAAGGAATAGTGTTATCCTCTAGTGTACGTGAGTACTAAGGCCAAAAAGTAATGCAAGCGAGTTCCTGGAACTGAGCTCTCTCAGCCAAACGTGCCCCATTGGGTAGAATTTTCTAGTAAGAAATAATCCAACTTTCTTTGTTTCAGGACTTGTTCAATGAGGGGGGGTGGAGGGGGGAACGGGCGTATTCTCTCCTGTTTGCTAAGGAGGCAGCACTGGAAGAGATATTGTGACCTAGTAGCCAGCCATGCTTTGAGACTTCTCTCTTGGTAGAGAAGCTTTGCTTAGTGTGCTGGCACCCTCAGTCCTTCTTCCACCAGGATACATGTTAACGAGCAGAAAACAAGCTCGCTGTATTCATTTCAAGTTGCTTGTCTTGGTTTCTGGGTGTGTATTTGTATGTATGTCTCTAGCTGAATACCCTCTGCAGTGATGTGTCTGAAACGTCAGCTAAGGAGTTGTCCTTGTAGGGGCTGGGCCCTGGAAACATGCATTGGAAGCCCTAAAAGTGGCAGTGGTTGGAGACATCTGTAAATAAGCCTACTTTGAGAGGGGCTGATGATGGCAGGAGCATAATAAACATCTAAGCTAACATTTGAACATGTTGAGCCTAAGGTTCTCTTCCCTAGTGTTGGAAACCAACCTTGATTAGCTTGTGTTTGTTGTCGAAGATAGTCTACACATCAGCAAGGAGGTGGCTTTTGAAGAGCTGTATTGTCTTGTCCTCAGCTTTCCAGGTAACAGTGAAGGTAAGAGGCTAGTAGTACATCAGCTATGGTTCAACAAGGTCAGCATGACCAGTTCACTTGCTCCTGCGGCCCCTTTTTGGAAAAAGTCCTTCTCCTACAATTTGTTGCCAGCTTCTCCTCTCCAGTGTTGAGGCAGAGGCCAGCTGGAGAAAGATGCTCTTGCATGTCCTAAGGTGAGGGGGACCCCCTTAGAACAGGGACTGACCCCGCGGGAGGACGTGTCCGCTGGGATCTGCCCTGGTTGCCCTCCATCTCAGCATGGAGCACTTGAGGCAACAAATGGGCAATGCCAGGGCCTGTGTGCTGTAGGCCATAGTGCTAGAAAAGGTCTGGAGCTGCATCTCAGACCCCAGAGACCCTTTGACGGGACTCGTAAGCCCTGCAGAGCGCGAGGCCTGCTCTTGCTCCACCACGTCTCTGGAGAGAGCAGGGGACGCGAAAGCTTTTCTTCTCCTTGCCTCTTGGTTTTGCACCCCAGCAGAGTAGCTGGCGCTTTGTGGCAAAGACACTGTGTGTGTGTGAGTGTGTTCGGGCGGGAAGAGTGCGTGTCCTAGCTCTCTCGGGATGATCCTGATTCCTTCAGGGCCTGAGTTTTCTGCTGTTTAGTTTCCACCAAGAAAAGATCCCGACATGTGGTGAAGAGGCAGGGCTGCTGCTTTGGGGAAAGTGTAGCAGTGCTATGGAAACAGTTTGAGCCTAGGTTTCCAAGGAGCAGAGTCTCGCACAGGTCTAGCAGCAAAATGAATTGATTATTTGTTGGTGGCGCAGCAAAGCGAGAGCTTGAGGTGGATGCCTCTAAGGAGGGACCCCGAACAAAGAGATTCTTTACAGTCTTATTTCCCTGCCTGCCAGGGAAGGTCTCGTTCAGTTTGTACTGAGTTGGTGGTCTCTCTCTTTCTGATTGGTCTTGGCCTACATCCCGGGCTGGTTGCCATGTCCTTGTCTTCCATGGTCCCTTGTCCTCTCAGAGGTGAACCACCACCCAGGTGCATCCGGTCTTGTCTCCTGCATGCACCCTGTTGTATGTCTTCATTAGCTAGTTGTGTGTCTGATTTGAACTGACCTTGTGGTTATGTGGTCAGCACTGATTCTCGAGTTTGACAGTTTGGCCTGGAGGCTTGCAGGCTTTGTTTACTTGAGATGCTAGTGCTAAGCAAGGGTTAGACTTGTGCTAAGCTAGTTACCATCTGAGTTACCATGTCCTTCTCTAACAAGCACAGGGTGGCCTGGCAGCGGCAGAGAGGCCAGGAAGCCCCCAAAGTTCCTTGCGCGCTCAGGTGGCGGCCATGGGCCGAGCAGGCCAGGCTCAGAAGTGAGCAGAGGTGCAGCAGCAAAGGCTGCTGTGTCTTAGAGGCCGCTGCCACCTCTGCCACTTGTTCCTGATCCAGGAGGAGAGGGTTCCTTGGCTGGCTCTGGCTGGAGACTTTGTCCTTGAAGCTCTCAGGATCAGGATGGTTTGGGCCACCAGCGAACAAGTGGAGGGCCTGGCTCTCTTCTGCAAGGTTTCAAGGGCTGAAAGAGCAAGGACCAGAGCAGAGATCAACCCCCCTGGATCTGCGCAGACCCCAGGCTTCCCCTCCCCTGCTGCCGGGGCTAGTCCCACCTAGCTCTTCCCATGGCCAGGAGGAAGCGGGGGGACAAATGGCTCAGCAGCAAGTGTCTGGCCAGGAATGTCCCAAGGGCCCCTGAAGTCTCTCTCCTCTCCCCACAAGGCCCCTGCTGCGTGAGGGGGGAGCAGAGCCCTGCTTGCCAGGGAGTGGGGATTGGTGCTCACTGCCCAGGGTGTGTCTTCCTCCCCGTCAGCCCTGGCTGACCTGCCACTGCCCTCACTCACCCTTGCAAATGTGCTGCAGTTCCTCCTCATCCTGCTCCCTCATCTGCCGTCCAATGAGCCCTAGGCACACACAGCCTGTCACAAATCCTGCTCCCCAGCGCACTGCCAGCAGCAGAGCTCCTTCCCAGCCCTGCTGGCCTGGCTTTTGTGGCTGCCAGCCCAAAAGCCAGGGCTGGGGCCAAGCTGCCCTGGGACAGAGAGGGACCCCCGGAGGGGTTGTGGCTCACCAAGGAACCTCACGGCTTCCTCTTGCAAGGGCTCCTGCGGGCTCTGCAGGTAGCGCAGGCTCTGGCGCAGGTATTCTGCTCTGTTGTTCTCCTTTGCCAGCTGGGGAGAGCACAAGGGTTGGTGCAGAGCCTCCCCCCTCAGCTGGCCAGCACCTCCACCTAGGAGCAGTCTCCCCTTCCATCGCCTGCCAGGGCGTTCACGGTGCCCGGCCAGGAGGCGCGTAGCGCTCGGGTTTGGAGGGAGCAGAGGCCCCGGTGCTGCCCAGGGATGATGAGGTGCCAGGTGGGCTGGAGTTGCTTGAGCATGCCAGAGGTGAGTGAGGGGCACAGCTCGGGCCTGGAGGGGCCCAGGCCTTATGCAGGCTGGGTGCTTTGGGGCTGTGCTTACCAGGTACTCGCTGATGCGCCTTGTCTGTCCTGTCTCGGTGAGGTAGGTGAGCTGCTGCCATTTCAGGAACTTGGCAGCGCCCAGGAGGGCTTCCTGCGAGGCCTGCACAGCAGCAGAGAGTGGGAGATGCCACCGTGGCCCAGGGGAGGAGATCCTGTGCCCCCGTCCTTGTGGTGAGGCTCAGAGCCTTTCTTAGCCCGTGGTGGGAAGATGCTGCAGCTGGGCACCAAGTCTGCCACTGGGTTCAGTGCCCCAGGCAGAGATGTGAGGCAACCACCATCTCGGGCGCCACATGCTGCCAGGGCAGCAGGACAGAGATGGCCAAGAGGTGCTGAGCTGTAGCCAAGCCAGGAGGAGGCTGAAGTGCTGCAGTCCCAGAGACGGCAGTGCAGGACTCGGGCAGAAGAGCCTCCCCTGGGGCTTCCCAGCAGGGTGCTGGGCTCCCTGTCCTGCTCGGTTGCTGTTGCCTTGTGGCCAGGCTCCAGATGCAGGGCTGGTCCTCTGCCCTGATTGCAAGTCTGTGTGTCTCTGCCCTCCCCAGGCTGGGGGAGGCTGGGCAACGTGCTGGCTCTCGCAACCCCTTGAGGGTGCTGCGCCCCTCTGCAGGGGCCAAGTGCCCTGGCCATGGGTAGGGTGAACTCTGTTGCTGTGGTGGTCATGCCTTAGACATGCTGCGCCCCTCTACCTGGGTGTCCCCTGGGCAGAGTGTGGTGGGGCAGGAGGGGAGGAGGGCCGTGATGGGGAGAGCATAACCCTGTTTTTTTGACTCCTGCAGGGACAGCTGGGAAACCTGTGGGGCCTCGAGTGCTTAGGCTGTTTTGGCCATGGATGGCTGCCGAGCCTTGTTGGAGCAGGTGGAGGAGCTCTGGGAAATGGCCAGCTGCTCAGCCCCTGCTAGCTCTGGGCCTGCCGGGGCTCTTGCTATGGCCCGCACTGGTGGAGGGCTGTAGGGAGGGAGTGGGGCTGTGAGGGGACCTCAGCTCTCTGTGCATCTGTGCAGGAAGAGGCATGGCAGGAGGATGAAGGCAGTGCAGTGGGTGGCTTGGTAGAGACAGGGAGGAGGCTCTGTGCCCTCCTCAGGGCCTCCGGAGGTTGGGCCTCAAGGTAACACCCATTCAAAGGGAGCGACTGCTGGCAGCCTTTGCTCTTGATGCTGAGGCCCAGCCAAGGTGGGGAGGGGGTCAGCATTGCCCTCCCGCAATGACTGGTCAGGTCAGAAATCCACACCTGGGCCACGCTCTGGACCTGGTCGTGCAAGTGGAAGAAGAGGAGGAGCAGGCTCCTCTGCACTTGCTTCCTCATCAGTTTTCTTGTGGTGCCCGCTACCATTGTCATCATATCTTTCAGGAGGTTGATGGAGAGGTTTCTGACGCAGCCGGACTCCTGGTGGGAAGGAAGAGGAGAGGAGCTCAGCCCTGGCTGCTCCAAAACCACGATGGGCAAGGGGCTCAATGTGGCTGGAGCAGCCTGGGCTGGCCATCCGCATCAGATCCTGGGGGACCCAGCGTCCAGCGGGCGCCCGACTCTCCCCCGAGCCTTACATCATCGAAGAGTGGCAAGAGTTTCTCAGCCAGCTGCGGAACGATGAGGCTGGCCCTCTGCCCGTCCAGGAGATGGATCATGCGGCTGAGCAGAGCTAGGGCCTTCTCGCGGATGTCCCTGTCTGCGTCCTGCAGGCTCTCCATGAGGGCTGGCAAGAGGGCCTGCATTTTCCTTGCCTGTGGGAAAGGCGGCAACTTCCTTCAGCACAGCATTCTCGTGACTGAGGTGGTTTGGAGGTGGCTTGCTTGGTGCAGGGCCAGGGTCTGGGTCTGCTGCCGGCACCGGTGCCTTTCTCCTTGTGCAGCAGAGCCAGGGCCCTGTCCCAAAGGACTCCCAAAGTGGGCAGAGGAAGAGGACAGCTCCTGAGTTGTAAGCTACGGAGTTACCCAGCCCCTCCTACCCAGCCCCAGGCCTCTGGCATGGCTTCAGCTGGCTGTCCCCGCTCGCTCACCATCTCAGGTCTCTCCCACAGCCTGAGGAGGCCCCTGAACACCAGCCTGCGCATCACTGAGCTCTGGCTTTGCAGGTATCTCAGGAAGAGGTTCAGGATGTGATGGTCCTCTCCCCTGAGGTCAGCACAGCCCAGCAGCTGAAACACACACAGCAGTGGCAGACTGACAAAGCTGCAGGACTCCCCATATCCTGCAGTGCTGGATCCAACCACCAGCTGAGGGCAAGGCCACCAGACCCGGGCAAGGCAGCAGTGGTTGGGAGAGCCCCTGTGGCCCTGTCCTGTGCCTCAGGGCACGCTGTGCAGCTAGCTCGCTTGTTCCTCCAGGCCTGGCCACCAGCTGCAGCCTCTTACTGTCATGCCTCTGAGGAGCAGTTGAGTAGGGAGAGCAGGCACAAAGCAGATAGATAGGAAAGACAGGTAGTGGCAAGCGTTCCCCCACCAGAAATGGACCGAGGTACTGCTCGGAGTGCACCCACCACCCCGCTCCATTCATTGCCACCCACGGTGCAGTGGTGGGCACAAGAGAGCAGAGTGGTTTGAGGCACCCCAGAGATGCAGCGCTGGCTGCTGAGCTCACCTCGACGAGGAAAGCCATAGCAGGGATCTCATGGGAGGGCTTCTCCCTGCTGAGCAGCTCTAGCAGGTGGTGGAAGATGTAGGCACGCTGGGGCCTGGGGGCCTTCCTCATCTCTCTGGCAGGGGGAAGAAGGTAGTGTTGGCCTTGAGCAGGGCAGGCCAACCTCTTGTGGCATGGCACTGCCCAGTCTAGGTGTTCTCCCACAGGCCAGGCAGGGTGAGGCCATGTTTGTGCTCAGCTCCAGCAGGCAGCAGCATTTGCTCCTGGAGGTGTGGTGTCTTGCCACCCCAGCTTGCCATTAGAAAGGCAGTGTCCAACAGGAGGAGGCTCGTTTTGGTGGAGGAGGCTGGAGAAGCTCCCTTCCTGCCCTGAAGTCTGCCTTGCAGCACAGCCCATGTCCTGCGCACTGTGGAGTCCTGCCCCGTGCCCCCACCCCCCGGGCTCTTGCAGTGTTCCCCTGTGCCTCCTGCCCCTTCCCTGCTGGGCTGCCCTTGGTGGGGGTGGGGGAGGCGACTGCTGCTGTGCATCACCCTCTTTTGTGCCTGGTAACACCAGCTCTCCTCCAGGAGAGGAGCTCTCAGAGCTGGGCAGCGACAGAGCGAGACCACCCCCCGAATCCACACCCAGCCCTTTGCCGTTCCCCTGTGCCATCCCTCAGTGACAAGGGCTGAGAGTGCAGCTCCTTTGTGGAGAGCTGGGGCCGGCCTGTCAGCCACGAGGAAGGGGGTTGTGTAGGGCGTCCCATCAGTGGGGAGAAGGGCTAGGGGAGAGCGGGGAGAAGGGGGCTCTCACATGGCCAGCAAAGCCACTCCGCAGTGGTGGGTGGCGGCAGTGAGGAGCATGTCCCAGGCGCCCTTGCTCTCCAGGGCAAGCACTTGGCTCTTGTAGTTGGCCCAGCAGAGCAGTGCTTTCATGGCCTCTGCTGCGCACCTGCCCGCAGAGAAAAGGCCAGGTCACCCTGGGAGCCCTGGCCTTGGCTCCAGGTGCAGGGCAGAGGTGGGGGAAGTGGGAGGCAGTACCTGGTGGGGCTGGAGGCAGCAGCCTGATGCTGTTGGCATTGCCCCCAGAAGACAGCAACCTCCTCTGGCATCATCTCGAGAGCGAGGGAAATGCGGAAGAGCAGTGCCAGGAGGAGTTGGGGGAAAAAGAGCTTCACCTCCTGGGGGCAGAGGGGCTGATGGAGAATCTCGTGCAGCGCCCTGGTTGCCTGCAACAAACACCCAAGAGACGGTTGTCAGTGGTGAGACGGTGTTGCCCTGGCCGAGCTTGGGGCGTGAGGCTCAGGCGCTGCCCTGTGCCCCAGCAGATGCAGCGCGGTGTGCGCGCGGCCTGGCTGTCTGGGCAGGGCTAAGTCATGGAAGCTCTTGAGGCTCAGCTCCTGTTTGTGGCATGGGCCCATCGAGCCTTCCTGCGTGGGCATGGACATCAACCTGGGCCGGGGGGGGGAGGGGGGCGGCTCTCGCGTTATCTCCTGTGTCAGCCCTTGCAGCCTGCTTGGGCTGTGCGTGGGCCCTGCCTGGCCCTGAACCCTGTCCCAACCGCTAAGCCTGCCCCTAGCACAAGCTTCCAGCCTGCTGAGGAAGGCCAGGAGATGCAGAGACCCAGGAGGCCAGAGAGCTGCCCAGGCAGGCCCCGAGCTTGTGCGCGCAGGGCTCCAGGCGGTGCTCGGCAGCCCAGTGCACTGGCCCAGCAGAGGCTAGACGCTGGGCAGAGCCCTGCTGGCCATGGCCCTGAGGTGTGTGTGCCCTGTGGGAGGTGACATCTTGGGGGGCAGATGGGGAGGGCGAAAGGGAGCGCTGCCTCTTGCCTGGGGAGGCAAGCGCAGCCCTGAAGGTGATGGAGGCCTCGCCTGGAAACTCACAGCCCACGAAAGGATGCCCGCGTTGTTCCCGATGAAGGCGGATGTCTTGCCCAGTGGTCCAGCAGCCTGGGTCCCAGAGTCCTCCAGCAGCCTCAGTAGTTGGGGCAGCACCTTCTCTGCAGCGCCGGGCTCCGAGACCATCACCCGCCACATGGCCTTGGCAGCGCTGTAGGCCCCGAGCGCTCTGTCAGCAGGCTGCCTTGGGCGCGCCGTGGCCTGGCTACCCTGGAGGGCCCAGGCTGGCCACCAGCCCTGCCTCTGCCCACTGCCCTTTGCTAGCAACAGCCAGCGCGCCCTGCCCCACCAGCAGCACGTGGCCGAGCTGCAGTTCCTTATGGCGCAGGCAGGCACCAAGGCAGCCAGGCTCTGCGGCTCACTCGAGCAGCGCTCCAGGCAGGCCTGATCACCTCTGCCTGCTGCAGCCCTGCCTCATGCACCAGCACTGGGGCCAGTCCCTCAGCGGGGGTCCTGGAGATCTCCACCTCTCTGGTAGCCCCCATGGCATGAGCTCCCAAGGCTGCTGGGCCCTGAGCCCTGCAGGCAGCTGAGCCCCGTACCTGTTGCATGTCGGCGAACAGTGCAAGAGGCTCACGACTGCCTCGTGAGGGTATGCGCAGGTCAGCTCCAGAAGAGCCCTGTTCACGCTGTGCCGGGCAGACACCTCTTTGATGGCCATCAGGCAGCTGCAGATGCACCTCATGATGTTGGCCACCTGCAGGGGACATGGCATGGAGGGAGGCATTTCTCCAGCTCCCACCGACAACTGCTTCCCTTCCCACTGCTCCGTGCTGGCCTCAAAGGCTCTTAGGTGCCTAGGGGGGAGACCTGCGTTCAGAGGGAAAACAATGCCCTGCAGGGCTCGAGCCCCAGCCATGCCAGCCGCAGGCGACTTACGTGCTTCAGCTGAGAGGCGTCCTCTGTCACCAGCACATCCAGCATGTGAGCGGCTGCCTGTGTGACAAAGGCACTGGAGCAGCTCATGGCCCTGATGGCTACGACAATGAGATCTGCTCTCTCCGAGGCCTGGAGGTATTTTGCAAACATCTAGAGGACAAAGGAGGCAGGGAAGAGAGATGCATCACACGCAGTGCCCTCGTGCTGCTGGCTGCTGCCCAGCTGAGCAGTGAGCGCGGCTCTGGAGAGAAACGTGTGGCAGTGCTGCCTCTGTGCTGCCAGGAGAGCCAGGAGCAGGGGTTGAGCTGGGCTGGGTGATGGCCCCAGGCCGGAAGTGGGCGGTTGGGCTCAGGGTGCCCCTCTGCTGCTCCTGTGGGGAAGCAGAGCTCTGGTGGGGGGGGGGGAGGGGGCCAGGCCACAAACTTGTGGCTAGTCCATGCTCAAGAACAAGGTGAGCCCCCTGCCCGATGACGGCAAGCACCCGTTAGTCCCCCTGTCAAAGGGTCCCTCTGTTCATCTGAGCATCGTGCTGACCCCACGGCCGGCAGTCCCAGCAACGGAGGCGCTCCTTACCGCGGTGATTTCCCTAACGTTGTTGGGCGGCGAAAGGCGGCTTTTTGCCTCTTCCCTGTCCTTTTGGATCTGCAGGTGCTTTGGGCTATCCTGGGACAGCCCCATGCCTGGACAGGAGGGGAGACACAGGGCAATTAGGAGGGAGGATGGTGACTCAGAGGTGGTACCCTGCAGGCCTCAGCGAGAAACGTTGCTGGCAGAGAAAGCAGGCGTGCCAGAAATGGATGGGGAGCAGGCTTTCCAGGGAAGTCCTGGGCCTATCGCAAGGCAGGTGGGAGGGGAAACGGCTTTTAAGACTACCACGAGGCAGAGGCGTTTGAGCAGCCGTTCTAGTAGGAAGCGAGACAGAAGCCCTAAGAGGAGCAGGGGCTGCTGAAGGTTTTCCAGCCCGTTGGTAAGCGGGCGAGGGATTCCAGCAAGGCAGCTGACGGCCCTGCGTGAAGTCTAGGAGGTGGCTGCTGCTTATTAAGTAGTGTGTGCATGCCCCCTCTCTCCCCAGAGAGCTGGCTGCAGATCACATCCCCCGTGGCCTCCTGCTTACGGGCCCGCTACGCTGAGCCTGGCCTCTGTGGGCCCTGGCCTTTACGCAGTGCTTGCCCTGCGCCTACAAGGCAGGAGTTTCTGGCTCTTTGCTGCTGCTGCGGAGAGCGGCTGAGGCAGCACGGTGTCTTGCCTGCCCTTGCCTGGCTCTGTGCGTGTGTGGGAGGACTCAGCCTGCGGCCGCTTCTCTTACTTTCTTCCTGTAGGATGAACGTGTACAGGTGGTGAAGAGCTTCTGCAGCTCCGTGACTGGTGCCTTGGTCCTGGCAGGCACAGCACAGGATGACGTGTCCCACCAGCCCACCCAGGATGGAGAACTGCTTCCTCCTGCAGTCGTCAGGGCCGTCACTGCTTCCTTCCAAGGGCGAGCGGACCTGGGGGAGGGAGGCAGGGCTGAAGGGTGCTGCTTGCCACCAAAGCCCCGAGGCCACGTTTAAGCCGTGACTGGACCGCAGGTGAGCGGGAGCTGTGGAGGGCCTACCAAAGGGGCTGGGCAGGGAGGGCTGCCAGAGCTGTTGGGCCCACAGCGTGTGCCCAGGGCAGTGCTGCCCTGCCCAGGGCTGCGAGCAGAGGTGGCGTCTGAGAGAGCAGGGCCTGCAGGAGGAAGCCCACCGAGGCATGGCCAAGAGCATAGCTTCGGGGCAGGGCCTTGCTGGGTGCCCTACCTTGTAGCCAGGCTTCCCTTGGAGGCAGCGCGGAGCTGCAGAAGGCTCCGGAGCACCATGGAGGGGTGATGGGGCGCCTGGAGGTTGCCTGGTCCTGAGGCGGCTTACCTTGAGCAAGGGAGGGATGACCAGGAGCTGCGTGAGCTCGGCAATGCGCCCCACAGCCCTCTGGCGCGTGGCTGCTTGCTTGGACCGGAGGAAGGGCAGCAGGACCTGGGAGGAGAAAAGCTGCTGGTCTGCGCGGTGACCTGCCAGCTGCTGCAAGCGAGGCAGCTCTGCTGATGCCTGCTCGGCTTTGCCCTTCAGCTCCTGGGAGCAGGAGCAAAGCCCGTAAGTGGGTTCTTGCCTTGCGAGTCCCCCCAAACTAGGGACAAGTCCCCTCGGCTGAGCGGCTGGAGCCGGGCAGGCAGCAGGCTCCCGTGGCTCCTGCAGCCTCTGCTGCTTGCCAGAAAGGGCCCGCTGGGCCCTCCTGTCGCGGAGGGCCAGGGGTTAGGGCTTTGCCTTCCACTGCAGGAGTCGGGTGGGCAAGAAAGGACTCTTGACTGCAGCCAGGAGACCCTGGGCTTGCAGAAGAGCACGGTGGGGAAGCCTCGCTCCCCCGAGGGAGACGCTCCTCTCCCTGCGGCATGCTCTCTGCCCCTAGCGCTGCGGGGCCGAGCAGAGGGAGGTCCCCTCCAGAGAGTCCCTTTGTTTTGGGGTGAGAAACAGTCCCTGTGAAGGCCACTCTTTGCCTAAATGCCACACCTGCAGGATGTTCTGCAGCTCCAGGAGAGCAGGCGAGAGACATGTGAGCACCAGCGCCTGCAGCATGCTGTCCAGGGCAGCCAGCGTCTGCAAGGAAGACAGAGGCTTGTGGCACTTCTTCCCTGGAGCCCCCTGCCTGCAGGAGAGGGGCTTGAATCCCTGCAGCCTGAGGGGGACACCCAGGGCCCTGCGGTGCCCAGGGAGAGGCTTAGGGCAGAGGAGCTGCCGCACGAGGACCAGCTCGGCGACACTACGCGGGGCCATCGCCAGGGCAAGGGGGAAAAGGCACGAGGGTGGGAAAGCCACGCTGCAGTGCTGCTCTGGCTTGGAGCTTGCGTTCATCTCTCGGCACAGAGCAGCCGGGGACCAGCCCAGGGGGACTGTCGGGCTCTGCAGCCCTCGGCCAGGGCGTACCTTGGAGTAGAGGGCAGCCTGCAGGCTCTGCATGTGCTCTGTCGGAGGAAGGAAGAAGACCGCGCAGAAGCAGGACTGGAGGAGGCTTGTCTGCTGGTTGCGATCTAGCACCAGCTTCGCTTTGCTGCAAGGAGGGAGAGGCGCTGCTCAGAGCCGGGGGCTGACGGTGGCACCTCCAGAGCTGGTGGGCGGCAGAGCCTATGCTGCTAGGGGAGCGAGGTGGGGAGGCCCCTGGGGAGGCGCCTCTTCCTCCTGTGATGCTGGCCCAGGGACAGAGGACGGTCCGGCAGCATGTGCCCGATACCCTCTGCAGCTCCTGCCTCAGCCTTCGTGAGCAAAGTCCGGAGACACTGGACAGGGCTCCGGGGCCCTCTCTGCCCTCCCGTCTCCAGCACTGTCAAGGCCCGTGCAGGGGAGAGCAGAGGCCCCGCAGACGCCTCGCTCAGACTCCCCCCGAACGGGAGATGCCGCCCAGCTGCAGCTGGTGCCGTCAGGTCCGTAGGCTGTGGAGGCCTTGAGCAAGGCAGGGGCTGGGGCAGCTACCTCATTGCAGCGATGGCGAGGAAGGCTTGCTGCCGCACCGCAGTGCTCAGCTGCTCCACGGGCTCCTCTCGCAACAGCACCTGGAGAGCGCAGCGAGGACGCGGCGTGGGAGCTGTCAGCAGCCAGCGAGGAGCCTGCCAGGCTGGCAGAGCCCAGGTGCCCCCGTCGCACCCCAGCGCTGGCACCCAGGGCAGCCCCCTCGTTGCCCCGCTCTCGGTGGCTTCTGGAGCCCTGCAGTGGGCAGCGCTGCGCTCACGAGCAAGGGCTCCCCACCTTCCCACGCTCACGCACCCCAGTCCTGGCCTCCCTGGTGTGCCAGTGCCCGGCTAGGCTTGCCCACTCCCCCAGGCCCCGGCCTGCGCCCTCACCTCGATTGCCTTTGCCAGATCCACCCTGCACAGGAAAAGCAGGACCCGCAGCAAGACATCCGTGCTGGCGCCTCTGCAGAGGATGCAGACGTCGGCCAGAAACTGCAGCTTCTCGGCCTCTCCCTGGCAGCAGCAGGAGAGAGACGGAGAGCGTAAGTGCGCCAGAGGCATGGGCAGCAGCACCGGAGCGTTTGCGGCCACGCAGCGGTGCGTGGCGTGCCCGTACGGGAGCAGCTCTGCACAGCCAGCAGCCCTTGCGGGGCCGCCTGAGCGTTGCACGTGCAGGGGCCGCCCACCGGGAGATGCAGGCACAGCCCAGGCACAAGTGCCTGCCGTTACCTTGCCTCCGCTTCGCAGAAAGGTGCGCATGCTTCCCAGGGCTTCCTCCTCTCCTGGCAGAAGCTGCCCTAGATGTGACCAAGAAAGAGAGTGGGCAGAGCTGTCGGGGCTGGCAGCAGACAGGAACCAGTTGAGGCCTGTCCAGGAGGTGCCCAGCAGGCAGGCGGCGAGGCTGGAGCCCAGCCCACGGGGGAAAGCCCCAAGCGCGTCCCCTTGAGAAACCTGCTCGCGCGCAGGCTGCAAAGCTCTGTCTCCCGCCAGCCGAGCTGCCTGCCCCTGCCTGGGCCGTGGAGCAGGAGCTGTGTCCCCTTTGCTCCTCTCCACCGCCCCCCGGCCCCCTGGGGGGGATGCGCTCCTGGGGGCTGGCTCCCAAGCTCAGAGCAGGCCCCGGCATTCAGGCACCGCCGGGCCACCAGGCTCCTGGGGACCCCGCATGCCAGCCTGCCGGGTGCGCTCGCAGCCCCCGGTCCTGCCCAGCCCAGGGGTGCCCACTCGCTCACCTGGCTGCAATGGCTGGGGCAAGCACTGCTCCGGCTGCGAGCTGCTCCCTGAAGGGCCTCCATCCTCCTCCTCCTCCTCCTCCCAGGCAACCCTGGTGGAGGTGGAGGGTCCACCCTCCTCCTCCTCCTCCTCCTCCTCGTCTTCGTCCTCCTCCTCCTCTTCCTCTTCCTCCTCTTCCGAGGCCCTCATGGGGTGGCTCTCTGAAGGGCCTCCGTCCTCCTCCTCCTCCTCCTCCAAGGCTTCCTTTGGGTGCCTGGGAGGTCCATCCTCCTCCTCCTCCTTCAAAGACACCCTAGGGCAGCTGAGGGAGCCATCCTTCTCATCCTCCTCCCAGGCCACCCTTGGGAGCCTGGGGGATCTATCTTCCTCCTTCAAAGCCACCTCAGGGCAGCTGACGGAGCCATCCTCCTTTTCCTTCTCCCAGGCCACCCTGGGGTGCCTGGGGGGTCCATCCTTCTCCTTCAAAGCTGCCCTAGGGCAGCTGACGGAGCCATCCTTCTTCTCCCAGGCCACCCTGGGGTGCCTGGGGGGTCCATCCTCCTCCTTCTCCTTCAAAGCCGCCCTAGGGTGGCTGACGGAGCCATCCTTCTTCTCCCAGGCCACCCTGGGGTGCCTGGGGGGTCCATCCTCCTCCTTCTCCTTCAAAGCTGCTCTAGGGCAGCTGATGGAGCCATCCTTCTTCTCCTTCAAAGCCACCCTAGGGCGGCTGACGGAGCCATCCTTCTCCCAGGCCACCCGGGGGTGCCTGGGAGGTCTCCTCTCCATCCTGCAGGGAGGAAGAAAAGGGGGAGGTTGGGAATGGAGGAGCCTAAGGCCGGGCCTGGCACCTGGAAACAGTTGCACTGTCCCCCTGGGCTTAGCAGACAGCCTGGCTGGAGAAGGCCGAGCCCACGGCTGTGGCTTTTCCATGCAAAAGGTGTCATTTGGAAAATGCCCGCAGGCTTTGCCAAGATGTTCTTGGAAGGAAAACCTTTCGCTAACCCCACCAGCAGAGGGTGGTTCCCTGCGGGACATTGGCGTCCCCCTGCCCGCTGCAGGTGTGCTGGGCCCTGGCGCCAGCTCTCCTGCACCTTAGCTCCAGCCCCACCCCATCACCCTGCCTGCTCCTTCCTCTCCTGGCCATGGCCATGGCCAAGGGCCCCCTTGAGGCCCTGGGGAGCTGCTCAGCCCCAGCCCCAGCCCTCTTACCCAGGTCTGAGCTGGGGGTGCCTTGGGGAAACGCCTCGCACTGCGGGGCTGCCCGGGGCGACAGGGAAAGACATCGCGCGCTCAAGGGCTCCTTCAGCAGCCCTGCGTGCTCCTTCCTTTCCTGTTGCCATCCTCCCGGACACTGCCTTGCTCATGCCATAGTGGTGCCCAACAACACCATGGGGCACCACGGGGTCACAAAGGACCCTGCTGTGACCCGCCGCCCTAGGGAGGGGCAGGGCACATCCCTTCAGGCCCGCACGGCTGCCTGCCCCTCGGCCACCTCTGTCTGCCGCTGCGCCTCCATGGGGCTCTGGTCACAGACTCACAGAGCGGTGGAGGTTGGAAGGGACCTCTGGAGGTCATCTAGTCCAATCCAGAGGGGTCACCTAGAGCGGGTTGCCCAGCACCCTAGCCAGATGCCTTTTGACTATGCCCATGGATGGGGACTGCACGACCTCGCTGGGCAGCCTGTTCCAGCGCTCCGTCACTCCCACAGCAAAGACGTTTGTCCTCGTGTTCGGACGGACCTGCCTGTGCTTCAGTTTGTGCTCACTGCCTCTCCTCCTGTCAGTGGGCCCCTCTGACAAGGCTCTGGCCCCATCCTCTTGACACCCTCCCTTCAGATATTTATACCCATTGGTCAGATCCTCCCCCCCCCCCCCAGTCTTCTCTTCTCCACGCTGAACAGGCCCAGCTCTCGCAGCCTTTCCTCCTATGCCCCCATCCCTTCAGCATCTGAGGAACCCTCAGCTGCACTCACTGCACTAGCTCCATGTCTCTCTTGTATTGGGGAGCCCACCCCTGCACCCGGGACTCCAGGCGAGGCCTCACCAGGGCTGAGGAGAGGGAGAGGATGACCGCCCTCCACCTGCTGCCAGTGCTTTGCCTACTGCAGCCCGGGAGATCGTTGGCCGCCTTGGCCACAAGGGCACGTTGCTGCCTCGTGCTCAACTTGCTGGCCACCTGCACTCCCAGCACCTCACTCCCTAGCCTGTACTGCTGCACCAGGGTGTTTCTCCTGCAGGGCAGGACTCTGCCCTTCCTTGGCTTGAACTTCATGAGCTTCCCCTCTGCCCATCTCTCCAGCCTGTCGAGCTCCCACTGAACGGCGCTACAACCCTCCAGGGTTGCAACCATACCGCCCAGTTCAGAACAGCTGCAAACTCGCTGAGGGCGCACGCTGTCCCTTCAGCCAAGTTTCTGAGGAACAACTTGAACACGATCGAAGCCAGTATCGACCCCTGGGGTACCCCACTCGCTATGATGCACTAAGGCATCCAAAATAACTGTAGCTGTCTGCCATGCAGATAATTAAGATGATCCCCTAGGATAGGATTTAAGAGTTACATCTTAATTTGGGGGGGGGTGCGGGGGTGCGTGTGTAAAACCGCATGTGAGCAGGTGCCCTTTTCTATTCACTAGGGACATAGTCATTAAGGTCAGTGTTATCTCGAGAGCTATTCACAACGTGCCAAGTGGACACACACTGTTTGGTCAGCTTGGTCTCCCGTTTTCCTGATGTACCAAAGCCAATACACAGCCTAAATAAGACCCCCCCCCCCATCTCCAATCATTAAAGGAACAAATGCAGTAAATACCAGTGTTTTTTCTTGGGGAATGTGATGTCATTTTTTTCCTACTATTCCTAATTAGGCTCGAAGCAAACACACCAAGACAAGGAGTGTGTTTATTTTATGTTTTTCTTGAGGGAGTAGTCAAAGAAGCTGTTGTTCTCCTCACTAGGCAATGACTTCTTCGTGTCGCCGTGCCTCACCGGAGGGGATCTGTTTCTAGCACCACCAACAACAACAGCACAAGTTAGAGCAGCAATTCTACTTCGCTCTCCTGTCTCCACGTGGCCACAAATCAAGCATGCCCTTTAATTTGCTTCCATTCTCCAACCCTTTGGGGCTGAAAGAATACCTCCTTTTCTTCTCTCTTCCAGTATGGCACCTCCTAGCTCCAGCTGCTGTTGAAGGACACCGAGACTTGCCTTGTTCCCCTTTCCCACAGCACTTCGTTCCAGGCAGCTCTCTCCTACCTCTCTCAGCTGTCTCTTTTCCTTCCTGAAGAGCCCTCCTCCAGGCTCCCGTTCCTTTAACGGAAAGTGGCATCTCTTTGACTAGTCTGCTCATGCTTTTCTACCTCTTTCTCAGTTCCAGGAAATCCTCTGGCACCCCAGTATTTCACAGAGTCACAATTGGAATTCGGGATTTCGGCTCACCACGTGGCGAGAGTCCTTTCCAGATGCTTTGATACACTCCTTGCACACCTGAGACTACATTCAGACAGGATTATCATTTTCCTCCGGTGGCAGACATAACGGCTAGAGACGTGCAGTCCTTCTGCAGTCCCACCGCTCTCTGGGATCGATTGGGTGAAGGGCTCTCTGGAAGGGCCCGTTTTTCTCCACAGCCTAGGGAGGGAGCCCGGAGAAGCAGTTCAGACCTTAAGTTTGGCTTCCTAAAGTTCGATGAGATAACTCCACCCCAGTTACTAGCCTAATGGGTTTTAAGACTGTCGGCTTCCTATCAAAAAGCCGCTCTTTTCCTTTTGCCGCCTTTTCCTGCTGTCTGCCTGCCTTCCTTTAGAGCCTCAGTTATGGGCACAGAAGATGGGGTTAACATGTCTTGGAAACCACACAGGACGTGTCTAAGGGGAGGAAGGGAAAGGAGAAAGACTGCAACGAGGAGGCCTAAGGGAGATGTAAGGCAGCAAAGATAACGGCAAACTGATACTAGCTCAGAGAGCCCGGCACGGGCCTGTACGAACTCGGAACGGTCCCATATGAGCCCGTAGGGCCCAGCACGAGTCCGTTGGAGTCCCTAGGGCCCAGTGCAGGCCCGTACCAGCCCACAGGGCCTGGCATGGACCTGTACAAGCTCAGGGTGAGCCAGTACGAGCCCACAGAGCCTGGCACAAGCACGCAGAGCCTGGCGTGGGCTCGTATGAGCCCGTAGAGCGCTGTGCAGGACCGTACCAGCCCACAGAGCTCGGCATGGGCCCATATGTGCTCAGCATGGGGGCGTACGAGCCCATACAGCCCCAAACAGCTCTGTATGAGTCCACAGAGCCCTGTGCAGGCCCATAGAAGTCCATAGAGCCTGGCACGGGCTCCTATGAGCTTGGCATGGGCCCCTACGAGCCCGTGGAGCCCTGTGGGGGTCCGTATGAGCCCGCAGAGCCCAGCAAGGGCTCATACAAGCCTGCAGGGCCTGGCACAAGCCCATGTGAGCTCGGCATGGGGCTGTACAAGCCCCTAGAGCCCCGTTCAGGCTCTTAGAAGCCTGTAGAGCCTGGCACAGGCCTGTATGAGCTTGGCACGAGCCTGTATGAGCCTGGAGGGCCCAGCACAAGTCCGCACGAGCCCCTAGGGCCTGGCAGGGACCCGCACCAGCTCAGCGGGGGCCTGGATGAGCCCATAGAGCCCCACGTGGGTCCGTACGAGCCCGTGGAGCCCTGTGGGGGCCCGTAGGACCCTGCAGAGCCCGGCATGGACGCAAATGAGCCTGCAGGGCATGGCGTGAACCCGTATGACCTCAGCACAGGCCCGTAGAGCCCTGTTCAGGCCCATAGAAACTCGTAGGCTTTTGACACTGTCTCCCATCATATCCTCCCAGGTAAACTCAGGAAGTGGGGGTTAGATGAGTGGCCAGTGAGGTGGACTGAGAACTGGCTGGATGGCCGAGCTCCGAGGGTTGTGGTCAGTGGCGCAGAGTCTAGTTGGAGGCCTGTAGCTAGTGGTGTCCCCCAGGGCTCAGTCCTGGGTCCACTCTTGTTCAATGTATTCATCAATGACCTGGAGGAAGACACAGAGTGCACCCTCAGCAAGTTTGCTGATGATACTAAACTGGGGGGGAGTGGCTGACGCGCCAGAAGACTGTGCTGCCATTGAGAGGGACCTGGGCAGGCTGGAGAGCTGGGCAGAGAGGACCCTCCTGAAGTTCACCATAGGCAAGCGCAAGGTGCTGCACCTCGGGAGGAAGAAGCCCAGGCAGCAGGACAGGCTGGGGGTTGACCTGCTGGCAAGCAGCTCTGCAGAGAAGGACCTGGGAGTGCTGGTGGGCAACAAGTGAAGCATGAGGCAGCAGTGTGCCCTTGTGGCCAAGGAGGCCAATGGGATCCTGGGGTGCCTGAGGAAGAGTGTTGCCAGCAGGCGGAGGGAGGTGATCCTGCCCCTCTCCTCAGCCCTGGGGAGGCCTCCCCTGGAGTACTGGGTGCAGTTGTGGGCTCCCCAGGACAAGAGAGACATGGCACTACTGGAGAGAGTCCAGCGGAGGGCAACAAAGAGGATGAGGGGACTGGAGCATCTCTCCTCTGCAGAAAGGCTGCGAGAGCTGGGCCTGTTGAGCCTGGAGAAGAGAAGACTGAGAGGCGATCTCATCAACGTGTGCAAGTATCTGAAGGGTGGTTGGGGAGTGTCGAGAGGATGAGGCGGGTCTCTTCTCCGTGGTGCCCAGTGACAGGACAAGAGGCAACGGGCACAAACTGAAGCACAGGCAGGTCCACCTGAACCTGAGGAAAAACTTCTTGACTGTGAGGGTGAGTGAGCACTGGCACAGGTTGCCCAGAGAGGTGGTGGAGTCTCCTTCGCTGGAGACATTCAAAACCCGTCTGGATGCGATCCTGGGCAACACGCTCTAGAGGAGCCTGCTGGAGCAGGGGGGTTGGACTAGATGATCTCCAGAGGTCCCTGCCAACCTCAACCATGCTGTGACTCTGTGGAGCCGGGCGCGGGCCCCCCCGAGCTCAGCGCGGGACTACACAAGCCCGTGGAGACCCGTGCGGGGCCGTAGGAGCCCCTCGGGCTGGACGAGGGGCTGTGCAAGCGCCGCGCAAGCCCGCACGAGCCTGGGCAGGACTGTATGAGCTGGGGGAGAGCGGCCTGGGACCGGGCGAGCCCGTCGGGGGCGACCCGGGCCGGGAGGAGCTCGGCGGGGCCTCGACGTGGGTCACACGAGGCAGCGCCGCTTCCTGCCTGCCCTGCCCGCAGCCCCTGCCCTGCCCGCGCACGGCGCCTGCCCTCCCCGCTGCCCTCTGCCGCCGGCCACAGCCGACCGGGCGGCGACGGGCGGGAGGACGGGGGGACAGCGAGGGGGACACTGAGGGGGGACAGCGGGGACCGCGTCCCTGGCGCCGGCAGCCCCGGCCCCGCCGCCCGCCCGCCCGCCCGCTCGCCCGCTCGGCGGCGCCCACGGCCGCCGGACGCCATCTCCGGCCTCTCTCCGCTCCCTCCCGCCCTCCGCCCGGGCCGCCGCGGGGATTGGCCGGCCGGGCCAGCTGCCTCTCGGCCATTGGAGGGCGCCTGCGCGCCGCCCGCCGCTGATTGGCGCCCCGCTCCCGCCTCTGGCCGGGGGGGAGGGGAGCGAGCGGCCGGCGGCGAAGATGGCGGCGGGGTGGCTGGCTGTGTGGTGGCGCCTGGCGGCGGCGGCCGGGTCCCGTCGCGTGGCGTCGCGTCCTGTGTGGTGCGGTGGCGCGGCGCTGCTGGAGAGCGGCAGGCTGCGGGACGCGCGGCGGGTCGTGGCGCGGCGGGGCTCGGGGGCGGCGGGGGGGCCGGGCCGGGCGCGGGGAGGCGGTCGGGGCGGCCGGTCGCTCTCGCCTGGGCAACGCGCAACGGTTGTGGCAGCGCCGTTGGCAGCGCGGCGGGACCAAGCGGGACGTGCGCGATGGTGCCGGCCGCGAGCTGCTGGCAGCACCGGCGGGCGCCGCGGAGGAGCGAGCGCCGGCAGCGGAGCGCTGGGTGTCTGCGGGCGCTGTTTGCCGGCCCGTGCAGCGAGTGCCCGGCGGGCTGCGGGCGGCGCCGGAGGAGGGAGCGTTGGCAGCCGGCAGCCGGGCTGTCCGGAGCGCCGGGGAGGGGGCAGCGCTCGGGCAGGGGCTTCCCTGGCGGCCCCGAGGCGGCCGGGTGGCGCTTCCCGCCCCGCCGGGGGCTCGTCCGCTGCCGGGGGCGGCAGGTTTCCAGCGCGGCTGCCGCCCTTCCTCGGGCTTTCTTCGGGTGCGGGTGTTGGCAGGCTGGTTCCCAGCCTTGTGGGAGCAGCTGGAGCCTGGTGGTGGCGCGGCGTGTTGTGGCGCTGGTGCGGGGTCCTTCCTTGTCTGTCTGTCTGTCAGTACAGAGCTTTCAGCCTTTGCTGTAGAAAGTGGAATCAGAGCGTATCATTTGGCCAGGGGGAAAAACCATCTTTGAAGTTCATAACCAGAAGGTGTGTTTTACTGGCGAGGCTGTTTTGGGGTTTCAGCTGCCTGGGGAGCTGAGAAGCGTAGTGGGAGCTGTGTCCTGTCTCTGCAAGATCTCTGTCTGCTTCCTTTGTGGCCGCTGGGAGCTGATGTGCTCACTGAGAGCTCGGTTGTGTTTTCTGTTGCCTGGGTCAGTTCAACGTGGCCGCTTTGTCTGTCTGAGGGGGCAACTGGGGCGTGCAGCTCCCGCTGCCAGAGGGCTGTGGGGTGTTTCAGTTCCCAGTAGGTCATGACCGACTGGGTTTTGCTCCCCGGGGCTCCTCTCGGCAGGTAAGGCCGGTGGGAATGTCTCGTGCCAGGGGAAGGGGCTCTCTGGGACAGCTCTGGCTGGGCTGCAATGTACTGGAGCGTAGGAGGGACTGGAGGACTTTGGACTTGCTTTTCTTTGGCTTTGCTTTTTGGAGTTGTTGGAGCTCCCTTGCCTTTTTAGGGAAGCAGGGGGCACTAAAGAGGAGAGGGAGTGTGAGTTGTGCGCAAGAGATGCTGTTGCTGTGTTGTGGTGCAGTGCCAGACTCGAGAGAGGGTCTCTCCTTTTCTAGGTGTCTGGGCGTCCCCTGCAGCCCACGCAGTAGGAATGTTGCGTCCCCTCGGCATTTCTGTACTGTGCCGGCGCCTTCTCCCTGAAGGTAGGCCTCTTGGTGTTCAGCGCTGTCGCCTTGCACACGAAGGAGGAGGAGAAATGGGCCTGAGCTGCGTATGGGAGGAAGAGGCTTTTTGCCCATCACTGGCAGCGCGCAGAGAGCAGCGGCGCTCGGGCTCCTTCCGAGACCTTTGAGGCCTGGTAGGTGCCAGACAAGCTATGGCTCTGGTTTATTTATTTCATTATTATTATTGTTTTTTCATATTTGGGGCCACTAGTTGTGTGCGTTTCTGCTCTGTTTTCAGCAGGAGCCGTGCTCTGTGGATGCGCTGAAGGCCAGAAGGCAGAGCCGCAGTGCGCAGAGCCCCAGCGCCTGCTCCCCGAGGGGGACGCAGGGTCGGGCCCGAGTGTTGAGAGAGGGAAAGTGCCTGGTCCTGCTCTTTCTGAAGAGCTCTGTTTTGTTTTCCTAGGTGCTGGTTGCTGGCAAGAGCTGCTCTTTCATCTCTTGCCCACCCCTCCCGCAGCTCTTTGGGGCCCCAGCTTCAGACTCCAGCTGCACTGAGGAAGTGACCTGCTTTCCCAGAGACCCCCCCCCGCCACCCGAAAGAGCAAGAATCCGGCTTTGGCCTTCACGCACCCCTCCAGGAGCTGCCGCAGCAGGAAGGCGGCCTGCGCCTGCCAGCTCGTCCTGCTCCCCAGGAAGCGCCAAGTGGGACTTGGGCACGGTGGCACCACGCGAAGGTGTTTGGGCTCTGGGCAATAAAACTTGGCGCGAGCCCCAGCTGAGGCGAGGTGCCATGTGCTGTGTTCTGTGCGCGGTCTCTGTTCACGCCTGCTCGCAGCTTGCCGAAGGCTGCGTTCTCCCTGCTCGGGGAAGAGCTCCTGGCTGCAGCGCTGGAGCGGAGAGGGGGCAGCTGGCAGCCGGGGCCATCTCGCTGCAGTAGGTGAGAGCTCCTGTCCCAAGGGGCTGTTTCTCCTCGCCCCCGGGTTGGCCCTTTCTTTGAGCAGGGGCCCTGGCAGCCCAGCTCCAGCCCGGGAGGCAGCGGGGAAGGCCGGGGCGACGAGGGAGCAGCGAGCGCTCCTTGGCCTCAGGGCTTTGTGTGGGGGCAGCCGTTGGGCAGGGCTTTTTGGTGCCCCCCACCAAAGCCCTGAGGCTGGGGAGTGTGGGGGTCTGGGCTGAGGCCTGCCCCTGCTGCCCTTAAAGGCAAGGTTGAGAGGCTTTAAGGCTCTTCAAGTCTCTGGGGGCTCTTCAGGCAACTTGGAGTCCCTTAACTTCTTCCCAAGGAACTCCCAGTTACTTGAGGAACCACCTCAGGGACTCAGCCCCCCTGGGAGACCTCTCTTCTTCAGTTCTCCCAGTTCAGCTGAGTTATGTGGTCAGCACTGATTCTCGAGTTTGACAGTTTGGCCTGGAGGCTTGCAGGCTTTGTTTACTTGAGATGCTAGTGCTAAGCAAGGGTTAGACTTGTGCTAAGCTAGTTACCATCTGAGTTACCATGTCCTTCTCTAACAAGCACAGGGTGGCCTGGCAGCGGCAGAGAGGCCAGGAAGCCCCCAAAGTTCCTTGCGCGCTCAGGTGGCCGCCATGGGCCGAGCAGGCCAGGCTCAGAAGTGAGCAGAGGTGCAGCAGCAAAGGCTGCTGTGTCTTAGAGGCCGCTGCCACCTCTGCCACTTGTTCCTGATCCAGGAGGAGAGGGTTCCTTGGCTGGCTCTGGCTGGAGACTTTGTCCTTGAAGCTCTCAGGATCAGGATGGTTTGGGCCACCAGCGAACAAGTGGAGGGCCTGGCTCTCTTCTGCAAGGTTTCAAGGGCTGAAAGAGCAAGGACCAGAGCAGAGATCAACCCCCCTGGATCTGCACAGACCCCAGGCTTCCCCTCCCCTGCTGCCGGGGCTAGTCCCACCTAGCTCTTCCCGTGGCCAGGAGGAAGCAGGGGGACAAATGGCTCAGCAGCAAGTGTCTGGCCAGGAATGTCCCAAGGGCCCCTGAACTCTCTCTCCTCTCCCCACAAGGCCCCTGCTGCGTGAGGGGGGAGCAGAGCCCTGCTTGCCAGGGAGTGGGGATTGGTGCTCACTGCCCAGGGTGTGTCTTCCTCCCCGTCAGCCCTGGCTGACCTGCCACTGCCCTCACTCACCCTTGCAAATGTGCTGCAGCTCCTCCTCATCCTGCTCCCTCATCTGCCGTCCAATGAGCCCTAGGCACACACAGCCTGTCACAAATCCTGCTCCCCAGCGCACTGCCAGCAGCAGAGCTCCTTCCCAGCCCTGCTGGCCTGGCTTTTGTGGCTGCCAGCCCAAAAGCCAGGGCTGGGGCCAAGCTGCCCTGGGACAGAGAGGGACCCCAGGAGGGGTTGTGGCTCACCAAGGAACCTCACGGCTTCCTCTTGCAAGGGCTCCTGCGGGCTCTGCAGGTAGCGCAGGCTCTGGCGCAGGTATTCTGCTCTGTTGTTCTCCTTTGCCAGCTGGGGAGAGCACAAGGGTTGGTGCAGAGCCTCCCCACTCAGCTGGCCAGCACCTCCACCTAGGAGCAGTCTCCCCTTCCATCGCCTGCCAGGGCGTTCACGGTGCCCGGCCAGGAGGCGCGTAGCACTCGGGTTTGGAGGGAGCAGAGGCCCCGGTGCTGCCCAGGGATGATGAGGTGCCAGGTGGGCTGGAGTTGCTTGAGCATGCCAGAGGTGAGCGAGGGGCACAGCTCGGGCCTGGAGGGGCCCAGGCCTTATGCAGGCTGGGTGCTTTGGGGCTGTGCTTACCAGGTACTCGCTGATGCGCCTTGTCTGTCCTGTCTCGGTGAGGTAGGTGAGCTGCTGCCATTTCAGGAACTTGGCAGCGCCCAGGAGGGCTTCCTGCGAGGCCTGCACAGCAGCAGAGAGTGGGAGATGCCACCGTGGCCCAGGGGAGGAGATCCTGTGCCCCCGTCCTTGTGGTGAGGCTCAGAGCCTTTCTTAGCCCGTGGTGGGAAGATGCTGCAGCTGGGCACCAAGTCTGCCACTGGGTTCAGTGTCCCAGGCAGAGATGTGAGGCAACCACCATCTCAGGCGCCACATGCTGCCAGGGCAGCAGGACAGAGATGGCCAAGAGGTGCTGAGCTGTAGCCAAGCCAGGAGGAGGCTGAAGTGCTGCAGTCCCAGAGACGGCAGTGCAGGACTCGGGCAGAAGAGCCTCCCCTGGGGCTTCCCAGCAGGGTGCTGGGCTCCCTGTCCTGCTCAGTTGCTGTTGCCTTGTGGCCAGGCTCCAGATGCAGGGCTGGTCCTCTGCCCTGATTGCAAGTCTGTGTGTCTCTGCCCTCCCCAGGCTGGGGGAGGCTGGGCAACGTGCTGGCTCTCGCAACCCCTTGAGGGTGCTGCGCCCCTCTGCAGGGGCCAAGTGCCCTGGCCATGGGTAGGGTGAACTCTGTTGCTGTGGTGGTCATGCCTTAGACATGCTGTGCCCCTCTACCTGGGTGTCCCCTGGGCAGAGTTGGTGGGGCAGGAGGGGAGGAGGGCCGTGATGGGGAGAGCATAACCCTGTTTTTTTGACTCCTGCAGGGACAGCTGGGAAACCTGTGGGGCCTCGAGTGCTTAGGCTGTTTTGGCCATGGATGGCTGCCGAGCCTTGTTGGAGCAGGTGGAGGAGCTCTGGGAAATGGCCAGCTGCTCAGCCCCTGCTAGCCCTGGGCCTGCCGGGGCTCTTGCTATGGCCCGCACTGGTGGAGGGCTGTAGGGAGGGAGTGGGGCTGTGAGGGGACCTCAGCTCTCTGTCCATCTGTGCAGGAAGAGGCATGGCAGGAGGATGAAGGCAGTGCAGTGGGTGGCTTGGTAGAGACAGGGAGGAGGCTCTGTGCCCTCCTCAGGGCCTCCGGAGGTTGGGCCTCAAGGTAACACCCATTCAAAGGGAGCGACTGCTGGCAGCCTTTGCTCTTGATGCTGAGGCCCAGCCAAGGTGGGGAGGGGGTCAGCATTGCCCTCCCGCAATGACTGGTCAGGTCAGAAATCCACACCTGGGCCACGCTCTGGACCTGGTCGTGCAAGTGGAAGAAGAGGAGGAGCAGGCTCCTCTGCACTTGCTTCCTCATCAGTTTTCTTGTGGTGCCCGCTACCATTGTCATCATATCTTTCAGGAGGTTGATGGAGAGGTTTCTGACGCAGCCGGACTCCTGGTGGGAAGGAAGAGGAGAGGAGCTCAGCCCTGGCTGCTCCAAAACCACGATGGGCAAGGGGCTCAATGTGGCTGGAGCAGCCTGGGCTGGCCATCCGCATCAGATCCTGGGGGACCCAGCGTCCAGCGGGCGCCCGACTCTCCCCCGAGCCTTACATCATCGAAGAGTGGCAAGAGTTTCTCAGCCAGCTGCGGAACGATGAGGCTGGCCCTCTGCCCGTCCAGGAGATGGATCATGCGGCTGAGCAGAGCTAGGGCCTTCTCGCGGATGTCCCTGTCTGCGTCCTGCAGGCTCTCCATGAGGGCTGGCAAGAGGGCCTGCATTTTCCTTGCCTGTGGGAAAGGCGGCAACTTCCTTCAGCACAGCATTCTCGTGACTGAGGTGGTTTGGAGGTGGCTTGCTTGGTGCAGGGCCAGGGTCTGGGTCTGCTGCCGGCACCGGTGCCTTTCTCCTTGTGCAGCAGAGCCAGGGCCCTGTCCCAAAGGACTCCCAAAGTGGGCAGAGGAAGAGGACAGCTCCTGAGTTGTAAGCTACGGAGTTACCCAGCCCCTCCTACCCAGCCCCAGGCCTCTGGCATGGCTTCAGCTGGCTGTCCCCGCTCGCTCACCATCTCAGGTCTCTCCCACAGCCTGAGGAGGCCCCTGAACACCAGCCTGCGCATCACTGAGCTCTGGCTTTGCAGGTATCTCAGGAAGAGGTTCAGGATGTGATGGTCCTCTCCCCTGAGGTCAGCACAGCCCAGCAGCTGAAACACACACAGCAGTGGCAGACTGACAAAGCTGCAGGACTCCCCATATCCTGCAGTGCTGGATCCAACCACCAGCTGAGGGCAAGGCCACCAGACCCGGGCAAGGCAGCAGTGGTTGGGAGAGCCCCTGTGGCCCTGTCCTGTGCCTCAGGGCACGCTGTGCAGCTAGCTCGCTTGTTCCTCCAGGCCTGGCCACCAGCTGCAGCCTCTTACTGTCATGCCTCTGAGGAGCAGTTGAGTAGGGAGAGCAGGCACAAAGCAGATAGATAGGAAAGACAGGTAGTGGCAAGCGTTCCCCCACCAGAAATGGACCGAGGTACTGCTCGGAGTGCACCCACCACCCCGCTCCATTCATTGCCACCCACGGTGCAGTGGTGGGCACAAGAGAGCAGAGTGGTTTGAGGCACCCCAGAGATGCAGCGCTGGCTGCTGAGCTCACCTCGACGAGGAAAGCCATAGCAGGGATCTCATGGGAGGGCTTCTCCCTGCTGAGCAGCTCTAGCAGGTGGTGGAAGATGTAGGCACGCTGGGGCCTGGGGGCCTTCCTCATCTCTCTGGCAGGGGGAAGAAGGTAGTGTTGGCCTTGAGCAGGGCAGGCCAACCTCTTGTGGCATGGCACTGCCCAGTCTAGGTGTTCTCCCACAGGCCAGGCATGGTGAGGCCATGTTTGTGCTCAGCTCCAGCAGGCAGCAGCATTTGCTCCTGGAGGTGTGGTGTCTTGCCACCCCAGCTTGCCATTAGAAAGGCAGTGTCCAACAGGAGGAGGCTCGTTTTGGTGGAGGAGGCTGGAGAAGCTCCCTTCCTGCCCTGAAGTCTGCCTTGCAGCACAGCCCATGTCCTGCGCACTGTGGAGTCCTGCCCCGTGCCCCCACCCCCCGGGCTCTTGCAGTGTTCCCCTGTGCCTCCTGCCCCTTCCCTGCTGGGCTGCCCTTGGTGGGGGTGGGGGAGGCGACTGCTGCTGTGCATCACCCTCTTTTGTGCCTGGTAACACCAGCTCTCCTCCAGGAGAGGAGCTCTCAGAGCTGGGCAGCGACAGAGCGAGACCACCCCCCGAATCCACACCCAGCCCTTTGCCGTTCCCCTGTGCCATCCCTCAGTGACAAGGGCTGAGAGTGCAGCTCCTTTGTGGAGAGCTGGGGCCGGCCTGTCAGCCACGAGGAAGGGGGTTGTGTAGGGCGTCCCATCAGTGGGGAGAAGGGCTAGGGGAGAGCGGGGAGAAGGGGGCTCTCACATGGCCAGCAAAGCCACTCCGCAGTGGTGGGTGGCGGCAGTGAGGAGCATGTCCCAGGCGCCCTTGCTCTCCAGGGCAAGCACTTGGCTCTTGTAGTTGGCCCAGCAGAGCAGTGCTTTCATGGCCTCTGCTGCGCACCTGCCCGCAGAGAAAAGGCCAGGTCACCCTGGGAGCCCTGGCCTTGGCTCCAGGTGCAGGGCAGAGGTGGGGGAAGTGGGAGGCAGTACCTGGTGGGGCTGGAGGCAGCAGCCTGATGCTGTTGGCATTGCCCCCAGAAGACAGCAACCTCCTCTGGCATCATCTCGAGAGCGAGGGAAATGCGGAAGAGCAGTGCCAGGAGGAGTTGGGGGAAAAAGAGCTTCACCTCCTGGGGGCAGAGGGGCTGATGGAGAATCTCGTGCAGCGCCCTGGTTGCCTGCAACAAACACCCAAGAGACGGTTGTCAGTGGTGAGACGGTGTTGCCCTGGCCGAGCTTGGGGCGTGAGGCTCAGGCGCTGCCCTGTGCCCCAGCAGATGCAGCGCGGTGTGCACGCGGCCTGGCTGTCTGGGCAGGGCTAAGTCATGGAAGCTCTTGAGGCTCAGCTCCTGTTTGTGGCATGGGCCCATCGAGCCTTCCTGCGTGGGCATGGACATCAACCTGGGGGGGGGAGGGGGGCGGCTCTCGCGTTATCTCCTGTGTCAGCCCTTGCAGCCTGCTTGGGCTGTGCGTGGGCCCTGCCTGGCCCTGAACCCTGTCCCAACCGCTAAGCCTGCCCCTCACACAAGCTTCCAGCCTGCTGAGGAAGGCCAGGAGATGCAGAGACCCAGGAGGCCAGAGAGCTGCCCAGGCAGGCCCCGAGCTTGTGCGCGCAGGGCTCCAGGCGGTGCTCGGCAGCCCAGTGCACTGGCCCAGCAGAGGCTAGACGCTGGGCAGAGCCCTGCTGGCCATGGCCCTGAGGTGTGTGTGCCCTGTGGGAGGTGACATCTTGGGGGGCAGATGGGGAGGGCGAAAGGGAGCGCTGCCTCTTGCCTGGGGAGGCAAGCACAGCCCTGAAGGTGATGGAGGCCTCGCCTGGAAACTCACAGCCCACGAAAGGATGCCCGCGTTGTTCCCGATGAAGGCGGATGTCTTGCCCAGTGGTCCAGCAGCCTGGGTCCCAGAGTCCTCCAGCAGCCTCAGTAGTTGGGGCAGCACCTTCTCTGCAGCGCCGGGCTCCGAGACCATCACCCGCCACATGGCCTTGGCAGCGCTGTAGGCCCCGAGCGCTCTGTCAGCAGGCTGCCTTGGGCGCGCCGTGGCCTGGCTACCCTGGAGGGCCCAGGCTGGCCACCAGCCCTGCCTCTGCCCACTGCCCTTTGCTAGCAACAGCCAGCGCGCCCTGCCCCACCAGCAGCACGTGGCCGAGCTGCAGTTCCTTATGGCGCAGGCAGGCACCAAGGCAGCCAGGCTCTGCGGCTCACTCGAGCAGCGCTCCAGGCAGGCCTGATCACCTCTGCCTGCTGCAGCCCTGCCTCATGCACCAGCACTGGGGCCAGTCCCTCAGCGGGGGTCCTGGAGATCTCCACCTCTCTGGTAGCCCCCATGGCATGAGCTCCCAAGGCTGCTGGGCCCTGAGCCCTGCAGGCAGCTGAGCCCCGTACCTGTTGCATGTCGGCGAACAGTGCAAGAGGCTCACGACTGCCTCGTGAGGGTATGCGCAGGTCAGCTCCAGAAGAGCCCTGTTCACGCTGTGCCGGGCAGACGCCTCTTTGATGGCCATCAGGCAGCTGCAGATGCACCTCATGATGTTGGCCACCTGCAGGGGACATGGCATGGAGGGAGGCATTTCTCCAGCTCCCACCGACAACTGCTTCCCTTCCCACTGCTCCGTGCTGGCCTCAAAGGCTCTTAGGTGCCTAGGGGGGAGACCTGCGTTCAGAGGGAAAACAATGCCCTGCAGGGCTCGAGCCCCAGCCATGCCAGCCGCAGGCGACTTACGTGCTTCAGCTGAGAGGCGTCCTCTGTCACCAGCACATCCAGCACGTGAGCGGCTGCCTGCGTGACAAAGGCACTGGAGCAGCTCATGGCCCTGATGGCTACGACAATGAGATCTGCTCTCTCCGAGGCCTGGAGGTATTTTGCAAACATCTAGAGGACAAAGGAGGCAGGGAAGAGAGATGCATCACACGCAGTGCCCTCGTGCTGCTGGCTGCTGCCCAGCTGAGCAGTGAGCACGGCTCTGGAGAGAAACGTGTGGCAGTGCTGCCTCTGTGCTGCCAGGAGAGCCAGGAGCAGGGGTTGAGCTGGGCTGGGTGATGGCCCCAGGCAGGAAGTGGGCGGTTGGGCTCAGGGTGCCCCTCTGCTGCTCCTGTGGGGAAGCAGAGCTCTGGTGGGGGGCGGGGGAGGGGGCCAGGCCACAAACTTGTGGCTAGTCCATGCTCAAGAACAAGGTGAGCCCCCTGCCCGATGACGGCAAGCACCCGTTAGTCCCCCTGTCAAAGGGTCCCTCTGTTCATCTGAGCATCATGCTGACCCCACGGCCGGCAGTCCCAGCAACGGAGGCGCTCCTTACCGCGGTGATTTCCCTAACGTCGTTGGGCGGCGAAAGGCGGCTTTTTGCCTCTTCCCTGTCCTTTTGGATCTGCAGGTGCTTTGGGCTATCCTGGGACAGCCCCATGCCTGGACAGGAGGGGAGACACAGGGCAATTAGGAGGGAGGATGGTGGCTCAGAGGTGGTACCCTGCAGGCCTCAGCGAGAAACGTTGCTGGCAGAGAAAGCAGGCGTGCCAGAAATGGATGGGGAGCAGGCTTTCCAGGGAAGTCCTGGGCCTATCGCAAGGCAGGTGGGAGGGGAAACGGCTTTTAACAATACCACGAGGCAGAGGCGTTTGAGCAGCCGTTCTAGTAGGAAGCGAGACAGAAGCCCTAAGAGGAGCAGGGGCTGCTGAAGGTTTTCCAGCCCGTTGGTAAGCAGGCGAGGGATTCCAGCAAGGCAGCTGACGGCCCTGCGTGAAGTCTAGGAGGTGGCTGCTGCTTATTAAGTAGTGTGTGCATGCCCCCTCTCTCCCCAGAGAGCTGGCTGCAGATCACATCCCCCGTGGCCTCCTGCTTACGGGCCCGCTACGCTGAGCCTGGCCTCTGTGGGCCCTGGCCTTTACGCAGTGCTTGCCCTGCGCCTACAAGGCAGGAGTTTCTGGCTCTTTGCTGCTGCTGCGGAGAGTGGCTGAGGCAGCACGGTGTCTTGCCTGCCCTTGCCTGGCTCTGTGCGTGTGTGGGAGGACTCAGCCTGCGGCCGCTTCTCTTACTTTCTTCCTGTAGGATGAACGTGTACAGGTGGTGAAGAGCTTCTGCAGCTCCGTGACTGGTGCCTTGGTCCTGGCAGGCACAGCACAGGATGACGTGTCCCACCAGCCCACCCAGGATGGAGAACTGCTTCCTCCTGCAGTCGTCAGGGCCGTCACTGCTTCCTTCCAAGGGCGAGCGGACCTGGGGGAGGGAGGCAGGGCTGAAGGGTGCTGCTTGCCACCAAAGCCCCGAGGCCACGTTTAAGCCGTGACTGGACCGCAGGTGAGCGGGAGCTGTGGAGGGCCTACCAAAGGGGCTGGGCAGGGAGGGCTGCCAGAGCTGTTGGGCCCACAGCGTGTGCCCAGGGCAGTGCTGCCCTGCCCAGGGCTGCGAGCAGAGGTGGCGTCTGAGAGAGCAGGGCCTGCAGGAGGAAGCCCACCGAGGCATGGCCAAGAGCATAGCTTCGGGGCAGGGCCTTGCTGGGTGCCCTACCTTGTAGCCAGGCTTCCCTTGGAGGCAGCGCGGAGCTGCAGAAGGCTCCGGAGCACCATGGAGGGGTGATGGGGCGCCTGGAGGTTGCCTGGTCCTGAGGCGGCTTACCTTGAGCAAGGGAGGGATGACCAGGAGCTGCGTGAGCTCGGCAATGCGCCCCACAGCCCTCTGGCGCGTGGCTGCTTGCTTGGACCGGAGGAAGGGCAGCAGGACCTGGGAGGAGAAAAGCTGCTGGTCTGCGCGGTGACCTGCCAGCTGCTGCAAGCGAGGCAGCTCTGCTGATGCCTGCTCGGCTTTGCCCTTCAGCTCCTGGGAGCAGGAGCAAAGCCCGTAAGTGGGTTCTTGCCTTGCGAGTCCCCCCAAACTAGGGACAAGTCCCCTCGGCTGAGCGGCTGGAGCCGGGCAGGCAGCAGGCTCCCGTGGCTCCTGCAGCCTCTGCTGCTTGCCAGAAAGGGCCCGCTGGGCCCTCCTGTCGCGGAGGGCCAGGGGTTAGGGCTTTGCCTTCCACTGCAGGAGTCGGGTGGGCAAGAAAGGACTCTTGACTGCAGCCAGGAGACCCTGGGCTTGCAGAAGAGCACGGTGGGGAAGCCTCGCTCCCCCGAGGGAGACGCTCCTCTCCCTGCGGCATGCTCTCTGCCCCTAGCGCTGCGGGGCCGAGCAGAGGGAGGTCCCCTCCAGAGAGTCCCTTTGTTTTGGGGTGAGAAACAGTCCCTGTGAAGGCCACTCTTTGCCTAAATGCCACACCTGCAGGATGTTCTGCAGCTCCAGGAGAGCAGGCGAGAGACATGTGAGCACCAGCGCCTGCAGCATGCTGTCCAGGGCAGCCAGCGTCTGCAAGGAAGACAGAGGCTTGTGGCACTTCTTCCCTGGAGCCCCCTGCCTGCAGGAGAGGGGCTTGAATCCCTGCAGCCTGAGGGGGACACCCAGGGCCCTGCGGTGCCCGGGGAGAGGCTTAGGGCAGAGGAGCTGCCGCACGAGGACCAGCTCGGCGACACTACGCGGGGCCATCGCCAGGGCAAGGGGGAAAAGGCACGAGGGTGGGAAAGCCACGCTGCAGTGCTGCTCTGGCTTGGAGCTTGCGTTCATCTCTCGGCACAGAGCAGCCGGGGACCAGCCCAGGGGGACTGTCGGGCTCTGCAGCCCTCGGCCAGGGCGTACCTTGGAGTAGAGGGCAGCCTGCAGGCTCTGCATGTGCTCTGTCGGAGGAAGGAAGAAGACCGCGCAGAAGCAGGACTGGAGGAGGCTTGTCTGCTGGTTGCGATCTAGCACCAGCTTCGCTTTGCTGCAAGGAGGGAGAGGCGCTGCTCAGAGCCGGGGGCTGACGGTGGCACCTCCAGAGCTGGTGGGCGGCAGAGCCTATGCTGCTAGGGGAGCGAGGTGGGGAGGCCCCTGGGGAGGCGCCTCTTCCTCCTGTGATGCTGGCCCAGGGACAGAGGACGGTCCGGCAGCATGTGCCCGATACCCTCTGCAGCTCCTGCCTCAGCCTTCGTGAGCAAAGTCCGGAGACACTGGACAGGGCTCCGGGGCCCTCTCTGCCCTCCCGTCTCCAGCACTGTCAAGGCCCGTGCAGGGGAGAGCAGAGGCCCCGCAGACGCCTCGCTCAGACTGCCCCCGAACGGGAGATGCCGCCCAGCTGCAGCTGGTGCCGTCAGGTCCGTAGGCTGTGGAGGCCTTGAGCAAGGCAGGGGCTGGGGCAGCTACCTCATTGCAGCGATGGCGAGGAAGGCTTGCTGCCGCACCGCAGTGCTCAGCTGCTCCACGGGCTCCTCTCGCAACAGCACCTGGAGAGCGCAGCGAGGACGCGGCGTGGGAGCTGTCAGCAGCCAGCGAGGAGCCTGCCAGGCTGGCAGAGCCCAGGTGCCCCCGTCGCACCCCAGCGCTGGCACCCAGGGCAGCCCCCTCGTTGCCCCGCTCTCGGTGGCTTCTGGAGCCCTGCAGTGGGCAGCGCTGCGCTCACGAGCAAGGGCTCCCCACCTTCCCACGCTCACGCACCCCAGTCCTGGCCTCCCTGGTGTGCCAGTGCCCGGCTAGGCTTGCCCACTCCCCCAGGCCCCGGCCTGCGCCCTCACCTCGATTGCCTTTGCCAGATCCACCCTGCACAGGAAAAGCAGGACCCGCAGCAAGACATCCGTGCTGGTGCCTCTGCAGAGGATGCACACGTCGGCCAGAAACTGCAGCTTCTCAGCCTCTCCCTGGCAGCAGCAGGAGAGAGACGGAGAGCGTAAGTGCGCCAGAGGCATGGGCAGCAGCACCGGAGCGTTTGCGGCCACGCAGCGGTGCGTGGCGTGCCCGTACGGGAGCAGCTCTGCACAGCCAGCAGCCCTTGCGGGGCCGCCTGAGCGTTGCACGTGCAGGGGCCGCCCACCGGGAGATGCAGGCACAGCCCAGGCACAAGTGCCTGCCGTTACCTTGCCTCCGCTTCGCAGAAAGGTGCGCATGCTTCCCAGGGCTTCCTCCTCTCCTGGCAGAAGCTGCCCTAGATGTGACCAAGAAAGAGAGTGGGCAGAGCTGTCGGGGCTGGCAGCAGACAGGAACCAGTTGAGGCCTGTCCAGGAGGTGCCCAGCAGGCAGGCGGCGAGGCTGGAGCCCAGCCCACGGGGGAAAGCCCCAAGCGCGTCCCCTTGAGAAACCTGCTCGCGCGCAGGCTGCAAAGCTCTGTCTCCCGCCAGCCGAGCTGCCTGCCCCTGCCTGGGCCGTGGAGCAGGAGCTGTGTCCCCTTTGCTCCTCTCCACCGCCCCCCGGCCCCCTGGGGGGGATGCGCTCCTGGGGGCTGGCTCCCAAGCTCAGAGCAGGCCCCGGCATTCAGGCACCGCCGGGCCACCAGGCTCCTGGGGACCCCACATGCCAGCCTGCCGGGTGCGCTCGCAGCCCCCGATCCTGCCCAGCCCAGGGGTGCCCACTCGCTCACCTGGCTGCGATGGCTGGGGCGAGCACTGCTCCGGCTGCGAGCTGCTCCCTGAAGGGCCTCCATCCTCCTCCTCCTCCTCCTCCCAGGCAACCCTGGTGTAGGTGGAGGGTCCACCCTCCTCCTCCTCCTCCTCCTCCTCCTCGTCTTCGTCCTCCTCCTCCTCCTCCTCCTCCTCCTCTTCCGAGGCCCTCCTGGGGTGGCTCTCTGAAGGGCCTCCGTCCTCCTCCTCCTCCTCCTCCAAGGCTTCCTTTGGGTGCCTGGGAGGTCCATCCTCCTCCTCCTCCTTCAAAGACACCCTAGGGCAGCTGAGGGAGCCATCCTTCTCATCCTCCTCCCAGGCCACCCTTGGGAGCCTGGGGGATCTATCTTCCTCCTTCAAAGCCACCTCAGGGCAGCTGACGGAGCCATCCTCCTTTTCCTTCTCCCAGGCCACCCTGGGGTGCCTGGGGGGTCCATCCTCCTCCTTCAAAGCTGCCCTAGGGCAGCTGACGGAGCCATCCTTCTTCTCCCAGGCCACCCTGGGGTGCCTGGGGGGTCCATCCTCCTCCTTCTCCTTCAAAGCCGCCCTAGGGCGGCTGACGGAGCCATCCTTCTTCTCCCAGGCCACCCTGGGGTGCCTGGGGGGTCCATCCTCCTCCTTCTCCTTCAAAGCTGCTCTAGGGCAGCTGATGGAGCCATCCTTCTTCTCCTTCAAAGCCACCCTAGGGCGGCTGACGGAGCCATCCTTCTTCTCCCAGGCCACCCGGGGGTGCCTGGGAGGTCTCCTCTCCATCCTGCAGGGAGGAAGAAAAGGGGGAGGTTGGGAATGGAGGAGCCTAAGGCCGGGCCTGGCACCTGGAAACAGTTGCACTGTCCCCCTGGGCTTAGCAGACAGCCTGGCTGGAGAAGGCCGAGCCCACGGCTGTGGCTTTTCCATGCAAAAGGTGTCATTTGGAAAATGCCCGCAGGCTTTGCCAAGATGTTCTTGGAAGGAAAACCTTTCGCTAACCCCACCAGCAGAGGGTGGTTCCCTGCGGGACATTGGCGTCCCCCTGCCCGCTGCAGGTGTGCTGGGCCCTGGCGCCAGCTCTCCTGCACCTTAGCTCCAGCCCCACCCCATCACCCTGCCTGCTCCTTCCTCTCCTGGCCATGGCCATGGCCAAGGGCCCCCTTGAGGCCCTGGGGAGCTGCTCAGCCCCAGCCCCAGCCCTCTTACCCAGGTCTGAGCTGGGGGTGCCTTGGGGAAACGCCTCGCACTGCGGGGCTGCCCGGGGCGACAGGGAAAGACATCGCGCGCTCAAGGGCTCCTTCAGCAGCCCTGCGTGCTCCTTCCTTTCCTGTTGCCATCCTCCCGGACACTGCCTTGCTCATGCCATAGTGGTGCCCAACAACACCATGGGGCACCACGGGGTCACAAAGGACCCTGCTGTGACCCGCCGCCCTAGGGAGGGGCAGGGCACATCCCTTCAGGCCCACACGGCTGCCTGCCCCTCGGCCACCTCTGTCTGCCGCTGCGCCTCCATGGGGCTCTGGTCACAGACTCACAGAGCGGTGGAGGTTGGAAGGGACCTCTGGAGGTCATCTAGTCCAATCCAGAGGGGTCACCTAGAGCGGGTTGCCCAGCACCCTAGCCAGATGCCTTTTGACTATGGCCACGGATGGGGACTGCACGACCTCGCTGGGCAGCCTGTTCCAGCGCTCCGTCACTCCCACAGCAAAGACGTTTGTCCTCATGGTCCGACGGACCTGCCTGTGCTTCAGTTTGTGCTCACTGCCTCTCCTCCTGTCAGTGGGCCCCTCTGACAAGGCTCTGGCCCCATCCTCTTGACACCCTCCCTTCAGATATTTCTACCCATTGGTCAGATCCTCCCCCCGCCCCCCCAGTCTTCTCTTCTCCACGCTGAACAGGCCCAGCTCTCGCAGCCTTTCCTCCTATGCCCCCATCCCTTCAGCATCTGAGGAACCCTCAGCTGCACTCACTGCACTAGCTCCATGTCTCTCTTGTATTGGGGAGCCCACCCCTGCACCCGGGACTCCAGGCGAGGCCTCACCAGGGCTGAGGAGAGGGAGAGGATGACCGCCCTCCACCTGCTGCCAGTGCTTTGCCTACTGCAGCCCGGGAGATCGTTGGCCGCCTTGGCCACAAGGGCACGTTGCTGCCTCGTGCGCAACTTGCTGGCCACCTGCCCTCCCAGCACCTCACTCCCCAGCCTGTACTGCTGCACCAGGGTGTTTCTCCTGCAGGGCAGGACTCTGCCCTTCCTTGGCTTGAACTTCATGAGCTTCCCCTCTGCCCATCTCTCCAGCCTGTCGAGCTCCCACTGAACGGCGCTACAACCCTCCAGGGTTGCAACCATACCGCCCAGTTCAGAACAGCCGCAAACTCGCTGAGGGCGCACGCTGTCCCTTCAGCCAAGTTTCTGAGGAACAACTTGAACACGATCGAAGCCAGTATCGACCCCTGGGGTACCCCACTCGCTATGATGCACTAAGGCATCCAAAATAACTGTAGCTGTCTGCCATGCAGATAATTAAGATGATCCCCTAGGATAGGATTTAAGAGTTACATCTTAATTTGGGGGGGAGGGTGCGGGGGTGCGTGTGTAAAACCGCATGTGAGCAGGTGCCCTTTTCTATTCACTAGGGACATAGTCATTAAGGTCAGTGTTATCTCGAGAGCTATTCACAACGTGCCAAGTGGACACACACTGTTTGGTCAGCTTGGTCTCCCGTTTTCCTGATGTACCAAAGCCAATACACAGCCTAAATAAGACCCCCACCCCCCCCCATCTCCAATCATTAAAGGAACAAATGCAGTAAATACCAGTGTTTTTTCTTGGGGAATGTGATGTCATTTTTTTTTTCTACTATTCCTAATTAGGCTCGAAGCAAAAACACCAAGACAAGGAGTGTGTTTATTTTATGTTTTTCTTGAGGGAGTAGTCAAAGAAGCGGTTGTTCTCCTCACTAGGCAATGACTTCTTCCCCTCACCGGAGGGGATCTGTTTCTAGCACCACCAACAACAACAGCACAAGTTAGAGCAGCAATTCTACTTCGCTCTCCTGTCTCCACGTGGCCACAAATCAAGCATGCCCTTTAATTTGCTTCCATTCTCCAACCCTTTGGGGCTGAAAGAATACCTCCTTTTCTTCTCTCTTCCAGTATGGCACCTCCTAGCTCCAGCTGCTGTTGAAGGACACCGAGACTTGCCTTGTTCCCCTTTCCCACAGCACTTCGTTCCAGGCAGCTCTCTCCTACCTCTCTCAGCTGTCTCTTTTCCTTCCTGAAGAGCCCTCCTCCAGGCTCCCGTTCCTTTAACGGAAAGTGGCATCTCTTTGACTAGTCTGCTCATGCTTTTCTACCTCTTTCTCAGTTCCAGGAAATCCTCTGGCACCCCAGTATTTCACAGAGTCACAATTGGAATTCGGGATTTCGGCTCACCACGTGGCGAGAGTCCTTTCCAGATGCTTTGATACACTCCTAGCACACCTGAGACTACATTCAGACAGGATTATCATTTTCCTCCGGTGGCAGACATAACGGCTAGAGACGTGCAGTCCTTCTGCAGTCCCACCGCTCTCTGGGATCGATTGGGTGAAGGGCTCTCTGGAAGGGCCCGTTTTTCTCCACAGCCTAGGGAGGGAGCCCGGAGAAGCAGTTCAGACCTTAAGTTTGGCTTCCTAAAGTTCGATGAGATAACTCCACCCCAGTTACTAGCCTAATGGGTTTTAAGACTGTCGGCTTCCTATCAAAAAGCCGCTCTTTTCCTTTTGCCTTCTTTTCCTGCTGTCTGCCTGCCTTCCTTTAGAGCCTCAGTTATGGGCACAGAAGATGGGGTTAACATGTCTTGGAAACCACACAGAATGTGTCTAAGGGGAGGAAGGGAAAGGAGAAAGACTGCAACGAGGAGGCCTAAGGGAGATGTAAGGCAGCAAAGATAAAGGCAAACTGATACTAGCTCAGAGAGCCCGGCACGGGCCTGTACGAACTCGGAACGGTCCCATATGAGCCCGTAGGGCCCAGCACGAGTCCGTTGGAGTCCCTAGGGCCCAGTGCAGGCCCGTACCAGCCCACAGGGCCTGGCATGGACCTGTACAAGCTCAGGGTGAGCCAGTACGAGCCCACAGAGCCTGGCACAAGCACGCAGAGCCTGGCGTGGGCTCGTATGAGCCCGTAGAGCGCTGTGCAGGACCGTACCAGCCCACAGAGCTCGGCACGGGCCCATATGTGCTCAGCATGGGGGCGTACAAGCCCATACAGCCCCAAACAGCTCTGTATGAGTCCACAGAGCCCTGTGCAGGCCCATAGAAGTCCATAGAGCCTGGCACGGGCTCCTATGAGCTTGGCATGGGCCCCTACGAGCCCGTGGAGCCCTGTGGGGGTCCGTATGAGCCCGCAGAGCCCAGCAAGGGCTCATACAAGCCTGCAGGGCCTGGCACAAGCCCATGTGAGCTCGGCATGGGGCTGTACAAGCCCCTAGAGCCCCGTTCAGGCTCTTAGAAGCCTGTAGAGCCTGGCACAGGCCTGTATGAGCCTGGAGGGCCCAGCACAAGTCCGCACGAGCCCCTAGGGCCCGGCAGGGACCCGCACCAGCTCAGCGGGGGCCTGGATGAGCCCATAGAGCCCCACATGGGTCCGTACGAGCCCGTGGAGCCCTGTGGGGGCCCGTAGGACCCTGCAGAGCCTGGCATGGACGCAAATGAGCCTGCAGGGCCTGGCGTGAACCCGTATGACCTCAGCACAGGCCCGTAGAGCCCTGTTCAGGCCCATAGAAACTCGTAGGCTTTTGACACTGTCTCCCATCATATCCTCCCAGGTAAACTCAGGAAGTGGGGGTTAGATGAGTGGCCAGTGAGGTGGACTGAGAACTGGCTGGATGGCCGAGCTCCGAGGGTTGTGGTGAATGGCGCAGAGTCTAGTTGGAGGCCTGTAGCTAGCGGTGTCCCCCAGGGGTCAGTCCTGGGTCCACTCTTGTTCAATGTATTCATCAATGACCTGGAGGAAGGCACAGAGTGCACCCTCAGCAAGTTTGCTGATGATACTAAACTGGGGGGGAGTGGCTGACGCGCCAGAAGACTGTGCTGCCATTGAGAGGGACCTGGGCAGGCTGGAGAGCTGGGCAGAGAGGACCCTCCTGAAGTTCAACATAGGCAAGCGCAAGGTGCTGCACCTGGGGAGGAAGAAGCCCAGGCAGCAGGACAGGCTGGGGGTTGACCTGCTGGCAAGCAGCTCTGCAGAGAAGGACCTGGGAGTGCTGGTGGGCAACAAGTGAAGCATGAGGCAGCAGTGTGCCCTTGTGGCCAAGGAGGCCAATGGGATCCTGGGGTGCCTGAGGAAGAGTGTTGCCAGCAGGTGGAGGGAGGTGATCCTGCCCCTCTCCTCAGCCCTGGTGAGGCCTCCCCTGGAGTCCTGGGTGCAGTTGTGGGCTCCCCAGGACAAGAGAGACATGGCACTACTGGAGAGAGTCCAGCGGAGGGCGACAAAGAGGATGAGGGGACTGGAGCATCTCTCCTCTGCAGAAAGGCTGCGAGAGCTGGGCCTGTTGAGCCTGGAGAAGAGAAGACTGAGAGGCGATCTCATCAACGTGTGCAAGTATCTGAAGGGGGAGTGTCAAGAGGATGAGGCGGGTCTCTTCTCCGTGGTGCCCAGCGACAGGACAAGAGGCAACGGGCACAAACTGAAGCACAGGCAGGTCCACCTGAACCTGAGGAAAAACTTCTTGACTGTGAGGGTGAGTGAGCACTGGCACAGGTTGCCCAGAGAGGTGGTGGAGTCTCCTTCGCTGGAGACATTCAAAACCCGTCTGGATGCGATCCTGGGCAACACGCTCTAGAGGAGCCTGCTGGAGCAGGGGGGTTGGACTAGATGATCTCCAGAGGTCCCTGCCAACCTCAACCATGCTGTGACTCTGTGGAGCCGGGCGCGGGCCCCCCCGAGCTCAGCGCGGGACTACACAAGCCCGTGGAGACCCGTGCGGGGCCGTAGGAGCCCCTCGGGCTGGACGAGGGGCTGTGCAAGCGCCGCGCAAGCCCGCACGAGCCTGGGCAGGACTGTATGAGCTGGGGGAGAGCGGCCTGGGACCGGGCGAGCCCGTCGGGGGCGACCCGGGCCGGGAGGAGCTCGGCGGGGCCTCGACGTGGGTCACACGAGGCAGCGCCGCTTCCTGCCTGCCCTGCCCGCAGCCCCTGCCCTGCCCGCGCACGGCGCCTGCCCTCCCCGCTGCCCTCTGCCGCCGGCGACAGCCGACCGGGCGGCGACGGGCGGGAGGACGGGGGGACAGCGAGGGGGACACTGAGGGGGGACAGCGGGGACCGCGTCCCTGGCGCCGGCAGCCCCGACCCCGCCGCCCGCCCGCCCGCTCGCCCGCCCGCTCGGCGGCGCCCACGGCCGCCGGACGCCATCTCCGGCCTCTCTCCGCTCCCTCCCGCCCTCCGCCCGGGCCGCCGCGGGGATTGGCCGGCCGGGCCAGCTGCCTCTCGGCCATTGGAGGGCGCCTGCGCGCCGCCCGCCGCTGATTGGCGCCCCGCTCCCGCCTCTGGCCGGGGGGGAGGGGAGCGAGCGGCCGGCGGCGAAGATGGCGGCGGGGTGGCTGGCTGTGTGGGGGCGCCTGGCGGCGGCGGCCGGGTCCCGTCGCGTGGCGTCGCGTCCTGTGTGGTGCGGTGGCGCGGCGCTGCTGGAGAGCGGCAGGCTGCGGGACGCGCGGCGGGTCGTGGCGCGGCGGGGCTCGGGGGCGGCGGGGGGGCCGGGCCGGGCGCGGGGAGGCGGTCGGGGCGGCCGGTCGCTCTCGCCTGGGCAACGCGCAACGGTTGTGGCAGCGCCGTTGGCAGCGCGGCGGGACCAAGCGGGACGTGCGCGATGGTGCCGGCCGCGAGCTGCTGGCAGCACCGGCGGGCGCCGCGGAGGAGCGAGCGCCGGCAGCGGAGCGCTGGGTGTCTGCGGGCGCTGTTTGCCGGCCCGTGCAGCGAGTGCCCGGCGGGCTGCGGGCGGCGCCGGAGGAGGGAGCGTTGGCAGCCGGCAGCCGGGCTGTCCGGAGCGCCGGGGAGGGGGCAGCGCTCGGGCAGGGGCTTCCCTGGCGGCCCCGAGGCGGCCGGGTGGCGCTTCCCGCCCCGCCGGGGGCTCGTCCGCTGCCGGGGGCGGCAGGTTTCCAGCGCGGCTGCCGCCCTTCCTCGGGCTTTCTTCGGGTGCGGGTGTTGGCAGGCTGGTTCCCAGCCTTGTGGGAGCAGCTGGAGCCTGGTGGTGGCGCGGCGTGTTGTGGCGCTGGTGCGGGGTCCTTCCTTGTCTGTCTGTCAGTACAGAGCTTTCAGCCTTTGCTGTAGAAAGTGGAATCAGAGCGTATCATTTGGCCAGGGGGAAAAACCATCTTTGAAGTTCATAACCAGAAGGTGTTTTACTGGCGAGGCTGTTTTGGGGTTTCAGCTGCCTGGGGAGCTGAGAAGCGTAGTGGGAGCTGTGTCCTGTCTCTGCAAGATCTCTGTCTGCTTCCTTTGTGGCCGCTGGGAGCTGACGTGCTCACTGAGAGCTCGGTTGTGTTTCTGCGGTTGTGTTTGTCGGTTGTGTTTTCTGTTGCCTGGCTCAGTTCAACGTGGCCGCTTTGTCTGCCTGAGGGGGCAACTGGGGCGTGCAGCTCCCGCTGCCAGAGGGCTGGGGGAGTTTCAGTTCCCAGTAGGTCATGACCGACTGGGTTTTGCTCCCCGGGGCTCCTCTCGGCAGGTAAGGCCGGTGGGAATGTCTCGTGCCAGGGGAAGGGGCTCTCTGGGACAGCTCTGGCTGGGCTGCAATGTACTGGAGCGTAGGAGGGACTGGAGGACTTTGGACTTGCTTCTCTTTGGCTTTGCTTTTTGGAGTTGTTGGAGCTCCCTTGCCTTTTTAGGGAAGCAGGGGGCACTAAAGAGGAGAGGGAGTGTGAGTTGTGCGCAAGAGATGCTGTTGCTGTGTTGTGGTGCAGTGCCAGACTCGAGAGAGGGTCTCTCCTTTTCTAGGTGTCTGGGCGTCCCCTGCAGCCCACGCAGTAGGAACGTTGCGTCCCCTCGGCATTTCTGTACTGTGCCGGCGCCTTCTCCCTGAAGGTAGGCCTCTTGGTGTTCAGCGCTGTCGCCTTGCACACGAAGGAGGAGGAGAAATGGGCCTGAGCTGCGTATGGGAGGAAGAGGCTTTTTGCCCATCACTGGCAGCGCGCAGAGAGCAGCGGCGCTCGGGCTCCTTCCGAGACCTTTGAGGCCTGGTAGGTGCCAGACAAGCTATGGCTCTGGTTTATTTATTTCATTATTATTATTGTTTTTTCATATTTGGGGCCACTAGTTGTGTGCGTTTCTGCTCTGTTTTCAGCAGGAGCCGTGCTCTGTGGATGCGCTGAAGGCCAGAAGGCAGAGCCGCAGTGCGCAGAGCCCCAGCGCCTGCTCCCCGAGGGGGACGCAGGGTCGGGCCCGAGTGTTGAGAGAGGGAAAGTGCCTGGTCCTGCTCTTTCTGAAGAGCTCTGTTTTGTTTTCCTAGGTGCTAGTTGCTGGCTAGACCTGCTTTTTCATCTCTTGCCCACCCCTCCCGCAGCTCTTTGGGGCCCCAGCTTCAGACTCCAGCTGCACTGAGGAAGTGACCTGCTTTCCCAGAGACCCCCCCCCCCCCCCCCGCCACCCGAAGGAGCAAGAATCCGGCTTTGGCCTTCACGCACCCCTCCAGGAGCTGCTGCAGCAGGAAGGCGGCCTGCGCCTGCCAGCTCGTCCTGCTCCCCAGGAAGCGCCAAGTGGGACTCGGGCACGGTGGCACCGCGTGAAGGTGTTTGGGCTCTGGGCAATAAAACTTGGCGCGAGCCCCAGCTGAGGCGAGGTGCCATGTGCTGTGTTCTGTGCGCGGTCTCTGTTCACGCCTGCTCGCAGCTTGCCGAAGGCTGCGTTCTCCCTGCTCGGGGAAGAGCTCCTGGCTGCAGCGCTGGAGCGGAGAGGGGGCAGCCGGGGCCATCTCGCTGCAGTAGGTGAGAGCTCCTGTCCCAAGGGGCTGTTTCTCCTCGCCCCCAGGTTGGCCCTTTCTTTGAGCAGGGGCCCTGGCAGCCCAGCTCCAGCCCGGGAGGCAGCGGGGAAGGCCGGGGCGACGAGGGAGCAGCGAGCGCTCCTTGGCCTCAGGGCTTTGTGTGGGGGCAGCCGTTGGGCAGGGCGTTTTTGTGCCCCCCACCAAAGCCCTGAGGCTGGGGAGTGTGGGGGTCTGGGCTGAGGCCTGCCCCTGCTGCCCTTAAAGGCAAGGTTGAGAGGCTTTAAGGCTCTTCAAGTCTCTGGGGGCTCTTCAGGCAACTTGGAGTCCCTTAACTTCTTCCCAAGGAACTCCCAGTTACTTGAGGAACCACCTCAGGGACTCAGCCCCCCTGGGAGACCTCTCTTCTTCAGTTCTCCCAGTTCAGCTGAGTTATGTGGTCAGCACTGATTCTCGAGTTTGACAGTTCGGCCTGGAGGCTTGCAGGCTTTGTTTACTTGAGATGCTAGTGCTAAGCAAGGGTTAGACTTGTGCTAAGCTAGTTACCATCTGAGTTACCATGTCCTTCTCTAACAAGCACAGGGTGGCCTGGCAGCGGCAGAGAGGCCAGGAAGCCCCCAAAGTTCCTTGCGCGCTCAGGTGGCCGCCATGGGCCGAGCAGGCCAGGCTCAGAAGTGAGCAGAGGTGCAGCAGCAAAGGCTGCTGTGTCTTAGAGGCCGCTGCCACCTCTGCCACTTGTTCCTGATCCAGGAGAAGAGGGTTCCTTGGCTGGCTCTGGCTGGAGACTTTGTCCTTGAAGCTCTCAGGATCAGGATGGTTTGGGCCACCAGCGAACAAGTGGAGGGCCTGGCTCTCTTCTGCAAGGTTTCAAGGGCTGAAAGAGCAAGGACCAGAGCAGAGATCAACCCCCCTGGATCTGCGCAGACCCCAGGCTTCCCCTCCCCTGCTGCCGGGGCTAGTCCCACCTAGCTCTTCCCGTGGCCAGGAGGAAGCGGGGGGACAAATGGCTCAGCAGCAAGTGTCTGGCCAGGAATGTCCCAAGGGCCCCTGAACTCTCTCTCCTCTCCCCACAAGGCCCCTGCTGCGTGAGGGGGGAGCAGAGCCCTGCTTGCCAGGGAGTGGGGATTGGTGCTCACTGCCCAGGGTGTGTCTTCCTCCCCGTCAGCCCTGGCTGACCTGCCACTGCCCTCACTCACCCTTGCAAATGTGCTGCAGCTCCTCCTCATCCTGCTCCCTCATCTGCCGTCCAATGAGCCCTAGGCACACACAGCCTGTCACAAATCCCGCTCCCCAGCGCACTGCCAGCAGCAGAGCTCCTTCCCAGCCCTGCTGGCGTGGCCAGCCCCGGGGCTCTGGCAGAGCCCCGGGGCTGGTTGTGGCTGCCAGCCCAAAAGCCAGGGCTGGGGCCAAGCTGCCCTGGGACAGAGAGGGACCCCCGGAGGGGTTGTGGCTCACCAAGGAACCTCACGGCTTCCTCTTGCAAGGGCTCCTGCGGGCTCTGCAGGTAGCGCAGGCTCTGGCGCAGGTATTCTGCTCTGTTGTTCTCCTTTGCCAGCTGGGGAGAGCACAAGGGTTGGTGGTTGGTGCCGAGCCTCCCCCCTCAGCTGGCCAGCACCTCCACCTAGGAGCAGTCTCCCCTTCCATCGCCTGCCAGGGCGTTCACGGTGCCCGGCCAGGAGGCGCGTAGCGCTCGGGTTTGGAGGGAGCAGAGGCCCCGGTGCTGCCCAGGGATGATGAGGTGCCAGGTGGGCTGGAGTTGCTTGAGCATGCCAGAGGTGAGCGAGGGGCACAGCTCGGGCCTGGAGGGGGCCAGGCCTTATGCAGGCTGGGTGCTTTGGGGCTGTGCTTACCAGGTACTCGCTGATGCGCCTTGTCTGTCCTGTCTCGGTGAGGTAGGTGAGCTGCTGCCATTTCAGGAACTTGGCAGCGCCCAGGAGGGCTTCCTGCGAGGCCTGCACAGCAGCAGAGAGTGGGAGATGCCACCGTGGCCCAGGGGAGGAGATCCTGTGCCCCCGTCCTTGTGGTGAGGCTCAGAGCCTTTCTTAGCCCGTGGTGGGAAGATGCTGCAGCTGGGCACCAAGTCTGCCACTGGGTTCAGTGTCCCAGGCAGAGATGTGAGGCAACCACCATCTCAGGCGCCACATGCTGCCAGGGCAGCAGGACAGAGATGGCCAAGAGGTGCTGAGCTGTAGCCAAGCCAGGAGGAGGCTGAAGTGCTGCAGTCCCAGAGACGGCAGTGCAGGACTCGGGCAGAAGAGCCTCCCCTGGGGCTTCCCAGCAGGGTGCTGGGCTCCCTGTCCTGCTCAGTTGCTGTTGCCTTGTGGCCAGGCTCCAGATGCAGGGCTGGTCCTCTGCCCTGATTGCAAGTCTGTGTGTCTCTGCCCTCCCCAGGCTGGGGGAGGCTGGGCAACGTGCTGGCTCTCGCAACCCCTTGAGGGTGCTGCGCCCCTCTGCAGGGGCCAAGTGCCCTGGCCATGGGTAGGGTGAACTCTGTTGCTGTGGTGGTCATGCCTTAGACATGCTGCGCCCCTCTACCTGGGTGTCCCCTGGGCAGAGTGTGGTGGGGCAGGAGGGGAGGAGGGCCGTGATGGGGAGAGCATAACCCTGGCCTTTGACTCCTGCAGGGACAGCTGGGAAACCTGTGGGGCCTCGAGTGCTTAGGCTGTTTTGGCCATGGATGGCTGCCGAGCCTTGTTGGAGCAGGTGGAGGAGCTCTGGGAAATGGCCAGCTGCTCAGCCCCTGCTAGCCCTGGGCCTGCCGGGGCTCTTGCTATGGCCCGCACTGGTGGAGGGCTGTAGGGAGGGAGTGGGGCTGTGAGGGGACCTCAGCTCTCTGTCCATCTGTGCAGGAAGAGGCATGGCAGGAGGATGAAGGCAGTGCAGTGGGTGGCTTGGTAGAGACAGGGAGGAGGCTCTGTGCCCTCCTCAGGGCCTCCGGAGGTTGGGCCTCAAGGTAACACCCATTCAAAGGGAGCGACTGCTGGCAGCCTTTGCTCTTGATGCTGAGGCCCAGCCAAGGTGGGGAGGGGGTCAGCATTGCCCTCCCGCAATGACTGGTCAGGTCAGAAATCCACACCTGGGCCACGCTCTGGACCTGGTCGTGCAAGTGGAAGAAGAGGAGGAGCAGGCTCCTCTGCACTTGCTTCCTCATCAGTTTTCTTGTGGTGCCCGCTACCATTGTCATCATATCTTTCAGGAGGTTGATGGAGAGGTTTCTGACGCAGCCGGACTCCTGGTGGGAAGGAAGAGGAGAGGAGCTCAGCCCTGGCTGCTCCAAAACCACGATGGGCAAGGGGCTCAATGTGGCTGGAGCAGCCTGGGCTGGCCATCCGCATCAGATCCTGGGGGACCCAGCGGGCCCCTGACTCTCTCCCGAGCCTTACATCATTGAAGAGTGGCAAGAGTTTCTCAGCCAGCTGCGGAACGATGAGGCTGGCCCTCTGCCCGTCCAGGAGATGGATCATGCTGCTGAGCAGAGCTAGGGCCTTCTCGCGGATGTCCCTGTCTGCGTCCTGCAGGCTCTCCATGAGGGCTGGCAAGAGGGCCTGCATTTTCCTTGCCTGTGGGAAAGGCGGCAACTTCCTTCAGCACAGCATTCTCGTGACTGAGGTGGTTTGGAGGTGGCTTGCTTGGTGCAGGGCCAGGGTCTGGGTCTGCTGCCGGCACCGGTGCCTTTCTCCTTGTGCAGCAGAGCCAGGGCCCTGTCCCAAAGGACTCCCAAAGTGGGCAGAGGAAGAGGACAGCTCCTGAGTTGTAAGCTACGGAGTTACCCAGCCCCTCCTACCCAGCCCCAGGCCTCTGGCATGGCTTCAGCTGGCTGTCCCCGCTCGCTCACCATCTCAGGTCTCTCCCACAGCCTGAGGAGGCCCCTGAACACCAGCCTGCGCATCACTGAGCTCTGGCTTTGCAGGTATCTCAGGAAGAGGTTCAGGATGTGATGGTCCTCTCCCCTGAGGTCAGCACAGCCCAGCAGCTGAAACACACACAGCAGTGGCAGACTGACAAAGCTGCAGGACTCCCCATATCCTGCAGTGCTGGATCCAACCACCAGCTGAGGGCAAGGCCACCAGACCCGGGCAAGGCAGCAGTGGTTGGGAGAGCCCCTGTGGCCCTGTCCTGTGCCTCAGGGCACGCTGTGCAGCTAGCTCGCTTGTTCCTCCAGGCCTGGCCACCAGCTGCAGCCTCTTACTGTCATGCCTCTGAGGAGCAGTTGAGTAGGGAGAGCAGGCACAAAGCAGATAGATAGGAAAGACAGGTAGTGGCAAGCGTTCCCCCACCAGAAATGGACCGAGGTACTGCTCGGAGTGCACCCACCACCCCGCTCCATTCATTGCCACCCACGGTGCAGTGGTGGGCACAAGAGAGCAGAGTGGTTTGAGGCACCCCCGAGATGCAGCGCTGGCTGCTGAGCTCACCTCGACGAGGAAAGCCATAGCAGGGATCTCATGGGAGGGCTTCTCCCTGCTGAGCAGCTCTAGCAGGTGGTGGAAGATGTAGGCACGCTGGGGCCTGGGGGCCTTCCTCATCTCTCTGGCAGGGGGAAGAAGGTAGTGTTGGCCTTGAGCAGGGCAGGCAAACCTCTTGTGGCATGGCACTGCCCAGTCTAGGTGTTCTCCCACAGGCCAGGCAGGGTGAGGCCATGTTTGTGCTCAGCTCCAGCAGGCAGCAGCATTTGCTCCTGGAGGTGTGGTGTCTTGCCACCCCAGCTTGCCATTAGAAAGGCAGTGTCCAACAGGAGGAGGCTCGTTTTGGTGGAGGAGGCTGGAGAAGCTCCCTTCCTGCCCTGAAGTCTGCCTTGCAGCACAGCCCATGTCCTGCGCACTGTGGAGTCCTGCCCCGTGCCCCCACCCCCCGGGCTCTTGCAGTGTTCCCCTGTGCCTCCTGCCCCTTCCCTGCTGGGCTGCCCTTGGTGGGGGTGGGGGAGGCGACTGCTGCTGTGCATCACCCTCTTTTGTGCCTGGTAACACCAGCTCTCCTCCAGGAGGGGAGCTCTCAGAGCTGGGCAGCGACAGAGCGAGACCACCCCCCGAATCCACACCCAGCCCTTTGCCGTTCCCCTGTGCCATCCCTCAGTGACAAGGGCTGAGAGTGCAGCTCCTTTGTGGAGAGCTGGGGCCGGCCTGTCAGCCACGAGGAAGGGGGTTGTGTAGGGCGTCCCATCAGTGGGGAGAAGGGCTAGGGGAGAGCGGGGAGAAGGGGGCTCTCACATGGCCAGCAAAGCCACTCCGCAGTGGTGGGTGGCGGCAGTGAGGAGCATGTCCCAGGCGCCCTTGCTCTCCAGGGCAAGCACTTGGCTCTTGTAGTTGGCCCAGCAGAGCAGTGCTTTCATGGCCTCTGCTGCGCACCTGCCCGCAGAGAAAAGGCCAGGTCACCCTGGGAGCCCTGGCCTTGGCTCCAGGTGCAGGGCAGAGGTGGGGGAAGTGGGAGGCAGTACCTGGTGGGGCTGGAGGCAGCAGCCTGATGCTGTTGGCATTGCCCCCAGAAGACAGCAACCTCCTCTGGCATCATCTCGAGAGCGAGGGAAATGCGGAAGAGCAGTGCCAGGAGGAGTTGGGGGAAAAAGAGCTTCACCTCCTGGGGGCAGAGGGGCTGATGGAGAATCTCGTGCAGCGCCCTGGTTGCCTGCAACAAACACCCAAGAGACGGTTGTCAGTGGTGAGATGGTGTTGCCCTGGCCGAGCTTGGGGCGTGAGGCTCAGGCGCTGCCCTGTGCCCCAGCAGATGCAGCGCGGTGTGCGCGCGGCCTGGCTGTCTGGGCAGGGCTAAGTCATGGAAGCTCTTGAGGCTCAGCTCCTGTTTGTGGCATGGGCCCATCGAGCCTTCCTGCGTGGGCATGGACATCAACCTGGGCGGGGGGGAGGGGGGCGGCTCTCGCGTTATCTCCTGTGTCAGCCCTTGCAGCCTGCTTGGGCTGTGCGTGGGCCCTGCCTGGCCCTGAACCCTGTCCCAACCGCTAAGCCTGCCCCTAGCACAAGCTTCCAGCCTGCTGAGGAAGGCCAGGAGATGCAGAGACCCAGGAGGCCAGAGAGCTGCCCAGGCAGGCCCCGAGCTTGTGCGCGCAGGGCTCCAGGCGGTGCTCGGCAGCCCAGTGCACTGGCCCAGCAGAGGCTAGACGCTGGGCAGAGCCCTGCTGGCCATGGCCCTGAGGTGTGTGTGCCCTGTGGGAGGTGACATCTTGGGGGGCAGATGGGGAGGGCGAAAGGGAGCGCTGCCTCTTGCCTGGGGAGGCAAGCACAGCCCTGAAGGTGATGGAGGCCTCGCCTGGAAACTCACAGCCCACGAAAGGATGCCCGCGTTGTTCCCGATGAAGGCGGATGTCTTGCCCAGTGGTCCAGCAGCCTGGGTCCCAGAGTCCTCCAGCAGCCTCAGTAGTTCGGGCAGCACCTTCTCTGCAGCGCCGGGCTCCGAGACCATCACCCGCCACATGGCCTTGGCAGCGCTGTAGGCCCCGAGCGCTCTGTCAGCAGGCTGCCTTGGGCGCGCCGTGGCCTGGCTACCCTGGAGGGCCCAGGCTGGCCACCAGCCCTGCCTCTGCCCACTGCCCTTTGCTAGCAACAGCCACTGCGCCCTGCCCCACCAGCAGCACGTGGCCGAGCTGCAGTTCCTTATGGCGCAGGCAGGCACCAAGGCAGCCAGGCTCTGCGGCTCACTCGAGCAGCGCTCCAGGCAGGCCTGATCACCTCTGCCTGCTGCAGCCCTGCCTCATGCACCAGCACTGGGGCCAGTCCCTCAGCGGGGGTCCTGGAGATCTCCACCTCTCTGGTAGCCCCCATGGCATGAGCTCCCAAGGCTGCTGGGCCCTGAGCCCTGCAGGCAGCTGAGCCCCGTACCTGTTGCATGTCGGCGAACAGTGCAAGAGGCTCACGACTGCCTCGTGAGGGTATGCGCAGGTCAGCTCCAGAAGAGCCCTGTTCACGCTGTGCCGGGCAGACGCCTCTTTGATGGCCATCAGGCAGCTGCAGATGCACCTCATGATGTTGGCCACCTGCAGGGGACATGGCATGGAGGGAGGCATTTCTCCAGCTCCCACCGACAACTGCTTCCCTTCCCACTGCTCCGTGCTGGCCTCAAAGGCTCTTAGGTGCCTGGGGGGGAGACCTGCGTTCAGAGGGAAAACAATGCCCTGCAGGGCTCGAGCCCCGGCCATGCCAGCCGCAGGCGACTTACGTGCTTCAGCTGAGAGGCGTCCTCTGTCACCAGCACATCCAGCATGTGAGCGGCTGCCTGTGTGACAAAGGCACTGGAGCAGCTCATGGCCCTGATGGCTACGACAATGAGATCTGCTCTCTCCGAGGCCTGGAGGTATTTTGCAAACATCTAGAGGACAAAGGAGGCAGGGAAGAGAGATGCATCACACGCAGTGCCCTCGTGCTGCTGGCTGCTGCCCAGCTGAGCAGTGAGCGCGGCTCTGGAGAGAAACGTGTGGCAGTGCTGCCTCTGTGCTGCCAGGAGAGCCAGGAGCAGGGGTTGAGCTGGGCTGGGTGATGGCCCCAGGCAGGAAGTGGGCGGTTGGGCTCAGGGTGCCCCTCTGCTGCTCCTGTGGGAAAGCAGAGCTCTGGTGGGGGGGGGGGGAGGGGGCCAGGCCACAAACTTGTGGCTAGTCCATGCTCAAGAACAAGGTGAGCCCCCTGCCCGATGACGGCAAGCACCCGTTAGTCCCCCTGTCAAAGGGTCCCTCTGTTCATCTGAGCATCATGCTGACCCCACGGCCGGCAGTCCCAGCAACGGAGGCGCTCCTTACCGCGGTGATTTCCCTAACGTTGTTGGGCGGCGAAAGGCGGCTTTTTGCCTCTTCCCTGTCCTTTTGGATCTGCAGGTGCTTTGGGCTATCCTGGGACAGCCCCATGCCTGGACAGGAGGGGAGACACAGGGCAATTAGGAGGGAGGATGGTGACTCAGAGGTGGTACCCTGCAGGCCTCAGCGAGAAACGTTGCTGGCAGAGAAAGCAGGCGTGCCAGAAATGGATGGGGAGCAGGCTTTCCAGGGAAGTCCTGGGCCTATCGCAAGGCAGGTGGGAGGGGAAACGGCTTTTAAGACTACCACAAGGCAGAGGCGTTTGAGCAGCCGTTCTAGTAGGAAGCGAGACAGAAGCCCTAAGAGGAGCAGGGGCTGCTGAAGGTTTTCCAGCCCGTTGGTAAGCAGGCGAGGGATTCCAGCAAGGCAGCTGACGGCCCTGCGTGAAGTCTAGGAGGTGGCTGCTGCTTATTAAGTAGTGTGTGCATGCCCCCTCTCTCCCCAGAGAGCTGGCTGCAGATCACATCCCCCGTGGCCTCCTGCTTACGGGCCCGCTACGCTGAGCCTGGCCTCTGTGGGCCCTGGCCTTTACGCAGTGCTTGCCCTGCGCCTACAAGGCAGGAGTTTCTGGCTCTTTGCTGCTGCTGCGGAGAGTGGCTGAGGCAGCACGGTGTCTTGCCTGCCCTTGCCTGGCTCTGTGCGTGTGTGGGAGGACTCAGCCTGCGGCCGCTTCTCTTACTTTCTTCCTGTAGGATGAACGTGTACAGGTGGTGAAGAGCTTCTGCAGCTCCGTGACTGGTGCCTTGGTCCTGGCAGGCACAGCACAGGATGACGTGTCCCACCAGCCCACCCAGGATGGAGAACTGCTTCCTCCTGCAGTCGTCAGGGCCGTCACTGCTTCCTTCCAAGGGCGAGCGGACCTGGGGGAGGGAGGCAGGGCTGAAGGGTGCTGCTTGCCACCAAAGCCCCGAGGCCACGTTTAAGCCGTGACTGGACCGCAGGTGAGCGGGAGCTGTGGAGGGCCTACCAAAGGGGCTGGGCAGGGAGGGCTGCCAGAGCTGTTGGGCCCACAGCGTGTGCCCAGGGCAGTGCTGCCCTGCCCAGGGCTGCGAGCAGAGGTGGCGTCTGAGAGAGCAGGGCCTGCAGGAGGAAGCCCACCGAGGCATGGCCAAGAGCATAGCTTCGGGGCAGGGCCTTGCTGGGTGCCCTACCTTGTAGCCAGGCTTCCCTTGGAGGCAGCGCGGAGCTGCAGAAGGCTCCGGAGCACCATGGAGGGGTGATGGGGCGCCTGGAGGTTGCCTGGTCCTGAGGCGGCTTACCTTGAGCAAGGGAGGGGTGACCAGGAGCTGCGTGAGCTCGGCAATGCGCCCCACAGCCCTCTGGCGCGTGGCTGCTTGCTTGGACCGGAGGAAGGGCAGCAGGACCTGGGAGGAGAAAAGCTGCTGGTCTGCGCGGTGACCTGCCAGCTGCTGCAAGCGAGGCAGCTCTGCTGATGCCTGCTCGGCTTTGCCCTTCAGCTCCTGGGAGCAGGAGCAAAGCCCGTAAGTGGGTTCTTGCCTTGCGAGTCCCCCCAAACTAGGGACAAGTCCCCTCGGCTGAGCGGCTGGAGCCAGGCAGGCAGCAGGCTCCCGTGGCTCCTGCAGCCTCTGCTGCTTGCCAGAAAGGGCCCGCTGGGCCCTCCTGTCGCGGAGGGCCAGGGGTTAGGGCTTTGCCTTCCACTGCAGGAGTCGGGTGGGCAAGAAAGGACTCTTGACTGCAGCCAGGAGACCCTGGGCTTGCAGAAGAGCACGGTGGGGAAGCCTCGCTCCCCCGAGGGAGACGCTCCTCTCCCTGCGGCATGCTCTCTGCCCCTAGCGCTGCGGGGCCGAGCAGAGGGAGGTCCCCTCCAGAGAGTCCCTTTGTTTTGGGGTGAGAAACAGTCCCTGTGAAGGCCACTCTTTGCCTAAATGCCACACCTGCAGGATGTTCTGCAGCTCCAGGAGAGCAGGCGAGAGACATGTGAGCACCAGCGCCTGCAGCATGCTGTCCAGGGCAGCCAGCGTCTGCAAGGAAGACAGAGGCTTGTGGCACTTCTTCCCTGGAGCCCCCTGCCTGCAGGAGAGGGGCTTGAATCCCTGCAGCCTGAGGGGGACACCCAGGGCCCTGCGGTGCCCAGGGAGAGGCTTAGGGCAGAGGAGCTGCCGCACGAGGACCAGCTCGGCGACACTACGCGGGGCCATCGCCAGGGCAAGGGGGAAAAGGCACGAGGGTGGGAAAGCCATGCTGCAGTGCTGCTCTGGCTTGGAGCTTGCGTTCATCTCTCGGCACAGAGCAGCCGGGGACCAGCCCAGGGGGACTGTCGGGCTCTGCAGCCTTCGGCCAGGGCGTACCTTGGAGTAGAGGGCAGCCTGCAGGCTCTGCATGTGCTCTGTCGGAGGAAGGAAGAAGACCGCGCAGAAGCAGGACTGGAGGAGGCTTGTCTGCTGGTTGCGATCTAGCACCAGCTTCGCTTTGCTGCAAGGAGGGAGAGGCGCTGCTCAGAGCCGGGGGCTGACGGTGGCACCTCCAGAGCTGGTGGGCGGCAGAGCCTATGCTGCTAGGGGAGCGAGGTGGGGAGGCGCCTCTTCCTCCTGTGATGCTGGCCCAGGGACAGAGGACGGTCCGGCAGCATGTGCCCGATACCCTCTGCAGCTCCTGCCTCAGCCTTCGTGAGCAAAGTCCGGAGACACTGGACAGGGCTCCGGGGCCCTCTCTGCCCTCCCGTCTCCAGCACTGTCAAGGCCCGTGCAGGGGAGAGCAGAGGCCCCGCAGACGCCTCGCTCAGACTGCCCCCGAACGGGAGATGCCGCCCAGCTGCAGCTGGTGCCGTCAGGTCCGTAGGCTGTGGAGGCCTTGAGCAAGGCAGGGGCTGGGGCAGCTACCTCATTGCAGCGATGGCGAGGAAGGCTTGCTGCCGCACCGCAGTGCTCAGCTGCTCCACGGGCTCCTCTCGCAACAGCACCTGGAGAGCGCAGCGAGGACGCGGCGTGGGAGCTGTCAGCAGCCAGCGAGGAGCCTGCCAGGCTGGCAGAGCCCAGGTGCCCCCGTCGCACCCCAGCGCTGGCACCCAGGGCAGCCCCCTCGTTGCCCCGCTCTCGGTGGCTTCTGGAGCCCTGCAGTGGGCAGCGCTGCGCTCACGAGCAAGGGCTCCCCACCTTCCCACGCTCACGCACCCCAGTCCTGGCCTCCCTGGTGTGCCAGTGCCCGGCTAGGCTTGCCCACTCCCCCAGGCCCCGGCCTGCGCCCTCACCTCGATTGCCTTTGCCAGATCCACCCTGCACAGGAAAAGCAGGACCCGCAGCAAGACATCCGTGCTGGCGCCTCTGCAGAGGATGCAGACGTCGGCCAGAAACTGCAGCTTCTCGGCCTCTCCCTGGCAGCGGCAGGAGAGAGACGGAGAGCGTAAGTGCGCCAGAGGCATGGGCAGCAGCACCGGAGCGTTTGCGGCCACGCAGCGGTGCGTGGCGTGCCCGTACGGGAGCAGCTCTGCACAGCCAGCAGCCCTTGCGGGGCCGCCTGAGCGTTGCACGTGCAGGGGCCGCCCACCGGGAGATGCAGGCACAGCCCAGGCACAAGTGCCTGCCGTTACCTTGCCTCCGCTTCGCAGAAAGGTGCGCATGCTTCCCAGGGCTTCCTCCTCTCCTGGCAGAAGCTGCCCTAGATGTGACCAAGAAAGAGAGTGGGCAGAGCTGTCGGGGCTGGCAGCAGACAGGAACCAGTTGAGGCCTGTCCAGGAGGTGCCCAGCAGGCAGGCGGCGAGGCTGGAGCCCAGCCCACGGGGGAAAGCCCCAAGCGCGTCCCCTTGAGAAACCTGCTCGCGCGCAGGCTGCAAAGCTCTGTCTCCCGCCAGCCGAGCTGCCTGCCCCTGCCTGGGCCGTGGAGCAGGAGCTGTGTCCCCTTTGCTCCTCTCCACCGCCCCCCGGCCCCCTGGGGGGGATGCGCTCCTGGGGGCTGGCTCCCAAGCTCAGAGCAGGCCCCGGCATTCAGGCACCGCCGGGCCACCAGGCTCCTGGGGACCCCGCATGCCAGCCTGCCGGGTGCGCTCGCAGCCCCCGGTCCTGCCCAGCCCAGGGGTGCCCACTCACTCACCTGGCTGCGATGGCTGGGGCGAGCACTGCTCCGGCTGCGAGCTGCTCCCTGAAGGGCCTCCATCCTCCTCCTCCTCCTCCTCCCAGGCAACCCTGGTGGAGGTGGAGTGTCCACCCTCCTCCTCCTCCTCCTCCTCCTCGTCTTCGTCCTCCTCCTCCTCCTCCTCCTCCTCCTCCTCTTCCGAGGCCCTCATGGGGTGGCTCTCTGAAGGGCCTCCATCCTCCTCCTCCTCCTCCTCCAAGGCTTCCTTTGGGTGCCTGGGAGGTCCATCCTCCTCCTCCTCCTTCAAAGACACCCTAGGGCAGCTGACGGAGCCATCCTTCTCATCCTCCTCCCAGGCCACCCTTGGGAGCCTGGGGGATCTATCTTCCTCCTTCAAAGCCACCTCAGGGCAGCTGACGGAGCCATCCTCCTTTTCCTTCTCCCAGGCCACCCTGGGGTGCCTGGGGGGTCCATCCTTCTCCTTCAAAGCTGCCCTAGGGCAGCTGACGGAGCCATCCTTCTTCTCCCAGGCCACCCTGGGGTGCCTGGGGGGTCCATCCTCCTCCTTCTCCTTCAAAGCTGCCCTAGGGCGGCTGACGGAGCCATCCTTCTTCTCCCAGGCCACCCTGGGGTGCCTGGGGGGTCCATCCTCCTCCTTCTCCTTCAAAGCTGCTCTAGGGCAGCTGATGGAGCCATCCTTCTTCTCCTTCAAAGCCACCCTAGGGCGGCTGACGGAGCCATCCTTCTTCTCCCAGGCCACCCGGGGGTGCCTGGGAGGTCTCCTCTCCATCCTGCAGGGAGGAAGAAAAGGGGGAGGTTGGGAATGGAGCAGCCTAAGGCCGGGCCTGGCACCTGGAAACAGTTGCACTGTCCCCCTGGGCTTAGCAGACAGCCTGGCTGGAGAAGGCCGAGCCCACGGCTGTGGCTTTTCCATGCAAAAGGTGTCATTTGGAAAATGCCCGCAGGCTTTGCCAAGATGTTCTTGGAAGGAAAACCTTTCGCTAACCCCACCAGCAGAGGGTGGTTCCCTGCGGGACATTGGCGTCCCCCTGCCCGCTGCAGGTGTGCTGGGCCCTGGTGCCAGCTCTCCTGCACCTTAGCTCCAGCCCCACCCCATCACCCTGCCTGCTCCTTCCTCTCCTGGCCATGGCCATGGCCAAGGGCCCCCTTGAGGCCCTGGGGAGCTGCTCAGCCCCAGCCCCAGCCCTCTTACCCAGGTCTGAGCTGGGGGTGCCTTGGGGAAACGCCTCGCACTGCGGGGCTGCCCGGGGTGACAGGGAAAGACATCGCGCGCTCAAGGGCTCCTTCAGCAGCCCTGCGTGCTCCTTCCTTTCCTGTTGCCATCCTCCCGGACACTGCCTTGCTCATGCCATAGTGGTGCCCAACAACACCATGGGGTGTCATGGGGTCACAAAGGACCCTGCTGTGACCCGCCGCCCTAGGGAGGGGCAGGGCACATCCCTTCAGGCCCGCACGGCTGCCTGCCCCTCGGCCACCTCTGTCTGCCGCTGCGCCTCCATGGGGCTCTGGTCACAGACTCACAGAGCGGTGGAGGTTGGAAGGGACCTCTGGAGGTCATCTAGTCCAATCCAGAGGGGTCACCTAGAGCGGGTTGCCCAGCACCCTAGCCAGATGCCTTTTGACTATGCCCATGGATGGGGACTGCACGACCTCGCTGGGCAGCCTGTTCCAGCGCTCCGTCACTCCCACAGCAAAGACGTTTGTCCTCGTGTTCGGCCGGACCTGCCTATGCTTCAGTTTGTGCTCACTGCCTCTCCTCCTGTCAGTGGGCCCCTCTGACAAGGCTCTGGCCCCATCCTCTTGACACCCTCCCTTCAGATATTTCTACCCATTGGTCAGATCCTCCCCCCCTCCCCAGTCTTCTCTTCTCCACGCTGAACAGGCCCAGCTCTCGCAGCCTTTCCTCCTATGCCCCCATCCCTTCAGCATCTGAGGAACCCTCAGCTGCACTCACTGCACTAGCTCCATGTCTCTCTTGTATTGGGGAGCCCACCCCTGCACCCGGGACTCCAGGCGAGGCCTCACCAGGGCTGAGGAGAGGGAGAGGATGACCGCCCTCCACCTGCTGCCAGTGCTTTGCCTACTGCAGCCCGGGAGATCGTTGGCCGCCTTGGCCACAAGGGCACGTTGCTGCCTCGTGCGCAACTTGCTGGCCACCTGCCCTCCCAGCACCTCACTCCCCAGCCTGTACTGCTGCACCAGGGTGTTTCTCCTGCAGGGCAGGACTCTGCCTTTCCTTGGCTTGAACTTCATGAGCTTCCCCTCTGCCCATCTCTCCAGCCTGTCGAGCTCCCACCGAACGGCGCTACAACCCTCCAGGGTTGCAACCATACCGCCCAGTTCAGAACAGCCGCAAACTCGCTGAGGGCGCACGCTGTCCCTTCAGCCAAGTTTCTGAGGAACAACTTGAACAGGATCGAAGCCAGTATCGACCCCTGGGGTACCCCACTCACTATGATGCACTAAGGCATCCAAAATAACTGTAGCTGTCTGCCATGCAGATAATTAAGATGATCCCCTAGGATAGGATTTAAGAGTTACATCTTAATTTGGGGGGGGGGGTGCGGGGGTGCGTGTGTAAAACCGCATGTGAGCAGGTGCCCTTTTCTATTCACTAGGGACATAGTCATTAAGGTCAGTGTTATCTCGAGAGCTATTCACAACGTGCCAAGTGGACACACACTGTTTGGTCAGCTTGGTCTCCCGTTTTCCTGATGTACCAAAGCCAATACACAGCCTAAATAAGACCCCCCCCCCCATCTCCAATCATTAAAGGAACAAATGCAGTAAATACCAGTGTTTTTTCTTGGGGAATGTGATGTCATTTTTTTTCTACTATTCCTAATTAGGCTCGAAGCAAACACACCAAGACAAGGAGTGTGTTTATTTTATGTTTTTCTTGAGGGAGTAGTCAAAGAAGCTGTTGTTCTCCTCACTAGGCAATGACTTCTTCGTGTCGCCGTGCCTCACCGGAGGGGATCTGTTTCTAGCACCACCAACAACAACAGCACAAGTTAGAGCAGCAATTCTACTTCGCTCTCCTGTCTCCACGTGGCCACAAATCAAGCATGCCCTTTAATTTGCTTCCATTCTCCAACCCTTTGGGGCTGAAAGAATACCTCCTTTTCTTCTCTCTTCCAGTATGGCACCTCCTAGCTCCAGCTGCTGTTGAAGGACACCGAGACTTGCCTTGTTCCCCTTTCCCACAGCACTTCGTTCCAGGCAGCTCTCTCCTACCTCTCTCAGCTGTCTCTTTTCCTTCCTGAAGAGCCCTCCTCCAGGCTCCCGTTCCTTTAACGGAAAGTGGCATCTCTTTGACTAGTCTGCTCATGCTTTTCTACCTCTTTCTCAGTTCCAGGAAATCCTCTGGCACCCCAGTATTTCACAGAGTCACAATTGGAATTCGGGATTTCGGCTCACCACGTGGCGAGAGTCCTTTCCAGATGCTTTGATACACTCCTAGCACACCTGAGACTACATTCAGACAGGATTATCATTTTCCTCCGGTGGCAGACATAACGGCTAGAGACGTGCAGTCCTTCTGCAGTCCCACCGCTCTCTGGGATCGATTGGGTGAAGGGCTCTCTGGAAGGGCCCGTTTTTCTCCACAGCCTAGGGAGGGAGCCCGGAGAAGCAGTTCAGACCTTAAGTTTGGCTTCCTAAAGTTCGATGAGATAACTCCACCCCAGTTACTAGCCTAATGGGTTTTAAGACTGTCGGCTTCCTATCAAAAAGCCGCTCTTTTCCTTTTGCCGCCTTTTCCTGCTGTCTGCCTGCCTTCCTTTAGAGCCTCAGTTATGGGCACAGAAGATGGGGTTAACATGTCTTGGAAACCACACAGGACGTGTCTAAGGGGAGGAAGGGAAAGGAGAAAGACTGCAACGAGGAGGCCTAAGGGAGATGTAAGGCAGCAAAGATAACGGCAAACTGATACTAGCTCAGAGAGCCCGGCACGGGCCCGTACGAACTCGGAACGGTCCCATATGAGCCCGTAGGGCCCAGCACGAGTCCGTTGGAGTCCCTAGGGCCCAGTGCAGGCCCGTACCAGCCCACAGGGCCTGGCATGGACCTGTACAAGCTCAGGGTGAGCCAGTACGAGCCCACAGAGCCTGGCACAAGCACGCAGAGCCTGGCGTGGGCTCATATGAGCCCGTAGAGCGCTGTGCAGGACCGTACCAGCCCACAGAGCTCGGCACGGGCCCATATGTGCTCAGCATGGGGGCGTACGAGCCCATACAGCCCCAAACAGCTCTGTATGAGTCCACAGAGCCCTGTGCAGGCCCATAGAAGTCCATAGAGCCTGGCACGGGCTCCTATGAGCTTGGCATGGGCCCCTACGAGCCCGTGGAGCCCTGTGGGGGTCCGTATGAGCCCGCAGAGCCCAGCAAGGGCTCATACAAGCCTGCAGGGCCTGGCACAAGCCCATGTGAGCTCGGCATGGGGCTGTACAAGCCCCTAGAGCCCCGTTCAGGCTCTTAGAAGCCTGTAGAGCCCGGCACAGGCCTGTATGAGCTTGGCACGAGCCTGTATGAGCCTGGAGGGCCCAGCACAAGTCCGCACGAGCCCCTAGGGCCCGGCAGGGACCCGCACCAGCTCAGCGGGGGCCTGGATGAGCCCATAGAGCCCCACGTGGGTCCATACGAGCCCGTGGAGCCCTGTGGGGGCCCGTAGGACCCTGCAGAGCCTGGCATGGACGCAAATGAGCCTGCAGGGCATGGCGTGAGCCCGTATGACCTCAGCACAGGCCCGTAGAGCCCTGTTCAGGCCCATAGAAACTCGTAGGCTTTTGACACTGTCTCCCATCATATCCTCCCAGGTAAACTCAGGAAGTGGGGGTTAGATGAGTGGCCAGTGAGGTGGACTGAGAACTGGCTGGATGGCCGAGCTCCGAAGGTTGTGGTCAGTGGCGCAGAGTCTAGTTGGAGGCCTGTAGCTAGCGGTGTCCCCCAGGGCTCAGTCCTGGGTCCACTCTTGTTCAATGTATTCATCAATGACCTGGAGGAAGACACAGAGTGCACCCTCAGCAAGTTTGCTGATGATACTAAACTGGGGGGGAGTGGCTGACGCGCCAGAAGACTGTGCTGCCATTGAGAGGGACCTGGGCAGGCTGGAGAGCTGGGCGGAGAGGACCCTCCTGAAGTTCAACATAGGCAAGCGCAAGGTGCTGCACCTGGGGAGGAAGAAGCCCAGGCAGCAGGACAGGCTGGGGGTTGACCTGCTGGCAAGCAGCTCTGCAGAGAAGGACCTGGGAGTGCTGGTGGGCAACAAGTGAAGCATGAGGCAGCAGTGTGCCCTTGTGGCCAAGGAGGCCAATGGGATCCTGGGGTGCCTGAGGAAGAGTGTTGCCAGCAGGTGGAGGGAGGTGATCCTGCCCCTCTCCTCAGCCCTGGGGAGGCCTCCCCTGGAGTCCTGGGTGCAGTTGTGGGCTCCCCAGGACAAGAGAGACATGGCACTACTGGAGAGAGTCCAGCGGAGGGCTACAAAGAGGATGAGGGGACTGGAGCATCTCTCCTCTGCAGAAAGGCTGCGAGAGCTGGGCCTGTTGAGCCTGGAGAAGAGAAGACTGAGAGGCGATCTCATCAACGTGTGCAAGTATCTGAAGGGGGAGTGTCAAGAGGATGAGGCGGGTCTCTTCTCCGTGGTGCCCAGTGACAGGACAAGAGGCAACGGGCACAAACTGAAGCACAGGCAGGTCCACCTGAACCTGAGGAAAAACTTCTTGACTGTGAGGGTGAGTGAGCACTGGCACAGGTTGCCCAGAGAGGTGGTGGCGTCTCCTTCGCTGGAGACATTCAAAACCCGTCTGGATGCGATCCTGGGCAACACGCTCTAGAGGAGCCTGCTGGAGCAGGGGGGTTGGACTAGATGATCTCCAGAGGTCCCTGCCAACCTCAACCATGCTGTGACTCTGTGGAGCCGGGCGCGGGCCCCCCCGAGCTCAGCGCGGGACTACACAAGCCCGTGGAGACCCGTGCGGGGCCGTAGGAGCCCCTCGGGCTGGACGAGGGGCTGTGCAAGCGCCGCGCAAGCCCGCACGAGCCTGGGCAGGACTGTATGAGCTGGGGGAGAGCGGCCTGGGACCGGGCGAGCCCGTCGGGGGCGACCCGGGCCGGGAGGAGCTCGGCGGGGCCTCGACGTGGGTCACACGAGGCAGCGCCGCTTCCTGCCTGCCCTGCCCGCAGCCCCTGCCCTGCCCGCGCACGGCGCCTGCCCTCCCCGCTGCCCTCTGCCGCCGGCCACAGCCGACCGGGCGGCGACGGGCGGGAGGACGGGGGGACAGCGAGGGGAACACTGAGGGGGGACAGCGGGGACCGCGTCCCTGGCGCCGGCAGCCCCGGCCCCGCCGCCCGCCCGCTCGCCCGCCCGCTCGGCGGCGCCCACGGCCGCCGGACGCCATCTCCGGCCTCTCTCCGCTCCCTCCCGCCCTCCGCCCGGGCCGCCGCGGGGATTGGCCGGCCGGGCCAGCTGCCTCTCGGCCATTGGAGGGCGCCTGCGCGCCGCCCGCCGCTGATTGGCGCCCCGCTCCCGCCTCTGGCCGGGGGTGGGGGGGAGCGAGCGGCCGGCGGCGAAGATGGCGGCGGGGTGGCTGGCTGTGTGGTGGCGCCTGGCGGCGGCGGCCGGGTCCCGTCGCGTGGCGTCGCGTGGCGTCGCGTCCTGTGTGGTGCGGTGGCGCGGCGCTGCTGGAGAGCGGCAGGCTGCGGGACGCGCGGCGGGTCGTGGCGCGGCGGGGCTCGGGGGCGGCGGGGGGGCCGGGCCGGGCGCGGGGAGGCGGTCGGGGCGGCCGGTCGCTCTCGCCTGGGCAACGCGCAACGGTTGTGGCAGCGCCGTTGGCAGCGCGGCGGGACCGAGCGGGACGTGCGCGATGGTGCCGGCCGCGAGCTGCTGGCAGCACCGGCGGGCGCCGCGGAGGAGCGAGCGCCGGCAGCGGAGCGCTGGGTGTCTGCGGGCGCTGTTTGCCGGCCCGTGCAGCGAGTGCCCGGCGGGCTGCGGGCGGCGCCGGAGGAGGGAGCGTTGGCAGCCGGCAGCCGGGCTGTCCGGAGCGCCGGGGAGGGGGCAGCGCTCGGGCAGGGGCTTCCCTGGCGGCCCCGAGGCGGCCGGGTGGCGCTTCCCGCCCCGCCGGGGGCTCGTCCGCTGCCGGGGGCGGCAGGTTTCCAGCGCGGCTGCCGCCCTTCCTCGGGCTTTCTTCGGGTGCGGGTGTTGGCAGGCTGGTTCCCAGCCTTGTGGGAGCAGCTGGAGCCTGGTGGTGGCGCGGCGTGTTGTGGCGCTGGTGCGGGGTCCTTCCTTGTCTGTCTGTCTGTCAGTACAGAGCTTTCAGCCTGTTTTACTGGCGAGGCCGTTTTGGGGTTTCAGCTGCCTGGGGAGCTGAGAAGCATAGTGGGAGCTGTGTCCTGTCTCTGCAAGATCTCTGTCTGCTTCCTTTGTGGCCGCTGGGAGCCGACGTGCTCACTGAGAGCTCGGTTGTGTTTCTGCGGTTGTGTTTGTCGGTTCTGTTGTCTGGGTCAGTTCAACGTGGCCGCTTTGTCTGCCTGAGGGGGCAACTGGGGCGTGCAGCTCCCGCTGCCAGAGGGCTGGGGGAGTTTCAGTTCCCAGTAGGTCATGACCGACTGGGTTTTGCTCCCCGGGGCTCCTCTCCGCAGGTAAGGCCGGTGGGAATGTCTTGTGCCAGGGGAAGGGGCTCTCTGGGACAGCTCTGGCTGGGCTGCAATGTACTGGAGCGTAGGAGGGACTGGAGGACTTTGGACTTGCTTCTCTTTGGCTTTGCTTTTTGGAGTTGTTGGAGCTCCCTTGCCTTTTTAGGGAAGCAGGGGGCACTAAAGAGGAGAGGGAGTGTGAGTTGTGCGCAAGAGATGCTGTTGCTGTGCTGTGGTGCAGTGCCAGACTCGAGAGAGGGTCTCTCCTTTTCTAGGTGTCTGGGCGTCCCCTGCAGCCCACGCAGTAGGAACGTTGCGTCCCCTCGGCATTTCTGTACTGTGCCGGCGCCTTCTCCCTGAAGGCAGGCCTCTTGGTGTTCAGCGCTGTCGCCTTGCACACGAAGGAGGAGGAGAAATGGGCCTGAGCTGCGTATGGGAGGAAGAGGCGTTTTGCCCATCACTGGCAGCGCGCAGAGAGCAGCGGCGCTTGGGCTCCTTCCGAGACCTTTGAGGCCTGGTAGGTGCCAGACAAGCTATGGCTCTGGTTTATTTATTTCATTATTATTATTGTTTTTTAATATTTGGGGCCACTAGTTGTGTGCGTTTCTGCTCTGTTTTCAGCAGGAGCCGTGCTCTGTGGATGCGCTGAAGGCCAGAAGGCAGAGCCGCAGTGCGCAGAGCCCCAGCGCCTGCTCCCCGAGGGGGACGCAGGGTCGGGCCCGAGTGTTGAGAGAGGGAAAGTGCCTGGTCCTGCTCTTTCTGAAGAGCTCTGTTTTGTTTTCCTAGGTGCTAGTTGCTGGCTAGACCTGCTTTTTCATCTCTTGCCCACCCCTCCCGCAGCTCTTTGGGGCCCCAGCTTCAGACTCCAGCTGCACTGAGGAAGTGACCTGCTTTCCCAGAGGACCCCCCCCCCCCCCCCGCCACCCGAAGGAGCAAGAATCCGGCTTTGGCCTTCACACACCCCTCCAGGAGCTGCCGCAGCAGGAAGGCGGCCTGCGCCTGCCAGCTCGTCCTGCTCCCCAGGAAGCGCCAAGTGGGACTCGGGCACGGTGGCACCGCGCGAAGGTGTTTGGGCTCTGGGCAATAAAACTTGGCGCGAGCCCCAGCTGAGGCGAGGTGCCATGTGCTGTGTTCTGTGCGCGGTCTCTGTTCACGCCTGCTCGCAGCTTGCCGAAGGCTGCGTTCTCCCTGCTCGGGGAAGAGCTCCTGGCTGCAGCGCTGGAGCGGAGAGGGGGCAACTGGCAGCCAGGGCCATCTCGCTGCAGTAGGTGAGAGCTCCTGTCCCAAGGGGCTGTTTCTCCTCGCCCCCAGGTTGGCCCTTTCTTTGAGCAGGGGCCCTGGCAGCCCAGCTCCAGCCCGGGAGGCAGCGGGGAAGGCCGGGGCGACGAGGGAGCAGCGAGCGCTCCTTGGCCTCAGGGCTTTGTGTGGGGGCAGCCGTTGGGCAGGGCTTTTTGGTGCCCCCCACCAAAGCCCTGAGGCTGGGGAGTGTGGGGGTCTGGGCTGAGGCCTGCCCCTGCTGCCCTTAAAGGCAAGGTTGAGAGGCTTTAAGGCTCTTCAAGTCTCTGGGGGCTCTTCAGGCAACTTGGAGTCCCTTAACTTCTTCCCAAGGAACTCCCAGTTACTTGAGGAACCACCTCAGGGACTCAGCCCCCCTGGGAGACCTCTCTTCTTCAGTTCTCCCAGTTCAGCTGAGTTATGTGGTCAGCAATGATTCTCGAGTTTGACAGTTTGGCCTGGAGGCTTGCAGGCTTTGTTTACTTGAGATGCTAGTGCTAAGCAAGGGTTAGACTTGTGCTAAGCTAGTTACCATCTGAGTTACCATGTCCTTCTCTAACAAGCACAGGGTGGCCTGGCAGCGGCAGAGAGGCCAGGAAGCCCCCAAAGTTCCTTGCGCGCTCAGGTGGCGGCCATGGGCCGAGCAGGCCAGGCTCAGAAGTGAGCAGAGGTGCAGCAGCAAAGGCTGCTGTGTCTTAGAGGCCGCTGCCACCTCTGCCACTTGTTCCTGATCCAGGAGGAGAGGGTTCCTTGGCTGGCTCTGGCTGGAGACTTTGTCCTTGAAGCTCTCAGGATCAGGATGGTTTGGGCCACCAGCGAACAAGTGGAGGGCCTGGCTCTCTTCTGCAAGGTTTCAAGGGCTGAAAGAGCAAGGACCAGAGCAGAGATCAACCCCCCTGGATCTGCGCAGACCCCAGGCTTCCCCTCCCCTGCTGCCGGGGCTAGTCCCACCTAGCTCTTCCCATGGCCAGGAGGAAGCGGGGGGACAAATGGCTCAGCAGCAAGTGTCTGGCCAGGAATGTCCCAAGGGCCCCTGAACTCTCTCTCCTCTCCCCACAAGGCCCCTGCTGCGTGAGGGGGGAGCAGAGCCCTGCTTGCCAGGGAGTGGGGATTGGTGCTCACTGCCCAGGGTGTGTCTTCCTCCCCGTCAGCCCTGGCTGACCTGCCACTGCCCTCACTCACCCTTGCAAATGTGCTGCAGCTCCTCCTCATCCTGCTCCCTCATCTGCCGTCCAATGAGCCCTAGGCACACACAGCCTGTCACAAATCCTGCTCCCCAGCGCACTGCCAGCAGCAGAGCTCCTTCCCAGCCCTGCTGGCCTGGCTTTTGTGGCTGCCAGCCCAAAAGCCAGGGCTGGGGCCAAGCTGCCCTGGGACAGAGAGGGACCCCCGGAGGGGTTGTGGCTCACCAAGGAACCTCACGGCTTCCTCTTGCAAGGGCTCCTGCGGGCTCTGCAGGTAGCGCAGGCTCTGGCGCAGGTATTCTGCTCTGTTGTTCTCCTTTGCCAGCTGGGGAGAGCACAAGGGTTGGTGGTTGGTGCAGAGCCTCCCCACTCAGCTGGCCAGCACCTCCACCTAGGAGCAGTCTCCCCTTCCATCGCCTGCCAGGGCGTTCACGGTGCCCGGCCAGGAGGCGCGTAGCGCTCGGGTTTGGAGGGAGCAGAGGCCCCGGTGCTGCCCAGGGATGATGAGGTGCCAGGTGGGCTGGAGTTGCTTGAGCATGCCAGAGGTGAGCGAGGGGCACAGCTCGGGCCTGGAGGGGCCCAGGCCTTATGCAGGCTGGGTGCTTTGGGGCTGTGCTTACCAGGTACTCGCTGATGCGCCTTGTCTGTCCTGTCTCGGTGAGGTAGGTGAGCTGCTGCCATTTCAGGAACTTGGCAGCGCCCAGGAGGGCTTCCTGCGAGGCCTGCACAGCAGCAGAGAGTGGGAGATGCCACCGTGGCCCAGGGGAGGAGATCCTGTGCCCCCGTCCTTGCGGTGAGGCTCAGAGCCTTTCTTAGCCCGTGGTGGGAAGATGCTGCAGCTGGGCACCAAGGCTGCCACTGGGTTCAGTGTCCCAGGCAGAGATGTGCGGCAACCACCATCTCGGGCGCCACATGCTGCCAGGGCAGCAGGACAGAGATGGCCAAGAGGTGCTGAGCTGTAGCCAAGCCAGGAGGAGGCTGAAGTGCTGCAGTCCCAGAGACGGCAGTGCAGGACTCGGGCAGAAGAGCCTCCCCTGGGGCTTCCCAGCAGGGTGCTGGGCTCCCTGTCCTGCTCGGTTGCTGTTGCCTTGTGGCCAGGCTCCAGATGCAGGGCTGGTCCTCTGCCCTGATTGCAAGTCTGTGTGTCTCTGCCCTCCCCAGGCTGGGGGAGGCTGGGCAACGTGTTGGCTCTCGCAACCCCTTGAGGGTGCTGCGCCCCTCTGCAGGGGCCAAGTGCCCTGGCCATGGGTAGGGTGAACTCTGTTGCTGTGGTGGTCATGCCTTAGACATGCTGCGCCCCTCTACCTGGGTGTCCCCTGGGCAGAGTGTGGTGGGGCAGGAGGGGAGGAGGGCTGTGATGGGGAGAGCATAACCCTGTTTTTTTGACTCCTGCAGGGACAGCTGGGAAACCTGTGGGGCCTCGAGTGCTTAGGCTGTTTTGGCCATGGATGGCTGCCGAGCCTTGTTGGAGCAGGTGGAGGAGCTCTGGGAAATGGCCAGCTGCTCAGCCCCTGCTAGCCCTGGGCCTGCCGGGGCTCTTGCTATGGCCCGCACTGGTGGAGGGCTGTAGGGAGGGAGTGGGGCTGTGAGGGGACCTCAGCTCTCTGTCCATCTGTGCAGGAAGAGGCATGGCAGGAGGATGGAGGCAGTGGGTGGCTTGGTAGAGACAGGGAGGAGGCTCTGTGCCCTCCTCAGGGCCTCCGGAGGTTGGGCCTCAAGGTAACACCCATTCAAAGGGAGCGACTGCTGGCAGCCTTTGCTCTTGATGCTGAGGCCCAGCCAAGGTGGGGAGGGGGTCAGCATTGCCCTCCCGCAATGACTGGTCAGGTCAGAAATCCACACCTGGGCCACGCTCTGGACCTGGTCGTGCAAGTGGAAGAAGAGGAGGAGCAGGCTCCTCTGCACTTGCTTCCTCATCAGTTTTCTTGTGGTGCCCGCTACCATTGTCATCATATCTTTCAGGAGGTTGATGGAGAGGTTTCTGACGCAGCCGGACTCCTGGTGGGAAGGAAGAGGAGAGGAGCTCAGCCCTGGCTGCTCCAAAACCACGATGGGCAAGGGGCTCAATGTGGCTGGAGCAGCCTGGGCTGGCCATCCGCATCAGATCCTGGGGGACCCAGCGGGCGCCCGACTCTCCCCCGAGCCTTACATCATCGAAGAGTGGCAAGAGTTTCTCAGCCAGCTGCGGAACGATGAGGCTGGCCCTCTGCCCGTCCAGGAGATGGATCATGCTGCTGAGCAGAGCTAGGGCCTTCTCGCGGATGTCCCTGTCTGCATCCTGCAGGCTCTCCATGAGGGCTGGCAAGAGGGCCTGCATTTTCCTTGCCTGTGGGAAAGGCGGCAACTTCCTTCAGCACAGCATTCTCGTGACTGAGGTGGTTTGGAGGTGGCTTGCTTGGTGCAGGGCCAGGGTCTGGGTCTGCTGCCGGCACCGGTGCCTTTCTCCTTGTGCAGCAGAGCCAGGGCCCTGTCCCAAAGGACTCCCAAAGTGGGCAGAGGAAGAGGACAGCTCCTGAGTTGTAAGCTACGGAGTTACCCAGCCCCTCCTACCCAGCCCCAGGCCTCTGGCATGGCTTCAGCTGGCTGTCCCCGCTCGCTCACCATCTCAGGTCTCTCCCACAGCCTGAGGAGGCCCCTGAACACCAGCCTGCGCATCACTGAGCTCTGGCTTTGCAGGTATCTCAGGAAGAGGTTCAGGATGTGATGGTCCTCTCCCCTGAGGTCAGCACAGCCCAGCAGCTGAAACACACACAGCAGTGGCAGACTGACAAAGCTGCAGGACTCCCCATATCCTGCAGTGCTGGATCCAACCACCAGCTGAGGGCAAGGCCACCAGACCCGGGCAAGGCAGCAGTGGTTGGGAGAGCCCCTGTGGCCCTGTCCTGTGCCTCAGGGCACGCTGTGCAGCTAGCTCGCTTGTTCCTCCAGGCCTGGCCACCAGCTGCAGCCTCTTACTGTCATGCCTCTGAGGAGCAGTTGAGTAGGGAGAGCAGGCACAAAGCAGATAGATAGGAAAGACAGGTAGTGGCAAGCGTTCCCCCACCAGAAATGGACCGAGGTACTGCTCGGAGTGCACCCACCACCCCGCTCCATTCATTGCCACCCACGGTGCAGTGGTGGGCACAAGAGAGCAGAGTGGTTTGAGGCACCCCAGAGATGCAGCGCTGGCTGCTGAGCTCACCTCGACGAGGAAAGCCATAGCAGGGATCTCATGGGAGGGCTTCTCCCTGCTGAGCAGCTCTAGCAGGTGGTGGAAGATGTAGGCACGCTGGGGCCTGGGGGCCTTCCTCATCTCTCTGGCAGGGGGAAGAAGGTAGTGTTGGCCTTGAGCAGGGCAGGCCAACCTCTTGTGGCATGGCACTGCCCAGTCTAGGTGTTCTCCCACAGGCCAGGCCAGGCCAGGCAGGGTGAGGCCATGTTTGTGCTCAGCTCCAGCAGGCAGCAGCATTTGCTCCTGGAGGTGTGGTGTCTTGCCACCCCAGCTTGCCATTAGAAAGGCAGTGTCCAACAGGAGGAGGCTCGTTTTGGTGGAGGAGGCTGGAGAAGCTCCCTTCCTGCCCTGAAGTCTGCCTTGCAGCACAGCCCATGTCCTGCGCACTGTGGAGTCCTGCCCCGTGCCCCCACCCCCCGGGCTCTTGCAGTGTTCCCCTGTGCCTCCTGCCCCTTCCCTGCTGGGCTGCCCTTGGTGGGGGTGGGGGAGGCGACTGCTGCTGTGCATCACCCTCTTTTGTGCCTGGTAACACCAGCTCTCCTCCAGGAGAGGAGCTCTCAGAGCTGGGCAGCGACAGAGCGAGACCACCCCCCGAATCCACACCCAGCCCTTTGCCGTTCCCCTGTGCCATCCCTCAGTGACAAGGGCTGAGAGTGCAGCTCCTTTGTGGAGAGCTGGGGCCGGCCTGTCAGCCACGAGGAAGGGGGTTGTGTAGGGCGTCCCATCAGTGGGGAGAAGGGCTAGGGGAGAGCGGGGAGAAGGGGGCTCTCACATGGCCAGCAAAGCCACTCCGCAGTGGTGGGTGGCGGCAGTGAGGAGCATGTCCCAGGCGCCCTTGCTCTCCAGGGCAAGCACTTGGCTCTTGTAGTTGGCCCAGCAGAGCAGTGCTTTCATGGCCTCTGCTGCGCACCTGCCCGCAGAGAAAAGGCCAGGTCACCCTGGGAGCCCTGGCCTTGGCTCCAGGTGCAGGGCAGAGGTGGGGGAAGTGGGAGGCAGTACCTGGTGGGGCTGGAGGCAGCAGCCTGATGCTGTTGGCATTGCCCCCAGAAGACAGCAACCTCCTCTGGCATCATCTCGAGAGCGAGGGAAATGCGGAAGAGCAGTGCCAGGAGGAGTTGGGGGAAAAAGAGCTTCACCTCCTGGGGGCAGAGGGGCTGATGGAGAATCTCGTGCAGCGCCCTGGTTGCCTGCAACAAACACCCAAGAGACGGTTGTCAGTGGTGAGACGGTGTTGCCCTGGCCGAGCTTGGGGCGTGAGGCTCAGGCGCTGCCCTGTGCCCCAGCAGATGCAGCGCGGTGTGCGCGCGGCCTGGCTGTCTGGGCAGGGCTAAGTCATGGAAGCTCTTGAGGCTCAGCTCCTGTTTGTGGCATGGGCCCATCGAGCCTTCCTGCGTGGGCATGGACATCAACCTGGGGGGGGGAGGGGGGCGGCGCGGCTCTCGCGTTATCTCCTGTGTCAGCCCTTGCAGCCTGCTTGGGCTGTGCGTGGGCCCTGCCTGGCCCTGAACCCTGTCCCAACCGCTAAGCCTGCCCCTAGCACAAGCTTCCAGCCTGCTGAGGAAGGCCAGGAGATGCAGAGACCCAGGAGGCCAGAGAGCTGCCCAGGCAGGCCCCGAGCTTGTGCGCGCAGGGCTCCAGGCGGTGCTCGGCAGCCCAGTGCACTGGCCCAGCAGAGGCTAGACGCTGGGCAGAGCCCTGCTGGCCATGGCCCTGAGGTGTGTGTGCCCTGTGGGAGGTGACATCTTGGGGGGCAGATGGGGAGGGCGAAAGGGAGCGCTGCCTCTTGCCTGGGGAGGCAAGCACAGCCCTGAAGGTGATGGAGGCCTTGCCTGGAAACTCACAGCCCACGAAAGGATGCCCGCGTTGTTCCCGATGAAGGCGGATGTCTTGCCCAGTGGTCCAGCAGCCTGGGTCCCAGAGTCCTCCAGCAGCCTGAGTAGTTCGGGCAGCACCTTCTCTGCAGCGCCGGGCTCCGAGACCATCACCCGCCACATGGCCTTGGCAGCGCTGTAGGCCCCGAGCGCTCTGTCAGCAGGCTGCCTTGGGCGCGCCGTGGCCTGGCTACCCTGGAGGGCCCAGGCTGGCCACCAGCCCTGCCTCTGCCCACTGCCCTTTGCTAGCAACAGCCAGCGCGCCCTGCCCCACCAGCAGCACGTGGCCGAGCTGCAGTTCCTTATGGCGCAGGCAGGCACCAAGGCAGCCAGGCTCTGCGGCTCACTCGAGCAGCGCTCCAGGCAGGCCTGATCACCTCTGCCTGCTGCAGCCCTGCCTCATGCACCAGCACTGGGGCCAGTCCCTCAGCGGGGGTCCTGGAGATCTCCACCTCTCTGGTAGCCCCCATGGCATGAGCTCCCAAGGCTGCTGGGCCCTGAGCCCTGCAGGCAGCTGAGCCCCGTACCTGTTGCATGTCGGCGAACAGTGCAAGAGGCTCACGACTGCCTCGTGAGGGTATGCGCAGGTCAGCTCCAGAAGAGCCCTGTTCACGCTGTGCCGGGCAGACGCCTCTTTGATGGCCATCAGGCAGCTGCAGATGCACCTCATGATGTTGGCCACCTGCAGGGGACATGGCATGGAGGGAGGCATTTCTCCAGCTCCCACCGACAACTGCTTCCCTTCCCACTGCTCCGTGCTGGCCTCAAAGGCTCTTAGGTGCCTGGGGGGGAGACCTGCGTTCAGAGGGAAAACAATGCCCTGCAGGGCTCGAGCCCCGGCCATGCCAGCCGCAGGCGACTTACGTGCTTCAGCTGAGAGGCGTCCTCTGTCACCAGCACATCCAGCATGTGAGCGGCTGCCTGCGTGACAAAGGCACTGGAGCAGCTCATGGCCCTGATGGCTACGACAATGAGATCTGCTCTCTCCGAGGCCTGGAGGTATTTTGCAAACATCTAGAGGACAAAGGAGGCAGGGAAGAGAGATGCATCACACGCAGTGCCCTCGTGCTGCTGGCTGCTGCCCAGCTGAGCGGTGAGAGCGGCTCTGGAGAGAAACGTGTGGCAGTGCTGCCTCTGTGCTGCCAGGAGAGCCAGGAGCAGGGGTTGAGCTGGGCTGGGTGATGGCCCCAGGCAGGAAGTGGGCGGTTGGGCTCAGGGTGCCCCTCTGCTGCTCCTGTGGGGAAGCAGAGCTCTGGTGGGGGGCGGGGGAGGGGGCCAGGCCACAAACTTGTGGCTAGTCCATGCTCAAGAACAAGGTGAGCCCCCTGCCCGATGACGGCAAGCACCCGTTAGTCCCCCTGTCAAAGGGTCCCTCTGTTCATCTGAGCATCGTGCTGACCCCACGGCCGGCAGTCCCAGCAACGGAGGCGCTCCTTACCGCAGTGATTTCCCTAACGTTGTTGGGCGGCGAAAGGCGGCTTTTTGCCTCTTCCCTGTCCTTTTGGATCTGCAGGTGCTTTGGGCTATCCTGGGACAGCCCCATGCCTGGACAGGAGGGGAGACACAGGGCAATTAGGAGGGAGGATGGTGACTCAGAGGTGGTACCCTGCAGGCCTCAGCGAGAAACGTTGCTGGCAGAGAAAGCAGGCGTGCCAGAAATGGATGGGGAGCAGGCTTTCCAGGGAAGTCCTGGGCCTATCGCAAGGCAGGTGGGAGGGGAAACGGCTTTTAAGACTACCACGAGGCAGAGGCGTTTGAGCAGCCGTTCTAGTAGGAAGCGAGACAGAAGCCCTAAGAGGAGCAGGGGCTGCTGAAGGTTTTCCAGCCCGTTGGTAAGCAGGCGAGGGATTCCAGCAAGGCAGCTGACGGCCCTGCGTGAAGTCTAGGAGGTGGCTGCTGCTTATTAAGTAGTGTGTGCATGCCCCCTCTCTCCCCAGAGAGCTGGCTGCAGATCACATCCCCCGTGGCCTCCTGCTTACGGGCCCGCTACGCTGAGCCTGGCCTCTGTGGGCCCTGGCCTTTACGCAGTGCTTGCCCTGCACCTACAAGGCAGGAGTTTCTGGCTCTTTGCTGCTGCTGCGGAGAGTGGCTGAGGCAGCACGGTGTCTTGCCTGCCCTTGCCTGGCTCTGTGCGTGTGTGGGAGGACTCAGCCTGCGGCCGCTTCTCTTACTTTCTTCCTGTAGGATGAACGTGTACAGGTGGTGAAGAGCTTCTGCAGCTCCGTGACTGGTGCCTTGGTCCTGGCAGGCACAGCACAGGATGACGTGTCCCACCAGCCCACCCAGGATGGAGAACTGCTTCCTCCTGCAGTCGTCAGGGCCGTCACTGCTTCCTTCCAAGGGCGAGCGGACCTGGGGGAGGGAGGCAGGGCTGAAGGGTGCTGCTTGCCACCAAAGCCCCGAGGCCACGTTTAAGCCGTGACTGGACCGCAGGTGAGCGGGAGCTGTGGAGGGCCTACCAAAGGGGCTGGGCAGGGAGGGCTGCCAGAGCTGTTGGGCCCACAGCGTGTGCCCAGGGCAGTGCTGCCCTGCCCAGGGCTGCGAGCAGAGGTGGCGTCTGGGAGAGCAGGGCCTGCAGGAGGAAGCCCACCGAGGCATGGCCAAGAGCATAGCTTCGGGGCAGGGCCTTGCTGGGTGCCCTACCTTGTAGCCAGGCTTCCCTTGGAGGCAGCGCGGAGCTGCAGAAGGCTCCGGAGCACCATGGAGGGGTGATGGGGCGCCTGGAGGTTGCCTGGTCCTGAGGCGGCTTACCTTGAGCAAGGGAGGGGTGACCAGGAGCTGCGTGAGCTCGGCAATGCGCCCCACAGCCCTCTGGCGCGTGGCTGCTTGCTTGGACCGGAGGAAGGGCAGCAGGACCTGGGAGGAGAAAAGCTGCTGGTCTGCGCGGTGACCTGCCAGCTGCTGCAAGCGAGGCAGCTCTGCTGATGCCTGCTCGGCTTTGCCCTTCAGCTCCTGGGAGCAGGAGCAAAGCCCGTAAGTGGGTTCTTGCCTTGCGAGTCCCCCCAAACTAGGGACAAGTCCCCTCGGCTGAGCGGCTGGAGCCGGGCAGGCAGCAGGCTCCCGTGGCTCCTGCAGCCTCTGCTGCTTGCCAGAAAGGGCCCGCTGGGCCCTCCTGTCGCGGAGGGCCAGGGGTTAGGGCTTTGCCTTCCACTGCAGGAGTCGGGTGGGCAAGAAAGGACTCTTGACTGCAGCCAGGAGACCCTGGGCTTGCAGAAGAGCACGGTGGGGAAGCCTCGCTCCCCCGAGGGAGACGCTCCTCTCCCTGCGGCATGCTCTCTGCCCCTAGCGCTGCGGGGCCGAGCAGAGGGAGGTCCCCTCCAGAGAGTCCCTTTGTTTTGGGGTGAGAAACAGTCCCTGTGAAGGCCACTCTTTGCCTAAATGCCACACCTGCAGGATGTTCTGCAGCTCCAGGAGAGCAGGCGAGAGACATGTGAGCACCAGCGCCTGCAGCATGCTGTCCAGGGCAGCCAGCGTCTGCAAGGAAGACAGAGGCTTGTGGCACTTCTTCCCTGGAGCCCCCTGCCTGCAGGAGAGGGGCTTGAATCCCTGCAGCCTGAGGGGGACACCCAGGGCCCTGCGGTGCCCGGGGAGAGGCTTAGGGCAGAGGAGCTGCCGCACGAGGACCAGCTCGGCGACACTACGCGGGGCCATCGCCAGGGCAAGGGGGAAAAGGCACGAGGGTGGGAAAGCCACGCTGCAGTGCTGCTCTGGCTTGGAGCTTGCGTTCATCTCTCGGCACAGAGCAGCCGGGGACCAGCCCAGGGGGACTGTCGGGCTCTGCAGCCCTCGGCCAGGGCGTACCTTGGAGTAGAGGGCAGCCTGCAGGCTCTGCATGTGCTCTGTCGGAGGAAGGAAGAAGACCGCGCAGAAGCAGGACTGGAGGAGGCTTGTCTGCTGGTTGCGATCTAGCACCAGCTTCGCTTTGCTGCAAGGAGGGAGAGGCGCTGCTCAGAGCCGGGGGCTGACGGTGGCACCTCCAGAGCTGGTGGGCGGCAGAGCCTATGCTGCTAGGGGAGCGAGGTGGGGAGGCCCCTGGGGAGGCGTCTCTTCCTCCTGTGATGCTGGCCCAGGGACAGAGGACGGTCCGGCAGCATGTGCCCGATACCCTCTGCAGCTCCTGCCTCAGCCTTCGTGAGCAAAGTCCGGAGACACTGGACAGGGCTCCGGGGCCCTCTCTGCCCTCCCGTCTCCAGCACTGTCAAGGCCCGTGCAGGGGAGAGCAGAGGCCCCGCAGACGCCTCGCTCAGACTGCCCCCGAACGGGAGATGCCGCCCAGCTGCAGCTGGTGCCGTCAGGTCCGTAGGCTGTGGAGGCCTTGAGCAAGGCAGGGGCTGGGGCAGCTACCTCATTGCAGCGATGGCGAGGAAGGCTTGCTGCCGCACCGCAGTGCTCAGCTGCTCCACGGGCTCCTCTCGCAACAGCACCTGGAGAGCGCAGCGAGGACGCGGCGTGGGAGCTGTCAGCAGCCAGCGAGGAGCCTGCCAGGCTGGCAGAGCCCAGGTGCCCCCGTCGCACCCCAGCGCTGGCACCCAGGGCAGCCCCCTCGTTGCCCCGCTCTCGGTGGCTTCTGGAGCCCTGCAGTGGGCAGCGCTGCGCTCACGAGCAAGGGCTCCCCACCTTCCCACGCTCACGCACCCCAGTCCTGGCCTCCCTGGTGTGCCAGTGCCCGGCTAGGCTTGCCCACTCCCCCAGGCCCCGGCCTGCGCCCTCACCTCGATTGCCTTTGCCAGATCCACCCTGCACAGGAAAAGCAGGACCCGCAGCAAGACATCCGTGCTGGCGCCTCTGCAGAGGATGCAGACGTCGGCCAGAAACTGCAGCTTCTCGGCCTCTCCCTGGCAGCAGCAGGAGAGAGACGGAGAGCGTAAGTGCGCCAGAGGCATGGGCAGCAGCACCGGAGCGTTTGCGGCCACGCAGCGGTGCGTGGCGTGCCCGTACGGGAGCAGCTCTGCACAGCCAGCAGCCCTTGCGGGGCCGCCTGAGCGTTGCACGTGCAGGGGCCGCCCACCGGGAGATGCAGGCACAGCCCAGGCACAAGTGCCTGCCGTTACCTTGCCTCCGCTTCGCAGAAAGGTGCGCATGCTTCCCAGGGCTTCCTCCTCTCCTGGCAGAAGCTGCCCTAGATGTGACCAAGAAAGAGAGTGGGCAGAGCTGTCGGGGCTGGCAGCAGACAGGAACCAGTTGAGGCCTGTCCAGGAGGTGCCCAGCAGGCAGGCGGCGAGGCTGGAGCCCAGCCCACGGGGGAAAGCCCCAAGCGCGTCCCCTTGAGAAACCTGCTCGCGCGCAGGCTGCAAAGCTCTGTCTCCCGCCAGCCGAGCTGCCTGCCCCTGCCTGGGCCGTGGAGCAGGAGCTGTGTCCCCTTTGCTCCTCTCCACCGCCCCCCGGCCCCCTGGGGGGGATGCGCTCCTGGGGGCTGGCTCCCAAGCTCAGAGCAGGCCCCGGCATTCAGGCACCGCCGGGCCACCAGGCTCCTGGGGACCCCGCATGCCAGCCTGCCGGGTGCGCTCGCAGCCCCCGGTCCTGCCCAGCCCAGGGGTGCCCACTCACTCACCTGGCTGCGATGGCTGGGGCGAGCACTGCTCCGGCTGCGAGCTGCTCCCTGAAGGGCCTCCATCCTCCTCCTCCTCCTCCTCCCAGGCAACCCTGGTGGAGGTGGAGTGTCCACCCTCCTCCTCCTCCTCCTCCTCCTCGTCTTCGTCGTCCTCCTCCTCCTCCTCCTCCTCCTCCTCTTCCGAGGCCCTCATGGGGTGGCTCTCTGAAGGGCCTCCATCCTCCTCCTCCTCCTCCTCCAAGGCTTCCTTTGGGTGCCTGGGAGGTCCATCCTCCTCCTCCTCCTTCAAAGACACCCTAGGGCAGCTGACGGAGCCATCCTTCTCATCCTCCTCCCAGGCCACCCTTGGGAGCCTGGGGGATCTATCTTCCTCCTTCAAAGCCACCTCAGGGCAGCTGACGGAGCCATCCTCCTTTTCCTTCTCCCAGGCCACCCTGGGGTGCCTGGGGGGTCCATCCTTCTCCTTCAAAGCTGCCCTAGGGCAGCTGACGGAGCCATCCTTCTTCTCCCAGGCCACCCTGGGGTGCCTGGGGGGTCCATCCTCCTCCTTCTCCTTCAAAGCTGCCCTAGGGCGGCTGACGGAGCCATCCTTCTTCTCCCAGGCCACCCTGGGGTGCCTGGGGGGTCCATCCTCCTCCTTCTCCTTCAAAGCTGCTCTAGGGCAGCTGATGGAGCCATCCTTCTTCTCCTTCAAAGCCACCCTAGGGCGGCTGACGGAGCCATCCTTCTTCTCCCAGGCCACCCGGGGGTGCCTGGGAGGTCTCCTCTCCATCCTGCAGGGAGGAAGAAAAGGGGGAGGTTGGGAATGGAGCAGCCTAAGGCCGGGCCTGGCACCTGGAAACAGTTGCACTGTCCCCCTGGGCTTAGCAGACAGCCTGGCTGGAGAAGGCCGAGCCCACGGCTGTGGCTTTTCCATGCAAAAGGTGTCATTTGGAAAATGCCCGCAGGCTTTGCCAAGATGTTCTTGGAAGGAAAACCTTTCGCTAACCCCACCAGCAGAGGGTGGTTCCCTGCGGGACATTGGCGTCCCCCTGCCCGCTGCAGGTGTGCTGGGCCCTGGTGCCAGCTCTCCTGCACCTTAGCTCCAGCCCCACCCCATCACCCTGCCTGCTCCTTCCTCTCCTGGCCATGGCCATGGCCAAGGGCCCCCTTGAGGCCCTGGGGAGCTGCTCAGCCCCAGCCCCAGCCCTCTTACCCAGGTCTGAGCTGGGGGTGCCTTGGGGAAACGCCTCGCACTGCGGGGCTGCCCGGGGTGACAGGGAAAGACATCGCGCGCTCAAGGGCTCCTTCAGCAGCCCTGCGTGCTCCTTCCTTTCCTGTTGCCATCCTCCCGGACACTGCCTTGCTCATGCCATAGTGGTGCCCAACAACACCATGGGGTGTCATGGGGTCACAAAGGACCCTGCTGTGACCCGCCGCCCTAGGGAGGGGCAGGGCACATCCCTTCAGGCCCGCACGGCTGCCTGCCCCTCGGCCACCTCTGTCTGCCGCTGCGCCTCCATGGGGCTCTGGTCACAGACTCACAGAGCGGTGGAGGTTGGAAGGGACCTCTGGACATCATCTAGTCCAATCCAGAGGGGTCACCTAGAGCGGGTTGCCCAGCACCCTAGCCAGATGCCTTTTGACTATGCCCACGGATGGGGACTGCACGACCTCGCTGGGCAGCCTGTTCCAGCGCTCCGTCACTCCCACAGCAAAGACGTTTGTCCTCGTGTTCGGCCGGACCTGCCTGTGCTTCAGTTTGTGCTCACTGCCTCTCCTCCTGTCAGTGGGCCCCTCTGACAAGGCTCTGGCCCCATCCTCTTGACACCCTCCCTTCAGATATTTCTACCCATTGGTCAGATCCTCCCCCCTCCCCAGTCTTCTCTTCTCCACGCTGAACAGGCCCAGCTCTCGCAGCCTTTCCTCCTATGCCCCCATCCCTTCAGCATCTGAGGAACCCTCAGCTGCACTCACTGCACTAGCTCCATGTCTCTCTTGTATTGGGGAGCCCACCCCTGCACCCAGGACTCCAGGCGAGGCCTCACCAGGGCTGAGGAGAGGGAGAGGATGACCGCCCTCCACCTGCTGCCAGTGCTTTGCCTACTGCAGCCCGGGAGATCGTTGGCCGCCTTGGCCACAAGGGCACGTTGCTGCCTCGTGCGCAACTTGCTGGCCACCTGCCCTCCCAGCACCTCACTCCCCAGCCTGTACTGCTGCACCAGGGTGTTTCTCCTGCAGGGCAGGACTCTGCCTTTCCTTGGCTTGAACTTCATGAGCTTCCCCTCTGCCCATCTCTCCAGCCTGTCGAGCTCCCACCGAACGGCGCTACAACCCTCCAGGGTTGCAACCATACCGCCCAGTTCAGAACAGCCGCAAACTCGCTGAGGGCGCACGCTGTCCCTTCAGCCAAGTTTCTGAGGAACAACTTGAACAGGATTGAAGCCAGTATCGACCCCTGGGGTACCCCACTCACTATGATGCACTAAGGCATCCAAAATAACTGTAGCTGTCTGCCATGCAGATAATTAAGATGATCCCCTAGGATAGGATTTAAGAGTTACATCTTAATTTGGGGGGGGGGGTGCGGGGGTGCGTGTGTAAAACCGCATGTGAGCAGGTGCCCTTTTCTATTCACTAGGGACATAGTCATTAAGGTCAGTGTTATCTCGAGAGCTATTCACAACGTGCCAAGTGGACACACACTGTTTGGTCAGCTTGGTCTCCCGTTTTCCTGATGTACCAAAGCCAATACACAGCCTAAATAAGACCCCCCCCCCATCTCCAATCATTAAAGGAACAAATGCAGTAAATACCAGTGTTTTTTCTTGGGGAATGTGATGTCATTTTTTTTCTACTATTCCTAATTAGGCTCGAAGCAAACACACCAAGACAAGGAGTGTGTTTATTTTATGTTTTTCTTGAGGGAGTAGTCAAAGAAGCTGTTGTTCTCCTCACTAGGCAATGACTTCTTCGTGTCGCCGTGCCTCACCGGAGGGGATCTGTTTCTAGCACAGACAACAACAACAACAGCACAAGTTAGAGCAGCAATTCTACTTCGCTCTCCTGTCTCCACGTGGCCACAAATCAAGCACGCCCTTTAATTTGCTTCCATTCTCCAACCCTTTGGGGCTGAAAGAATACCTCCTTTTCTTCTCTCTTCCAGTATGGCACCTCCTAGCTCCAGCTGCTGTTGAAGGACACCGAGACTTGCCTTGTTCCCCTTTCCCACAGCACTTCGTTCCAGGCAGCTCTCTCCTACCTCTCTCAGCTGTCTCTTTTCCTTCCTGAAGAGCCCTCCTCCAGGCTCCCGTTCCTTTAACGGAAAGTGGCATCTCTTTGACTAGTCTGCTCATGCTTTTCTACCTCTTTCTCAGTTCCAGGAAATCCTCTGGCACCCCAGTATTTCACAGAGTCACAATTGGAATTCGGGATTTCGGCTCACCACGTGGCGAGAGTCCTTTCCAGATGCTTTGATACACTCCTAGCACACCTGAGACTACATTCAGACAGGATTATCATTTTCCTCCGGTGGCAGACATAACGGCTAGAGACGTGCAGTCCTTCTGCAGTCCCACCGCTCTCTGGGATCGATTGGGTGAAGGGCTCTCTGGAAGGGCCCGTTTTTCTCCACAGCCTAGGGAGGGAGCCCGGAGAAGCAGTTCAGACCTTAAGTTTGGCTTCCTAAAGTTCGATGAGATAACTCCACCCCAGTTACTAGCCTAATGGGTTTTAAGACTGTCGGCTTCCTATCAAAAAGCCGCTCTTTTCCTTTTGCCGCCTTTTCCTGCTGTCTGCCTGCCTTCCTTTAGAGCCTCAGTTATGGGCACAGAAGATGGGGTTAACATGTCTTGGAAACCACACAGGACGTGTCTAAGGGGAGGAAGGGAAAGGAGAAAGACTGCAACGAGGAGGCCTAAGGGAGATGAAAGGTAGCAAAGATAACGGCAAACTGATACTAGCTCAGAGAGCCCGGCACGGGCCCGTACGAACTCGGAGCGGTCCCGTATGAGCCCATAGGGCCCAGCACGAGTCCGTTGGAGCCCCTAGGGCCCAGTGCAGGCCCGTACCAGCCCACAGGGCCTGGCACAAGCCCATATGAGCACGCAGAGCCTGGCGTGGGCTCGTACGAGCCCGTAGAGCGCTGTGCAGGACCGTACCAGCCCACAGAGCTCGGCACAGGCCCATATGTGCTCAGCATGGGGACGTACAAGCCCATAGAGCCCCAAACAGCTCTGTATGAGTCCACAGAGCCCCGTGCAGGCCCATAGAAGTCCATAGAGCCTGGCAAGGGCCCATATGAGCCCCTAGGGCCTGGCACGGGCTCCTACAAGCTTGGCATGGGCCCCTACGAGCCCGTGGAGTCCCGTGGGGGTCTGTACGAGCCCGCAGAGCCCAGCAAGGGCTCGTACAAGCCTGCAGGGCCTGGCACAAGCCCATGTGAGCTCGGCATGGGGCTGTACAAGCCCCTAGAGCCCCGTTCAGGCTCTTAGAAGCCTGTAGAGCCCGGCACAGGCCTGTATGAGCTTGGCACGAGCCTGTATGAGCCTGGAGGGCCCAGCACAAGTCTGCACGAGCCCCTAGGGCCCGGCAGGGACCCGCACCAGCTCAGCGGGGGCCTGGATGAGCCCATAGAGCCCCATGTGGGTCCGTACAAGCCCGTGGAGCCCTGTGGGGGCCCGTAGGACCCTGCAGAGCCCGGCATGGACGCAAATGAGCCTGCGGGGCCTGGCGCGAGCCCGTATAACCTCAGCACAGGCCCGTACAAGCCCTGTTCAGGCCCATAGGCACTCGTAGGGTTTTGACACTGTCTCCCATCACATCCTCCCAGGTAAACTCAGGAAGTGGGGGTTAGATGAGTGGCCAGTGAGGTGGACTGAGAACTGGCTGGATGGCCGAGCTCCGAGGGTTGTGGTCAGTGGCGCAGAGTCTAGTTGGAGGCCTGTAGCTAGCGGTGTCCCCCAGGGCTCAGTCCTGGGTCCACTCTTGTTCAATGTATTCATCAATGACCTGGAGGAAGGCACAGAGAGCACCCTCAGCAAGTTTGCTGATGATACTAAACTGGGGGGAGAGGCTGATGCGCCAGAAGACTGTGCTGCCATGCAGAGGGACCTGGGCAGGCTGAAGAGCTGGGCGGAGAGGACCCTCCTGAAGTTCAACATAGGCAAGCGCAAGGTCCTGCACCTACGGAGGAAGAAGCCCAGGCAGCAGGACAGGCTGGGGGTTGACCTGCTGGCAAGCAGCTCTGCAGAGAAGGACCTGGGAGTGCTGGTGGGCAACAAGTGAAGCATGAGGCAGCAGTGTGCCCTTGTGGCCAAGAAGGCCAATGGGATCCTGGGGTGCCTGAGGAAGAGTGTTGCCAGCAGGTGGAGGGAGGTGATCCTGCCCCTCTCCTCAGCCCTGGGGAGGCCTCCCCTGGAGTACTGGGTGCAGTTGTGGGCTCCCCAGGACAAGAGAGACATGGCACTACTGGGGAGAGTCCAGCGGAGGGCTACAAAGAGGATGAGGGGACTGGAGCATCTCTCCTCTGCAGAAAGGCTGCGAGAGCTGGGCCTGTTGAGCCTGGAGAAGAGAAGACTGAGAGGCGATCTCATCAACGTGTGCAAGTATCTGAAGGGTGGTTGGGGGGTGTCGAGAGGATGAGGCCAGTCTCTTCTCCGTGGTGCCCAGCGACAGGACAAGAGGCAACGGGCACAAACTGAAGCACAGGCAGGTCCACCTGAACCTGAGGAAAAACTTCTTGACTGTGAGGGTGAGTGAGCACTGGCACAGGTTGCCCAGAGAGGTGGTGGAGTCTCCTTCGCTGGAGACATTCAAAACCCGTCTGGATGCGATCCTGGGCAACACGCTCTAGAGGAGCCTGCTGGAGCAGGGGGGTTGGACTAGATGATCTCCAGAGGTCCCTGCCAACCTCAACCATGCTGTGACTCTGTGGAGCCGGGCGCGGGCCCCCCCGAGCTCAGCGCGGGACTACACAAGCCCGCGGAGACCCGTGCGGGGCCGTAGGAGCCCCTCGGGCTGGACGAGGGGCTGTGCAAGCGCCGCGCAAGCCCGCACGAGCCTGGGCAGGACTGTATGAGCTGGGGGAGAGCGGCCTGGGACCGGGCGAGCCCGTCGGGGGCGACCCGGGCCGGGAGGAGCTCGGCGGGGCCTCGACGTGGGTCACACGAGGCAGCGCCGCTTCCTGCCTGCCCTGCCCGCAGCCCCTGCCCTGCCCGCGCACGGCGCCTGCCCTCCCCGCTGCCCTCTGCCGCCGGCCACAGCCGACCGGGCGGCGACGGGCGGGAGGACGGGGGGACAGCGAGGGGGACACTGAGGGGAGACAGCGGGGACCGCGTCCCTGGCGCCGGCAGCCCCGGCCCCGCCGCCCGCCCGCTCGCCCGCCCGCTCGGCGGCGCCCACGGCCGCCGGACGCCATCTCCGGCCTCTCTCCGCTCCCTCCCGCCCTCCGCCCGGGCCGCCGCGGGGATTGGCCGGCCGGGCCAGCTGCCTCTCGGCCATTGGAGGACGCCTGCGCGCCGCCCGCCGCTGATTGGCGCCCCGCTCCCGCCTCTGGCCGGGGGGGAGGGGAGCGAGCGGCCGGCGGCGAAGATGGCGGCGGGGTGGCTGGCTGTGTGGTGGCGCCTGGCGGCGGCGGCCGGGTCCCGTCGCGTGGCGTCGCGTCCTGTGTGGTGCGGTGGCGCGGCGCTGCTGGAGAGCGGCAGGCTGCGGGACGCGCGGCGGGTCGTGGCGCGGCGGGGCTCGGGGGCGGCGGGGGGGCCGGGCCGGGCGCGGGGAGGCGGTCGGGGCGGCCGGTCGCTCTCGCCTGGGCAACGCGCAACGGTTGTGGCAGCGCCGTTGGCAGCGCGGCGGGACCAAGCGGGACGTGCGCGATGGTGCCGGCCGCGAGCTGCTGGCAGCACCGGCGGGCGCCGCGGAGGAGCGAGCGCCGGCAGCGGAGCGCTGGGTGTCTGCGGGCGCTGTTTGCCGGCCCGTGCAGCGAGTGCCCGGCGGGCTGCGGGCGGCGCCGGAGGAGGGAGCGTTGGCAGCCGGCAGCCGGGCTGTCCGGAGCGCCGGGGAGGGGGCAGCGCTCGGGCAGGGGCTTCCCTGGCGGCCCCGAGGCGGCTGGGTGGCGCTTCCCGCCCCGCCGGGGGCTCGTCCGCTGCCGGGGGCGGCAGGTTTCCAGCGCGGCTGCCGCCCTTCCTCGGGCTTTCTTCGGGTGCGGGTGTTGGCAGGCTGGTTCCCAGCCTTGTGGGAGCAGCTGGAGCCTGGTGGTGGCGCGGCGTGTTGTGGCGCTGGTGCGGGGTCCTTCCTTGTCTGTCTGTCTGTCAGTACAGAGCTTTCAGCCTGTTTTACTGGCGAGGCCGTTTTGGGGTTTCAGCTGCCTGGGGAGCTGAGAAGCGTAGTGGGAGCTGTGTCCTGTCTCTGCAAGATCTCTGTCTGCTTCCTTTGTGGCCGCTGGGAGCTGACGTGCTCACTGAGAGCTCGGTTGTGTTTCTGCGGTTGTGTTTGTCGGTTCTGTTGTCTGGGTCAGTTCAACGTGGCCGCTTTGTCTGTCTGAGGGGGCAACTGGGGCGTGCAGCTCCCACTGCCAGAGGGCTGTGGGGTGTTTCAGTTCCCAGTAGGTCATGACCGACTGGGTTTCGCTCCCCGGGGCTCCTCTCCGCAGGTAAGGCCGGTGGGAATGTCTCGTGCCAGGGGAAGGGGCTCTCTGGGACAGCTCTGGCTGGGCTGCAATGTACTGGAGCGTAGGAGGGACTGGAGGACTTTGGACTTGCTTCTCTTTGGCTTTGCTTTTTGGAGTTGTTGGAGCTCCCTTGCCTTTTTAGGGAAGCAGGGGGCACTAAAGAGGAGAGGGAGCGTGAGTTGTGCGCAAGAGATGCTGTTGCTGTGCTGTGGTGCAGTGCCAGACTCGAGAGAGGGTCTCTCCTTTTCTAGGTGTCTGGGCGTCCCCTGCAGCCCACGCAGTAGGAACGTTGCGTCCCCTCGGCATTTCTGTACTGTGCCGGCGCCTTCTCCCTGAAGGTAGGCCTCTTGGTGTTCAGCGCTGTCGCCTTGCACACGAAGGAGGAGGAGAAATGGGCCTGAGCTGCGTATGGGAGGAAGAGGCATTTTGCCCATCACTGGCAGCACGCAGAGAGCAGCGGCGCTCGGGCTCCTTCCGAGACCTTTGAGGCCTGGTAGGTGCCAGACAAGCTATGGCTCTGGTTTATTTATTTCATTATTATTATTGTTTTTTAATATTTGGGGCCACTAGTTGTGTGCGTTTCTGCTCTGTTTTCAGCAGGAGCCGTGCTCTGTGGATGCGCTGAAGGCCAGAAGGCAGAGCCGCAGTGCGCAGAGCCCCAGCGCCCGCTCCCCAGGGGGGATGCGGGGTCGGGCCCGAGTGTTGAGAGAGGGAAAGTGCCTGGTCCTGCTCTTTCTGAAGAGCTCTGTTTTGTTTTCCTAGGTGCTGGTTGCTGGCAAGAGCTGCTCTTTCATCTCTTGCCCACCCCTCCCGCAGCTCTTTGGGGCCCCAGCTTCAGACTCCAGCTGCACTGAGGAAGTGACCTGCTTTCCCAGAGACGACCCCCCCCCCCACCCGAAGGAGCAAGAATCTGGCTTTGGCCTTCACGCACCCCTCCAGGAGCTGCCGCAGCAGGAAGGCGGCCTGCGCCTGCCAGCTCGTCCTGCTCCCCAGGAAGCGCCAAGTGGGACTTGGGCACGGTGGCACCGCGCGAAGGTGTTTGGGCTCTGGGCAATAAAACTTGGCGCGAGCCCCAGCTGAGGCGAGGTGCCATGTGCTGTGTTCTGTGCGCGGTCTCTGTTCACGCCTGCTCGCAGCTTGCCGAAGGCTGCGTTCTCCCTGCTCGGGGAAGAGCTCCTGGCTGCAGCGCTGGAGCGGAGAGGGGGCAGCTGGCAGCCGGGGCCATCTCGCTGCAGTAGGTGAGAGCTCCTGTCCCAAGGGGCTGTTTCTCCTCGCCCCCGGGTTGGCCCTTTCTTTGAGCAGGGGCCCTGGCAGCCCAGCTCCAGCCCGGGAGGCAGCGGGGAAGGCCGGGGCGACGAGGGAGCAGCGAGCGCTCCTTGGCCTCAGGGCTTTGTGTGGGGGCAGCCGTTGGGCAGGGCTTTTTGGTGCCCCCCACCAAAGCCCTGAGGCTGGGGAGTGTGGGGGTCTGGGCTGAGGCCTGCCCCTGCTGCCCTTAAAGGCAAGGTTGAGAGGCTTTAAGGCTCTTCAAGTCTCTGGGTGCCCTTCAAGTAGCTTGGAGTCCCTCAATTTCTTCCCAAGTCCCTCAGTGTAACTGGAAGACCAACCTCAGGGACTCAGCCCCCCTGGGAGACCTCTCTTCTTCAGTTCTCCCAGTTCAGCTGAGTCCCTGAGGTGGTTCCTCAAGTGACTGGGAGTGCCTTGGGAAGAAATTGAGGGACTCCAAGTTGCCTGAAGAGCCCCCAGAGACTTGAAGAGCCTTAAAGCCTCTCAACCTTGCCTTTAAGGGCAGTGGGGGGCGTGAGGGCCAGGCCTGGCCCCCATTGGGCCACACACACCCCCCCCCGGAGCCAATGGGGGCCCTGGAGGCCCCTGGGCTCCCTAGCCTAAGAGACTTGTGTGGGGGCAAAAAAGCCTTGCTGAATTTCTGTCCCCACACAAGTCTCTTGGGCTAGGGAGCCCAGGGGCCTCCAGGGCCCCCATTGGGCCAGGCCGGCCCCTGCCCCCCGGGGGAGCCAATCGGGTCCAGGCCTGCCCCCGACACCCACCACTGCCCTTAAAGGCAGGGCTGGGAGACTTTAAGAGTCTTCAAGTCTCTGGGTGCTCTCCAAGTTACTGGAAGAACCACCTCAGGGACTCAGCCCATCTGGGAGACCCGAAGAAGAAAGGTCTCCCAGGTGGGCTGACTCCCTGAGGTTGGTCTTCCAGGTACTTGGAGCTCCTTAATGTCTTCCTCAGTGCCTCCTGGTTCCCTTAAGAGCCCCCAGAGACTTTAAGACTCTGACAGCCCCTAGGGACTTGTAAGGAACTCAGCTGACCTGGGAGCCCTGCAGAAGAGAGGTCTCCCAGGTGGGCTGAGTCCCTGAGGTTGGTCTTCCAGTTACACTGAGGGACTTGGGAAGAAATTAAGGGACTCCAAGCTCCTTGAAGAGCACCCTGAGGCTTGAAGACTCTGACAGTCTCCCAAGCCTGCCTTTAAGGGCAGGGGTGGGTGTCGGGGGCCGGCCTCGACCCCACCGGCTCCCCCGGGGGGCAGGGGCAGGCCTGGCCCCACTGGCGGCGCTCCCGCTCGAGGGAGCTGCTCGGGGCAAAAAGCGCCGCGGCCTCGCTGTGCCTGGGGCGCCCTCGCTGCTCGGCCACGTGCCCCCAGCCGAGTTGACGCCCAAACCTTGGCTGTCACGAGGACCGCCCACGTCCAGCCGCGGAAAGGTCGGGGCCCCGGGGACCTAGATGGCCCCGCAGCGGCCGTGGCTGCTTTCTCCACCGCCTGGGGGCCCGGCCGGGCCGGCAACGCTGCTCTCCCTGGAGAGGAGGCTGCTCTCCCCCTTGGGCTCCGGGATCGGGTCCCTGGGGGCCAGGGGCAGGGCCTGGCCGTCTCGCTGACTCCGCTGGCGCTGCCGCAGGGCCGGGCGGGCTGCAAGGGAAAGACAAGAGCCCTTGGTGCCCCGTCCTCTGCCCGGCTGCTGACGGCTGAGCTGCCGGGCGCTGCCCGGCCGGAGAGGGCTCCGCGGGCACAGGACCGCGGCTCCCTCCTCTTCCTCCTCCTGGTGCTGGGCAGGGCAAGGGGATCGCTGCCAAACTCCTCTGCCTCCTGCCTGCCTGCAGGTGCTGCACGAGCCCCTCCCCGCCTGGCTGGGGTGAAGCCAGCAGGATGCAGTGTTGGGGGGGGGGGGCTCTGGGGTGCCCCACAAGACAATCCAAGCATCGAGGGCGCTCCGAAAGGCAACCCGAGGAGCCTGGGGCGCACGGAGAAGCGAGCGGCGGGCCGAGGAACCAAACGGAGGGCTCCGAGGTGCTCTGGAAGGGGAAAAAACACAAACAAACAAACAAACAACCCACCCCCAAGGCTCTGGGGAGCCAAAAAGCAAACCCCAGGGCTCCAGCACATCCCCACAGGCGAGCAGAAACATCTCAGATGCTTCAAAAGGCAAACCAAAGCCTAGAGAGCTCTCAAAGAGCTACAGGGGGCTCCAGGAAAAGCACCCCGAGGTGGCTAGAGCACCCTGAAGAGCACCCCAAGTGCTCTGGGGTGCCCCAAAAGGCACCTCCTAGGGGTGCAGGGTGCCCCAAAAGCCACACTGAGGGTCCAGGGGCACCCTGAAAGGCAACCTGAGGGGTCAGGGCACCCTGAAAGGTACCCCAATCACTCTGGGGTGCAAGGAAAGACACTCCGAGGGGGCTAAGACACCCCAAAATACACACCAACAGGCCCAGGACCTACCTAAAAGGACAAGAAATGGGTCTGCGGTGCCCCAAAAGCCACATCCTGAGCTCTGGGGCACACCAAAAGGCACAGCAAGGGGACCAGCAGGCACTGAAAAGCACACCAAGGGGTCTGGGTGACCCCAAAAAGCACACCAAGGGGCCCCAGGCACCCCAGACGGCACACCGAGGGGCTGAGGCACTCTGAAAGAAACACCGGGGGGGGGTCCGCGTGGCCCGAGCAGCACAGCGAGAGGCCAGGAAAGCCCTGAAAGACGTGGCAAACACTCTGCGGGGGCGCCAAAAGTGACACCGCGGGCTCCAGGGCAGCCCCAAACGTGCAACGGGGGCACCGGGGAGCACCCACAGCCCCACTCGGGGCTCAGGCTGCACCGAAACGCCCACCGAGGAGCCCGGGGCAGCAGGAGAAAACTGCTGAGGGCGCCAGGCCTCTCCGAAAGGCCCAACGCGGGGCCAGGGGCACCCCAAAAGCCACAACCTCCAGCCCAGCAGACAGCAAACTGCGCATACAAATGGGCCTGGGACACCCCAAAAGCCACAGCCAGAGCTCTGCGGAGCACAAAAACACACACCAAGGGCACAGGGCAGCACCCAAAGGCACCCTCAGCAGGGGCTGGCACCCCACAAGGCACACCCAAGCTTTGGGGCACCCTGAAACGCACCCCGAGCAGCCAAGGACACACCGCAAGGCAGACAAAAGGCGCCCAGGGCAACCTCAGAAGCACAGTGAGGGCTCTGTGGTGCCCCAAAAGCCTCAACGACCCGCCTGGGACCTACCAACAAACACACGACATGGCTCTGCGGTGCCCCAAAAGCCACACCAAGGGGCCCAGCGCACACCAAAAGGCACCCTCAGCACCTCTAAGCACCCCAAAAGGCCCACCAGACGGCTCCATGGCACCCCCACACGCACCCCGAGGGCACTGCGGGCCCCCCCACACGCACCCCGAGGGCCCTGGGCACACCAAAAGGCACGGGCAGGCACCCGCGACGCACCAACATGCCCACCGAGCCCCCTCGGCCACCAGGAGAGCCACAACCAGGGGCCGCAGAGGCACCACAAGGCACAGCCAGGCCTCTGCGAGCAACCACACACGCACCTCACAAGCCCTGGCCAGCACCAAAAGACACCCCCGAGGGCCCAGGACACCCCCAAAGGGGCAACGAGGCCTCCGCCGAGCACCCCAACCCCCTTCCAAGGGCCACCGGCAACCCTAAAGGCACCGCAAAGGTCTCCAGGCAGCCACCGACCCACACCAAGGCACCCAGCGGACACCGCAAAGCACACCCAGGGCTCCGGCTGCCCTCCCAGAGCACACCCATACGGCCGGGCCACCCCCAAAGGCCCCCAAGACGCCAGCGCAGCACCCAGAGGCACACTGAATGCCCTGGGGAGCACCAGCGGGCACCACGAGGGCTCTGGGGCGTCCCCAGAAGGGCAGCGATGGGTGTGGGCAGCACCACGGGGCACATGAAGAGCCCCGCGGCGGGCACAAACGCACACCGAGGGGTCAAGGACAACGCAAAAGCACAACATGGGGTCTGGGCACCCCCCAAAGCCACCTCGAGGGGTCGCAGGTGCACCAAAAGGCACCAAATGACTCAGAGGCACCACAACAGACAGACCAAGGGGGCTGGGATGGGGCCAAAAAACACCCCCAGGAGTGTGCGGCACCCCAGAGGGCACACGGAGGGCCTCGGCCACCTCCAAAAGGGTCCGAATGAGACCGCAGAGCCCCTCCAAGCTCGCCCAAGCCTGCAGAGCCTGCCACAAGGCCGTCTGAACACGCAGAGCCTGATACGAAGGGGTCCTGGCCGCACCCAAAGGCACGCGGAGGCTCCACGGCCGCACTCCAAGGCGCGCGGAGGATCCCCAACTCACCAGAACGACACTCGGAGGCTCCCCGATCTTGTAGAACGACACTCGGAGGCTCCCTGGCCGCACCCAAAGGCAGTCGGAGGCTCCTCAGCCTCCTACAACGACACTCCGAGGCTGCCCGGTCTCCTACGACGATCCTCGGAAGCTGCTCGGTCTCCTACAATGACACATGGATGCTCCCCTGACTCGAAGGCGACACTCGGATGCTGCCCAGTCTCCTAGAACGACATGCAGAGGCTCCCCGGCTGCACCGAAAGGGACGAGGAGGCTCTCTGGCCGCACCCAAAGGCACGTGGAGGATGCCTGGCTTCCTAGAACAAAACTAGATGCTCCCTGGCTGCTCCAAAAAGCACACAGACGATCCTCTGCTTCCTCGAACAACGCTCCGAGGCTCCCCGGTCTCTAGAATGAAATTCAGAGGCTGCACAGCCGCACCCAAACGCACGCGGAGCCGGACCGGTCGACTAAAATGACACTCGGAGGCTGCCTGGCTTCCAAGAATGACGCTCCGAGGCGGCCCGGTCTCCTAGAACAACACTCGCAGGTTGCCCAGCTGCACCCAAACACACGTGCACGTTTCCTGGCTTCCTAGAACGACACGCGGAGGCTCCCTAGCCGCACCCAAAGGCACACGGAGGCTCCCTGGCTGCACCCAAAGGCACACGGAGGCTCCCCAATCTCCTAGAAAGACACTCACAGGCTTCCTGGTCTCTTAGAACAAAATTCAGAGGCTGTTTGGCCGCACCCAATGGCACACGGAGGCTTCCCGGTCTCCTAGAACGACATTTAGAGGCTCCTCGGCCTCTTAGGATGACACTCGCAGGCTCCCTGGCCGCACTGAAAGGCAGGCAGAGGCTCCCCAGCCGCACCAAAAGGAACGCGGAGGCTGCCCGGCCTCCTAGAACAACACGCGGAGGCTGCCTGGCCGCACCCAAGGGCACGCGGATGCTGCCCGCTCTCCTACAACGATACTCGGAGGCTCCCTGGCCACACTGCAAGGTTCGTGGACGCTGCTCGGTTTCCTGCAACGACACGCGGAGGCTCCCCGCTCTCCTAGAACGACACGCCGAGGCTGCCTGCTCTCCTACAACGACACGCCGAGGCTGCCTGCTCTCCTACAACGACACGCCAAGGCTTCCTGGCTGAACCGGACACACACAAAGGCACAAGGAGGCTCCTCGGATCCACACAAAGGCACGAAGATGCTGCCCGCTCTCCTAGAACAACACTCGGAGGCTGCCCGGCCGCACCCAAAGGCACGTGGAGGCTGCCCGGCCTCCTACAATGACACTCCGAGGCTCCCCGCTCCCCGCTTGAACCACATTCAGATGCTGTCCGGCCCTACCAAAAGACACGCAGTGGCTTCCCGGCTTCCTAAAACGACACTCAGACGCTGCTCAGTCTCCTACAACCACACGCGGAGGCTGCCCGCTCCACTAGACCGACACACCGAGGCTGCTCGGCCTCCTACAACGACACTCCGAGGCTGCTTGGACGTCCCCAAAGGCACACGGAGGTTGTCCGCTCTCCTACAATGACGCTCAAAGGCTGCCTCGACGTACCGAAACATATGCGGAGCCTCCCCGGCCACACCTAAAGACACGCACAGGATCTCTGGCCGCACCCAAAGGCACGGGGAGGCTCCCCGGCCTCCTACAACGACACTCGGAGACTACCCGGCCTCCTACAATGACACTCCGAGGCTGCCTGGCCGAACCCAAAGGTAGGAGGAGGCTCCCCGGCTGCACAGAAAGGCACGCGGAGGCTCCCCGGCCTCCCCGAACGATACTCGGAGGCTGCCCGCTCTCCTGGAATCACACTGGCAGGCTGCCTGGCCGGACCGAAAGACAAGTGGAGGCTCCCTAGTCTCCTGCAACCACACTCAGAGGCTGCCCGGCCGCACCCAAAGGCACACGGAGGCCGCCCAGCTGCACCCAAAGGCACGTGAAGCTTTCCCGGCCTCCTACAACGACACTGCGAGGCTGCCCGCTCTCCTACAACCACACTGCGAGGCTGCCCGCTCTCCTAGAAAGACACGTGGAGGCTCCCCAGCCTGCTAGAACGACACTCCGAGGCTGCCCCAACGCAACAAAAGGCACACGGATGTTACCCAGTCTCCTACAACGACACGCGCAGGTTGCCCATTCTCGAATCGGTGGAGTGGTTTCCGCCCCGACGGAGTGGTTTTAGGCTCGGCAGAGTGGTTTCAGCCCCAACGCAGTGGTTTCAGCACTGGTGGAGTGGTTTTGGCCCTGACGGAGTTGTTTCAGCCCCGACGGAGTGGTTTCAGCCCCGACAGAGAGGTTTTAGGCTTGGCGGAGTGGTTTCAGCCCCGACGGAGTGGTTTTAGGCTTGATGGAGTGGTTTCAGCCCCGACGGAGGGGTTTTAGGCTTGATGGAGTGGTTTCAGCCCCGACGCAGTGGTTTCAGGCTCGGCGGAGTGGTTTCAGGCCTGATGCAGTGGTTTCAGGCTCGGCGGAGTGGTTTCAGGCCTGACGCAGTGGTTTCAGGCTCGGCGGAGTGGTTTCAGGCCTGACGCAGTGGTTTCAGGCTCGGCGGAGTGGTTTTAATGTCGGCGGAGTGGTTTTAGGCTTGGCAGAGTGGTTTCAGCCCTGACCCACTGCTTTTAGGCTCGGCGGAGTAGTTTCAGCCTCGACGGAGTGGTTTTCGCCCCGGCGGAGTGGTTTTAGGCTTGGCAGAGTGGTTTTGGCCCTGGCGCAGTGGTTTCAGCCCCGACGCAGTGGTTTTGGCTCTGGCGGAGTGGTTTTAGGCTCGGGCGAGTGGTTTCAGCAACGACGCAGTGGCTTCTGCCCTGACGCAGTGGTTTCAGGCTCGGCGGAGTGGTTTTAAGGTCAGCCGAGTGGTTTTGGCCCTAGCGGAGTGGTTTCAGCCCCGACGGAGGGGTTTTAGGCTTGATGGAGTGGTTTCAGCCCTGACGCAGTGGTCCCAGCCCCGACGCAGTGGTCCCAGCCCCGACGCAGTGGTCCCAGCCCCGACGCAGTGGTTTCAGGCTCGGCGGAGTCGTTTTAAGGTCAGACGAGTGGTTTTGGCCCTGACGGAGTGGTTTTAGGCTTGGTGGAGTGGTTTCAGCACCGACAGAGTGGTTTTAGGCCTGACGCAGTGGTTTCAGCCCTGACGCAGTGGTTTTGGTCCTGGCACAGTGGTTTCAGCCCCGACGGAGTGGAGTTGGTCCTGGCACAGTGGTTTCTGCCCCGACGCAGTGGTTTCTGCCCTGACAGAGTGCTTTTTGGCCCCAACACAGTGGTTTTAGGCTTGGCGGAGTGGTTTCTGCCCCGACGCAGTGGTTTCTGCCCTGACAGAGTGCTTTTTGGCCCCAACACAGTGGTTTTAGGCTCGGCGGAGTGGTTTCAGCCCCGACGCAGTGGTTTTAGGCTTGATGGAGTGGTTTCAGCCCCGACGCAGTGGTTTTAGGCTTGATGGAGTGGTTTCAGCCCCGACAGAGTGGTTTTGGTCCTGGCACAATGGTTTCAGGCTTGGCGGAGTGGTTTCAGCCCCGAAGTAGTGGTTTTAATGTCGGCGGAGTGGTTTCAGCCCTGATGCACTGGTTTTAGGCTCGGCGGCGTGGTTTTGGCTCTGACGGAGTTGTTTTGGCCCCGGCGGAGAGGTTTGAGCCTCGATGAAGTGGTTTTAGGCTTGGCGCAGTGGTTTTTATGTCGGCGGAGTGGTTTTGGCCCTGGTGGAGTGGTTTTCGGCTTGACGCAGTGCTTTTCAGCCTGACGGAGCAGTTTCCGCCCCAGCACTGTGGTTTCCGCCCTAACGGAGTGGTTATAGGCTCGGCGGAGGGGTTCCAGCCCTGACGGAATGGTTTTAGGCTTGATGGAGTGGTTTTAAGGTCAGCGGAGTGGTTTCGGCCCCGACGGAGGGGTTTTAGGCTCAGCGGAGTGGCTTCCGCCCTGACAGAGTGGTTGTAGGCTCGGCCTGCAACCACTCAGCCTGACGGAGTGGTTTTAGCCTCAGCGGAGTGGTTTTAATGTCGGCGGGGTGGTTTTAGGCTCGGCGGAGTGGTTTTTATGTCGGCGGAGTGGTTTTGGCCCTGGTGGAGTGGTTTTCGGCTTGACGCAGTGCTTTTCAGCCTGACGGAGCAGTTTCCGCCCCAGCACAGTGGTTTCAGCCCCGACGGAGGGGTTTTAATGTCAGCGGAGTGGTTTCAGCCCCGACGGAGGGGTTTTAATGTCAGCGGAGTGGTTCCAGCCCTGACGGAATGGTTTTAATGTCAGCGGAGGGGTTTTGGCCCTGGCAGAGTTGTTTCGGCCCTAGCGCATTGGTTTTGGCCCTGGCGGAGTGGTTTCAACCCCGACGCTGTGCTTTTCGGTTTCACGGAGGGGTTTCAGCCCCGACAGAGCGGTTTCAGCACTGGTGGAGTGGTTTTGGCCCCGACGGAGTTGTTTCAGGCTCGGCGGAGTGGTTTTGGCCCCGACGGAGTTGTTTCAGGCTCGGCGGAGTGGTTTTGGCCCCGACGGAGTTGTTTCAGCCCCGACGCAGTGGTTTTAGGCTTGATGGAGTGGTTTCCGCCCCGACGGAGTGGTTTTAGGCCTGACGCAGTGGTTTCAGGCTCGGCAGAGTGATTTCAGCACCGACGGAGTTGTTTCAGGCTTGGCCGGGTGGTTTCAGCCCCGACGCAGTGGTTTTAGGCTCGGCGGAGTCGTTTCAGCCCCGACGCAGTGGTTTTAGGCTCGGCGGAGTCGTTTCAGCCCCGACGCAGTGGTTTTAGGCTCGGCGGAGTGGTTTCAGCCCCGACACAGTGGTTTTGGTCCTAGCGTGGTGGTTTCAGCCCCAACGGAGTGGTTTTGGGCTTGGCGGAGTGATCTCAGCCCCGATGCAGTGGTTTTAACTTGGCGCAGTGGTTTTTATGTCGGCGGAGTGGTTTTGGCCTTGGTGGAGTGGTTTTCGGCCTGATGCAGTGGTTTTCAGCCTGACGGAGCAGTTTCCGCCCCAGCACAGTGGTTTCAGCCCTGACGGAGGGGTTTTAGGCTCGGCAGAGTGGTTTCAGCCCCGACGGAGGGGTTTTAGGCTTGGCGCAGTGGTTTTAATGTCGTCGGAGTGGTTTTGGCCCTGGCGGAGTGGTTTTAGGCTTGATGGAGTGGTTTCAGCCCCGACGGAGGGGTTTTAGGCTCGGCAGAGTGGTTTCAGCCCCGACGGAGTGGTTTTAGGTTTGGCGGAGTGGTTTCAGCCCCGATAAGAGTGGTTTTTGGCTCAGCGGAGTTGTTTTAGGCTTGACGGAGTGGTTTCAGTCTCGGCGGCGTGGTTTTGGCCCTGGAGGAGGAGTTCCCGCCCTGCCTGATGCAGTGGTTTTTTTCCTTGGCGGAGTTGTTTCAGCCCCGGCAGAGTGGTTTTCGGCCTGGCAGAGTGGTTTCAGCAGCGACGGAGTGGTTTTCGGCTTAACGCAGTGGTTTTAGGCTCGGGGCCCCGGTTTTGGCCCCGTCGTAGCTTTTTTAGGCTCAGCGGAGTGGTTTCGGCCCCCACGGAGTGGTTTTGGTCCTGACAGAGTGGTTTCAGGCTTGGCGGAGTGGTTTTAAGGTCTGCCGAGTGGTTTTCGGCCTGGTGGAATTCTTTCAGCCCCGACACAGTGTTTTTGGCCCTCGCGGAGTGGTTTCAGTCCTGACGGAGTGGTTTTCAGCCTGACGCAGTGGTTTTCAGCCCCGACGGAGTGGTTTCTGCACTGGAGGAGTGGTTTTGGCCCTGACGGAGTTGTTTTAGGCTCCGTGGAGTGGTTTTAGGCCTGACGCAGTGGTTTCAGGCTCAGCGGAGTGGTTTTAGTGTTAGCAGAGTGGTTTCGGCCCCAACAGACTTCTTTTCTGCCTGACGGAGTGGTTTCAGGCGTGGCGGAGTGGTTTCAGTCCCGACGCAATGGTTTTAGGCTCGGCGGAGTGGTTTTAGTGTTAGCAGAGTGGGTTTCGCCCTGGCGGAGTGGTTTCAGGCCTGACGCAGTGGTTTCAGGCTCGGTGGAGTGGTTTCAGCCCCGACGCAGTGGTTTCAGGCTCGGTGGAGTGGTTTCAGCCCCGACGCAGTGGTTTCAGGCTCGGTGGAGTGGTTTCAGCCCCGACGCAGTGGTTTCAGGCTCGGCGGAGTGGTTTCAGCCCCGACGCAGTGGTTTCAGGCTCGGCGGAGTGGTTTCAGCCCCGACGCACTGCTTTTAGGCTCGGCGGAGTGGTTTCAGCCCCGACGCACTGCTTTTAGGCTCGGCGGAGTGGTTTCAGCCCCGACGGAGTGCTTTTAGGCTCGGCGGAGTGGTTTCAGCCCGAACGGAGTGCTTTTAGGCTCGGCGGAGTGGTTTCAGCCCCGACGCACTGCTTTTAGGCTCGGCGGAGTGGTTTCAGCCCCGACGCACTGCTTTTAGGCTCGGCGGAGTGGTTTCAGCCCCGACGCAGTGGTTTCAGCCCCGACGCAGTGGTTTCAGCCCCGACGCAGTGGTTTCAGCCCCGACGCAGTGGTTTCAGGCTTGGCGCAGTGGTTTCAGCACTGGTGGAGTGCTTTTGGCCCTGACGGAGTTGTTTTGGGCCTGACGCACTAGTTTCAGCCCCGACGCAGTGGTTTTAGGCTTGATGCAGTGGTTTCAGCCCCGACGGAGGGGTTCTGGCCTCGGCGGAGTGGTTTCAGCCCCGACGCAGTCGTTTTGGCCTCGGCGGAGTGGTTTCAGCCCCGACGCAGTGGTTTTAGGCTTGGCAGAGTGGTTTTGGCTCAGCGGAGTGGTTTCAGCCCCGATGCAGTGCTTTTAGGCTCGGCGGAGTGGTTTTAAGGTCAGACAAGTGGTTTTGGCCCTGGCGGAGTGGTTTCAACCCCGACGCAGTGGTTTTCGGCTTGGCAGAGTGGTTTCAACCCTGACAGAGTGCTTTTCGGCTTGGCGGAGTGGATTCAACCCCGACAGAGTGCTTTTCGGCTTGGCGGAATGGTTTCAGCCGAAACAGAGTGCTTTTCGGCTTCACGCAGGGGTTTCAGCCCCGACGGAGCGGTTTCAGCACTGGTGGAGTGGTTTTGGCCCAGATGGAGTTGTTTTAGGCTCGGCGGAGTGGTTTTAGGCTCAGTGGAGTGGGTTTCGCCCTGGTGGAGTGGTTTCAGGCCTGACGCAGTGGTTTCAGGCTCGGCGGAGTGGTTTCAGGCCTGACGCAGTGGTTTCAGGCTCGGCGGAGTGGTTTCAGCCCCGACGCAGTGGTTTCAGGCTCGGCGGAGTGGTTTCAGGCCTGACGCAGTGGTTTCAGGCTCGGCGGAGTGGTTTCAGCCCCGACGGAGTGCTTTTCGCCTCGGTGGAGTGGTTTCAGGCCCGACGCACTGCTTTTAGGCCTCGGCGGAATGGTTTTAGGCCTGACGCAGTGGTTTCAGGCTCGGCGGAGTGGTTTCAGGCTCGACGGAGTGGTTTTAATGTTGTCGGAGTGGTTTTAGGCTTGGCAGAGTGGTTTCAGCCCTAACCCACTGCTTTTAGGCTCGGCGGAGTAGTTTCAGCCTCGACGGAGTGGTTTTCGCCCCGGCGGAGTGGTTTTAGGCTTGGCAGAGTGGTTTTGGCCCTGGCGCAGTGGTTTCAGCCCCGACGCAGTGGTTTTGGCTCTGGCGGAGTGGTTTTAGGCTCGGGCGAGTGGTTTCAGCAACGACGCAGTGGCTTCTGCCCTGACGCAGTGGTTTCAGGCTCGGCGGAGTGGTTTTCAGCCTGACGGAGCCGTTTCAGCCCCGACGCAGTGCTTTTAGGCTCGGCGGAGTGGTTTTAAGGTCAGCCGAGTGGTTTTGGCCCTGGCGGAGTGGTTTCAACCCCAACGCAGTGGTTTTCGGCTTGGCGGAGTGGTTTCAACCCCGACACAGTGCTTTTCGGCTTGGCGGAGTGGATTCAACCCCGACAGAGTGCTTTTTGGCTTGGCGGAATGGTTTCAGCCCAAACAGAGTGCTTTTCGGCTTCACGCAGGGGTTTCAGCCCCGACGGAGCGGTTTTGGCCCCGACGGAGTTGTTTTAGGCTCGGCAGAGTGGTTTTAGGCCTGACGCAGTGGTTTCAGGCTCGACGCAGTGGTCCCAGCCCCGACGCAGTGGTCCCAGCCCCGACGCAGTGGTTTCAGGCTCGGCGGAGTCGTTTTAAGGTCAGACGAATGGTTTTGGCCCTGGCGGAGTTGTTTCTGCCCTGACGGAGTGGTTTTGGCCCTGACGGAGTGGTTTTAGGCTTGGTGGAGTGGTTTCAGCACCGACAGAGTGGTTTTAGGCCTGACGCAGTGGTTTCAGCCCTGACGCAGTGGTTTTGGTCCTGGCACAGTGGTTTCAGCCCCGACGGAGTGGAGTTGGTCCTGGCACAGTGGTTTCTGCCCCGACGCAGTGGTTTCTGCCCTGACAGAGTGCTTTTTGGCCCCAACACAGTGGTTTTAGGCTCGGCGGAGTGGTTTCAGCCCCGACGCAGTGGTTTTAGGCTTGATGGAGTGGTTTCAGCCCCGACGCAGTGGTTTTAGGCTTGATGGAGTGGTTTCAGCCCCGACAGAGTGGTTTTGGTCCTGGCACAATGGTTTCAGGCTTGGCGGAGTGGTTTCAGCCCCGAAGTAGTGGTTTTAATGTCGGCGGAGTGGTTTCAGCCCTGATGCACTGGTTTTAGGCTCGGCGGCGTGGTTTTGGCTCTGACGGAGTTGTTTTGGCCCCGGCGGAGAGGTTTGAGCCTCGATGAAGTGGTTTTAGGCTTGGCGCAGTGGTTTTTATGTCGGCGGAGTGGTTTTGGCCCTGGTGGAGTGGTTTTCGGCTTGACGCAGTGCTTTTCAGCCTGACGGAGCAGTTTCCGCCCCAGCACTGTGGTTTCCGCCCTAACGGAGTGGTTATAGGCTCGGCGGAGGGGTTCCAGCCCTGACGGAATGGTTTTAGGCTTGATGGAGTGGTTTTAAGGTCAGCGGAGTGGTTTCGGCCCCGACGGAGGGGTTTTAGGCTCAGCGGAGTGGCTTCCGCCCTGACAGAGTGGTTGTAGGCTCGGCGGAGTGCTTTTCAGCCTGACGGAGTGGTTTTAGCCTCGGCGGAGTGGTTTTAATGTCGGCGGGGTGGTTTTAGGCTCGGCGGAGTGGTTTTTATGTCGGCGGAGTGGTTTTGGCCCTGGTGGAGTGGTTTTAGGTTTGACGCAGTGCTTTTCAGCCTGACGGAGCAGTTTCCGCCCCAGCACAGTGGTTTCAGCCCCGACGGAGGGGTTTTAATGTCAGCGGAGTGGTTCCAGCCCTGACGGAATGGTTTTAATGTCAGCGGAGGGGTTTTGGCCCTGGCAGAGTTGTTTCGGCCCTGGCGCATTGGTTTTGGCCCTGGCGGAGTGGTTTCAACCCCGACGCTGTGCTTTTCGGTTTCACGGAGGGGTTTCAGCCCCGACAGAGCGGTTTCAGCACTGGTGGAGTGGTTTTGGCCCCGACGGAGTTGTTTCAGGCTCGGCGGAGTGGTTTTGGCCCCGACGGAGTTGTTTCAGGCTCGGCGGAGTGGTTTTGGCCCCGACGGAGTTGTTTCCGGCTCGGCGGAGTTGTTTCAGGCCTGACGCAGTGGTTTCAGCCCCGACGCAGTGGTTTTGGCCCTGGCGGAGTGGTTTCAGCCCCAACGGAGTGGTTTTGGCCCTGGCGTAGTGGTTTTAGGCTAGGCCGAGTGGTTTCAGCCCTGACGCAGTGGTTTCAGGCTTGGCGCAGTCATTTCAGCACTGGTGGAGTGGTTTTGGCCCTGGCAGAGTTGTTTTGGGCCTGACGCACTAGTTTCAGCCCCGACGGAGTGATTTTAGGCTTGATGGAGTGGTTTAGCCCCGACGGAGGTGTTTTAGGCTTGATGGAGTGGTTTCAGCCCCGACGCAGTGGTTTTGGCCTCGGCGGAGTGGTTTCAGCCCCGACGCAGTGGTTTTAGGCTTGGCAGAGTGGTTTTGGCTCAGCGGAGTGGTTTCAGCCCCGATGCAGTGCTTTTAGGCTCGGCGGAGTGGTTTTAAGGTCAGACGAGTGGTTTTGGCCCTGGCGGAGTGGTTTCAACCCCGACGCAGTGGTTTTCGGCTTAGCAGAGTGGTTTCAACCCCGACGCAGTGGTTTTCGGCTTGGCAGAGTGGTTTCAACCCCGACAGAGTGCTTTTCGGCTTGGCGGAGTGGATTCAACCCCGACAGAGTGCTTTTCGGCTTGGCGGAATGGTTTCAGCCGAAACAGAGTGCTTTTCGGCTTCACGCAGGGGTTTCAGCCCCGACGGAGCGGTTTCAGCACTGGTGGAGTGGTTTTGGCCCCGATGGAGTTGTTTTAGGCTCGGCGGAGTGGTTTTAGGCTCAGCGGAGTGGGTTTCGCCCTGGCGGAGTGGTTTCAGGCCTGACGCAGTGGTTTCAGGCTCGGCGGAGTGGTTTCAGCCCCGACGGAGTGCTTTTCGCCTCGGTGGAGTGGTTTCAGGCCTGACGCAGTGGTTTCAGGCTCGGCGGAGTGGTTTCAGGCCTGATGCAGTGGTTTCAGGCTCGGCGGAGTGGTTTCAGGCCTGACGCAGTGGTTTCAGGCTCGGCGGAGTGGTTTCAGGCCTGACGCAGTGGTTTCAGGCTCGGCGGAGTGGTTTTAATGTCGGCGGAGTGGTTTTAGGCTTGGCAGAGTGGTTTCAGCCCTGACCCACTGCTTTTAGGCTCGGCGGAGTAGTTTCAGCCTCGACGGAGTGGTTTTCGCCCCGGCGGAGTGGTTTTAGGCTTGGCAGAGTGGTTTTGGCCCTGGCGCAGTGGTTTCAGCCCCGACGCAGTGGTTTTGGCTCTGGCGGAGTGGTTTTAGGCTCGGGCGAGTGGTTTCAGCAACGACGCAGTGGCTTCTGCCCTGACGCAGTGGTTTCAGGCTCGGCGGAGTGGTTTTAAGGTCAGCCGAGTGGTTTTGGCCCTAGCGGAGTGGTTTCAGCCCCGACGGAGGGGTTTTAGGCTTGATGGAGTGGTTTCAGCCCTGACGCAGTGGTCCCAGCCCCGACGCAGTGGTCCCAGCCCCGACGCAGTGGTCCCAGCCCCGACGCAGTGGTTTCAGGCTCGGCGGAGTCGTTTTAAGGTCAGACGAGTGGTTTTGGCCCTGACGGAGTGGTTTTAGGCTTGGTGGAGTGGTTTCAGCACCGACAGAGTGGTTTTAGGCCTGACGCAGTGGTTTCAGCCCTGACGCAGTGGTTTTGGTCCTGGCACAGTGGTTTCAGCCCCGACGGAGTGGAGTTGGTCCTGGCACAGTGGTTTCTGCCCCGACGCAGTGGTTTCTGCCCTGACAGAGTGCTTTTTGGCCCCAACACAGTGGTTTTAGGCTTGGCGGAGTGGTTTCTGCCCCGACGCAGTGGTTTCTGCCCTGACAGAGTGCTTTTTGGCCCCAACACAGTGGTTTTAGGCTCGGCGGAGTGGTTTCAGCCCCGACGCAGTGGTTTTAGGCTTGATGGAGTGGTTTCAGCCCCGACGCAGTGGTTTTAGGCTTGATGGAGTGGTTTCAGCCCCGACAGAGTGGTTTTGGTCCTGGCACAATGGTTTCAGGCTTGGCGGAGTGGTTTCAGCCCCGAAGTAGTGGTTTTAATGTCGGCGGAGTGGTTTCAGCCCTGATGCACTGGTTTTAGGCTCGGCGGCGTGGTTTTGGCTCTGACGGAGTTGTTTTGGCCCCGGCGGAGAGGTTTGAGCCTCGATGAAGTGGTTTTAGGCTTGGCGCAGTGGTTTTTATGTCGGCGGAGTGGTTTTGGCCCTGGTGGAGTGGTTTTCGGCTTGACGCAGTGCTTTTCAGCCTGACGGAGCAGTTTCCGCCCCAGCACTGTGGTTTCCGCCCTAACGGAGTGGTTATAGGCTCGGCGGAGGGGTTCCAGCCCTGACGGAATGGTTTTAGGCTTGATGGAGTGGTTTTAAGGTCAGCGGAGTGGTTTCGGCCCCGACGGAGGGGTTTTAGGCTCAGCGGAGTGGCTTCCGCCCTGACAGAGTGGTTGTAGGCTCGGCCTGCAACCACTCAGCCTGACGGAGTGGTTTTAGCCTCAGCGGAGTGGTTTTAATGTCGGCGGGGTGGTTTTAGGCTCGGCGGAGTGGTTTTTATGTCGGCGGAGTGGTTTTGGCCCTGGTGGAGTGGTTTTCGGCTTGACGCAGTGCTTTTCAGCCTGACGGAGCAGTTTCCGCCCCAGCACAGTGGTTTCAGCCCCGACGGAGGGGTTTTAATGTCAGCGGAGTGGTTTCAGCCCCGACGGAGGGGTTTTAATGTCAGCGGAGTGGTTCCAGCCCTGACGGAATGGTTTTAATGTCAGCGGAGGGGTTTTGGCCCTGGCAGAGTTGTTTCGGCCCTAGCGCATTGGTTTTGGCCCTGGCGGAGTGGTTTCAACCCCGACGCTGTGCTTTTCGGTTTCACGGAGGGGTTTCAGCCCCGACAGAGCGGTTTCAGCACTGGTGGAGTGGTTTTGGCCCCGACGGAGTTGTTTCAGGCTCGGCGGAGTGGTTTTGGCCCCGACGGAGTTGTTTCAGGCTCGGCGGAGTGGTTTTGGCCCCGACGGAGTTGTTTCAGCCCCGACGCAGTGGTTTTAGGCTTGATGGAGTGGTTTCCGCCCCGACGGAGTGGTTTTAGGCCTGACGCAGTGGTTTCAGGCTCGGCAGAGTGATTTCAGCACCGACGGAGTTGTTTCAGGCTTGGCCGGGTGGTTTCAGCCCCGACGCAGTGGTTTTAGGCTCGGCGGAGTCGTTTCAGCCCCGACGCAGTGGTTTTAGGCTCGGCGGAGTCGTTTCAGCCCCGACGCAGTGGTTTTAGGCTCGGCGGAGTGGTTTCAGCCCCGACACAGTGGTTTTGGTCCTAGCGTGGTGGTTTCAGCCCCAACGGAGTGGTTTTGGGCTTGGCGGAGTGATCTCAGCCCCGATGCAGTGGTTTTAACTTGGCGCAGTGGTTTTTATGTCGGCGGAGTGGTTTTGGCCTTGGTGGAGTGGTTTTCGGCCTGATGCAGTGGTTTTCAGCCTGACGGAGCAGTTTCCGCCCCAGCACAGTGGTTTCAGCCCTGACGGAGGGGTTTTAGGCTCGGCAGAGTGGTTTCAGCCCCGACGGAGGGGTTTTAGGCTTGGCGCAGTGGTTTTAATGTCGTCGGAGTGGTTTTGGCCCTGGCGGAGTGGTTTTAGGCTTGATGGAGTGGTTTCAGCCCCGACGGAGGGGTTTTAGGCTCGGCAGAGTGGTTTCAGCCCCGACGGAGTGGTTTTAGGTTTGGCGGAGTGGTTTCAGCCCCGATAAGAGTGGTTTTTGGCTCAGCGGAGTTGTTTTAGGCTTGACGGAGTGGTTTCAGTCTCGGCGGCGTGGTTTTGGCCCTGGAGGAGGAGTTCCCGCCCTGCCTGATGCAGTGGTTTTTTTCCTTGGCGGAGTTGTTTCAGCCCCGGCAGAGTGGTTTTCGGCCTGGCAGAGTGGTTTCAGCAGCGACGGAGTGGTTTTCGGCTTAACGCAGTGGTTTTAGGCTCGGGGCCCCGGTTTTGGCCCCGTCGTAGCTTTTTTAGGCTCAGCGGAGTGGTTTCGGCCCCCACGGAGTGGTTTTGGTCCTGACAGAGTGGTTTCAGGCTTGGCGGAGTGGTTTTAAGGTCTGCCGAGTGGTTTTCGGCCTGGTGGAATTCTTTCAGCCCCGACACAGTGTTTTTGGCCCTCGCGGAGTGGTTTCAGTCCTGACGGAGTGGTTTTCAGCCTGACGCAGTGGTTTTCAGCCCCGACGGAGTGGTTTCTGCACTGGAGGAGTGGTTTTGGCCCTGACGGAGTTGTTTTAGGCTCCGTGGAGTGGTTTTAGGCCTGACGCAGTGGTTTCAGGCTCAGCGGAGTGGTTTTAGTGTTAGCAGAGTGGTTTCGGCCCCAACAGACTTCTTTTCTGCCTGACGGAGTGGTTTCAGGCGTGGCGGAGTGGTTTCAGTCCCGACGCAATGGTTTTAGGCTCGGCGGAGTGGTTTTAGTGTTAGCAGAGTGGGTTTCGCCCTGGCGGAGTGGTTTCAGGCCTGACGCAGTGGTTTCAGGCTCGGTGGAGTGGTTTCAGCCCCGACGCAGTGGTTTCAGGCTCGGTGGAGTGGTTTCAGCCCCGACGCAGTGGTTTCAGGCTCGGTGGAGTGGTTTCAGCCCCGACGCAGTGGTTTCAGGCTCGGCGGAGTGGTTTCAGCCCCGACGCAGTGGTTTCAGGCTCGGCGGAGTGGTTTCAGCCCCGACGCACTGCTTTTAGGCTCGGCGGAGTGGTTTCAGCCCCGACGCACTGCTTTTAGGCTCGGCGGAGTGGTTTCAGCCCCGACGGAGTGCTTTTAGGCTCGGCGGAGTGGTTTCAGCCCGAACGGAGTGCTTTTAGGCTCGGCGGAGTGGTTTCAGCCCCGACGCACTGCTTTTAGGCTCGGCGGAGTGGTTTCAGCCCCGACGCACTGCTTTTAGGCTCGGCGGAGTGGTTTCAGCCCCGACGCAGTGGTTTCAGCCCCGACGCAGTGGTTTCAGCCCCGACGCAGTGGTTTCAGCCCCGACGCAGTGGTTTCAGGCTTGGCGCAGTGGTTTCAGCACTGGTGGAGTGCTTTTGGCCCTGACGGAGTTGTTTTGGGCCTGACGCACTAGTTTCAGCCCCGACGCAGTGGTTTTAGGCTTGATGCAGTGGTTTCAGCCCCGACGGAGGGGTTCTGGCCTCGGCGGAGTGGTTTCAGCCCCGACGCAGTCGTTTTGGCCTCGGCGGAGTGGTTTCAGCCCCGACGCAGTGGTTTTAGGCTTGGCAGAGTGGTTTTGGCTCAGCGGAGTGGTTTCAGCCCCGATGCAGTGCTTTTAGGCTCGGCGGAGTGGTTTTAAGGTCAGACAAGTGGTTTTGGCCCTGGCGGAGTGGTTTCAACCCCGACGCAGTGGTTTTCGGCTTGGCAGAGTGGTTTCAACCCTGACAGAGTGCTTTTCGGCTTGGCGGAGTGGATTCAACCCCGACAGAGTGCTTTTCGGCTTGGCGGAATGGTTTCAGCCGAAACAGAGTGCTTTTCGGCTTCACGCAGGGGTTTCAGCCCCGACGGAGCGGTTTCAGCACTGGTGGAGTGGTTTTGGCCCAGATGGAGTTGTTTTAGGCTCGGCGGAGTGGTTTTAGGCTCAGTGGAGTGGGTTTCGCCCTGGTGGAGTGGTTTCAGGCCTGACGCAGTGGTTTCAGGCTCGGCGGAGTGGTTTCAGGCCTGACGCAGTGGTTTCAGGCTCGGCGGAGTGGTTTCAGCCCCGACGCAGTGGTTTCAGGCTCGGCGGAGTGGTTTCAGGCCTGACGCAGTGGTTTCAGGCTCGGCGGAGTGGTTTCAGCCCCGACGGAGTGCTTTTCGCCTCGGTGGAGTGGTTTCAGGCCCGACGCACTGCTTTTAGGCCTCGGCGGAATGGTTTTAGGCCTGACGCAGTGGTTTCAGGCTCGGCGGAGTGGTTTCAGGCTCGACGGAGTGGTTTTAATGTTGTCGGAGTGGTTTTAGGCTTGGCAGAGTGGTTTCAGCCCTAACCCACTGCTTTTAGGCTCGGCGGAGTAGTTTCAGCCTCGACGGAGTGGTTTTCGCCCCGGCGGAGTGGTTTTAGGCTTGGCAGAGTGGTTTTGGCCCTGGCGCAGTGGTTTCAGCCCCGACGCAGTGGTTTTGGCTCTGGCGGAGTGGTTTTAGGCTCGGGCGAGTGGTTTCAGCAACGACGCAGTGGCTTCTGCCCTGACGCAGTGGTTTCAGGCTCGGCGGAGTGGTTTTCAGCCTGACGGAGCCGTTTCAGCCCCGACGCAGTGCTTTTAGGCTCGGCGGAGTGGTTTTAAGGTCAGCCGAGTGGTTTTGGCCCTGGCGGAGTGGTTTCAACCCCAACGCAGTGGTTTTCGGCTTGGCGGAGTGGTTTCAACCCCGACACAGTGCTTTTCGGCTTGGCGGAGTGGATTCAACCCCGACAGAGTGCTTTTTGGCTTGGCGGAATGGTTTCAGCCCAAACAGAGTGCTTTTCGGCTTCACGCAGGGGTTTCAGCCCCGACGGAGCGGTTTTGGCCCCGACGGAGTTGTTTTAGGCTCGGCAGAGTGGTTTTAGGCCTGACGCAGTGGTTTCAGGCTCGACGCAGTGGTCCCAGCCCCGACGCAGTGGTCCCAGCCCCGACGCAGTGGTTTCAGGCTCGGCGGAGTCGTTTTAAGGTCAGACGAATGGTTTTGGCCCTGGCGGAGTTGTTTCTGCCCTGACGGAGTGGTTTTGGCCCTGACGGAGTGGTTTTAGGCTTGGTGGAGTGGTTTCAGCACCGACAGAGTGGTTTTAGGCCTGACGCAGTGGTTTCAGCCCTGACGCAGTGGTTTTGGTCCTGGCACAGTGGTTTCAGCCCCGACGGAGTGGAGTTGGTCCTGGCACAGTGGTTTCTGCCCCGACGCAGTGGTTTCTGCCCTGACAGAGTGCTTTTTGGCCCCAACACAGTGGTTTTAGGCTCGGCGGAGTGGTTTCAGCCCCGACGCAGTGGTTTTAGGCTTGATGGAGTGGTTTCAGCCCCGACGCAGTGGTTTTAGGCTTGATGGAGTGGTTTCAGCCCCGACAGAGTGGTTTTGGTCCTGGCACAATGGTTTCAGGCTTGGCGGAGTGGTTTCAGCCCCGAAGTAGTGGTTTTAATGTCGGCGGAGTGGTTTCAGCCCTGATGCACTGGTTTTAGGCTCGGCGGCGTGGTTTTGGCTCTGACGGAGTTGTTTTGGCCCCGGCGGAGAGGTTTGAGCCTCGATGAAGTGGTTTTAGGCTTGGCGCAGTGGTTTTTATGTCGGCGGAGTGGTTTTGGCCCTGGTGGAGTGGTTTTCGGCTTGACGCAGTGCTTTTCAGCCTGACGGAGCAGTTTCCGCCCCAGCACTGTGGTTTCCGCCCTAACGGAGTGGTTATAGGCTCGGCGGAGGGGTTCCAGCCCTGACGGAATGGTTTTAGGCTTGATGGAGTGGTTTTAAGGTCAGCGGAGTGGTTTCGGCCCCGACGGAGGGGTTTTAGGCTCAGCGGAGTGGCTTCCGCCCTGACAGAGTGGTTGTAGGCTCGGCGGAGTGCTTTTCAGCCTGACGGAGTGGTTTTAGCCTCGGCGGAGTGGTTTTAATGTCGGCGGGGTGGTTTTAGGCTCGGCGGAGTGGTTTTTATGTCGGCGGAGTGGTTTTGGCCCTGGTGGAGTGGTTTTAGGTTTGACGCAGTGCTTTTCAGCCTGACGGAGCAGTTTCCGCCCCAGCACAGTGGTTTCAGCCCCGACGGAGGGGTTTTAATGTCAGCGGAGTGGTTCCAGCCCTGACGGAATGGTTTTAATGTCAGCGGAGGGGTTTTGGCCCTGGCAGAGTTGTTTCGGCCCTGGCGCATTGGTTTTGGCCCTGGCGGAGTGGTTTCAACCCCGACGCTGTGCTTTTCGGTTTCACGGAGGGGTTTCAGCCCCGACAGAGCGGTTTCAGCACTGGTGGAGTGGTTTTGGCCCCGACGGAGTTGTTTCAGGCTCGGCGGAGTGGTTTTGGCCCCGACGGAGTTGTTTCAGGCTCGGCGGAGTGGTTTTGGCCCCGACGGAGTTGTTTCCGGCTCGGCGGAGTTGTTTCAGGCCTGACGCAGTGGTTTCAGCCCCGACGCAGTGGTTTTGGCCCTGGCGGAGTGGTTTCAGCCCCAACGGAGTGGTTTTGGCCCTGGCGTAGTGGTTTTAGGCTAGGCCGAGTGGTTTCAGCCCTGACGCAGTGGTTTCAGGCTTGGCGCAGTCATTTCAGCACTGGTGGAGTGGTTTTGGCCCTGGCAGAGTTGTTTTGGGCCTGACGCACTAGTTTCAGCCCCGACGGAGTGATTTTAGGCTTGATGGAGTGGTTTAGCCCCGACGGAGGTGTTTTAGGCTTGATGGAGTGGTTTCAGCCCCGACGCAGTGGTTTTGGCCTCGGCGGAGTGGTTTCAGCCCCGACGCAGTGGTTTTAGGCTTGGCAGAGTGGTTTTGGCTCAGCGGAGTGGTTTCAGCCCCGATGCAGTGCTTTTAGGCTCGGCGGAGTGGTTTTAAGGTCAGACGAGTGGTTTTGGCCCTGGCGGAGTGGTTTCAACCCCGACGCAGTGGTTTTCGGCTTAGCAGAGTGGTTTCAACCCCGACGCAGTGGTTTTCGGCTTGGCAGAGTGGTTTCAACCCCGACAGAGTGCTTTTCGGCTTGGCGGAGTGGATTCAACCCCGACAGAGTGCTTTTCGGCTTGGCGGAATGGTTTCAGCCGAAACAGAGTGCTTTTCGGCTTCACGCAGGGGTTTCAGCCCCGACGGAGCGGTTTCAGCACTGGTGGAGTGGTTTTGGCCCCGATGGAGTTGTTTTAGGCTCGGCGGAGTGGTTTTAGGCTCAGCGGAGTGGGTTTCGCCCTGGCGGAGTGGTTTCAGGCCTGACGCAGTGGTTTCAGGCTCGGCGGAGTGGTTTCAGCCCCGACGGAGTGCTTTTCGCCTCGGTGGAGTGGTTTCAGGCCTGACGCAGTGGTTTCAGGCTCGGCGGAGTGGTTTCAGGCTCGGCGGAGTGGTTTCAGCCCTGACGCAGTGGTTTCAGGCTCGACGGAGTGGTTTTAATGTTGTCGGAGTGGTTTCAGGCTCGGCAGAGTGGTTTCAGCCCTAACCCACTGCTTTTAGGCTCGGCGGAGTAGTTTCAGCCCCGACGGAGTGGTTTTCGCCCCGGCGGAGTGGTTTTAGGCTTGGCAGAGTGGTTTTGGCCCTGGCGCAGTGGTTTCAGCCCCGACGCAGTGGTTTTGGCTCTGGCGGAGTGGTTTTAGGCTCGGGCGAGTGGTTTCAGCAACGACGCAGTGGCTTCTGCCCTGACGCAGTGGTTTCAGGCTCGGCGGAGTGGTTTTCAGCCTGACGGAGCAGTTTCAGCCCCGACGCAGTGCTTTTAGGCTCGGCGGAGTGGTTTTAAGGTCAGCCGAGTGGTTTTGGCCCTGGCGGAGTGGTTTCAACCCCAACGCAGTGGTTTTCGGCTTGGCGGAGTGGTTTCAACCCCGACACAGTGCTTTTCGGCTTGGCGGAGTGGATTCAACCCCGACAGAGTGCTTTTTGGCTTGGCGGAATGGTTTCAGCCCAAACAGAGTGCTTTTCGGCTTCACGGAGGGGTTTCAGCCCCGACGGAGGGGTTTTAGGCTTGATGGAGTGGTTTCAGCCCCGACGCACTGGTTTCAGGCTTCATGGAGCGGTTTCAGGACTGGTGGAGTGGTTTTGGCCCCGACAGAGTTGTTTTAGGATCGGCGGAGTGGTTTTCGGCCCCGACGCAGTGGTTTCAGGCTCGGCGGAGTGGTTTCAGGCCTGACGCAGTGGTTTCTGCCCTGACGGAGTGATTTTCGGCTCGGCGGAGTGGTTTCAGCCCCGACGCAGTGGTTTTGGCCTCGGCGGAGTGGTTTCAGCCCCGACGCAGTGGTTTTGGCCTCGGCGGAGTGGTTTCAGCCCCGACGCAGTGGTTTTGGCCTCGGCGGAGTGGTTTCAGCCCCGACGCAGTGGTTTTGGCCTCGGCGGAGTGGTTTCAGCCCCGACGCAGTGGTTTTGGCCTCGGCGGAGTGGTTTCAGCCCCGACGCAGTGGTTTTGGCCCTGGCGGAGTGGTTTCAGCCCCGACGCAGTGCTTTTAGGCCCTGGCAGAGTGGTTTTAAGGTCAGACGAGTGGTTTTGGCCCTGGCGGAGTGGTTTCAGCCCCGATGGAGTGGTTTTAGGCTTGCCGGAGTCGTTTTCGCCCTGACGGAGTGGTTTTAGGCTCGGCGGAGTGGTTTCAGGCTCGGCGGAGTGGTTTCAGCCCCGACGCAGTGCTTTTAGGCTCGGCGGAGTGCTTTCAGCCCCGACGCAGTGGTTTTCGGCCTCGCGGAGTGGTTTCAGCCCCGATGCAATGGTTTTAGGCTCGGCGGAGTGGTTTCAGCCCCGACGGAGTGGTTTTCGGCCTGATGCAGTGGTTTTAGGCTTGATGGAGTGGTTTCAGCCCCGACGGAGTGGTTTCAGGCTTGGCAGAGTGGTTTTAGGCCTGACGCAGTGGTTTCAGGCTCGGAGGAGTGGTTTTAGGCCTGACGCAGTGGTTTCAGGCTCGGCGGAGTGATTTCAGCCCCGACAGAGTGGTTTCAGGCTCGGCGGAGTGGTTTCAGCCCCGACGCAGTGGTTTTGGCCTCGGCGGAGTGGTTTCAGCCCCGTCGCAGTGCTTTTGGCCCTTGCGGAGTGGTTTCAGCCCCGACGCAGTGGTTTTGGCCCCGACGGAGTGGTTTTAGGCTCGGCAGAGTGGTTTTTGCCTCGGCGGAGTGGTTTCAGCCCCGACGCAGTGGTTTCAGGCTTGGCGCAGTGGTTTCAGCACTGGTGGAGTGGTTTTGGCCCTGACGGAGTTGTTTTGGGCCTGACGCAGTGGTTTCAGCCCCGACGGAGGGGTTTTAGGCTTGATGGAGTGGTTTCAGCCCCGACGCAGTGGTTTTAGGCTTGATGGAGTGGTTTCTGCCCCAACGCAACGGTTTTAGGCTCCGCGGAGTGGTTTCAGCCCCGACGCAGTGGTTTCAGCCCCGACGCAGTGGTTTCAGCCCCGACGCAGTGGTTTCAGGCTCGGCGGAGTGGTTTTAGGCCTGACGCAGTGGTTTTAGGCGCGGCGGAGTGGTTTCAGCCCCGACGCAGTGGTTTCAGGCGCGGCGGAGTGGTTTCAGCCCCGACGCAGTGGTTTCAGCCCCGACGCAGTGGTTTCAGCCCCGACGCAGTGGTTTCAGCCCCGACGCAGTGGTTTCAGCCCCGACGCAGTGGTTTCAGCCCCGACGCAGTGGTTTCAGCCCCGACGCAGTGGTTTCAGCCCCGACGCAGTGGCTTCTGCCCCGACGGAGTGGTTTCAGGCGCGGCGGAGTGGTTTCAGGCGCGGCGGAGTGGTTTCAGGCGCGGCGGAGTGGTTTCTGCCCCGACGCAACGGTTTTAGGCTCCGCGGAGTGGTTTCAGCCCCGACGCAGTGGTTTCAGGCTCGGCGGAGTGGTTTTAGGCCTGACGCAGTGGTTTTAGGCGCGGCGGAGTGGTTTCAGCCCCGACGCAGTGGTTTCACGCGCGGCGGAATGGTTTCAGCCCCGACGCAGTGGTTTCAGGCGCGGCGGAGTGGTTTCAGCCCCGACGCAGTGGTTTCAGGCGCGGCGGAGTGGTTTCAGCCCCGACGCAGTGGTTTCAGCCCCGACGCAGTGGTTTCAGCCCCGACGCAGTGGTTTCAGCCCCGACGCAGTGGTTTCAGCCCCGACGCAGTGGTTTCAGCCCCGACGCAGTGGTTTCAGCCCCGACGCAGTGGTTTCTGCCCCGACGCAGTGGTTTCTGCCCCGACGGAGTGGTTTCAGGCGCGGCGGAGTGGTTTCTGCCCCGACGGAGTGGTTTCAGGCGCGGCGGAGTGGTTTCAGGCGCGGCGGAGTGGTTTCTGCCCCGACGCAACGGTTTTAGGCTCCGCGGAGTGGTTTCAGCCCCGACGCAGTGGTTTCAGGCTCGGCGGAGTGGTTTTAGGCCTGACGCAGTGGTTTTAGGCGCGGCGGAGTGGTTTCAGCCCCGACGCAGTGGTTTCACGCGCGGCGGAATGGTTTCAGCCCCGACGCAGTGGTTTCACGTGCGGCGGAGTGGTTTCAGCCCCGACGCAGTGGTTTCAGCCCCGACGCAGTGGTTTCAGCCCCGACGCAGTGGTTTCAGCCCCGACGCAGTGGTTTCAGCCCCGACGCAGTGGTTTTAGGCCTGTTGGAGTGGTTTTAGGCCTGACGCAGTGGTTTCAGGCTCGGCAGAGTGATTTCAGCACCGACGGAGTTGTTTCAGGCTTGGCCGGGTGGTTTCAGCCCCGACGCAGTGGTTTTAGGCGCGGCGGAGTCGTTTCAGCCCCGACGCAGTGGTTTTAGGTTCGGCGGAGTCGTTTCAGCCCCGACGCAGTGGTTTTAGGCTCGGCGGAGTGGTTTCAGCCCCGACACAGTGGTTTTGGTCCTAGCGTGGTGGTTTCAGCCCCAACGGAGTGGTTTTGGGCTTGGCGGAGTGATCTCAGCCCCGATGCAGTGGTTTTAACTTGGCGCAGTGGTTTTTATGTCGGCGGAGTGGTTTTGGCCTTGGTGGAGTGGTTTTCGGCCTGACGCAGTGGTTTTCAGCCTGACGGAGCAGTTTCCGCCCCAGCACAGTGGTTTCAGCCCTGACGGAGGGGTTTTAGGCTCGGCAGAGTGGTTTCAGCCCCGACGGAGGGGTTTTAGGCTTGGCGCAGTGGTTTTAATGTCGTCGGAGTGGTTTTGGCCCTGGCGGAGTGGTTTTAGGCTTGATGGAGTGGTTTCAGCCCCGACGGAGGGGTTTTAGGCTCGGCAGAGTGGTTTCAGCCCCGACGGAGTGGTTTTAGGTTTGGCGGAGTGGTTTCAGCCCCGATAAGAGTGGTTTTTGGCTCAGCAGAGTTGTTTTAGGCTTGACGGAGTGGTTTCAGTCTCGGCGGCGTGGTTTTGGCCCTGGAGGAGGAGTTCCCGCCCTGCCTGATGCAGTGGTTTTTTTCCTTGGCGGAGTTGTTTCAGCCCCGGCAGAGTGGTTTTCGGCCTGGCAGAGTGGTTTCAGCAGCGACGGAGTGGTTTTCGGCTTAACGCAGTGGTTTTAGGCTCGGGGCCCCGGTTTTGGCCCCGTCGTAGCTTTTTTAGGCTCAGCGGAGTGGTTTCGGCCCCCACGGAGTGGTTTTGGTCCTGACAGAGTGGTTTCAGGCTTGGCGGAGTGGTTTTAAGGTCTGCCGAGTGGTTTTCGGCCTGGTGGAATTCTTTCAGCCCCGACACAGTGTTTTTGGCCCTCGCGGAGTGGTTTCAGTCCTGACGGAGTGGTTTTCAGCCTGACGCAGTGGTTTTCAGCCCCGACGGAGTGGTTTCTGCACTGGAGGAGTGGTTTTGGCCCTGACGGAGTTGTTTTAGGCTCCGTGGAGTGGTTTTAGGCCTGACGCAGTGGTTTCAGGCTCAGCGGAGTGGTTTTAGTGTTAGCAGAGTGGTTTCGGCCCCAACAGACTTCTTTTCTGCCTGACGGAGTGGTTTCAGGCTTGGCGGAGTGGTTTCAGTCCCGACGCAATGGTTTTAGGCTCGGCGGAGTGGTTTTAGGCTCAGCGGAGTGGGTTTCGCCCTGGCGGAGTGGTTTCAGGCCTGACGCAGTGGTTTCAGGCTCGGTGGAGTGGTTTCAGCCCCGACGCAGTGGTTTCAGGCTCGGTGGAGTGGTTTCAGCCCTGACGCAGTGGTTTCAGGCTCGGTGGAGTGGTTTCAGCCCCGACGCAGTGGTTTCAGCCCCGACGGAGTGCTTTTAGGCTCGGCGGAGTGGTTTCAGCCCCGACGCACTGCTTTTAGGCTTGGCGGAGTGGTTTCAGCCCCGACGCACTGCTTTTAGGCCCGACGCAGTGGTTTCAGCCCCGACGCACTGCTTTTAGGCTCGGCGGAGTGGTTTCAGCCCCGACGCAGTGGTTTCAGCCCCGACGCAGTGGTTTCAGCCCCGACGCAGTGGTTTCAGCCCCGACGCAGTGGTTTCAGCCCCGACGCAGTGGTTTTGGCTCTGGCGGAGTGGTTTTAGGCTCGGCCGAGTGGTTTCAGCAACGACGGAGTGGCTTCTGCCCTGACGCAGTGGTTTCAGGCTCGGCGGAGTGGTTTTCAGCCTGACGGAGCAGTTTCAGCCCCGACGCAGTGCTTTTAGGCTTGATGGAGTGGTTTTAAGGTCAGCCGAGTGGTTTTGGCCCTGGCACAGTGGTTTCAGCCCCGACGCAGTGGTTTCAGGCTTGGCGCAGTGGTTTCAGCACTGGTGGAGTGCTTTTGGCCCTGACGGAGTTGTTTTGGGCCTGACGCACTAGTTTTAGCCCCGACGCAGTGGTTTTCGGCCGGATGCAGTGGTTTCAGCCCCGACGGAGGGGTTCTGGCCTCGGCGGAGTGGTTTCAGCCCCGACGCAGTCGTTTTGGCCTCGGCGGAGTGGTTTCAGCCCCGACGCAGTGGTTTTAGGCTTGGCAGAGTGGTTTTGGCTCAGCGGAGTGGTTTCAGCCCCGATGCAGTGCTTTTAGGCTCGGCGGAGTGGTTTTAAGGTCAGACAAGTGGTTTTGGCCCTGGCGGAGTGGTTTCAACCCCGACGCAGTGGTTTTCGGCTTGGCAGAGTGGTTTCAACCCCGACAGAGTGCTTTTCGGCTTGGCGGAGTGGATTCAACCCCGACAGAGTGCTTTTCGGCTTGGCGGAATGGTTTCAGCCCAAACAGAGTGCTTTTCGGCTTCACGCAGGGGTTTCAGCCCCGACGGAGCGGTTTCAGCACTGGTGGAGTGGTTTTGGCCCCGATGGAGTTGTTTTAGGCTCAGCGGAGTGGTTTTAGGCTCAGTGGAGTGGGTTTCGCCCTGGGGGAGTCGTTTCAGGCCTGACGCAGTGGTTTCAGGCTCGGCGGAGTGGTTTCAGCCCCGACGGAGTGCTTTTCGCCTCGGTGGAGTGGTTTCAGGCCCGACGCACTGCTTTCAGGCTCGGCGGAGTGGTTTCAGGCCCGACGCACTGCTTTCAGGCTCGGCGGAGTGGTTTCAGCCCCGACGCAGTGGTTTCAGGCTCGGCGGAGTGGTTTCAGCCCCGACGCAGTGGTTTCAGGCTCGGCGGAGTGGTTTCAGCCCCGACGCAGTGGTTTCAGGCTCGGCGGAGTGGTTTCAGCCCCGACGCAGTGGTTTCAGGCTCGGCGGAGTGGTTTCAGCCCCGACGCAGTGGTTTCAGGCTCGGCGGAGTGGTTTCAGCCCCGACGCAGTGGTTTCAGGCTCGGCGGAGTGGTTTCAGCCCCGACGCAGTGGTTTCAGGCTCGGCGGAGTGGTTTCAGCCCCGACGCAGTGGTTTCAGGCTCGGCGGAGTGGTTTCAGCCCCGACGCAGTGGTTTCAGGCTCGGCGGAGTGGTTTCAGCCCCGACGCAGTGGTTTCAGGCTCGGCGGAGTGGTTTCAGCCCCGACGCAGTGGTTTCAGGCTCGGCGGAGTGGTTTCAGCCCCGACGCAGTGGTTTCAGGCTCGGCGGAGTGGTTTCAGGCCTGACGCAGTGGTTTCAGGCTCGGCGGAGTGGTTTCAGGCCTGACGCAGTGGTTTCAGGCTCGGCGGAGTGGTTTCAGGCCTGACGCAGTGGTTTCAGGCTCGGCGGAGTGGTTTCAGGCCTGACGCAGTGGTTTCAGGCTCGGCGGAGTGGTTTCAGGCCTGACGCAGTGGTTTCAGGCTCGGCGGAGTGGTTTCAGGCTCGACGGAGTGGTTTCAGGCTCGGCAGAGTGGTTTCAGCCCTAACCCACTGCTTTTAGGCTCGGCGGAGTAGTTTCAGCCTCGACGGAGTGGTTTTCGCCCCGGCGGAGTGGTTTTAGGCTTGGCAGAGTGGTTTTGGCCCTGGCGCAGTGGTTTCAGCCCCGACGCAGTGGTTTTGGCTCTGGCGGAGTGGTTTTAGGCTCGGGCGAGTGGTTTCAGCAACGACGCAGTGGCTTCTGCCCTGACGCAGTGGTTTCAGGCTCGGCGGAGTGGTTTTCAGCCTGACGGAGCAGTTTCAGCCCCGACGCAGTGCTTTTAGGCTCGGCGGAGTGGTTTTAAGGTCAGCCGAGTGGTTTTGGCCCTGGCGGAGTGGTTTCAACCCCGACGCAGTGGTTTTCGGCTTGGCGGAGTGGTTTCAACCCCGACACAGTGCTTTTCGGCTTGGCGGAGTGGATTCAACCCCGACAGAGTGCTTTTTGGCTTGGCGGAATGGTTTCAGCCCAAACAGAGTGCTTTTCGGCTTCACGCAGGGGTTTCAGCCCCGACGGAGCGGTTTTGGCCCCGACGGAGTTGTTTTAGGCTCGGCAGAGTGGTTTTAGGCCTGACGCAGTGGTCCCAGCCCCGACGCAGTGGTCCCAGCCCCGACGCAGTGGTCCCAGCCCCGACGCAGTGGTTTCAGGCTCGGCGGAGTCGTTTTAAGGTCAGACGAATGGTTTTGGCCCTGGCGGAGTTGTTTCTGCCCTGACGGAGTGGTTTTGGCCCTGACAGAGTGGTTTTAGGCTTGGTGGAGTGGTTTCAGCACCGACAGAGTGGTTTTAGGCCTGACGCAGTGGTTTCAGCCCTGACGCAGTGGTTTTGGTCCTGGCACAGTGGTTTCAGCCCCGACGGAGTGGAGTTGGTCCTGGCACAGTGGTTTCTGCCCCGACGCAGTGGTTTCTGCCCTGACAGAGTGCTTTTTGGCCCCAACACAGTGGTTTTAGGCTTGATGGAGTGGTTTCAGCCCCGACGCAGTGGTTTTAGGCTTGATGGAGTGGTTTCAGCCCCGACGCAGTGGTTTTAGGCTTGATGGAGTGGTTTCAGCCCCGACAGAGTGGTTTTGGTCCTGGCACAATGGTTTCAGGCTTGGCGGAGTGGTTTCAGCCCCGAAGTAGTGGTTTTAATGTCGGCGGAGTGGTTTCAACCCTGATGCACTGGTTTTAGGCTCGGCGGCGTGGTTTTGGCTCTGACGGAGTTGTTTTGGCCCCGGCGGAGTGGTTTGAGCCTCGATGAAGTGGTTTTAGGCTTGGCGCAGTGGTTTTTATGTCGGCGGAGTGGTTTTGGCCCTGGTGGAGTGGTTTTCGGCTTGACGCAGTGCTTTTCAGCCTGACGGAGCAGTTTCCGCCCCAGCACTGTGGTTTCCGCCCTAACGGAGTGGTTATAGGCTCGGCGGAGGGGTTCCAGCCCTGACGGAATGGTTTTAGGCTTGATGGAGTGGTTTCAAGGTCAGCGGAGTGGTTTCGGCCCCGACGGAGGGGTTTTAGGCTCAGCAGAGTGGCTTCCGCCCTGACAGAGTAGTTGTAGGCTCGGCGGAGTGGTTTTCAGCCTGACGGAGTGGTTTTAGCCTCGGCGGAGTGGTTTTAATGTCGACGGGGTAGTTTTAGGCTTGGCGGAGTGGTTTTTATGTCGGCGGAGTGGTTTTGGCCCTGGTGGAGTGGTTTTAGGCTTGACGCAGTGCTTTTCAGCCTGACGGAGCAGTTTCCGCCCCAGCACAGTGGTTTCAGCCCCGACGGAGGGGTTTTAATGTCAGCGGAGTGGTTCCAGCCCTGACGGAATGGTTTTAATGTCAGCGGAGTGGTTTCGGCCCTGGCGGAGTGGTTTCGGCCCCGACGCAGTGGTTTCAGGCTTGGCGGAGTGGTTTCAGCCCCGACAGAGTGCTTTTCGGCTTCACGGAGGGGTTTCAGCCCCGACAGAGCGGTTTCAGCACTGGTGGAGTGGTTTTGGCCCCGACGGAGTTGTTTTAGGCTCGGCAGAGTGGTTTCAGGCCCGACGCAGTGGTTCTTGGCTTGATGGAGTGGTTTTAAGGTCAGCCGAGTGCTTTTGGCCCTGGTGGAGTGGTTTCAGCCCCGACGGAGTGGTTTTGGTCCTGGCACAGTGGTTTCAGCCCTGATGGAGTGGTTTTCGGCTCGGCGGAGTCGTTTCAGCCCCGACGGAGTGGTTTTCGGCCTGATGGAGTGGTTTTCAGCTCGGCGGAGTCGTTTCAGCCCCGACGGAGTGGTTTTCGGCCTGATGCAGTGGTTTTAGGCTTGGTGGAGCGGTTTCAGCCCTGACGCTCTGCTTTTAGGCTCGGCGGCGTGGTTTTGGCCCTGACGGATTTGTTTTGGCCCTGACAGAGTGGTTTCAGCCCCGACGGAGAGATTTCCGGCTTGGCGGAGTGGTTTCAGCCCCGACGCAGTGGTTTTGGCCCCAACACAGTGGTTTCAGCCCCGACGGAGTGGATTTGGTCCTGGCACAGTGGTTACAGCCCCGACGCAGTGGTTTTAGGCTCGGCGGAGTGGTTTCTGCCCCGACGCAGTGGTTTTAGGCTTGATGGAGTGGTTTCAGCCCCGACGGAGGGGTTTTAGGCTTGGCGCAGTGGTGTTAATGTCGGCGGAGTGGTTTTGGCCCTGGTGGAGTGGTTTCAGCCCCGACGCAGTGGTTTTAGGCTTGGTGGAGTGGTTTCAGCCCCGACGGAGGGGTTTTAGGCTTGATGGAGTGGTTTCAGCCCCGACGCAGTGGTTTTGGCCCTGGCGGAGTGGTTTCAGCCCCGATGCAGTGGTTTCAGCCCCGACGGAGTAGTTTCTGCCCCGACGGAGTGGTTTTAGGCTCGGCAGAGTGGTTTCAGCCCCGACAGAGTGGTTTTAGGCTCGGCGGAGTGGTTTCAGCCCCGACGCAGTGGTTTTAGGCTTGATGGAGTGGTTTCTGCCCCGACGGAGGGGTTTTAGGCTTGATGGAGTGGTTTCAGCCCCGACGGAGGGGTTTTAGGCTTGATGGAGTGGTTTCAGCCCCGACAGAGTGGTTTCAGCCCCGACGGAGGGGTTTTAGGCTCGGCGGAGTGGTTTCAGCCCCGACGGAGTGGTTTTCGCCCCGGCGGAGCGGTTTCGGCCCCGGCGGAGGGGTTTTAGGCTTGGCGCAGTGGTGTTAATGTCGGCGGAGTGGTTTTGGCCCTGGTGGAGTGGTTTCAGCCCCGACGCAGTGGTTTTAGGCTTGGTGGAGTGGTTTCAGCCCCGACGGAGGGGTTTTAGGCTTGATGGAGTGGTTTCAGCCCCGACGCAGTGGTTTTGGCCCTGGCGGAGTGGTTTCAGCCCCGATGCAGTGGTTTCAGCCCCGATTGAGTAGTTTCTGCCCCGACGGAGTGGTTTTAGGCTCGGCAGAGTGGTTTCAGCCCCGACAGAGTGGTTTAAGGCTCGGCGGAGTGGTTTCAGCCCCGACGCAGTGGTTTTAGGCTTGATGGAGTGGTTTCTGCCCCGACGGAGGGGTTTTAGGCTTGATGGAGTGGTTTCAGCCCCGACGGAGGGGTTTTAGGCTTGATGGAGTGGTTTCAGCCCCGACAGAGTGGTTTCAGCCCCGACGGAGGGGTTTTAGGCTCAGCGGAGTGGCTTCCACCCTGACAGAGTGGTTGTAGGCTCGGCGGAGTGGTTTTAGTGTCGGCGGAGTGGTTTTAGGCTTGGCGGAGTGGTTTTTATGTCGGCGGAGTGGTTTTGGCCCTGGTGGAGTGGTTTTAGGTTTGACGCAGTGCTTTTCAGCCTGACGGAGCAGTTTCCGCCCCAGCACAGTGGTTTCAGCCCCGACGGAGGGGTTTTAATGTCAGCGGAGTGGTTCCAGCCCTGACGGAATGGTTTTAATGTCAGCGGAGTGGTTTCGGCCCTGGCGCATTGGTTTTGGCCCTGGCGGAGTGGTTTCAACCCCGACAGAGTGCTTTTCGGCTTCACGGAGGGGTTTCAGCCCCGACAGAGCGGTTTCAGCACTGGTGGAGTGGTTTTGGCCCCGACGGAGTTGTTTCAGGCTCGGCGGAGTGGTTTTGGCCCCGACGGAGTTGTTTCAGGCTCGGCGGAGTGGTTTTGGCCCCGACGGAGTTGTTTCAGGCTCGGCGGAGTTGTTTCAGGCCTGACGCAGTGGTTTCAGCCCCGATGGAGTGGTTTTGGCCCTGGCGGAGTGGTTTCAGCCCCGACGCAGTGGTTTTGGCCCTGGCGGAGTGGTTTTAGGCTAGGCCGAGTGGTTTCAGCCCTGACGCAGTGGTTTCAGGCTTGGCGCAGTGGTTTCAGCACTGATGGAGTGGTTTTGGCTCTGACGGAGTTGTTTTGGGCCTGACGCACTAGTTTCAGCCCCGACGCAGTGGTTTTAGGCTTGATGGAGTGGTTTAGCCCCGACGGAGGGGTTTTAGGCTTGATGGAGTGGTTTCAGCCCCGACGCAGTGGTTTTGGTCCTGGCACAGTGGTTTCAGCCCCGACGCAGTGGTTCTTGGCTTGATGGAGTGGTTTTAAGGTCAGCCGAGTGCTTTTGGCCCTGGTGGAGTGGTTTCAGCCCCGACAGAGTGGTTTTGGTCCTGGCACAGTGGTTTCAGCCCTGATGGAGTGGTTTTCGGCTCGGCGGAGTCGTTTCAGCCCCGACGCAGTGGTTTTCGGCCTGATGGAGTGGTTTTCAGCTCGGCGGAGTCGTTTCAGCCCCGACGGAGTGGTTTTCGGCCTGATGCAGTGGTTTTAGGCTTGGTGGAGCGGTTTCAGCCCTGACGCTCTGCTTTTAGGCTCGGCGGCGTGGTTTTGGCCCTGACGGATTTGTTTTGGCCCTGACAGAGTGGTTTCAGCCCCGACGGAGAGATTTCCGGCTTGGCGGAGTGGTTTCAGCCCCGACGCAGTGGTTTTGGCCCCAACACAGTGGTTTCAGCCCCGACGGAGTGGATTTGGTCCTGGCACAGTGGTTACAGCCCCGACGGAGTGGTTTTAGGCTCGGCGGAGTGGTTTCTGCCCCGACGCAGTGGTTTTAGGCTTGATGGAGTGGTTTCAGCCCCGACGGAGGGGTTTTAGGCTTGGCGCAGTGGTGTTAATGTCGGCGGAGTGGTTTTGGCCCTGGTGGAGTGGTTTCAGCCCCGACGCAGTGGTTTTAGGCTTGGTGGAGTGGTTTCAGCCCCGACGGAGGGGTTTTAGGCTTGGCGGAGTGGTTTCAGCCCCGACGGAGGGGTTTTAGGCTTGGCGGAGTGGTTTCAGCCCCGACGGAGGGGTTTTAGGCTTGATGGAGTGGTTTCAGCCCCGACGCAGTGGTTTTGGCCCTGGCGGAGTGGTTTCAGCCCCGATGCAGTGGTTTCAGCCCCGACGGAGTAGTTTCAGCCCCGACGGAGTAGTTTCAGCCCCGACGGAGTAGTTTCTGCCCCGACGGAGTGGTTTTAGGCTCGGCAGAGTGGTTTCAGCCCCGACAGAGTGGTTTTAGGCTCGGCGGAGTGGTTTCAGCCCCGACGCAGTGGTTTTAGGCTTGATGGAGTGGTTTCTGCCCCGACGGAGGGGTTTTAGGCTTGATGGAGTGGTTTCAGCCCCGACGGAGGGGTTTTAGGCTTGATGGAGTGGTTTCAGCCCCGACAGAGTGGTTTCAGCCCCGACGGAGGGGTTTTAGGCTCGGCGCAGTGGTTTCAGCCCCGACGCAGTGGTTTTCGCCCCGGCGGAGCGGTTTCGGCCCCGGCAGAGCGGTTTCGGCCCCGGCGGAGGGGTTTTAGGCTCAGCGGAGTGGCTTCCGCCCTGACAGAGTGGTTGTAGGCTCGGCGGAGTGGTTTTAGTGTCAGCGGAGTGGTTTTAGGCTTGGCGGAGTGGTTTTTATGTCGGCGGAGTGGTTTTGGCCCTGGTGGAGTGGTTTTAGGTTTGACGCAGTGCTTTTCAGCCTGACGGAGCAGTTTCCGCCCCAGCACAGTGGTTTCAGCCCCGACGGAGGGGTTTTAATGTCAGCGGAGTGGTTCCAGCCCTGACGGAATGGTTTTAATGTCAGCGGAGTGGTTTCGGCCCTGGCGCATTGGTTTTGGCCCTGGCGGAGTGGTTTCAACCCCGACAGAGTGCTTTTCGGCTTCACGGAGGGGTTTCAGCCCCGACAGAGCGGTTTCAGCACTGGTGGAGTGGTTTTGGCCCCGACGGAGTTGTTTCAGGCTCGGCGGAGTGGTTTTGGCCCCGACGGAGTTGTTTCAGGCTCGGCGGAGTGGTTTTGGCCCCGACGGAGTTGTTTCAGGCTCGGCGGAGTTGTTTCAGGCCTGACGCAGTGGTTTCAGCCCCGACGCAGTGGTTTTGGCCCTGGCGGAGTGGTTTCAGCCCCGACGCAGTGGTTTTGGCCCTGGCGGAGTGGTTTTAGGCTAGGCCAAGTGGTTTCAGCCCTGACGCAGTGGTTTCAGGCTTGGCGCAGTGGTTTCAGCACTGATGGAGTGGTTTTGGCTCTGACGGAGTTGTTTTGGGCCTGACGCACTAGTTTCAGCCCCGACGCAGTGGTTTTAGGCTTGATGGAGTGGTTTAGCCCCGACGGAGGGGTTTTAGGCTTGATGGAGTGGTTTCAGCCCCGACGCAGTGGTTTTGGTCCTGGCACAGTGGTTTCAGGCCCGACGCAGTGGTTCTTGGCTTGATGGAGTGGTTTTAAGGTCAGCCGAGTGCTTTTGGCCCTGGTGGAGTGGTTTCAGCCCCGACAGAGTGGTTTTGGTCCTGGCACAGTGGTTTCAGCCCTGATGGAGTGGTTTTCGGCTCGGCGGAGTCGTTTCAGCCCCGACGGAGTGGTTTTCGGCCTGATGGAGTGGTTTTCAGCTCGGCGGAGTCGTTTCAGCCCCGACGGAGTGGTTTTCGGCCTGATGCAGTGGTTTTAGGCTTGGTGGAGCGGTTTCAGCCCTGACGCTCTGCTTTTAGGCTCGGCGGCGTGGTTTTGGCCCTGACGGATTTGTTTTGGCCCTGACAGAGTGGTTTCAGCCCCGACGGAGAGATTTCCGGCTTGGCGGAGTGGTTTCAGCCCCGACGCAGTGGTTTTGGCCCCAACACAGTGGTTTCAGCCCCGACAGAGTGGATTTGGTCCTGGCACAGTGGTTACAGCCCCGACGGAGTGGTTTTAGGCTCGGCGGAGTGGTTTCTGCCCCGACGCAGTGGTTTTAGGCTTGATGGAGTGGTTTCAGCCCCGACGGAGGGGTTTTAGGCTTGGCGCAGTGGTGTTAATGTCGGCGGAGTGGTTTTGGCCCTGGTGGAGTGGTTTCAGCCCCGACGCAGTGGTTTTAGGCTTGGTGGAGTGGTTTCAGCCCCGACGGAGGGGTTTTAGGCTTGGCGGAGTGGTTTCAGCCCCGACGCAGTGGTTTCAGCCCCGACGGAGTAGTTTCAGCCCCGACGGAGTAGTTTCAGCCCCGACGGAGTAGTTTCAGCCCCGACGGAGTAGTTTCAGCCCCGACGGAGTAGTTTCTGCCCCGACGGAGTGGTTTTAGGCTCGGCAGAGTGGTTTCAGCCCCGACAGAGTGGTTTTAGGCTCGGCGGAGTGGTTTCAGCCCCGACGCAGTGGTTTTAGGCTTGATGGAGTGGTTTCTGCCCCGACGGAGGGGTTTTAGGCTTGATGGAGTGGTTTCAGCCCCGACGGAGGGGTTTTAGGCTTGATGGAGTGGTTTCAGCCCCGACAGAGTGGTTTCAGCCCCGACGGAGGGGTTTTAGGCTCGGCGCAGTGGTTTCAGCCCCGACGCAGTGGTTTTCGCCCCGGCGGAGCGGTTTCGGCCCCGGCAGAGCGGTTTCGGCCCCGGCGGAGGGGTTTTAGGCTCAGCGGAGTGGCTTCCGCCCTGACAGAGTGGTTGTAGGCTCGGCGGAGTGGTTTTCAGCCTGACGGAATGGTTTTAGCCTCGGCGGAGTGGTTTTAGTGTCGGCGGAGTGGTTTTAGGCTTGGCGGAGTGGTTTTTATGTCGGCGGAGTGGTTTTAGGTTTGACGCAGTGCTTTTCAGCCTGACGGAGCAGTTTCCGCCCCAGCACAGTGGTTTCAGCCCCGACGGAGGGGTTTTAATGTCAGCGGAGTGGTTCCAGCCCTGACGGAATGGTTTTAATGTCAGCGGAGTGGTTTCGGCCCTGGCGCATTGGTTTTGGCCCTGGCGGAGTGGTTTCAACCCCGACAGAGTGCTTTTCGGCTTCACGGAGGGGTTTCAGCCCCGACAGAGCGGTTTCAGCACTGGTGGAGTGGTTTTGGCCCCGACGGAGTTGTTTCAGGCTCGGCGGAGTGGTTTTGGCCCCGACGGAGTTGTTTCAGGCTCGGCGGAGTGGTTTTGGCCCCGACGGAGTTGTTTCAGGCTCGGCGGAGTTGTTTCAGGCCTGACGCAGTGGTTTCAGCCCCGACGCAGTGGTTTCAGCCCCGACGCAGTGGTTTTGGCCCTGGCGGAGTGGTTTCAGCCCCGACGCAGTGGTTTTGGCCCTGGCGGAGTGGTTTTAGGCTAGGCCGAGTGGTTTCAGCCCTGACGCAGTGGTTTCAGGCTTGGCGCAGTGGTTTCAGCACTGATGGAGTGGTTTTGGCTCTGACGGAGTTGTTTTGGGCCTGACGCACTAGTTTCAGCCCCGACGCAGTGGTTTTAGGCTTGATGGAGTGGTTTAGCCCCGACGGAGGGGTTTTAGGCTTGATGGAGTGGTTTCAGCCCCGACACAGTGGTTTTGGTCCTGGCACAGTGGTTTCAGCCCCGACGCAGTGGTTTTGGCCCTGGCACAGTGGTTTCAGCCCCGACGCACTGGTTTTGGCCCTGGCGCAGTGGTTTCTGCCCCGACGCAGTGCTTTTAGGCTTCACGGAGCGGTTTCAGCCCTGACGCACTGCTTTTTGCCTCGGCGGAGCGGTTTCAGCCCTGACGCAGTGGTTTTCGGCTCGGCGGAGTGGTTTTCCACCTGACGCAGTGGTTTTCGGCTTGGCGGAGTGGTTTCAGCCCTGACCCACTGCTTTTAGGCTCAGCGGAGTGGTTTTCCACCTGACGCAGTGGTTTTCGGCTTGGCGGAGTGGTTTTGTCCCTGGCGCAGTGGTTTCAGCCCTGACGCAGTGGTTTTGGCCCTGGCGGAGTGGTTTCAGCCCTGACGGAGTGGTTTTAGGCTCGGCCGAGTGGTTTCAGCCCTGACGCACTGCTTTTCGCCTCGGCGGAGCGGTTTCAGCCCCGACGGAGTGGTTTTCGCCTCAGCGGAGTGTTTTTCGGCTTGGCGGAGTGGTTTCAGCCCTGACGCACTGCTTTTAGGCTTGGCGGAGTGGTTTTAGGCTTGGCAGAGTGGTTTTGGCCCTGGCGGAGTGGTTTCAGCCCCGACGCAGTGGTTTTGGCCCTGGCGGAGTGGTTTTAGGCTCGGCGGAGTGGTTTCAGCCCCGGCGGAGTGGCTTCTGCCCTGACGCAGTGGTTTCAGGCTCGGCGGAGTGGTTTTCAGCCTGACGGAGCAGTTTCAGCCCCGACGCAGTGCTTTTAGGCTCGGCGGAGTGGTTTTAAGGTCAGCCGAGTGGTTTTGGCCCTGGCGGAGTGGTTTCAGCCCCGACGCAGTGGTTTCAGGCTTGGCGCAGTGGTTTCAGCACTGGTGGAGTGGTTTTGGCCCTGATGGAGTTGTTTTGGGCCTGACGCAGTGGTTTCAGCCCTGACGCAGTGGTTTTAGGCTTGATGGAGTGGTTCCAGCCCCGACGCAGTGGTTTTGGCCCTGGCGGAGTGGTTTCCCCCCTGACACAGTGGTTTTAGGCTTGGCGGAGTGGTTTCTGCCCTGACGCAGTGGTTTTCGGCTTGGCGGAGTGGTTCCAGCCCCGACGGAGTGCTTTTCGCCTTGGCGGAGTTGTTTGAGGCCCAACGCAGTGGTTTCAGGCTTGGCGCAGTGGTTTCAGCACTGGTGGAGTGGTTTTGGCCCCGACGGAGTTGTTTCAGGCTCGGCGGAGTTGTTTCAACCCTGACGCAGTGGTTTCAGCCCCGACGCAGTGGTTCTGGCCCCGGCGGAGTGGTTTCAGCCCCGACGCAGTGGTTTTGGCCCTGGCGGAGTGGTTTCAGCCCCGACGCAGTGGTTTTGGCCCTGGCGGAGTGGTTTTGGCCTCGGCGGAGTGGTTTTGGCCCTGGCGGAGTGGTTTTGGCCCTGGCGGAGTGGTTTTGGCCTCGGCGGAGTGGTTTCAGGCCTGGCGGAGTGGTTTCAGGCCTGGCGGAGTGGTTTCAGGCCTGGCGGAGTGGTTTCAGGCCTGGCGGAGTGGTTTCAGCACTGGTGGAGTGGTTTTGGCCCTTACGGAGTTGTTTTGGGCCTGACGCACTAGTTTCAGCCCCGACGGAGGGGTTTTAGGCTTGATGGAGTGGTTTCAGCCCCGACGCAGTGGTTTTGGCCCTGGCGGAGTGGTTTCAGCAACGATGCACTGGTTCTGGCCCTGGCAGAGTGGTTTCAACTCCGACGCTGTGCTTTTAGGCTCGGCGGAGTGGTTTTAAGGTCAGACGAGTGGTTTTGGCCCAGGCGGAGTGGTTTCAGCCCCGACGCAGTGGTTTTCGGCTTGGTGGAGTGGTTTTAGGCTTGGCAGAGTGGTTTCAGCCCCGATGCAGTGCTTTTAGGCTCGGCGGAGTGGTTTTAAGGTCAGACGAGTGGTTTTGGCCCTGACGCAGTAGTTTCAGCCCCGACGCAGTGGTTTTAGGCTTGATGGAGTGGTTTCAGCCCCGACGGAGCGGTTTCAGCACTGGTGGAGTGGTTTTGGCCCCGACGGAGTTGTTTCAGGCTCGGCGGAGTGGTTTTGGCCCCGACGGGGTTGTTTCAGGCTCGGCGGAGTGGTTTTGGCCCCGACGGAGTTGTTTCAGGCTCGGCGGAGTTGTTTCAGGCCTGACGCAGTGGTTTCAGCCCCGACGCAGTGGTTTTGGCCCTGGCGGAGTGGTTTCAGCCCCGACGCAGTGGTTTTGGCCCTGGCGGAGTGGTTTCAGCCCTGACGCAGTGGTTTCAGGCTTGGCGCAGTGGTTTCAGCACTGATGGAGTGGTTTTGGCTCTGACGGAGTTGTTTTGGGCCTGACGCACTAGTTTCAGCCCCGACGCAGTGGTTTTAGGCTTGATGGAGTGGTTTAGCCCCGACGGAGGGGTTTTAGGCTTGATGGAGTGGTTTCAGCCCCGACGCAGTGGTTTTGGTCCTGGCACAGTGGTTTCAGGCCCGACGCAGTGGTTCTTGGCTTGATGGAGTGGTTTTAAGGTCAGCCGAGTGCTTTTGGCCCTGGTGGAGTGGTTTCAGCCCTGACGGAGTGGTTTTGGTCCTGGCACAGTGGTTTCAGCCCTGATGGAGTGGTTTTCGGCTCGGCGGAGTCGTTTCAGCCCCGACGGAGTGGTTTTCGGCCTGATGGAGTGGTTTTCAGCTCGGCGGAGTCGTTTCAGCCCCGACGGAGTGGTTTTCGGCCTGATGCAGTGGTTTTAGGCTTGGTGGAGCGGTTTCAGCCCTGACGCTCTGCTTTTAGGCTCGGCGGCGTGGTTTTGGCCCTGACGGATTTGTTTTGGCCCTGACAGAGTGGTTTCAGCCCCGACGGAGAGATTTCCGGCTTGGCGGAGTGGTTTCAGCCCCGACGCAGTGGTTTTGGCCCCAACACAGTGGTTTCAGCCCCGACGGAGTGGATTTGGTCCTGGCACAGTGGTTACAGCCCCGACGCAGTGGTTTTAGGCTCGGCGGAGTGGTTTCTGCCCCGACGCAGTGGTTTTAGGCTTGATGGAGTGGTTTCAGCCCCGACGGAGGGGTTTTAGGCTTGGCGCAGTGGTGTTAATGTCGGCGGAGTGGTTTTGGCCCTGGTGGAGTGGTTTCAGCCCCGACGCAGTGGTTTTAGGCTTGGTGGAGTGGTTTCAGCCCCGACGGAGGGGTTTTAGGCTTGGCGGAGTGGTTTCAGCCCCGACGGAGGGGTTTTAGGCTTGGCGGAGTGGTTTCTGCCCCGACGGAGGGGTTTTAGGCTTGATGGAGTGGTTTCAGCCCCGACGCAGTGGTTTTGGCCCTGGCGGAGTGGTTTCAGCCCCGATGCAGTGGTTTCAGCCCCGACGGAGTAGTTTCAGCCCCGACGGAGTAGTTTCTGCCCCGACGGAGTAGTTTTAGGCTCGGCAGAGTGGTTTCAGCCCCGACAGAGTGGTTTTAGGCTCGGCGGAGTGGTTTCAGCCCCGACGCAGTGGTTTTAGGCTTGATGGAGTGGTTTCAGCCCCGACGGAGGGGTTTTAGGCTTGATGGAGTGGTTTCAGCCCCGACGGAGGGGTTTTAGGCTTGATGGAGTGGTTTCAGCCCCGACAGAGTGGTTTCAGCCCCGACGGAGGGGTTTTAGGCTCGGCGCAGTGGTTTCAGCCCCGACGCAGTGGTTTTCGCCCCGGCGGAGCGGTTTCGGCCCCGGCGGAGGGGTTTTAGGCTCAGCGGAGTGGCTTGCACCCTGACAGAGTGGTTGTAGGCTCGGCGGAGTGGTTTTCAGCCTGACGGAGTGGTTTTAGCCTCGGCGGAGTGGTTTTAGTGTCGGCGGAGTGGTTTTGGCCCTGGTGGAGTGGTTTTCGGCCTGACGCAATGCTTTTCAGCCTGACGGAGCAGTTTCCGCCCCAGCACAGTGGTTTCAGCCCCGACGGAGGGGTTTTAATGTCAGCGGAGTGGTTCCAGCCCTGACGGAATGGTTTTAATGTCAGCGGAATGGTTTCGGCCCTGGCGCATTGGTTTTGGCCCTGGCGGAGTGGTTTCAACCCCGACAGAGTGCTTTTCGGCTTCACGGAGGGGTTTCAGCCCCGACAGAGCGGTTTCAGCACTGGTGGAGTGGTTTTGGCCCCGACGGAGTTGTTTCAGGCTCGGCGGAGTGGTTTTGGCCCCGACGGAGTTGTTTCAGGCTCGGCGGAGTGGTTTTGGCCCCGACGGAGTTGTTTCAGGCTCGGCGGAGTTGTTTCAGGCCTGACGCAGTGGTTTCAGCCCCGACGCAGTGGTTTTGGCCCTGGCGGAGTGGTTTCAGCCCCGACGCAGTGGTTTTGGCCCTGGCGGAGTGGTTTTAGGCTAGGCCGAGTGGTTTCAGCCCTGACGCAGTGGTTTCAGGCTTGGCGCAGTGGTTTCAGCACTGATGGAGTGGTTTTGGCTCTGACGGAGTTGTTTTGGGCCTGACGCACTAGTTTCAGCCCCGACGCAGTGGTTTTAGGCTTGATGGAGTGGTTTCAGCCCCGACGGAGGAGTTTTAGGCTTGATGGAGTGGTTTCAGCCCCGACGCAGTGGTTTTGGTCCTGGCACAGTGGTTTCAGCCCCGACGCAGTGGTTTTGGCCCTGGCACAGTGGTTTCAGCCCCGACGCACTGGTTTTGGCCCTGGCGCAGTGGTTTCTGCCCCGACGCAGTGCTTTTAGGCTTCACGGAGCGGTTTCAGCCCTGACGCACTGCTTTTTGCCTCGGCGGAGCGGTTTCAGCCCTGACGCAGTGGTTTTCGGCTCGGCGGAGTGGTTTTCCACCTGACGCAGTGGTTTTCGGCTTGGCGGAGTGGTTTCAGCCCTGACCCACTGCTTTTAGGCTCAGCGGAGTGGTTTTCCACCTGACGCAGTGGTTTTCGGCTTGGCGGAGTGGTTCCAGCCCCGACGGAGTGCTTTTCGCCTTGGCGGAGTTGTTTGAGGCCCAACGCAGTGGTTTCAGGCTTGGCGCAGTGGTTTCAGCACTGGTGGAGTGGTTTTGGCCCCGACGGAGTTGTTTCAGGCTCGGCGGAGTTGTTTCAACCCTGACGCAGTGGTTTCAGCCCCGACGCAGTGGTTCTGGCCCCGGCGGAGTGGTTTCAGCCCCGACGCAGTGGTTTTGGCCCTGGCGGAGTGGTTTCAGCCCCGACGCAGTGGTTTTGGCCCTGGCGGAGTGGTTTTGGCCTCGGCGGAGTGGTTTTGGCCCTGGCGGAGTGGTTTTGGCCCTGGCGGAGTGGTTTTGGCCTCGGCGGAGTGGTTTCAGGCCTGGCGGAGTGGTTTCAGGCCTGGCGGAGTGGTTTCAGGCCTGGCGGAGTGGTTTCAGGCCTGGCGGAGTGGTTTCAGCACTGGTGGAGTGGTTTTGGCCCTTACGGAGTTGTTTTGGGCCTGACGCACTAGTTTCAGCCCCGACGGAGGGGTTTTAGGCTTGATGGAGTGGTTTCAGCCCCGACGCAGTGGTTTTGGCCCTGGCGGAGTGGTTTCAGCAACGATGCACTGGTTCTGGCCCTGGCAGAGTGGTTTCAACTCCGACGCTGTGCTTTTAGGCTCGGCGGAGTGGTTTTAAGGTCAGACGAGTGGTTTTGGCCCAGGCGGAGTGGTTTCAGCCCCGACGCAGTGGTTTTCGGCTTGGTGGAGTGGTTTTAGGCTTGGCAGAGTGGTTTCAGCCCCGATGCAGTGCTTTTAGGCTCGGCGGAGTGGTTTTAAGGTCAGACGAGTGGTTTTGGCCCTGACGCAGTAGTTTCAGCCCCGACGCAGTGGTTTTAGGCTTGATGGAGTGGTTTCAGCCCCGACGGAGCGGTTTCAGCACTGGTGGAGTGGTTTTGGCCCCGACGGAGTTGTTTCAGGCTCGGCGGAGTGGTTTTGGCCCCGACGGGGTTGTTTCAGGCTCGGCGGAGTGGTTTTGGCCCCGACGGAGTTGTTTCAGGCTCGGCGGAGTTGTTTCAGGCCTGACGCAGTGGTTTCAGCCCCGACGCAGTGGTTTTGGCCCTGGCGGAGTGGTTTCAGCCCCGACGCAGTGGTTTTGGCCCTGGCGGAGTGGTTTCAGCCCTGACGCAGTGGTTTCAGGCTTGGCGCAGTGGTTTCAGCACTGATGGAGTGGTTTTGGCTCTGACGGAGTTGTTTTGGGCCTGACGCACTAGTTTCAGCCCCGACGCAGTGGTTTTAGGCTTGATGGAGTGGTTTAGCCCCGACGGAGGGGTTTTAGGCTTGATGGAGTGGTTTCAGCCCCGACGCAGTGGTTTTGGTCCTGGCACAGTGGTTTCAGGCCCGACGCAGTGGTTCTTGGCTTGATGGAGTGGTTTTAAGGTCAGCCGAGTGCTTTTGGCCCTGGTGGAGTGGTTTCAGCCCTGACGGAGTGGTTTTGGTCCTGGCACAGTGGTTTCAGCCCTGATGGAGTGGTTTTCGGCTCGGCGGAGTCGTTTCAGCCCCGACGGAGTGGTTTTCGGCCTGATGGAGTGGTTTTCAGCTCGGCGGAGTCGTTTCAGCCCCGACGGAGTGGTTTTCGGCCTGATGCAGTGGTTTTAGGCTTGGTGGAGCGGTTTCAGCCCTGACGCTCTGCTTTTAGGCTCGGCGGCGTGGTTTTGGCCCTGACGGATTTGTTTTGGCCCTGACAGAGTGGTTTCAGCCCCGACGGAGAGATTTCCGGCTTGGCGGAGTGGTTTCAGCCCCGACGCAGTGGTTTTGGCCCCAACACAGTGGTTTCAGCCCCGACGGAGTGGATTTGGTCCTGGCACAGTGGTTACAGCCCCGACGCAGTGGTTTTAGGCTCGGCGGAGTGGTTTCTGCCCCGACGCAGTGGTTTTAGGCTTGATGGAGTGGTTTCAGCCCCGACGGAGGGGTTTTAGGCTTGGCGCAGTGGTGTTAATGTCGGCGGAGTGGTTTTGGCCCTGGTGGAGTGGTTTCAGCCCCGACGCAGTGGTTTTAGGCTTGGTGGAGTGGTTTCAGCCCCGACGGAGGGGTTTTAGGCTTGGCGGAGTGGTTTCAGCCCCGACGGAGGGGTTTTAGGCTTGGCGGAGTGGTTTCTGCCCCGACGGAGGGGTTTTAGGCTTGATGGAGTGGTTTCAGCCCCGACGCAGTGGTTTTGGCCCTGGCGGAGTGGTTTCAGCCCCGATGCAGTGGTTTCAGCCCCGACGGAGTAGTTTCAGCCCCGACGGAGTAGTTTCTGCCCCGACGGAGTAGTTTTAGGCTCGGCAGAGTGGTTTCAGCCCCGACAGAGTGGTTTTAGGCTCGGCGGAGTGGTTTCAGCCCCGACGCAGTGGTTTTAGGCTTGATGGAGTGGTTTCAGCCCCGACGGAGGGGTTTTAGGCTTGATGGAGTGGTTTCAGCCCCGACGGAGGGGTTTTAGGCTTGATGGAGTGGTTTCAGCCCCGACAGAGTGGTTTCAGCCCCGACGGAGGGGTTTTAGGCTCGGCGCAGTGGTTTCAGCCCCGACGCAGTGGTTTTCGCCCCGGCGGAGCGGTTTCGGCCCCGGCGGAGGGGTTTTAGGCTCAGCGGAGTGGCTTGCACCCTGACAGAGTGGTTGTAGGCTCGGCGGAGTGGTTTTCAGCCTGACGGAGTGGTTTTAGCCTCGGCGGAGTGGTTTTAGTGTCGGCGGAGTGGTTTTGGCCCTGGTGGAGTGGTTTTCGGCCTGACGCAATGCTTTTCAGCCTGACGGAGCAGTTTCCGCCCCAGCACAGTGGTTTCAGCCCCGACGGAGGGGTTTTAATGTCAGCGGAGTGGTTCCAGCCCTGACGGAATGGTTTTAATGTCAGCGGAATGGTTTCGGCCCTGGCGCATTGGTTTTGGCCCTGGCGGAGTGGTTTCAACCCCGACAGAGTGCTTTTCGGCTTCACGGAGGGGTTTCAGCCCCGACAGAGCGGTTTCAGCACTGGTGGAGTGGTTTTGGCCCCGACGGAGTTGTTTCAGGCTCGGCGGAGTGGTTTTGGCCCCGACGGAGTTGTTTCAGGCTCGGCGGAGTGGTTTTGGCCCCGACGGAGTTGTTTCAGGCTCGGCGGAGTTGTTTCAGGCCTGACGCAGTGGTTTCAGCCCCGACGCAGTGGTTTTGGCCCTGGCGGAGTGGTTTCAGCCCCGACGCAGTGGTTTTGGCCCTGGCGGAGTGGTTTTAGGCTAGGCCGAGTGGTTTCAGCCCTGACGCAGTGGTTTCAGGCTTGGCGCAGTGGTTTCAGCACTGATGGAGTGGTTTTGGCTCTGACGGAGTTGTTTTGGGCCTGACGCACTAGTTTCAGCCCCGACGCAGTGGTTTTAGGCTTGATGGAGTGGTTTCAGCCCCGACGGAGGAGTTTTAGGCTTGATGGAGTGGTTTCAGCCCCGACGCAGTGGTTTTGGTCCTGGCACAGTGGTTTCAGCCCCGACGCAGTGGTTTTGGCCCTGGCACAGTGGTTTCAGCCCCGACGCACTGGTTTTGGCCCTGGCGCAGTGGTTTCTGCCCCGACGCAGTGCTTTTAGGCTTCACGGAGCGGTTTCAGCCCTGACGCACTGCTTTTTGCCTCGGCGGAGCGGTTTCAGCCCTGACGCAGTGGTTTTCGGCTCGGCGGAGTGGTTTTCCACCTGACGCAGTGGTTTTCGGCTTGGCGGAGTGGTTTCAGCCCTGACCCACTGCTTTTAGGCTCAGCGGAGTGGTTTTCCACCTGACGCAGTGGTTTTCGGCTTGGCGGAGTGGTTTTGTCCCTGGCGCAGTGGTTTCAGCCCTGACGCAGTGGTTTTGGCCCTGGCGGAGTGGTTTCAGCCCTGACGGAGTGGTTTTAGGCTCGGCCGAGTGGTTTCAGCCCTGACGCACTGCTTTTCGCCTCGGCGGAGCGGTTTCAGCCCCGACGGAGCGGTTTCAGCCCCGACGGAGTGGTTTTCGGCTTGGCAGAGTGGTTTCAGCCCTGACGCACTGCTTTTAGGCTTGGCGGAGTGGTTTTAGGCTTGGCAGAGTGGTTTTGGCCCTGGCGGAGTGGTTTCAGCCCCGACGCAGTGGTTTTGGCTCTGGCGGAGTGGTTTTAGGCTCGGCGGAGTGGTTTCAGCCCCGGCGGAGTGGCTTCTGCCCTGACGCAGTGGTTTCAGGCTCGGCGGAGTGGTTTTCAGCCTGACGGAGCAGTTTCAGCCCCGACGCAGTGCTTTTAGGCTCGGCGGAGTGGTTTTAAGGTCAGCCGAGTGGTTTTGGCCCTGGCGGAGTGGTTTCAGCCCCGACGCAGTGGTTTCAGGCTTGGCGCAGTGGTTTCAGCACTGGTGGAGTGGTTTTGGCCCTGATGGAGTTGTTTTGGGCCTGACGCAGTGGTTTCAGCCCTGACGCAGTGGTTTTAGGCTTGATGGAGTGGTTCCAGCCCCGACGCAGTGGTTTTGGCCCTGGCGGAGTGGTTTCCCCCCTGACACAGTGGTTTTAGGCTTGGCGGAGTGGTTTCTGCCCTGACGCAGTGGTTTTCGGCTTGGCGGAGTGGTTCCAGCCCCGACGGAGTGCTTTTCGCCTTGGCGGAGTTGTTTGAGGCCCAACGCAGTGGTTTCAGGCTTGGCGCAGTGGTTTCAGCACTGGTGGAGTGGTTTTGGCCCCGACGGAGTTGTTTCAGGCTCGGCGGAGTTGTTTCAACCCTGACGCAGTGGTTTCAGCCCCGACGCAGTGGTTCTGGCCCCGGCGGAGTGGTTTCAGCCCCGACGCAGTGGTTTTGGCCCTGGCGGAGTGGTTTCAGCCCCGACGCAGTGGTTTTGGCCCTGGCGGAGTGGTTTTGGCCTCGGCGGAGTGGTTTTGGCCCTGGCGGAGTGGTTTTGGCCCTGGCGGAGTGGTTTTGGCCTCGGCGGAGTGGTTTCAGGCCTGGCGGAGTGGTTTCAGGCCTGGCGGAGTGGTTTCAGGCCTGGCGGAGTGGTTTCAGGCCTGGCGGAGTGGTTTCAGCACTGGTGGAGTGGTTTTGGCCCTTACGGAGTTGTTTTGGGCCTGACGCACTAGTTTCAGCCCCGACGGAGGGGTTTTAGGCTTGATGGAGTGGTTTCAGCCCCGACGCAGTGGTTTTGGCCCTGGCGGAGTGGTTTCAGCAACGATGCACTGGTTCTGGCCCTGGCAGAGTGGTTTCAACTCCGACGCTGTGCTTTTAGGCTCGGCGGAGTGGTTTTAAGGTCAGACGAGTGGTTTTGGCCCAGGCGGAGTGGTTTCAGCCCCGACGCAGTGGTTTTCGGCTTGGTGGAGTGGTTTTAGGCTTGGCAGAGTGGTTTCAGCCCCGATGCAGTGCTTTTAGGCTCGGCGGAGTGGTTTTAAGGTCAGACGAGTGGTTTTGGCCCTGACGCAGTAGTTTCAGCCCCGACGCAGTGGTTTTAGGCTTGATGGAGTGGTTTCAGCCCCGACGGAGCGGTTTCAGCACTGGTGGAGTGGTTTTGGCCCCGACGGAGTTGTTTCAGGCTCGGCGGAGTGGTTTTGGCCCCGACGGGGTTGTTTCAGGCTCGGCGGAGTGGTTTTGGCCCCGACGGAGTTGTTTCAGGCTCGGCGGAGTTGTTTCAGGCCTGACGCAGTGGTTTCAGCCCCGACACAGTGGTTTTGGCCCTGGCGGAGTGGTTTCAGCCCCGACGCAGTGGTTTTGGCCCTGGCGGAGTGGTTTCAGCCCTGACGCAGTGGTTTCAGGCTTGGCGCAGTGGTTTCAGCACTGATGGAGTGGTTTTGGCTCTGACGGAGTTGTTTTGGGCCTGACGCACTAGTTTCAGCCCCGACGCAGTGGTTTTAGGCTTGATGGAGTGGTTTAGCCCCGACGGAGGGGTTTTAGGCTTGATGGAGTGGTTTCAGCCCCGACGCAGTGGTTTTGGTCCTGGCACAGTGGTTTCAGGCCCGACGCAGTGGTTCTTGGCTTGATGGAGTGGTTTTAAGGTCAGCCGAGTGCTTTTGGCCCTGGTGGAGTGGTTTCAGCCCTGACGGAGTGGTTTTGGTCCTGGCACAGTGGTTTCAGCCCTGATGGAGTGGTTTTCGGCTCGGCGGAGTCGTTTCAGCCCCGACGGAGTGGTTTTCGGCCTGATGGAGTGGTTTTCAGCTCGGCGGAGTCGTTTCAGCCCCGACGGAGTGGTTTTCGGCCTGATGCAGTGGTTTTAGGCTTGGTGGAGCGGTTTCAGCCCTGACGCTCTGCTTTTAGGCTCGGCGGCGTGGTTTTGGCCCTGACGGATTTGTTTTGGCCCTGACAGAGTGGTTTCAGCCCCGACGGAGAGATTTCCGGCTTGGCGGAGTGGTTTCAGCCCCGACGCAGTGGTTTTGGCCCCAACACAGTGGTTTCAGCCCCGACGGAGTGGATTTGGTCCTGGCACAGTGGTTACAGCCCCGACGCAGTGGTTTTAGGCTCGGCGGAGTGGTTTCTGCCCCGACGCAGTGGTTTTAGGCTTGATGGAGTGGTTTCAGCCCCGACGGAGGGGTTTTAGGCTTGGCGCAGTGGTGTTAATGTCGGCGGAGTGGTTTTGGCCCTGGTGGAGTGGTTTCAGCCCCGACGCAGTGGTTTTAGGCTTGGTGGAGTGGTTTCAGCCCCGACGGAGGGGTTTTAGGCTTGGCGGAGTGGTTTCAGCCCCGACGGAGGGGTTTTAGGCTTGGCGGAGTGGTTTCTGCCCCGACGGAGGGGTTTTAGGCTTGATGGAGTGGTTTCAGCCCCGACGCAGTGGTTTTGGCCCTGGCGGAGTGGTTTCAGCCCCGATGCAGTGGTTTCAGCCCCGACGGAGTAGTTTCAGCCCCGACGGAGTAGTTTCTGCCCCGACGGAGTAGTTTCTGCCCCGACGGAGTAGTTTTAGGCTCGGCAGAGTGGTTTCAGCCCCGACAGAGTGGTTTTAGGCTCGGCGGAGTGGTTTCAGCCCCGACGCAGTGGTTTTAGGCTTGATGGAGTGGTTTCAGCCCCGACGGAGGGGTTTTAGGCTTGATGGAGTGGTTTCAGCCCCGACGGAGGGGTTTTAGGCTTGATGGAGTGGTTTCAGCCCCGACAGAGTGGTTTCAGCCCCGACGGAGGGGTTTTAGGCTCGGCGCAGTGGTTTCAGCCCCGACGCAGTGGTTTTCGCCCCGGCGGAGCGGTTTCGGCCCCGGCGGAGGGGTTTTAGGCTCAGCGGAGTGGCTTGCACCCTGACAGAGTGGTTGTAGGCTCGGCGGAGTGGTTTTCAGCCTGACGGAGTGGTTTTAGCCTCGGCGGAGTGGTTTTAGTGTCGGCGGAGTGGTTTTGGCCCTGGTGGAGTGGTTTTCGGCCTGACGCAATGCTTTTCAGCCTGACGGAGCAGTTTCCGCCCCAGCACAGTGGTTTCAGCCCCGACGGAGGGGTTTTAATGTCAGCGGAGTGGTTCCAGCCCTGACGGAATGGTTTTAATGTCAGCGGAATGGTTTCGGCCCTGGCGCATTGGTTTTGGCCCTGGCGGAGTGGTTTCAACCCCGACAGAGTGCTTTTCGGCTTCACGGAGGGGTTTCAGCCCCGACAGAGCGGTTTCAGCACTGGTGGAGTGGTTTTGGCCCCGACGGAGTTGTTTCAGGCTCGGCGGAGTGGTTTTGGCCCCGACGGAGTTGTTTCAGGCTCGGCGGAGTGGTTTTGGCCCCGACGGAGTTGTTTCAGGCTCGGCGGAGTTGTTTCAGGCCTGACGCAGTGGTTTCAGCCCCGACGCAGTGGTTTTGGCCCTGGCGGAGTGGTTTCAGCCCCGACGCAGTGGTTTTGGCCCTGGCGGAGTGGTTTTAGGCTAGGCCGAGTGGTTTCAGCCCTGACGCAGTGGTTTCAGGCTTGGCGCAGTGGTTTCAGCACTGATGGAGTGGTTTTGGCTCTGACGGAGTTGTTTTGGGCCTGACGCACTAGTTTCAGCCCCGACGCAGTGGTTTTAGGCTTGATGGAGTGGTTTCAGCCCCGACGGAGGAGTTTTAGGCTTGATGGAGTGGTTTCAGCCCCGACGCAGTGGTTTTGGTCCTGGCACAGTGGTTTCAGCCCCGACGCAGTGGTTTTGGCCCTGGCACAGTGGTTTCAGCCCCGACGCACTGGTTTTGGCCCTGGCGCAGTGGTTTCTGCCCCGACGCAGTGCTTTTAGGCTTCACGGAGCGGTTTCAGCCCTGACGCACTGCTTTTTGCCTCGGCGGAGCGGTTTCAGCCCTGACGCAGTGGTTTTCGGCTCGGCGGAGTGGTTTTCCACCTGACGCAGTGGTTTTCGGCTTGGCGGAGTGGTTTCAGCCCTGACCCACTGCTTTTAGGCTCAGCGGAGTGGTTTTCCACCTGACGCAGTGGTTTTCGGCTTGGCGGAGTGGTTTTGTCCCTGGCGCAGTGGTTTCAGCCCTGACGCAGTGGTTTTGGCCCTGGCGGAGTGGTTTCAGCCCTGACGGAGTGGTTTTAGGCTCGGCCGAGTGGTTTCAGCCCTGACGCACTGCTTTTCGCCTCGGCGGAGCGGTTTCAGCCCCGACGGAGCGGTTTCAGCCCCGACGGAGTGGTTTTCGGCTTGGCAGAGTGGTTTCAGCCCTGACGCACTGCTTTTAGGCTTGGCGGAGTGGTTTTAGGCTTGGCAGAGTGGTTTTGGCCCTGGCGGAGTGGTTTCAGCCCCGACGCAGTGGTTTTGGCTCTGGCGGAGTGGTTTTAGGCTCGGCGGAGTGGTTTCAGCCCCGGCGGAGTGGCTTCTGCCCTGACGCAGTGGTTTCAGGCTCGGCGGAGTGGTTTTCAGCCTGACGGAGCAGTTTCAGCCCCGACGCAGTGCTTTTAGGCTCGGCGGAGTGGTTTTAAGGTCAGCCGAGTGGTTTTGGCCCTGGCGGAGTGGTTTCAGCCCCGACGCAGTGGTTTCAGGCTTGGCGCAGTGGTTTCAGCACTGGTGGAGTGGTTTTGGCCCTGATGGAGTTGTTTTGGGCCTGACGCAGTGGTTTCAGCCCTGACGCAGTGGTTTTAGGCTTGATGGAGTGGTTCCAGCCCCGACGCAGTGGTTTTGGCCCTGGCGGAGTGGTTTCCCCCCTGACACAGTGGTTTTAGGCTTGGCGGAGTGGTTTCTGCCCTGACGCAGTGGTTTTCGGCTTGGCGGAGTGGTTCCAGCCCCGACGGAGTGCTTTTCGCCTTGGCGGAGTTGTTTGAGGCCCAACGCAGTGGTTTCAGGCTTGGCGCAGTGGTTTCAGCACTGGTGGAGTGGTTTTGGCCCCGACGGAGTTGTTTCAGGCTCGGCGGAGTTGTTTCAACCCTGACGCAGTGGTTTCAGCCCCGACGCAGTGGTTCTGGCCCCGGCGGAGTGGTTTCAGCCCCGACGCAGTGGTTTTGGCCCTGGCGGAGTGGTTTCAGCCCCGACGCAGTGGTTTTGGCCCTGGCGGAGTGGTTTTGGCCTCGGCGGAGTGGTTTTGGCCCTGGCGGAGTGGTTTTGGCCCTGGCGGAGTGGTTTTGGCCTCGGCGGAGTGGTTTCAGGCCTGGCGGAGTGGTTTCAGGCCTGGCGGAGTGGTTTCAGGCCTGGCGGAGTGGTTTCAGGCCTGGCGGAGTGGTTTCAGCACTGGTGGAGTGGTTTTGGCCCTTACGGAGTTGTTTTGGGCCTGACGCACTAGTTTCAGCCCCGACGGAGGGGTTTTAGGCTTGATGGAGTGGTTTCAGCCCCGACGCAGTGGTTTTGGCCCTGGCGGAGTGGTTTCAGCAACGATGCACTGGTTCTGGCCCTGGCAGAGTGGTTTCAACTCCGACGCTGTGCTTTTAGGCTCGGCGGAGTGGTTTTAAGGTCAGACGAGTGGTTTTGGCCCAGGCGGAGTGGTTTCAGCCCCGACGCAGTGGTTTTCGGCTTGGTGGAGTGGTTTTAGGCTTGGCAGAGTGGTTTCAGCCCCGATGCAGTGCTTTTAGGCTCGGCGGAGTGGTTTTAAGGTCAGACGAGTGGTTTTGGCCCTGACGCAGTAGTTTCAGCCCCGACGCAGTGGTTTTAGGCTTGATGGAGTGGTTTCAGCCCCGACGGAGCGGTTTCAGCACTGGTGGAGTGGTTTTGGCCCCGACGGAGTTGTTTCAGGCTCGGCGGAGTGGTTTTGGCCCCGACGGGGTTGTTTCAGGCTCGGCGGAGTGGTTTTGGCCCCGACGGAGTTGTTTCAGGCTCGGCGGAGTTGTTTCAGGCCTGACGCAGTGGTTTCAGCCCCGACACAGTGGTTTTGGCCCTGGCGGAGTGGTTTCAGCCCCGACGCAGTGGTTTTGGCCCTGGCGGAGTGGTTTCAGCCCTGACGCAGTGGTTTCAGGCTTGGCGCAGTGGTTTCAGCACTGATGGAGTGGTTTTGGCTCTGACGGAGTTGTTTTGGGCCTGACGCACTAGTTTCAGCCCCGACGCAGTGGTTTTAGGCTTGATGGAGTGGTTTAGCCCCGACGGAGGGGTTTTAGGCTTGATGGAGTGGTTTCAGCCCCGACGCAGTGGTTTTGGTCCTGGCACAGTGGTTTCAGGCCCGACGCAGTGGTTCTTGGCTTGATGGAGTGGTTTTAAGGTCAGCCGAGTGCTTTTGGCCCTGGTGGAGTGGTTTCAGCCCTGACGGAGTGGTTTTGGTCCTGGCACAGTGGTTTCAGCCCTGATGGAGTGGTTTTCGGCTCGGCGGAGTCGTTTCAGCCCCGACGCAGTGGTTTTCGGCCTGATGGAGTGGTTTTCAGCTCGGCGGAGTCGTTTCAGCCCCGACGCAGTGGTTTTCGGCCTGATGCAGTGGTTTTAGGCTTGGTGGAGCGGTTTCAGCCCTGACGCTCTGCTTTTAGGCTCGGCGGCGTGGTTTTGGCCCTGACGGATTTGTTTTGGCCCTGACAGAGTGGTTTCAGCCCCGACGGAGAGATTTCCGGCTTGGCGGAGTGGTTTCAGCCCCGACGCAGTGGTTTTGGCCCCAACACAGTGGTTTCAGCCCCGACGGAGTGGATTTGGTCCTGGCACAGTGGTTACAGCCCCGACGCAGTGGTTTTAGGCTCGGCGGAGTGGTTTCTGCCCCGACGCAGTGGTTTTAGGCTTGATGGAGTGGTTTCAGCCCCGACGGAGGGGTTTTAGGCTTGGCGCAGTGGTGTTAATGTCGGCGGAGTGGTTTTGGCCCTGGTGGAGTGGTTTCAGCCCCGACGCAGTGGTTTTAGGCTTGGTGGAGTGGTTTCAGCCCCGACGGAGGGGTTTTAGGCTTGGCGGAGTGGTTTCAGCCCCGACGGAGGGGTTTTAGGCTTGGCGGAGTGGTTTCTGCCCCGACGGAGGGGTTTTAGGCTTGATGGAGTGGTTTCAGCCCCGACGCAGTGGTTTTGGCCCTGGCGGAGTGGTTTCAGCCCCGATGCAGTGGTTTCAGCCCCGACGGAGTAGTTTCAGCCCCGACGGAGTAGTTTCTGCCCCGACGGAGTAGTTTTAGGCTCGGCAGAGTGGTTTCAGCCCCGACAGAGTGGTTTTAGGCTCGGCGGAGTGGTTTCAGCCCCGACGCAGTGGTTTTAGGCTTGATGGAGTGGTTTCTGCCCCGACGGAGGGGTTTTAGGCTTGATGGAGTGGTTTCAGCCCCGACGGAGGGGTTTTAGGCTTGATGGAGTGGTTTCAGCCCCGACAGAGTGGTTTCAGCCCCGACGGAGGGGTTTTAGGCTCGGCGCAGTGGTTTCAGCCCCGACGCAGTGGTTTTCGCCCCGGCGGAGCGGTTTCGGCCCCGGCGGAGGGGTTTTAGGCTCAGCGGAGTGGCTTGCACCCTGACAGAGTGGTTGTAGGCTCGGCGGAGTGGTTTTCAGCCTGACGGAGTGGTTTTAGCCTCGGCGGAGTGGTTTTAGTGTCGGCGGAGTGGTTTTGGCCCTGGTGGAGTGGTTTTCGGCCTGACGCAATGCTTTTCAGCCTGACGGAGCAGTTTCCGCCCCAGCACAGTGGTTTCAGCCCCGACGGAGGGGTTTTAATGTCAGCGGAGTGGTTCCAGCCCTGACGGAATGGTTTTAATGTCAGCGGAATGGTTTCGGCCCTGGCGCATTGGTTTTGGCCCTGGCGGAGTGGTTTCAACCCCGACAGAGTGCTTTTCGGCTTCACGGAGGGGTTTCAGCCCCGACAGAGCGGTTTCAGCACTGGTGGAGTGGTTTTGGCCCCGACGGAGTTGTTTCAGGCTCGGCGGAGTGGTTTTGGCCCCGACGGAGTTGTTTCAGGCTCGGCGGAGTGGTTTTGGCCCCGACGGAGTTGTTTCAGGCTCGGCGGAGTTGTTTCAGGCCTGACGCAGTGGTTTCAGCCCCGACGCAGTGGTTTTGGCCCTGGCGGAGTGGTTTCAGCCCCGACGCAGTGGTTTTGGCCCTGGCGGAGTGGTTTTAGGCTAGGCCGAGTGGTTTCAGCCCTGACGCAGTGGTTTCAGGCTTGGCGCAGTGGTTTCAGCACTGATGGAGTGGTTTTGGCTCTGACGGAGTTGTTTTGGGCCTGACGCACTAGTTTCAGCCCCGACGCAGTGGTTTTAGGCTTGATGGAGTGGTTTCAGCCCCGACGGAGGAGTTTTAGGCTTGATGGAGTGGTTTCAGCCCCGACGCAGTGGTTTTGGTCCTGGCACAGTGGTTTCAGCCCCGACGCAGTGGTTTTGGCCCTGGCACAGTGGTTTCAGCCCCGACGCACTGGTTTTGGCCCTGGCGCAGTGGTTTCTGCCCCGACGCAGTGCTTTTAGGCTTCACGGAGCGGTTTCAGCCCTGACGCACTGCTTTTCGCCTCGGCGGAGCGGTTTCAGCCCTGACGCAGTGGTTTTCGGCTCGGCGGAGTGGTTTTCCACCTGACGCAGTGGTTTTCGGCTTGGCGGAGTGGTTTCAGCCCTGACCCACTGCTTTTAGGCTCAGCGGAGTGGTTTTCCACCTGACGCAGTGGTTTTCGGTTTGGCGGAGTGGTTTTGTCCCTGGCGCAGTGGTTTCAGCCCTGACGCAGTGGTTTTGGCCCTGGCGGAGTGGTTTCAGCCCTGACGGAGTGGTTTTAGGCTCGGCCGAGTGGTTTCAGCCCTGACGCACTGCTTTTCGCCTCGGCGGAGCGGTTTCAGCCCCGACGGAGTGGTTTTCGCCTCAGCGGAGTGTTTTTCGGCTTGGCGGAGTGGTTTCAGCCCTGACGCACTGCTTTTAGGCTTGGCGGAGTGGTTTTAGGCTTGGCAGAGTGGTTTTGGCCCTGGCGGAGTGGTTTCAGCCCCGACGCAGTGGTTTTGGCCCTGGCGGAGTGGTTTCAGCCCTGACGCAGTGGTTTCAGGCTTGGCGCAGTGGTTTCAGCACTGATGGAGTGGTTTTGGCTCTGACGGAGTTGTTTTGGGCCTGACGCACTAGTTTCAGCCCCGACGCAGTGGTTTTAGGCTTGATGGAGTGGTTTAGCCCCGACGGAGGGGTTTTAGGCTTGATGGAGTGGTTTCAGCCCCGACGCAGTGGTTTTGGTCCTGGCACAGTGGTTTCAGGCCCGACGCAGTGGTTCTTGGCTTGATGGAGTGGTTTTAAGGTCAGCCGAGTGCTTTTGGCCCTGGTGGAGTGGTTTCAGCCCTGACGGAGTGGTTTTGGTCCTGGCACAGTGGTTTCAGCCCTGATGGAGTGGTTTTCGGCTCGGCGGAGTCGTTTCAGCCCCGACGGAGTGGTTTTCGGCCTGATGGAGTGGTTTTCAGCTCGGCGGAGTCGTTTCAGCCCCGACGCAGTGGTTTTCGGCCTGATGCAGTGGTTTTAGGCTTGGTGGAGCGGTTTCAGCCCTGACGCTCTGCTTTTAGGCTCGGCGGCGTGGTTTTGGCCCTGACGGATTGGTTTTGGCCCCGACAGAGTGGTTTCAGCCCCGACGGAGAGATTTCCGGCTTGGCGGAGTGGTTTCAGCCCCGACGCAGTGGTTTTGGCCCCAACACAGTGGTTTCAGCCCCGACGGAGTGGATTTGGTCCTGGCACAGTGGTTACAGCCCCGACGCAGTGGTTTTAGGCTCGGCGGAGTGGTTTCTGCCCCGACGCAGTGGTTTTAGGCTTGATGGAGTGGTTTCAGCCCCGACGGAGGGGTTTTAGGCTTGGCGCAGTGGTGTTAATGTCGGCGGAGTGGTTTTGGCCCTGGTGGAGTGGTTTCAGCCCCGACGCAGTGGTTTTAGGCTTGGTGGAGTGGTTTCAGCCCCGACGGAGGGGTTTTAGGCTTGGCGGAGTGGTTTCAGCCCCGACGGAGGGGTTTTAGGCTTGGCGGAGTGGTTTCTGCCCCGACGGAGGGGTTTTAGGCTTGATGGAGTGGTTTCAGCCCCGACGCAGTGGTTTTGGCCCTGGCGGAGTGGTTTCAGCCCCGATGCAGTGGTTTCAGCCCCGACGGAGTAGTTTCAGCCCCGACGGAGTAGTTTCAGCCCCGACGGAGTAGTTTCTGCCCCGACGGAGTAGTTTTAGGCTCGGCAGAGTGGTTTCAGCCCCGACAGAGTGGTTTTAGGCTCGGCGGAGTGGTTTCAGCCCCGACGCAGTGGTTTTAGGCTTGATGGAGTGGTTTCTGCCCCGACGGAGGGGTTTTAGGCTTGATGGAGTGGTTTCAGCCCCGACGGAGGGGTTTTAGGCTTGATGGAGTGGTTTCAGCCCCGACAGAGTGGTTTCAGCCCCGACGGAGGGGTTTTAGGCTCGGCGCAGTGGTTTCAGCCCCGACGCAGTGGTTTTCGCCCCGGCGGAGCGGTTTCGGCCCCGGCGGAGGGGTTTTAGGCTCAGCGGAGTGGCTTGCACCCTGACAGAGTGGTTGTAGGCTCGGCGGAGTGGTTTTCAGCCTGACGGAGTGGTTTTAGCCTCGGCGGAGTGGTTTTAGTGTCGGCGGAGTGGTTTTGGCCCTGGTGGAGTGGTTTTCGGCCTGACGCAATGCTTTTCAGCCTGACGGAGCAGTTTCCGCCCCAGCACAGTGGTTTCAGCCCCGACGGAGGGGTTTTAATGTCAGCGGAGTGGTTCCAGCCCTGACGGAATGGTTTTAATGTCAGCGGAATGGTTTCGGCCCTGGCGCATTGGTTTTGGCCCTGGCGGAGTGGTTTCAACCCCGACAGAGTGCTTTTCGGCTTCACGGAGGGGTTTCAGCCCCGACAGAGCGGTTTCAGCACTGGTGGAGTGGTTTTGGCCCCGACGGAGTTGTTTCAGGCTCGGCGGAGTGGTTTTGGCCCCGACGGAGTTGTTTCAGGCTCGGCGGAGTGGTTTTGGCCCCGACGGAGTTGTTTCAGGCTCGGCGGAGTTGTTTCAGGCCTGACGCAGTGGTTTCAGCCCCGACGCAGTGGTTTTGGCCCTGGCGGAGTGGTTTCAGCCCCGACGCAGTGGTTTTGGCCCTGGCGGAGTGGTTTTAGGCTAGGCCGAGTGGTTTCAGCCCTGACGCAGTGGTTTCAGGCTTGGCGCAGTGGTTTCAGCACTGATGGAGTGGTTTTGGCTCTGACGGAGTTGTTTTGGGCCTGACGCACTAGTTTCAGCCCCGACGCAGTGGTTTTAGGCTTGATGGAGTGGTTTCAGCCCCGACGGAGGAGTTTTAGGCTTGATGGAGTGGTTTCAGCCCCGACGCAGTGGTTTTGGTCCTGGCACAGTGGTTTCAGCCCCGACGCAGTGGTTTTGGCCCTGGCACAGTGGTTTCAGCCCCGACGCACTGGTTTTGGCCCTGGCGCAGTGGTTTCTGCCCCGACGCAGTGCTTTTAGGCTTCACGGAGCGGTTTCAGCCCTGACGCACTGCTTTTCGCCTCGGCGGAGCGGTTTCAGCCCTGACGCAGTGGTTTTCGGCTCGGCGGAGTGGTTTTCCACCTGACGCAGTGGTTTTCGGCTTGGCGGAGTGGTTTCAGCCCTGACCCACTGCTTTTAGGCTCAGCGGAGTGGTTTTCCACCTGACGCAGTGGTTTTCGGTTTGGCGGAGTGGTTTTGTCCCTGGCGCAGTGGTTTCAGCCCTGACGCAGTGGTTTTGGCCCTGGCGGAGTGGTTTCAGCCCTGACGGAGTGGTTTTAGGCTCGGCCGAGTGGTTTCAGCCCTGACGCACTGCTTTTCGCCTCGGCGGAGCGGTTTCAGCCCCGACGGAGTGGTTTTCGCCTCAGCGGAGTGTTTTTCGGCTTGGCGGAGTGGTTTCAGCCCTGACGCACTGCTTTTAGGCTTGGCGGAGTGGTTTTAGGCTTGGCAGAGTGGTTTTGGCCCTGGCGGAGTGGTTTCAGCCCCGACGCAGTGGTTTTGGCTCTGGCGGAGTGGTTTTAGGCTCGGCGGAGTGGTTTCAGCCCCGGCGGAGTGGCTTCTGCCCTGACGCAGTGGTTTCAGGCTCGGCGGAGTGGTTTTCAGCCTGACGGAGCAGTTTCAGCCCCGACGCAGTGCTTTTAGGCTCGGCGGAGTGGTTTTAAGGTCAGCCGAGTGGTTTTGGCCCTGGCGGAGTGGTTTCAGCCCCGACGCAGTGGTTTCAGGCTTGGCGCAGTGGTTTCAGCACTGGTGGAGTGGTTTGGGCCCTGATGGAGTTGTTTTGGGCCTGACGCAGTGGTTTCAGCCCCGACGCAGTGGTTTTAGGCTTGATGGAGTGGTTTCAGCCCCCACGCAGTGGTTTTGGCCCAGGCGGAGTGGTTTCAGCCCCGACGGAGTGGTTTCAGCCCCGACGGAGTGGTTTTGGCACTGGCGGAGTGGTTTCAGGCCTGACGCAGTGGTTTCAGGCTTGGCGCAGTGGTTTCAGCACTGGTGGAGTGGTTTGGGCCCTGATGGAGTTGTTTTGGGCCTGACGCAGTGGTTTCAGCCCTTACGCAGTGGTTTTAGGCTTGATGGAGCGGTTCCAGCCCCGACGCAGTGGTTTTGGCCCTGGCGGAGTGGTTTCCCCCCTGACACAGTGGTTTTAGGCTTGGCGGAGTGGTTTCTGCCCTGACGCAGTGGTTTTCGGCTTGGCGGAGTGGTTCCAGCCCCGACGGAGTGCTTTTCGCCTTGGCGGAGTTGTTTGAGGCCCGACGCAGTGCTTTTAGGCTTGGCGCAGTGGTTTCAGCACTGGTGGAGTGGTTTTGGCCCCGACGGAGTTGTTTCAGGCTCGGCGGAGTTGTTTCAACCCTGACGCAGTGGTTTCAGCCCCGACGCAGTGGTTCTGGCCCCGGCGGAGTGGTTTCAGCCCCGACGCAGTGGTTTTGGCCCTGGCGGAGTGGTTTTGGCCCTGGCGGAGTGGTTTTGGCCCTGGCGGAGTGGTTTTGGCCTCGGCGGAGTGGTTTTGGCCTCGGCGGAGTGGTTTTGGCCTCGGCGGAGTGGTTTTGGCCTCGGCGGAGTGGTTTTGGCCTCGGCGGAGTGGTTTCAGGCCTGGCGGAGTGGTTTCAGGCCTGGCGGAGTGGTTTCAGGCCTGGCGGAGTGGTTTCAGCACTGGTGGAGTGGTTTTGGCCCTTACGGAGTTGTTTTGGGCCTGACGCACTAGTTTCAGCCCCGACGGAGGGGTTTTAGGCTTGATGGAGTGGTTTCAGCCCCGACGCAGTGGTTTTGGCCCTGGCGGAGTGGTTTCAGCAACGATGCACTGTTTCTGGCCCTGGCAGAGTGGTTTCAACTCCGACGCTGTGCTTTTAGGCTCGGCGGAGTGGTTTTAAGGTCAGACGAGTGGTTTTGGCCCAGGCGGAGTGGTTTCAGCCCCGACGCAGTGGTTTTTGGCTTGGTGGAGTGGTTTTAGGCTTGGCAGAGTGGTTTCAGCCCCGATGCAGTGCTTTTAGGCTCGGCGGAGTGGTTTTAAGGTCAGACGAGTGGTTTTGGCCCTGACGCAGTAGTTTCAGCCCCGACGCAGTGGTTTTAGGCTTGATGGAGTGGTTTCAGCCCCGACGGAGCGGTTTCAGCACTGGTGGAGTGGTTTTGGCCCCGACGGAGTTGTTTCAGGCTCGGCGGAGTGGTTTTGGCCCCGACGGAGTTGTTTCAGGCTCGGCGGAGTGGTTTTGGCCCCGACGGAGTTGTTTCAGGCTCGGCGGAGTTGTTTCAGGCCTGACGCAGTGGTTTCAGCCCCGACGCAGTGGTTTTGGCCCTGGCGGAGTGGTTTCAGCCCCGACGCAGTGGTTTTGGCCCTGGCGGAGTGGTTTTAGGCTAGGCCGAGTGGTTTCAGCCCTGACGCAGTGGTTTCAGGCTTGGCGCAGTGGTTTCAGCACTGATGGAGTGGTTTTGGCTCTGACGGAATTGTTTTGGGTCTGACGCACTAGTTTCAGCCCCGACGGAGGGGTTTTAGGCTTGATGGAGTGGTTTAGCCCCGACGGAGGGGTTTTAGGCTTGATGGAGTGGTTTCAGCCCCGACAGAGTGGTTTCAGCCCCGACAGAGTGGTTTCAGCCCCGACGGAGGGGTTTTAGGCTCGGCGCAGTGGTTTCAGCCCCGACGCAGTGGTTTTCGCCCCGGCGGAGCGGTTTCGGCCCCGGCGGAGGGGTTTTAGGCTCAGCGGAGTGGCTTGCACCCTGACAGAGTGGTTGTAGGCTCGGCGGAGTGGTTTTCAGCCTGACGGAGTGGTTTTAGCCTCGGCGGAGTGGTTTTAGTGTCGGCGGAGTGGTTTTGGCCCTGGTGGAGTGGTTTTCGGCCTGACGCAATGCTTTTCAGCCTGACGGAGCAGTTTCCGCCCCAGCACAGTGGTTTCAGCCCCGACGGAGGGGTTTTAATGTCAGCGGAGTGGTTCCAGCCCTGACGGAATGGTTTTAATGTCAGCGGAATGGTTTCGGCCCTGGCGCATTGGTTTTGGCCCTGGCGGAGTGGTTTCAACCCCGACAGAGTGCTTTTCGGCTTCACGGAGGGGTTTCAGCCCCGACAGAGCGGTTTCAGCACTGGTGGAGTGGTTTTGGCCCCGACGGAGTTGTTTCAGGCTCGGCGGAGTGGTTTTGGCCCCGACGGAGTTGTTTCAGGCTCGGCGGAGTGGTTTTGGCCCCGACGGAGTTGTTTCAGGCTCGACGGAGTTGTTTCAGGCCTGACGCAGTGGTTTCAGCCCCGACGCAGTGGTTTTGGCCCTGGCGGAGTGGTTTCAGCCCCGACGCAGTGGTTTTGGCCCTGGCGGAGTGGTTTTAGGCTAGGCCGAGTGGTTTCAGCCCTGACGCAGTGGTTTCAGGCTTGGCGCAGTGGTTTCAGCACTGATGGAGTGGTTTTGGCTCTGACGGAGTTGTTTTGGGCCTGACGCACTAGTTTCAGCCCCGACGCAGTGGTTTTAGGCTTGATGGAGTGGTTTAGCCCCGACGGAGGGGTTTTAGGCTTGATGGAGTGGTTTCAGCCCCGACGCAGTGGTTTTGGTCCTGGCACAGTGGTTTCAGCCCCGACGCACTGGTTTTGGCCCTGGCGCAGTGGTTTCTGCCCCGACGCAGTGCTTTTAGGCTTCACGGAGCGGTTTCAGCCCTGACGCACTGCTTTTCGCCTCGGCGGAGCGGTTTCAGCCCTGACGCAGTGGTTTTCGGCTCGGCGGAGTGGTTTTCCACCTGACGCAGTGGTTTTCGGCTTGGCGGAGTGGTTTTGTCCCTGGCGCAGTGGTTTCAGCCCTGACGCAGTGGTTTTGGCCCTGGCGGAGTGGTTTCAGCCCTGACGGAGTGGTTTTAGGCTCGGCCGAGTGGTTTCAGCCCTGACGCACTGCTTTTCGCCTCGGCGGAGCGGTTTCAGCCCCGACGGAGTGGTTTTCGCCTCAGCGGAGTGTTTTTCGGCTTGGCGGAGTGGTTTCAGCCCTGACGCACTGCTTTTAGGCTTGGCGGAGTGGTTTTAGGCTTGGCAGAGTGGTTTTGGCCCTGGCGGAGTGGTTTCAGCCCCGACGCAGTGGTTTTGGCTCTGGATGAGTGGTTTTAGGCTCGGCGGAGTGGTTTCAGCCCCGGCGGAGTGGCTTCTGCCCTGACGCAGTGGTTTCAGGCTCGGCGGAGTGGTTTTCAGCCTGACGGAGCAGTTTCAGCCCCGACGCAGTGCTTTTAGGCTCGGCGGAGTGGTTTTAAGGTCAGCCGAGTGGTTTTGGCCCTGGCGGAGTGGTTTCAGCCCCGACGCAGTGGTTTCAGGCTTGGCGCAGTGGTTTCAGCACTGGTGGAGTGGTTTGGGCCCTGATGGAGTTGTTTTGGGCCTGACGCAGTGGTTTCAGCCCTGATGCAGTGGTTTTAGGCTTGATGGAGTGGTTCCAGCCCCGACGCAGTGGTTTTGGCCCTGGCGGAGTGGTTTCCCCCCTGACACAGTGGTTTTAGGCTTGGCGGAGTGGTTTCTGCCCTGACGCAGTGGTTTTCGGCTTGGCGGAGTGGTTCCAGCCCCGACGGAGTGCTTTTCGCCTTGGCGGAGTTGTTTGAGGCCCAACGCAGTGGTTTCAGGCTTGGCGCAGTGGTTTCAGCACTGGTGGAGTGGTTTTGGCCCCGACGGAGTTGTTTCAGGCTCGGCGGAGTTGTTTCAACCCTGACGCAGTGGTTTCAGCCCCGACGCAGTGGTTCTGGCCCCGGCGGAGTGGTTTCAGCCCCGACGCAGTGGTTTTGGCCCTGGCGGAGTGGTTTCAGCCCCGACGCAGTGGTTTTGGCCCTGGCGGAGTGGTTTTGGCCCTGGCGGAGTGGTTTTGGCCCTGGCGGAGTGGTTTTGGCCCTGGCGGAGTGGTTTTGGCCTCGGCGGAGTGGTTTTGGCCTCGGCGGAGTGGTTTTGGCCTCGGCGGAGTGGTTTTGGCCTCGGCGGAGTGGTTTTGGCCTCGGCGGAGTGGTTTCAGGCCTGGCGGAGTGGTTTCAGGCCTGGCGGAGTGGTTTCAGGCCTGGCGGAGTGGTTTCAGGCCTGGCGGAGTGGTTTCAGGCCTGGCGGAGTGGTTTCAGCACTGGTGGAGTGGTTTTGGCCCTTACGGAGTTGTTTTGGGCCTGACGCACTAGTTTCAGCCCCGACGGAGGGGTTTTAGGCTTGATGGAGTGGTTTCAGCCCCGACGCAGTGGTTTTGGCCCTGGCGGAGTGGTTTCAGCAACGATGCACTGGTTCTGGCCCTGGCAGAGTGGTTTCAACTCCGACGCTGTGCTTTTAGGCTCGGCGGAGTGGTTTTAAGGTCAGACGAGTGGTTTTGGCCCAGGCGGAGTGGTTTCAGCCCCGACACAGTGGTTTTCGGCTTGGTGGAGTGGTTTTAGGCTTGGCAGAGTGGTTTCAGCCCCGATGCAGTGCTTTTAGGCTCGGCGGAGTGGTTTTAAGGTCAGACGAGTGGTTTTGGCCCTGACGCAGTAGTTTCAGCCCCGACGCAGTGGTTTTAGGCTTGATGGAGTGGTTTCAGCCCCGATGGAGCGGTTTCAGCACTGGTGGAGTGGTTTTGGCCCCGACGGAGTTGTTTCAGGCTCGGCGGAGTTGTTTTGGCCCCGACGGGGTTGTTTCAGGCTCGGCGGAGTGGTTTTGGCCCCGACGGAGTTGTTTCAGGCTCGGCGGAGTGGTTTTGGCCCCGACGGAGTTGTTTCAGGCTCGGCGGAGTTGTTTCAGGCCTGACGCAGTGGTTTCAGCCCCGACGCAGTGGTTTTGGCCCTGGCGGAGTGGTTTCAGCCCCGACGCAGTGGTTTCAGGCTTGGCGCAGTGGTTTCAGCACTGATGGAGTGGTTTTGGCTCTGACGGAGTTGTTTTGGGCCTGACGCACTAGTTTCAGCCCCGACGCAGTGGTTTTAGGCTCGGCGGAGTGGTTTAGCCCCGACGGAGGGGTTTTAGGCTTGATGGAGTGGTTTCAGCCCCGACGCAGTGGTTTTGGTCCTGGCACAGTGGTTTCAGCCCCGACGCAGTGGTTCTTGGCTTGATGGAGTGGTTTTAAGGTCAGCCGAGTGCTTTTGGCCCTGGTGGAGTGGTTTCAGCCCCGACGGAGTGGTTTTGGTCCTGGCACAGTGGTTTCAGCCCCGACGGAGTGGTTTTCGGCCTGATGGAGTGGTTTTCAGCTCGGCGGAGTCGTTTCAGCCCCGACGCAGTGGTTTTCGGCCTGATGCAGTGGTTTTAGGCTTGGTGGAGCGGTTTCAGCCCTGACGCTCTGCTTTTAGGCTCGGCAGCGTGGTTTTGGCCCTGACGGATTTGTTTTGGCCCTGACAGAGTGGTTTCAGCCCCGACGGAGAGATTTCCGGCTTGGCGGAGTGGTTTCAGCCCCGACGCAGTGGTTTTGGCCCCAACACAGTGGTTTCAGCCCCGACGGAGTGGATTTGGTCCTGGCACAGTGGTTACAGCCCCGACGGAGTGGTTTTAGGCTCGGCGGAGTGGTTTCTGCCCCGACGCAGTGGTTTTAGGCTTGATGGAGTGGTTTCAGCCCCGACGGAGGGGTTTTAGGCTTGGCGCAGTGGTGTTAATGTCGGCGGAGTGGTTTTGGCCCTGGTGGAGTGGTTTCAGCCCCGACGCAGTGGTTTTAGGCTTGGTGGAGTGGTTTCAGCCCCGACGGAGGGGTTTTAGGCTTGGCGGAGTGGTTTCAGCCCCGACGGAGGAGTTTTTGGCTTGATGGAGTGGTTTCAGCCCCGACGCAGTGGTTTTGGTCCTGGCACAGTGGTTTCAGCCCCGACGCAGTGGTTTTGGCCCAGGCGGAGTGGTTTCAGCCCCGACGCACTGGTTTTGGCCCTGGCGCAGTGGTTTCTGCCCCGACGCAGTGCTTTTAGGCTTCACGGAGCGGTTTCAGCCCTGACGCACTGCTTTTCGCCTCGGCGGAGCGGTTTCAGCCCTGACGCAGTGGTTTTCGGCTCGGCGGAGTGGTTTTCCACCTGACGCAGTGGTTTTCGGCTTGGCGGAGTGGTTTCAGCCCTGACCCACTGCTTTTAGGCTCAGCGGAGTGGTTTTCCACCTGACGCAGTGGTTTTCGGCTTGGCGGAGTGGTTTTGTCCCTGGCGCAGTGGTTTCAGCCCTGACGCAGTGGTTTTGGCCCTGGCGGAGTGGTTTCAGCCCTGACGGAGTGGTTTTCGGCTCGGCCGAGTGGTTTCAGCCCTGACGCACTGCTTTTCGCCTCGGCGGAGCGGTTTCAGCCCCGACGGAGTGGTTTTCGCCTCAGCGGAGTGTTTTTCGGCTTGGCGGAGTGGTTTCAGCCCTGACGCACTGCTTTTAGGCTTGGCGGAGTGGTTTTAGGCTTGGCAGAGTGGTTTTGGCCCTGGCGGAGTGGTTTCAGCCCTGACGCAGTGGTTTTGGCTCTGGCGGAGTGGTTTTAGGCTCGGCGGAGTGGTTTCAGCCCCGGCGGAGTGGCTTCTGCCCTGACGCAGTGGTTTCAGGCTCGGCGGAGTGGTTTTCAGCCTGACGGAGCAGTTTCAGCCCCGACGCAGTGCTTTTAGGCTCGGCGGAGTGGTTTTAAGGTCAGCCGAGTGGTTTTGGCCCTGGCGGAGTGGTTTCAGCCCCGACGCAGTGGTTTCAGGCTTGGCGCAGTGGTTTCAGCACTGGTGGAGTGGTTTGGGCCCTGATGGAGTTGTTTTGGGCCTGACGCAGTGGTTTCAGCCCTGACGCAGTGGTTTTAGGCTTGATGGAGTGGTTTCAGCCCCCACGCAGTGGTTTTGGCCCTGGCGGAGTGGTTTCAGCCCCGACGGAGTGGTTTTGGCCCTGGCGGAGTGGTTTTGGCCTCGGCGGAGTGGTTTCAGGCCTGACGCAGTGGTTTCAGGCTTGGCGCAGTGGTTTCAGCACTGGTGGAGTGGTTTGGGCCCTGATGGAGTTGTTTTGGGCCTGACGCAGTGGTTTCAGCCCTGACGCAGTGGTTTTAGGCTTGATGGAGTGGTTCCAGCCCCGACGCAGTGGTTTTGGCCCTGGCGGAGTGGTTTCCCCCCTGACGCAGTGGTTTTCGGCTTGGCGGAGTGGTTCCAGCCCCGACGGAGTGCTTTTCGCCTTGGCGGAGTTGTTTGAGGCCCGACGCAGTGGTTTCAGGCTTGGCGCAGTGGTTTCAGCACTGGTGGAGTGGTTTTGGCCCCGACGGAGTTGTTTCAGGCTCGGCGGAGTTGTTTCAACCCTGACGCAGTGGTTTCAGCCCCGACGCAGTGGTTTCAGCCCCGACGCAGTGGTTTCAGCCCCGACGCAGTGGTTTCAGCCCCGACGCAGTGGTTTCAGCCCCGACGCAGTGGTTTTGGCCCTGGCGGAGTGGTTTTGGCCCTGGCGGAGTGGTTTTGGCCCTGGCGGAGTGGTTTTGGCCTCGGCGGAGTGGTTTTGGCCTCGGCGGAGTGGTTTTGGCCTCGGCGGAGTGGTTTTGGCCTCGGCGGAGTGGTTTCAGGCCTGGCGGAGTGGTTTCAGCACTGGTGGAGTGGTTTTGGCCCTTACGGAGTTGTTTTGGGCCTGACGCACTAGTTTCAGCCCCGACGGAGGGGTTTTAGGCTTGATGGAGTGGTTTCAGCCCCGACGCAGTGGTTTTGGCCCTGGCGGAGTGGTTTCAGCAACGATGCACTGGTTCTGGCCCTGGCAGAGTGGTTTCAACCCCGACGCTGTGCTTTTAGGCTCGGCAGAGTGGTTTTAAGGTCAGACGAGTGGTTTTGGCCCAGGCGGAGTGGTTTCAGCCCCGACGCAGTGGTTTTCGGCTTGGTGGAGTGGTTTTCGGCTTGGCAGAGTGGTTTCAGCCCCGATGCAGTGCTTTTAGGCTCGGCGGAGTGGTTTTAAGGTCAGACGAGTGGTTTTGGCCCTGGCGGAGTGGTTTCAGCCCCGACGCAGTGGTTTTAGGCTTGATGGAGTGGTTTCAGCCCCGACGGAGGGGTTTTAGGCTTGATGGAGTGGTTTCAGCCCCGACGCAGTGGTTTTGGTCCTGGCACAGTGGTTTCAGCCCCGACGCAGTGGTTTTGGTCCTGACGCAGTGGTTTCAGCCCCGACGCAGTGGTTTCAGGCTCGGCGGAGTGGTTTTCAGCCCCGACGGAGTTGTTTTAGGCTCAGCGGAGTGGTTTCAGCCCCGATGTAGTGGTTTTAGGCTCGGCGGAGTGGTTTTCAGCCTGACGGAGCAGTTTCAGCCCCGACGCAGTGCTTTTAGTCTTAGCGGAGTGTTTTTAAGGTCAGCCGAGTGGTTTTGGCCCTGGCGGAGTGGCTTCTGCCCTGACGCAGTGGTTTCAGGCTCAGCGGAGTGATTTCCGCCCCGATGGAGTGGTTTTAGCCTCGGTGGAGTGGTTCAAGCCCCGACGGAATGGTTTTAGCCCTGGTGGAGTGGTTTTAAGGTCAGCCGAGTGGTTTTGGCCCTGGCGGAGTGGTTTCAACCCCGACACAGTGCTTATCGGCTTGGCGGAGTGGTTTCGGCCCCAACGGAGTGCTTTTCGGCTTCGCAGAGTGGTTTCAGCCCCGACAGAGCGGTTTCAGCACTGGTGGAGTGGTTTCAGCCCCGTCGCACTGGTTTTCGCCCCGTGGCACTGGTTTTCGCCCCGTCGCACTGGTTTTCGCCTCGGCGGAGTGGTTTCAGCCCCGACGCAGTGGTTTTCGGCTTGGCACAGTGGTTTCAGCCCCGACGCAGTGGTTTCAGCCCCGACGCAGTGGTTTCAGCCCCGACGCAGTGGTTTCAGCCCCGACGCAGTGGTTTCAGCCCCGACGCAGTGGTTTCAGCCCCGACGCAGTGGTTTCAGGCTTGATGGAGTGTTTTCAGCCTGGACAGAGTGGTTTTAGGCTTGATGGAGTGGTTTCAGCCCCGACGAAGGGGTTTTAGGCTTGATGGAGTGGTTTCAGCCCCGACGGAGGGGTTTTGGCCCTGGCACAGTGATTTCAGCCCCGACGGAGTGGTTTCAGCCCTGACGGAGTGGTTTTGGTCCTGGCACAGTGGTTTCAGACCCGACGGAGTGGTTTTGGTCCTGGCACAGTGGTTTCAGCCCTGACGGAGTGGTTTTGGTCCTGGCACAGTGGTTTCAGCCCCGACGCAGTGGTTTTGGTCCTGGCACAGTGGTTTCTTCCCTGACGGAGTTGTTTTGGCCCCGGCGGAGTGGTTTCTTCCCCGAAGGAGAGGTTTGAGCCTCGATGAAGTGGTTTTAGGCTCGGCGCAGTGGTTTTTATGTCGGCGGAGTGGTTTTGGCCCTGGTGGAGTGCTTTTTGGCCTGACGCAGTGCTTTTCAGCCTGACGGAGCAGTTTCCGCCCCAGCACAGTGGTTTCAGCCCCGACGGAGTGGTTTTAGGCCCGACGGAGTGGTTTCAGCCCCGACAGAGTGGTTTTAGGCTTCATGGAGTGGTTTCAGCCCCGACGGAGGGGTTTTAGGCTCGGAGGAGTGGCTTCAGCCCCGACGGAGGGGTTTTAGGCTCGGCGGAGGGGCTTCGCCCCGACGGAGGGGTTTCAGGCTCGGCGGAGTGGCTTCAGCCCTGACACACTGGTTTTAGGCTTGATGGAGTAGTTTTGGCCCTGACGCAGTGGTTTTAGGCTCGGCGGAGTGGTTTCAGCCCCGACACAGTGGTTTTGGCCTCGGCGGAGTGGTTTCAGCCCCGACGCAGTGGTTTTAGGCTTGATGGAGTGGTTTCAGCCCCGACGGAGGGGTTTTAGGCTTGGCGCAGTGGTGTTAATGTCGGCGGAGTGGTTTTGGCCCTGGTGGAGTGGTTTCTGCCCCGACGCAGTGGTTTTAGGCTTGGCGGAGTGGTTTCAGCCCCGACGGAGGGGTTTTAGGCTTGGCGGAGTGGTTTCAGCCCCGACGGAGGGGTTTTAGGCTTGGCGGAGTGGTTTCAGCCCCGACGGAGGGGTTTTAGGCTTGGCGGAGTGGTTTCGGCCCCGACGCAGCGGTTTCGGCCCCGACGCAGCGGTTTCGGCCCCGACGCAGCGGTTTCGGCCCCGACGCAGCGGTTTCGGCCCCGACGCAGCGGTTTCGGCCCCGACGCAGCGGTTTCGGCCCCGGCGGAGCGGTTTCGGCCCCGGCGGAGCGGTTTCGGCCCCGGCGGAGCGGTTTCGGCCCCGGCGGAGCGGTTTCGGCCCCGGCGGAGCGGTTTCGGCCCCGGCGGAGCGGTTTCGGCCCCGGCGGAGCGGTTTCGGCCCCGGCGGAGCGGTTTCGGCCCCGGCGGAGCGGTTTCGGCCCCGGCGGAGCGGTTTCGGCCCCGGCGGAGCGGTTTCGGCCCCGGCGGAGCGGTTTCGGCCCCGGCGGAGCGGTTTCGGCCCCGGCGGAGCGGTTTCGGCCCCGGCGGAGCGGTTTCGGCCCCGGCGGAGCGGTTTCGGCCCCGGCGGAGCGGTTTCGGCCCCGGCGGAGCGGTTTTCGGCCTGATGCAGTGGTTTTAGGCTCGGCGCAGTGGTTTCAGCCCCGACACAGTGGTTTTAGGCTTGGCGGAGTGGTTTCAGGCTTGATGGAGTGGTTTCAGCCCCGACGGAGGGGTTTTAGGCTTGATGGGAGTGGTTTCAGCCCCGACGGAGGGGTTTTAGGCTTGATGGAGTGGTTTCAGCCCCGACGGTGTGCTTTTCCACTTGAGGCAGTGGTTTTAGGCTCGGTGGAGTGGTTTCAGCCCTGACGCACTGCTTTTAGGCTCGGCGGAGCGGTTTCAGCCCCGACGGAGTGCTTTTCGCCTCGGCGGAGTGGTTTCAGGCCCGACGCAGTGGTTTTAGGCTCGGCGGAGTGGTTTCAGCCCTGACCCACGGCTTTTAGGCTCGGCGGAGTGGTTTCAGCCCCGACGGAGTGGTTTTCGCCTCGGTGGAGTGGTTTCAGGCTTGGCAGAGTGGTTTTCGCCTCGGTGGAGTGGTTTCAGGCTTGGCAGAGTGGTTTTCGCCTCGGTGGAGTGGTTTCAGGCTTGGCAGAGTGGTTTCAGCCCTGACGCACTGCTTTTAGGCTTGCCGGACTGGTTTTATCCCCGACGGAGTGGTTTTGGCCCCGGGGGAGTGGTTTCAGCCCTGACGCAATGGTTTTGGCCCTGGCGGAGTGGTTTTAGGCTCGGCGGAGTGGTTTCAGCCCCGACGGAGGGGTTTTAGGCTTGATGGAGTGGTTTCAGCCCCGACGGAGGGGTTTTAGGCTTGATGGAGTGGTTTCAGCCCCGACGGAGGGGTTTTGGTCCTGGCACAGTGGTTTCAGCCCCGACGGAGTGGTTTCAGCCCCGACGGAGTGCTTTTTGGCCCCAACACAGTGGTTTTAGGCTTGGCGGAGTGGTTTCAGCCCCGACGGAGGGGTTTTAGGCTTGATGGAGTGGTTTCAGCCCTGATGGAGGGGTTTTGGTCCTGGCACAGTGGTTTCAGCCCCGACGGAGTAGTTTCTGCCCCGACGGAGTGCTTTTTGGCCCCGACGGAGTGGTTTTAGGCTCGGCAGAGTGGTTTCAGCCCCGACAGAGTGGTTTTAGGCTTGATGGATTGGTTTCAGCCCCGACAGAGTGGTTTTAGGCTTGATGGAGTGGTTTCAGTCCCGACGGAGGGGTTTTAGGCTTCATGGAGTGGTTTCGGCCCCGACGGAGGGGTTTTAGGCTTCATGGAGTGGTTTCGGCCCCGGCGGAGGGGTTTCGGCCCCGGCGGAGGGGTTTCCGGCCGCGGCGGAGGGGCTTTAGGCTTGATGGAGTGGTTTCAGCCCCGACGGAGGGGTTTTAGGCTCGGTGGAGTGGTTTCAGCCCTGACGGTGTGCTTTTCCACTTGAGGCAGTGGTTTTAGGCTCGGCGGAGTGGTTTCAGCTCTGATGCACTGCTTTTAGGCTCGGCGGAGTGGTTTCAGCCCCGACGGAGTGCTTTTCGCCTCGGCGGAGTGGTTTCAGCCCCGACGGAGTGGTTTTCGCCTCGGTGGAGTGGTTTCAGCCCCGACGGAGTGGTTTTCGCCTCGGTGGAGTGGTTTCAGGCTTGGCAGAGTGGTTTCAGCCCTGACCCACTGCTTTTAGGCTTGCTGGACTGGTTTTAGCCCCGACGGAGCAGTTTTGGCCCCGGCGTAGTGGTTTTAGGCTTAGCAGAGTGGTTTTGGCCCCGGTGGAGTGGTTTCAGCCCCGACGCAATGGTTTTGGCCCTGGCGGAGTGGTTTTAGGCTCGGCGGAGTGGTTTTCAGCCTGACGGAGTGGTTTCAGCCCCGACGCAGTGCTTTTACGCTTGATGGAGTGGTTTTAAGGTCAGACGAGTGGTTTTGGCCCTGGCGGGGTGGTTTTAAGGTCAGTCGAGTGGTTTTGGCCCTGGCGGAGTGGTTTCAGCCCCAACACAGTGGTTTTGGCCCTGGCACAGTGGTTTCAGCCCCGACACAGTGCTTTTAGGCTTGATGGAGTGGTTTTAAGGTCACGGAGGGGTTTCAGGCTCGGCGGAGTGGCTTCAGCCCCGACGGAGGGGTTTCAGGCTCGGCGGAGTGGCTTCAGCTCCGACGGAGGGGTTTCAGGCTCGGCGGAGTGGCTTCAGCCCCGACGGAGGGTTTTCAGGCTCGGCGGAGGGGTTTCAGCCCCGACGGAGGGGTTTCAGGCTCGGCGGAGTGGCTTCAGCCCCGACGGAGGGGTCTCAGGCTCGGCGGAGTGGCTTCAGCCCCGACGGAGGGGTCTCAGGCTCGGCGGAGTGGCTTCAGCTCCGACGGAGGGGTCTCAGGCTCGGCGGAGGGGCTTCAGCTCCGACGGAGGGGTCTCAGGCTCGGCGGAGGGGCTTCAGCTCCGACGGAGGGGTCTCAGGCTCGGCGGAGTGGCTTCAGCCCCGACGGAGGGTTTTCAGGCTCGGCGGAGGGGTTTCAGCCCCGACGGAGGGGTTTCAGGCTCGGCGGAGTGGCTTCAGTCCCGACGGAGGGGTCTCAGGCTCGGCGGAGTGGCTTCAGCCCCAACGGAGGGGTCTCAGGCTCGGCGGAGTGGCTTCAGCCCCGACGGAGGGGTCTCAGGCTCGGCGGAGTGGCTTCAGCCCCCACGGAGGGGTCTCAGGCTCGGCGGAGTGGCTTCAGCCCTGACACACTGGTTTTAGGCTTGATGGAGTGGTTTCAGTCCGGACGCAGTGGTTTTAGGCTTGATGGAGTGGTTTCAGCCCCGACGGAGGGGTTTTAGGCTTGATGGAGTGGTTTCAGCCCCGACGGAGGGGTTTTGGTCCTGGCACAGTGGTTTCAGCCCCGATGGAGGGGTTTTGGTCCTGGCAGAGTGGTTTCTGCCCCGACGGAGTGGTTTCTGCCCCGACGGAGTGCTTTTTGGCCCCAACACAGTGGTTTTAGGCTCGGCGGAGTGGTTTCAGCCCCGACGCAGTGGCTTTAGGCTCGGCGGAGTGGTTTCAGCCCCGACGCAGTGGTTTTAGGCTTGATGGAGTGGTTTCAGCCCCGACGGAGGGGTTTTAGGCTTGATGGAGTGGTTTCAACCCCGACGCAGTGGTTTTAGGCTTGATGGAGTGGTTTCTGCCCTGACGCAGTGGTTTTGGTCCTGGCACAGTGGTTTCTGCCCTGACGCAGTGGTTTTGGTCCTGGCACAGTGGTTTCTGCCCCGACGCAGTGGTTTTGGTCCTGGCACAGTGGTTTCTGCCCCGACGCAGTGGTTTTGGTCCTGGCACAGTGGTTTCTGCCCCGACGGAGTGGTTTTCGGCTTCGCGGAGTGATCTCGGCCCCGATGCAGTGGTTTTAACTTGGCGCAGTGGTTTTTATGTCGGCGGAGTGGTTTTGGCCCTGGTGGAGTGGTTTTCGGCCTGACGCAGTGCTTTTCAGCCTGACGGAGCACTTTCCGCCCCAGCACAGTGGTTTCAGCCCCGACGGAGGGGTTTCAGCCCCGACGCTGTGCTTTTAGGCTCGGCGGAGTGGTTTTAATGTCGTCGGAGTGGTTTTGGCCCTGCCGGAGTGGTTTCAGCCCCGACGCAGTGGTTTTGGCCCTGGCGGAACGGTTTCAGCCCTCACGCAGTGGTTTTCGGCTTGGCAGAGTGTTTTCAGCCCCGACGCTGTGGTTTCAGCACTGGCGCAGTGGTTTTCGCCCCGACCCAGTCGTTTTATGCTCGGTGGGTGGTTTGAGCCCCAACGCAGTGGTTTTGGCGCTGGCATAGTGGTTTCAGCAACGACGGAGTGGTTTTAGGCTCGGTGGAGTGGTTTCAGCAACGACGGAGTGGCTTCTGTCCCGACGGATTGGTTTTAGGCTTGATGGAGTGGTTTTAAGGTCAGCCGAGTGGTTTTAGGCTTCGCGGAGTGGTTTCAGCCCCGATGCAGTGGTTTTGGCCCCAACACAGTGGTTTCAGCCCCGACGGAGTGGATTTGGTCCTGGCACAGTGGTTACAGCCCCGACGGAGTGGTTTTAGGCTCGGCAGAGTGGTTTCAGCCCCGACGCAGTGGTTTTAGGCTTGGCGGAGTGGTTTCAGCCCTGACGCAGTGGTTTTGGCCTCGGCGGAGTGGTTTCAGCCCCGACGCAGTGGTTCTGGCCCTGGCAGAGTGGTTTCAACCCCGACGCTGTGCTTTTAGGCTCGGCGGAGTGGTTTTAAGGTCAGACGAGTGGTTTTGGCCCTGGCGGAGTGTTTTCAGCCCCGATGCAGTGCTTTTAGCCTTGATGGAGTGGTTTCAGCCCCGACGGAGGGGTTTTGGTCCTGGCACAGTGGTTTCAGCCCCGACGCAGTGGTTTCTGGCCCCGACGCAGTGGTTTTAGGCTCGGCGGAGTGGTTTCAGCCCCAACGCAGTGGTTTTAGGCTTGATGGAGTGGTTTCAGCCCCGACGCAGTGGTTTTAGGCTTGATGGAGTGGTTTCAGCCCCGACGGAGGGGTTTTAGGCTTGATGGAGTGGTTTCAGCCCCGACGCAGTGGTTTTGGCCCTGGCGGAGTGGTTTCAGCCCCGACGCAGTGGTTTTAGGCTCGGCCGAGTGGTTCCAGCCCTGACGCACTGCTTTTCGCCTCGGCGGAGTGGTTTCAGCCCCAACGGAGTGCTTTTCGGCTTCGCGGAGTGCTTTCAGCCCCGACAGAGCGGTTTCAGCACTGGTGGAGTGGTTTCAGCCCCGTCGCAGTGGTTTTAGGCTCGGCGGAGTGGTTTCAGCCCCGACGCAGTGGCTTTAGGCTCGGCGGAGTGGTTTCAGCCCCGACGCAGTGGCTTTAGGCTCGGCGGAGTGGTTTCAGCCCCGATGCAGTGCTTTTAGGCTCGGCGGAGTGGTTTTAAGGTCAGACGAGTGGTTTTGGCCCTGGCGGAGTGGTTTCAACCCCGACGCAGTGCTTTTCGGCTTGGCGGAGTGGTTTCAGCCCCGACGGAGTGGTTTTGGTCCTGGCACAGTGGTTTCAGCCCCGACGGAGTGGTTTTGGGCCCGGCGGAGTGGTTTCAGCCCCGACGGAGTGGTTTTGGCCCCGGCGGAGTGGTTTCAGCCCCGACGGAGTTGTTTTGGCCCCGGCGGAGTGGTTTCTTCCCCGACGGAGTTGTTTTGGCCCTGGCGGAGTGGTTTCTTCCCCGACGGAGTTGTTTTGGCCCCGGCGGAGTGGTTTCTTCCCGAAGGAGAGGTTTGAGCCTCAATGAAGTGGTTTTAGGCTTGGCGCAGTGGTTTTTATGTCGGCGGAGTGGTTTTGGCCCTGGTGGAGTGCTTTTCGGCCTGACGCAGTGCTTTTCAGCCTGACGGAGCAGTTTCCGCCCCAGCACAGTGGTTTCAGCCCCGACGGAGTGGTTTTAGGCCCGACGGAGTGGTTTCAGCCCCGACAGAGTGGTTTTAGGCTTCATGGAGTGGTTTCAGCCCCGACGGAGGGGTTTTAGGCTCGGAGGAGTGGCTTCAGCCCCGACGGAGGGGTTTTAGGCTCGGCGGAGGGGCTTCGCCCCGACGGAGGGGTTTCAGGCTCGGCGGAGTGGTTTCAGCCCTGACACACTGGTTTTAGGCTTGATGGAGTGGTTTTGGCCCTGACGCAGTGGTTTTAGGCTCGGCGGAGTGGTTTTAAGGTCAGCTGAGTAGTTTCAGCCCCGACGCAGTGGTTTCAGGCTTGGCAGAGTGGTTTCAGTACTGTTGGGGTGGTTTTGGCCCTGACGGAGTTGTTTTGGGCCTGACGCAGTGGTTTCAGCCCCGACGCAGTGGTTTTCGGCCTGATGCAGTGGTTTTAGGCTTGGTGGAGCGGTTTCAGCCCTGACGCTCTGCTTTTAGGCTCGGCAGCGTGGTTTTGGCCCCGACGGATTTGTTTTGGCCCCGACATAGTGGTTTCAGGCTTGGCCGAGTGGTTTCAGCCCCGAAGCAGTGGTTTTAATGTCGGCGGAGTGGTTTCAGCCCTGATGCACTGGTTTTAGGCTCGGCGGCGTGGTTTTGGCTCTGACGGAGTGGTTTTGGGCCTGACGCAGTGGTTTGAGCCTCGATGAAGTGGTTTTAGGCTTGGCGCAGTGGTTTTTATGTCGGCGGAGTGGTTTTGGCCCTGGTGGAGTGCTTTTCGGCCTGACGCAGTGCTTTTCAGCCTGACGGAGCAGTTTCCGCCCCAGCACAGTGGTTTCAGCCCCGACGGAGGGGTTTTAATGTCAGCGGAGTGGTTCCAGCCCTGATGGAATGGTTTTAATGTCAGCGGAGGGGTTTTGGCCCTGGCAGAGTGGTTTCGGCCCTGGCGGAGTGGTTTCGGCCCCGACGCAGTGGTTTCAGGCTTGGCGGAGTGGTTTCAGCCCCGACAGAGTGCTTTTCGGCTTCACGCAGGGGTTTCAGCCCCGACGGAGCGGTTTCAGCACTGGTGGAGTGCTTTTGGCCCCGACGGAGTTGTTTCAGGCTCGGCGGAGTTGTTTCAGCCCTGACGCAGTGGTTTCAGCCCCGACGCAGTGGTTTTGGCCCCGGCGGAGTGGTTTCGGCCCTGGCGGAGTGGTTTCAGCCCCGACGGAGTGGTTTTGGCCCTGGCGGAGTGGTTTTGGCCTCGGCGGAGTGGTTTCAGGCCTGACGCAGTGGTTTCAGCACTGGTGGAGTGGTTTTGGCCCTGACGGAGTTGTTTTGGGCCTGACGCACTAGTTTCAGCCCCGACGGAGGGGTTTTAGGCTTGATGGAGTGGTTTCAGCCCCGACGGAGGGGTTTTGGCCCAGGCGGAGTGGTTTCAGCCCCGACGCAGTGGTTCTGGCCCTGGCAGAGTGGTTTCAACCCCGACGCTGTGCTTTTAGGCTCGGCGAAGTGGTTTTAAGGTCAGACGAGTGGTTTTGGCCCTGGCGGAGTGGTTTCAGCCCCGACGCAGTGGTTTTCGGCTTGGCGGAGTGGTTTTGGCCCTGACGCAGTAGTTTCAGCCCCGACGCAGTGGTTTTAGGCTTGATGGAGTGGTTTCAGCCCCGATGGAGGGGTTTTAGGCTTGATGGAGTGGTTTCAGCCCCGACGCAGTGCTTTTGGTCCTGGCACAGTGGTTTCACCCCCGACGCAGTGGTTTCAGGCCCCGACGCAGTGGTTTTGGCGCTGGTGGAGTGGTTTCAGCCCCGATGGAGTGGTTTTAGGCTTGCCGGAGTCGTTTTGGCGCTGACGGAGTGGTTTTAGCCTGACGGAGTGCTTTCAGCCCCGACACAGTGGTTTTAGGCTTGGCAGAGTGGTTTCAGCCCCGACGCACTGCTTTTAGGCTCGGCCGAGTGGTTTCAGCAACGACCGAGTGGCTTCTGCCCTGACGCAGTGGTTTCAGGCTCGGCGGAGTGGTTTTCAGCCTGACGGAGCAGTTTCAGCCCCGACGCAATGCTTTTAGGCTCGGCGGAGTGGTTTTAAGGTCAGCTGAGTGGTTTCAGCCCTGACGCAGTGGTTTCAGGCTTGGCAGAGTGGTTTCAGCACTGTTGGGGTGGTTTTGGCCCTGACGGAGTTGTTTTGGGCCTGACGCAGCGGTTTCAGGCTCGGCGGAGTGGTTTGGCCCCGACAGAGTGGGTTTAGGCTTGGCGCAGTGGTTTTAATGTCGGCGGAGTGGTTTTAGCCCTGGTGGAACGCTTTCAGCCCCGACGCAGTGGTTTTGGCCCTGGTGGAGTGCTTTTCGGCCTGACGCAGTGGTTTACAGCCTGACGGAGCAGTTTCCGCCCCAGCACAGTGGTTTCAGCCCCGACACAGTGGTTTCAGGCTCGGCGGAGTGGTTCCAGCCCTGACGGAATGGTTTTAATGTCAGCGGAGTGGTTTCAGCCCCGACGCAGTGGTTTTGGCCCTGGCGCAGTGGTTTCAGCCTCGATGCAGTGGTTTCAGGCTCGGCGGAGTGGTTTTAAGGTCAGACGAGTGGTTTCGGCCCTGGCGGAGTGGTTTCAGCCCTGACGCAGTGGTTTCAGGCTCGGCGGAGTGATTTCCGCCCCGACGCAGTGGTTTTAGGCTCGGCGGAGTGGTTGCAGCCCTGACGGAATGGTTTTAGGCTTGATGGAGTGGTTTTAAGGTCAGCCGAGTGGTTTTGGCCCTGCCGGAGTGGTTTCAGCCCCGACGCAGTGGTTTCAGGCTTCACGGAGCGGTTTCAGCACTGGTGGAGTGGTTTTGGCCCCGACGGAGTTGTTTTAGGCTCGGCCGATTGGTTTTCCACCTGACGCAGTGGTTTTAGGCTCGGTGGAGTGGTTTTCGGCTTGGCGGAGTGGTTTCAGCCCTGACGCACTGCTTTTCGGCTCGGCGGAGTGGTTTTCCACCTGACGCAGTGGTTTTCGGCTTGGCGGAGTGGTTTCAGCCCTGACGCACTGCTTTTAGGCTCGGCGGGGTGGTTTCAGCAACGACCGGCAGAGTGGTTTTAGGCTTGGCAGAGTGGTTTTGGCCCTGGCAGACCAGTTTCTGCCCCAGCGGAGTGGTTTGAGCACTGACGCAGTGGTTTCAGGTCGGCGGAGTGGTTTCAGCAGTGGTGGAGTGGTTTTGGCCCCGACAGAGTTGTTTTAGGCTCGGCGGAGTGGTTTTAGGCCTGACGCAGTGGTTTCAGGCTCGGCGGAGTGGTTTTCGGCCTGACACAGCGGTTTCAGGCTCGGCGGAGTGGTTTCGGCCCCGACAGAGTGGGTTTAGGCTTGGCGCAGTGGTTTTAATGTCGGCGGAGTGGTTTTAGCCCTGGTGGAACGCTTTCAGCCCCGACGCAGTGGTTTTGGCCCTGGTGGAGTGCTTTTCGGCCTGACGCAGTGGTTTACAGCCTGACGGAGCAGTTTCCGCCCCAGCACAGTGGTTTCAGCCCCGACGGAGGGGTTTTAATGTCAGCGGAGTGGTTCCAGCCCTGACGGAATGGTTTTAATGTCAGCGGAGTGGTTTTGGCCCTGGCACAGTGGTTTTGGCCCTGTCACAGTGGTTTCAGCCCCGACGCAGTGGTTTTGGCCCTGGCGGAGTGGTTTCAGCCCCGACGCAGTGGTTTTGGCCCTGGCGGAGTAGTTTCTGCCCCGACGCAGTGGTTTTGGCCCTGGCGGAGTGGTTTCGGCCCTGTCGGAGCGGTTTCGGCCCCGACGCAGTGGTTTTAGCCCTGGCGGAGTGGTTTCAGCCCCAACACAGTCGTTTTGGCCCTGGCGGAGTGGTTTCAGCCCCTATGCAGTGCTTTTAGGCTTGATGGAGTGGTTTTAAGGTCAGACGAGTGGTTTTGGCCCTGGCGGAGTGGTTTCAACCCCGACAGAGTGCTTTTCGGCTTGGCGCAGTGGATTCAACCCCGATGCAGTGCTTTTCGGCTTGGCGGAGTGGATTCAACCCCGACAGAGTGCTTTTCGGCTTGGCGCAGTGGATTCAACCCCGACAGAGTGCTTTTCGGCTTGGCGCAGTGGATTCAACCCCGACAGAGTGCTTTTCGGCTTGGCGCAGTGGATTCAACCCCGACAGAGTGCTTTTCGGCTTGGCGGAGTGGATTCAACCCCGATAGAGTGCTTTTCATCTTGGCGGAATGGTTTCAGCCCCGACAGAGCGCTTTTCGGCTTCACGGAGGGTTTTCAGCCCTGACAGAGCGGTTTCAGCACTGGTGGAGTGGTTTTGGGCCTGATGGAGTTGTTTTGGGCTCAGCGGAGTGGTTTTAAGGTCAGCGGAGTGGTTTGGTCCCTGGCATAGTGTTTTCAGCCCCGACACAGTGGTTTTAGCCCTGGTCGAGCAGTTTCAGCCGTGACGGATTGCTTTTCGTCTTGCTGGAGTGGTTTTGGCCCTAAGGGAGTTGTTTTAGGCTCGGCACAGGGGTTTCGGCCCCGACGCCGTGGTTTTGGCCCCAACGTAGTGGTTTTAGGCTTGGTGGACTGCTTTTCAGCCCCAGCGGAGTGCGTTTCGGCCCTTGCGGGGTTCGTTTCGGCCCCAGCGGAGTTTTCTCCCAAGCCCACCAGGCCTAGCAGTAGGCCGTACCAGGCTGCACCAGCCCCCCAGCCCCTGCACCACGCCACCCTAGCCCACCAGGCCCCGCACCAGGCTGCACCAGCCCCCCAGGTCCAGCACCAGTACAGCCAACCTCCACTCTCCACGCAGCAGGCAACATGGCAATGCAGCTCTACAGCCCAACACGTCCCACACCCAGCCACAGCCTCTTCCTCTGCTTCCCACCTCACCTCAAGCCACCTCTGCCCTCAGCGGCCCTGCCAGCACCAGCACCTCCAGCGCCGCCTCCGCCTCTCCGGCACCCGCTCTCCACAGGCTCCACACGCCGCCTTTCCCCCTCCAAGCGCTCCGCTTCACCACACCACCTGCCAAAACCAAGCACAGCAAGGCCACGCGCAGCTTTCCTAGGGACCCTCTCGCACGGCCGGGCCTTTCCGTGGACAGCAGCCCCCCGACCCGCGCCTCCTCCAGCCTCGCCGCCCTCGCCGACACCCCGCCTCGCGCAGCCCACCCCCTCGGGCCTCGCGGGACTCCTCGGGGGCAGCGCTCCCCCGCAACGCACCCTCCCGCCTCGCTTGGCGGCACCCTGCGCACAGCCCAACCTGCTCCCAGCACTTGGCCTTCGGCACCGGCCGCTCCAGGCCCGCGCGAGCCACCGCCGCTTCCTGCCTGCCCTGCCCGCAGCCCCTGCCCTGCCCGCGCACGGCGCCTGCCCTCCCCGCTGCCCTCTGCCGCCGGCCACAGCCGACCGCCCTGCTCTCCTGGCCGCCTCGCCCAGGGCCACCAACCCCCGAGCCCAGCAGCTCCCGGCCCACTTGTTTTGCCAGGGGCCCCTCGGCCCGCTCTCAACCTTCGCCCCCGCCAGCGCCGCAGCTCGGCCGAGGCACCGGAGCGGCCCGGGCGGGCACAAGGGGTGGACGGGGCCGAGGGGACAGCGAGGGGGACACTGAGGGGGGACAGCGGGGACCGCGTCCCTGGCGCCGGCAGACCCGGCCCCGCCGCCCGCCCGCCCGCTCGCCCGCTCGCCCGCTCGGCGGCGCCCACGGCCGCCGGACGCCATCTCTGGCCTCTCTCCGCTCCCTCCCGCCCTCCGCCCGGGCCGCCGCGGGGATTGGCCGGCCGGGCCAGCTGCCTCTCGGCCATTGGAGGGCGCCTGCGCGCCGCCCGCCGCTGATTGGTGCCCCGCTCCCGCCTCTGGCCGGGGGGGAGGGTGTGGTCGGCGGCGAAGATGGCGGCGGGGTGGCTGGCTGTGTGGTGGCGCCTGGCGGCGGCGGCGAAGATGGCGGAGCGGAAGGGGAGGGCTCCCTGCCCCGTCCGGCCCCGCGGCGCGGCGCTGCTGGAGAGCGGCAGGCTGCGGGACACACGGTGGGTCGTGGCGCAGCCGGGCGGGCAGGGCTCGGGGGCGGCGGGGGGGCCGGGCCGGGCCCGAGGGCGGTAGCGGCAGGGGAAGGGGGCGGGGGGCGGCGAAGGGGCTTTTCGGGGGCCGAAGGGCGGCGGCGCCTGCGCCGGGAGGCTGCGCGAAGGTGCTGGCGGCTGCGAGGCGCGGCCAGCTCGGGGCGGGGCTGCTGCTGCTGCTGCTGCTGCTGTTGTGGCTGGTGCTGGTGCTGGGAGGCGGCGGGGTCGGTGCCGGGCGGGCCGGGGAGGGTTTGCGGCGGCCGGTCGGGCGGGGCCGGGGCCGGGGCCGAGCGGGGCTTCGGTGTCGCCCGGCGCCCGGCTGAGGAGGCCGGTGCGTCGCCGCTGGACGGGGGAGCGTTTGCGTCCGCCGCCTGCTCGCCCGGCGCCTGGGGAAGGGAGCTGAAGGGCGGCAGGGAAAGGGGTGGGGGAAGTAGGAGCAGGGTCGGAGGCGGGGCGGGGCGGGGGGGTGGGAGCGCGGGGCGTTTGCGGGGCGCTGGGCGGGAGGCGGCGGCGGCGGGAGGCTGGAGAGCGAGGCGGGGCGGGGGGCGGGCGGCGAGGAGCTGCTGAGCTCGGGCAGGCGGAGCGCGGAGCGGAGCGGGCGAGGAGGAGAGCGGGCAGAAGGGCGAGGTGGGGAGGGCGGGGCGGGGGCAGGAGGCGGCCTGGGGGCTGCTGGGGCGGGGCGGGGGCGGCGTGAGCGTGTGTGGCCTGGCTCCAGCTCGCCTGTCCTGTGGGTGGTGTTGAAGTGGTGTTTGTGTGCGCCGGAGACAGAGCTGGGTAAGCTGGAGCGAGAGGTGGGTTTTCCAGCTAGTCACCTTTAGCGGTGGCTGGTGCGTGGAGCTCTGAAGGTCGACACAGCGTGAAGGGTGCGTGCTAGCAGTGTTGCCTCTTGTATGTGTACTTCTGTGATGGGGGTGTGTTGGTTTGAACTGTGCCTGATCACGTTGTTTGAGCTCGGTTGCCTGGTGGGAGTTGAGGAGCAGCAGTGGAGTGGGTGCTTTGAACTGATGTGATGTTTGGTGTTGAGGGGAGTAGTGATGGCAGAGAGGTGTGTCACTTAGGCAGTCGCTTCCTTTTCCTAGCATCCATGCAAAACCTTGCCCAAGTGTTTGCACCTTATAACAAATGGCTGAAACTGGCTCTGTCAGGGTGCTGCCTAGGATTGCTCCAAGAGCTCTTGCAGCGTGGTGCGGGGAGCCTGTGTCTTGTTCATGCCTGGGTGTATGTCGCTCCCTCGAGTGCAGTAGTGAGCAGGAGTTTGTGGGAGAGGGTGTGCAAGTACATGTGGTGGAAGATGCCTTTGGACTAGGTGTCAAAGGAGGTGAGCTGAAGTGATGGGGAAGGTGGCTGGGGGGCTGTTTTTCAGCTGGTGGGCTTGAAATGGGTGGAGCTGAGAGGGAGCTGGGTCAGGTGCACTTGTTTAGTGGGGGGGGGGGGAAGGGAGGTTCTGGGTGAAGGCAGTGGGGTTGTTGTGGTTGCCCTGTGGCTGTGTCTGGAAGTGAGGGGTGGGCAGTGGTGCTTGGCCCATGGGAGTGGAGAGGCTTATTCCTGATGTGGGGTCATGTTACTTGTTTGTAGTTAGTTTTTTTTTGGTGGGGGAAGTGAACCTGGTTTGATTACTGTTGTGTGTTCCCTGATAGAGGGGAAGTAAGGCCAGGCTCAAGAGAGGGTTTGTGCTAGAACTAGTTTTCTGGAAGACCATTCTTAGGTTGAAGTTGATGTGGCTGCCCAAGAAAGAGGAGACAGTGTGTATTGGAGCTGCTAATTGGCTATTTGTTGCTTTGGGTCCCTTGGAGTCGTTCAGGTCTACTGTGATATGTTGCCCTTGATAGGCTGTGCAATTGGAGTGTAGTGCCAGTCTTGATAGTACTAATGTATGAGGTGGAGTCTTTTGCAAAGACTGAAGGTGCTAGTTGGAGCCCCTTGACACAGGAGTGCTGCTGAAAGGAGTGGGCTCATCTGTTTGTCAACCTCCTTTTGTTGTGGCCCAGGGAGTGGAGGTGGGAATGAGTGTTTAGTGTGTGGGGGGGTGGGTGGTGGTGGTTGTTGTTGTTTACAATGAAATGGGTGTGTGTGGGGAAATGCATTCTTTGGGCAAACAATCATCTGTTCTTCTGCCAGTACTGAGTATGCCCTAAGCTGGTGTCAGACAGTAGGCTAAAAGTTTTGCTCATTTAACTTAAATGCAAAAGTAGATAGTGTGCTTGGGGGAATAGGTTTCCCAGTTCTATTACCACTCTTCCTGCCCCCCCTCCCCCAAGTGCAGGAGTTAACCAGTGTTTGAAAGCAGGTGTCAGTGAGTGAGTGTGAGAGAGGCAGTGTGCTACAGGACCTGTATGCTTGGTGAGAAGCATCCCATGTTGACCTGCTCAGGCTACTGGATGTGCTTCTCCTGTGAAGGAGTAGTATGCTCTTGACCTAGGAGTCATGTAGGTGCTTGTATGCTGAGCAAGCCAACTGCTCAGTGTGTTGAGCAGAGATGTTGGCGCATGAAGGAAGCAGTCCTGGTTTGAGAGCCTAGTGTGCCTGGTAGTGAGTCAGGGCATGGCTGCAGAGGATTGCTGGGCTGCTCCAGCTGCATGCTTGAGTAAGAGGTGGACTGCAGTGCTTGTCTTTGAGAAGAGTTATTGTCCTTCTTGGGTGCAAGTGCAGTTATTCCAGCAGGTGAAGGTAGGCTGAGGTCCAGCTGTTATGGTAGAGGGACCTTGCTGCCTTCTGGAAGCTTGTTGATGTTGCAGCCAGTGATGCTGGTATTAAAGCAGGCAGGAATGGTAGTTTGATAGAGGAGGGCATGGTTGGTGCTGATGTTTAGCTGAGTGCTTTCTCTTGTGATGTTAATTGGTTCCTGCTGGGGTTTAGAGGAGATGATAGAGTGCTGAGGCTTTCTGCTGGTGGCGATTAAGCTTTCTGGAGTACTTGCTCTAAGAGAAAAGAGTGGAGCTATGCCATGTGAGGAAGCTTTACAAGCAAGCCAAGTTCTGTCTGGGCAATGAGAGAGACGATGTTAGTGGAAACTAACGTTGCAGTGTGGGCATCCAGTGGAAGTGATGCTTTGTGAAGAGTTGAAGCGCTGGAGTGCTGAATGTTCAGGCTGTTAAGGCTGAGCTTGCAACTGATTATGTATTGATTGGACAGATAGCCTCTAAAATGTATGGCAGTGATACTGTGATTGCTGATGACGGAAGTTCCTGTGTGAAGGGAAGGCTAGGCTTAAAAGGGGTGGCTGTGTTAAGGTTACTTGCTGTTATCTGTGTCGGGTGCAATTCTGTAGAGGTAGGCAACACTGGCTACTGAAATGCCTCCAGTAGTTTTTATGCCTGTGCAAATCTAGAGGTCGAGTAGAAAAGAAAGAGCTGGTGCTTGCTGCTGAAGGCCAAGAAGTTAGGCAATGACTAAGGGGAGTCTTTTTGTGTTGTTGCTTGCGACTGGTGTGTCTAGGTCATGTTTTGTATTTGTGATCCTTGCAGAACTGTGTTTTGTAGGAGGAAGGTTTTGAGTGGAAAGGGTTGAGGGGAGCAGCTGATTTTCCTGGAAGGTTAAGAGAAGATGTGTAGCAGCTTGTGTCCATTTGGGAAGTTGCAGTAGGGGACCACTGAGGACCGGCTTAAACTTGCTTCTTGTTTGGGTGTGAAATGGATCTTTCACTTCAGGTCTTGGGAGTAGAGTAGCTTTCCATTGCGATATTGGTGGAATGAAGGTCTCTAGATCTGCTGCTTTTGAGCATGACTTGCTAATAGGTAAGCAAGCTGAGTGGTGTTTGACAAAAGCACTAACACAGTGGGTGATGCAAATATGTTGTGTTTGTTAGCTATGGGCTCCTTGTATGGGAAGGAGGAGTGAAAAGGGAAGCAATGCTGAAGCAGTTGCTTGTGTTTTCCGAGGAAAACCTGAACGGAATATTGGCGATTGTTAGTCAGTGTTCATAACTTGGAACAGATTATGTGCGGTTTGGGCTTGGAATGTGAAAATGGCCTGAAAAAGGGTGTGTTAGGCATTGTGGATGAAAGGCAGAGATCTGGAATGGTTAAAATGCGTTTACCCTTTATGATGCTAGAGGAACTCTTTTGCTGTTAGGTGTTTCCTGTCTCCTGTCCCATTGTGGAGTTTCACTGGGGTTTGCTAGGGGAGATCCTGTGAGAGTTGGCTCTATCTCAGCCAATGACTAGCAGCTGCATGTACTATTCTTGCTCTGAGTAAATGCAGGCTGTCATCTGGATTTAGAGCTGCTGAAATGGTTTAGGAACTAGTATTGTAGCTAGGCAACAATTTTTTTTTTCCTCTTGGCTTTTTTAATGTGACAGGAACTATTTAGACTTTGTTTGGAAAGACAGGACTGTTGTCTCCTGGTGTTACTTGAGTATACTGGCCTGTGTAAAAGCAGTGACTTTAAGATATTGCCCAGTGCTGTCATTGTTGAACAGAAATCAGTTTTAGCGAGTCACAAATGAAATACTTGCCCTCAATGTTTTCTAGTGGTTTCACCTGTGGTTCTTGTGAAGTAAGAGCTGCCAAACATTGCTCTTTAGTAAACCTCTGGGTTGACCTAAGGTAGAAGAAAAAGTTTCAGGACTGGCTTTGAAAAGGGGGTCAAGGTTCTTGGAGATCTGTAAGCATGTGACCTGGTGTAACATGAGATGCTTCTCCTGTTTGGACACTAGGGGATGTTGGTTTTGGAATTGTGATTCCTGGGGAAGTCAACTGCTAGCAAGAGAGGTGTGTGGCTATGTCACTGGCAGAACTTGAGCTACTATGAGTTTTCTATAGCTGAAGGTATGTGTTGTGGGTTAGAGGTTTCTCTATAGCTTTTTAGTGTAGAGAAACTAAAACGTTTCCCTTTTTTTTCCCTCCTCTCTTCCTGCTCTCCTAATGGTAGTGGAAGTACAAAGTTTGTATGACCCAAGACCCCAAGGTAGCATATTGGGTTTGTCATGGGGCAGTAAATGCAGGAGGATTTGCCTGACAAGTGTGAGCTTCTCAGAGCAGTGTTTGGCTGGTAGGTAGGTTGGAAGCAGTTTCTAAATGACATGTTAGTAGATGTGGGAGAGTAGGGAAGTAGTGCTGTAGACTCTCAGGCCTTGAAGCGACCTGACTGAAGCCTTAAAGCACAGTTGCTGCCTTAGTGGTTGTAAGTTGTGAGTTACCCATGTAAAGCATGGTTGGTGGTGGTGGTGGTTGTAGTTGTTGTCTCATTTCCATTGGCTAGCAGTTATGAAACCTAAGTGGCTTTACCTGTAGGGAGGGAGGAAAGAAAAGAAAGGATGTTGAGGGCTGAGCCTTGCTTTTGAACTGCTGCCTTGTTGCATGCATGTATTGTCTTAAAGTAGAGTTTTGTAGCAGCTTCTGAAGATGATGCATGGGAGAGAGGCCATGGAGGTGTGAAGCCCTATTAATGGGCTAGAGAGGTTGCAGGTGCCTCATGCATGACTTGCCACTTGATGCTCAGGTTCATTGGATGTAATTGACATAATAGCATGTTGCTGTAGTTCTAGGCGTTTGTGCAGGCTTTCTGGAAAAAATGACTGTGCCTGAAAGCAGACTAATGACATGCCTGCGTTTCACCTTAGTTCTGCCTGAATGCTCTCTCTTGGTTTACAACTTGTGTAGTGTTTGTTTATAATGTCAGCAAGGGCTTGATAGAAATTCCTCGTTTCTGCTGGTCTCTAGGGGTCAGTTGTTGAGCAGGACAAAATAAAATTAAAAAAAAAAAAGCAGGTGTTTGGGGCTAGAAGAACTTTCCTTCAGCAGGGGATCAGTCCTTCAGTGAGTAGTAGTGTAAAAGGGAGTGCTGGTTGAAGGGTATGGATGTTGCATGAGAATAGCTTTGTCAAGGAGGGGTACAAGGTGAGGTTCGCTAGAGTCTTAACAGCAGCTACCAGTAGTTATTTTTGTCCCGGAGAGAGTTTCCTGCTTTCCTGTGGGGGTTTTGTTCTTCATATTCTCCTGCTGGAAATTATTTTGGTACCTTAAAAAAAAAAAAAAAAAAAAAAGGACTAACTTCTGCAATACTGTGGCTTCCTGGTGAAACTCTGTTGGAGATGTATATGGTGCTGGTATGAGTGCATGAGTAGGTGAGGACTAGATGGCAGGATGGTTCTTATCAGTTCAGAGAGTTGTGTGCAGTGTGCCAGTTGTATTAGAGCAGGTAAATATTTGCAGGAAAGGCAGAAGAGGGAAATACTGGCTGTTATCAAGCTAGCATCTGGGATTGCCTGGCTAGTCAGTGTAGCTGGTGAACATAAGTAGTGGAAATATACTTGGGTGGACTTGAGGCTGAGCATGTGCATAGGTACGCGTTGCCAATTAGGCTTTATTTTGTGGCCCCCCTGTGGAACAGGGTTGCGTTTAGGACGTGAGTACTTTCCCATGCAAATCTAATGATTTTTTGTACTGGCTGCTGTAATGATGCTTCTTGAAGAAGGTTGTATTGAGTAGGCAGGACTGGAGAGAGTTGAGTGTGAGTGATCTTTTACCCTTTGCTTGACAAGAGAGTTGATTTCCCAAGTAGGCCTCCACAGCTTGGTGCAGTGAAATGTTAGGAGAAGTGGAGCATAACAATTTGAGAAGTGCTTTGAGATGCCTACCTCGGTTCCTGTGTGTGTCTTTGGTGCCTGTCGAAGGTGCGAGATGAACATTAGAGCAGAAGGCATCTGTCCATGTAGCTGCTCCTGCAGTGGTCTGAGGCAGGAGTGCTTGTCACTGTGAATGGACGTAGGAAGCCTCTTTTGCCCTCCGGCTTTGTCTGAAGTGCCACTATGAATCTGCAGGCTAGTAATTGTAAATCAGAGGCAAGGTGTGTATTGTGTTAGTAGGTGGAGACTTAATAAAAGCCTCGTGCTGTGCCTTTACCTGTCTAATTGGGGAATGGTTCCACTGAGGTGTATAAAGTGGAGACTGAAACTTGCCTTGCCTTGCTGGAAGCTGGAGGCAAAGGCTAGAGAGGTCCAGGCTGCAGGATTATGGAGGATGGAGGAGCTGCTGAGCCTTCAGCCAGGAACGTGTGCTGGAGGAAATGGAGTTTCCTCAGCATGAGGGTCATCAGTGTTTTCTTTTGGTGAGAAAAATGCAGTGGGTGATCCGTTGGCCGTAGAGGGGTGGCCAGGAGGAACGGGGTCGGTTTTGAGGAAGGTGGCTCCCGTTTAGTAGTTTTAGTAAGGCATAGCTAAACAAGAGATTTGAAAAGCATAGAGTGCTGTGAGTTTGGCACTGGAAGTTAATGCCATGCTGTCGAGTTGTTTAATTCTCGGGATGCTGATGTTTCAGCTTCAGTAAATGGTGATTCTTCCCCACCACTAAATGCAGGGAGCGTTTATGTGCAGCCTTCCGATGACTCTTTGTTCCCTCCTAGAATGTTAGTGTGGCCAAGACTGACGTTTTAAGCTAGAAGACTAGACTGTAAAATAAGAGAGTAACTAGGAAAGGTTCCTTATGCGCAAGGAATCCGATAGCTTGCTTTTTAAAATGATGCCCTAGTTTGAGGCATCTGTCCTCGAAGCCACTGCAAGGAATTGTAAGCGTGACTTGGCGCATTAATTGCTATACCAGCTTTCTTTTACTGTAGCAGGATTTTGAGGTAAGCCTGGTGAACCTTCTGAGTGCCTCCTTCCCCGCTCTGTTTGTTTCAGTTATCCTGAAAGACCTGAAGCTCTTGGGTTAAGGAACGTTTAACATCTCTTTGTGGGACCGTGTTTATTCACTGCAAGGCTAGTTGGGGAGTAATGTGAGAAGCTCGACTCGAGATGCTGAAATGCCAAGCGTTGGGCAGAATTGGTATGCTTTGGAGTCCGCAAGATGGCTTCCCTCTGTTCCACGTGTGACCTGTCCTGAGTCTCCCCTAAGTGATGTCCTTCTCTGAAATGTAATCTCTAGGTGTGAATTGTTTTTTTCTTACAGCCCAGTTTGTGAGTTGTGCTGCTGCTGCTTGGATGACCTTTGAGAATGCTTGTATTGCTGCCACGCAACAGAGTTAGCATATGTGCTTTGCTGTATTTCTACTTGTATGTGCTTATTGTCCAATGGATGTCTTTGCAGTGTGGCAGAGTAGCCAGCTTTAGAAACTGAGGAGTGCAGAGATCATTGGATATGCTGTTGATGCTCAAGCTTCTGTCGGTGAAGTCCAGTTGCCCAGCTACTTGTTGATGCTCGTGGCATGAACTTATCAGAAGAAGTTGTTATGGATCTCTTTGGGGGGAAAAAAGGATGGTAAGACGATGTGGCCAATCATGTTGAGAGTTTCGTTTGTTATGATATGAATGTCTATTAGGTAATAGTACTTTTCAAATGTTGTAGTTTTGGCAGTAGTGTGTTGGGGATGTGTGAGCTCAGCAGGGGGAGCGTAGCACCAGACTGATCTGTTGCATCGACCCTTGAGTAACTGATGGGAAGAGTCTGTCGTGCTGTTCCATATGTTTCATTCATTCCAATGGAGGATTGGTCCATGTGGGACAACTGGGCATGGGACCGCCAGCACCTGAGGCAAAAGAAGAGGGGAACCCCGCAAAGAGTGACTCTGGCCGTAGTAGGCGCCAGTATCCTGCACAATGCACCCACAGCAACTGCTCCACCCTATACCCCTTTGCTCTCACCTCCTAGAGATTTATCTGTCACTTGCTCTCTCTCTCTTTCTCCTACTTCTACTCTGCCAGCTGCTGGACTCTCCCCTCGGGGTCCCAATGTTTTACCTAATCCGGCAGCGTTACAGCCGGGCGTAGCAGGGGGAGCTCCCCCACCCGTTCCAGTGCTGCCTGTATTTACTAAGCAAGGCTGGAGCCCGAGTGATTTAGCATTGCAGGGAAGCAAGAAGCCCGGGTTGAGGGAAGACGCGGGAAGGTGTGCTCAGCTATTTTCTAATATGTGCACGGGGCAGTAGTATCGCCAATTCTTGATGGAGGTATGGAGTGAACGCAAGTCCCTTCTCAGAAGAATGGGCTCGGTGGCAAGGAGCAGAATTGGGAAGCTGCTGAAGAATACCTGAAGGTAACTAGGAGCCACACAAGGGATAGACAAGGGAGAGGCATTAGGTATCTGTTTACAGAATCACAGAATCGTTTAGGTTGGAAGGGACCTCTGGAGATCATCTAGTCCAACCTCCCTGCTCCAGCAGGGTCACCTAGAGCATATTGCCCAGGATCACATCCAGACGGGTTTTGAATATCTCCAGCGAAGGAGACTCCACTACCTCTCTGGGCAACCTGTGCCAGTGCTCAGTCATCCTCACAGTGAAGAAGTTTTTTCTCAGGTTCAGATGGAACTTCCTGTGGTTCAGTTTCTGCTCATTGCCTCTTGTCCTGTCGCTGGGCACCACGGAGAAGAGGCTGGCCTCATCCTCTTGACACTCCCCCTTCAGATACTTGCACACGTTGATGAGATCGCCTCTCAGTCTTCTCTTCTCCAGGCTCAACAGGCCCAGCTCTCGCAGCCTTTCTGCAGAGGAGAGATGCTCCAGCCCTCTAATCACCTTGGTAGCCCTCCACTGGACTCTCTCCAGTAGTGCCATGTCTCTCTTGTACTGGGGAGCCCAGAACTGGACACAGTCCTCCAGGGGAGGCCTCCCCAGGGCTGAGGAGAGGGGCAGGATCACCTCCCTCCACCTGCTGGCAACACTCTTCCTCAGGCACCCCAGGAGACCATTGGCCGCCTTGGCCACAAGGGCACACTGCTGGCTCATGCTTCACTTGTTGCCCACCAGCACTCCCAGGTCCTTCTCTGCAGAGCTGCTTGCCAGCAGGTCAACCCCCAGCCTGTACTGGTGCATGGGATTATTCCTGCCTAGGTGCAGGACCTTGCACTTGCCTTTGTTGAACTGCAGGAGGGTCCTCTCTGCCCAGCTCTCCAGCCTGCCCAGGTCCCTCTGAATGGCAGCACAGTCTTCTGGTGTGTTAGCCTCTCCCCCCAGTTTAGTATCATCAGCAAACTTGCTGAGGGTGCACTCTGTGTCTTCCTCCAGGTCATTGATGAATACATTGAACAAGAGTGGACCCAGGACTGAGCCCTGGGGGACACCGCTAGCTACAGGCCTCCAACTAGACTCTGCGCCATTCACCACAACCCTCGGAGCTCTGCCATCCAGCCAGTTCTCAATTCACCTCACCGGCCACTCATCTAACCCACACTTCCTGAGCTTGCCTACGAGGATGTGATGGGAGACAGTGTCCAAAGCCTTGCTGAAGTCCAGGGAGACAACATCCACTGCTCTGCCCTCATCTACCCAGCCAGTCATTCCGTCATAGAAGGCTATCAGATTGGTCAAGCATGATTTCCCTTTGGTGAATCCATGCTGACTACTCCTGATCACCTTCTTGTCCTCCAGGTGCTTAGTGATGACCTTCAGGAGGAGCTGTTCCATCACCTTTCCAGGGATGGAGGTGAGGCTGACAGGCCTGTAGTTTCCTGGCTCCTCCTTCTTGGCCTTTTTGAAGAGTGGGGTGACATTGGCTTTCTTCCAGTCCTCAGGCACCTCTCCTGATCTCCAGGACCTTTCCAAGAGGATGGAGAGTGGCCTAGCGATAACATCCGCCAGCTCCCTCAGCACTCGTGGGTGTATCCCATCAGGGCCCATGGATTTCTGGATGTCAAGTTTGGACAAAAGATCTCTAACCTGATCCTCCTCCACCAAGGGAGAGTCTTCCTTTCTCCAGCCTTCCTCTCTTGTCTCCAAGGTCTGGAATTCCTGAGGACTGGCCTTAGCAGTGAAGACTGAAACAAAGGCAGCATTCAATAACTCTGCCTTCTCTGTATCCTTTGTCACCAGGGCACCCGCCCCCCGTTTAGAAGCTGCGTATCCAGAAAGGGAGACTAGGAATAGAAAGGAGCAGGAGCTAAAGACAGAACTGGAAGGTAGGAAGGCAGCTGAGTTGTTGTTGCCTTTGACAACTGAACAGCTGCAGAATACAAGGAAAGACTAGGTGACAAGGACCCGCCCAGGCAACTCCCTGCATGGGCCGAATTCGTGCATGGCAAGGTTAAGCCCAGGCATGAAATGGGCTGGGACTGATCTAACAGCTAAAAAAGGGAACCTGAAGCCCCAGGGGGAAGAGCTCATAGGGTGAGACCAGTGATATAGGCACCCCCTGGGAATAGGAACTAAGTCAAAGGGAAATAAGCCTCCAGACCCGCGAACAGAATATCGGGAACTGAGCAGTGGGTTGTGGAGGAAAGCCTCAGGATTCAAGGTGGGCCTACTGGCGTTGTCTGGAGTGTGCTTGAAGCATCCCAGAAACAAGAGAATGGCCAAAGGTTGGGGGGGGGGTTGTACTTTGACTCCTCCAGTGCCAGCTCCCAGAGAGAGAGAGAATGCCTAGGGAGGAATTGCAGGGCATGAAAGAAAAAAGAAAGGAGGAAAAAAAAAAAGGAAAAAGGGGAAAACCCCAAGCAATGCCCAGAAGGCAATTGGGTCTGCCTGTTGGGCAAGGGGAGGCTTGTCAGTGGAGAAGTGATAATGGCCCATGTATCTAGATTGCAGTTGGTCCTCAGGGACAATTGGTGAAGTTGTAATAGATACAGGAGCACAAATGTCAATACTGACCCCACAAGGTGCCTAGGAGCTGGGTGTGTGACCCGGAGGGCAGAGAGTTAGAATTTAGCGGTGTGAAGGGAGCGAGCGTTGTGTGCCAAACTGCCAAGGGTTAATTCATGGCTCCCGGGCAAGAGGCGCATGTCGACTACTCGCTTTTTTGGAATATATTTGAAGTTTCGATGTTTTAAAGGGACGAACGTGGTGCCTGCCGGCTGGTGGCGTGTGGTCCTTCAGCTCAAACATGGATACTAACCCCCGTAGAAAGAGGGAGGCTGTAGTGTGTGTACTTTGCCCAGCCCTGCGCTCTCCGATTGAGAAATCGCTGGCGGACGACAATAGCCGGTCTCTGCTGCGGCGCGCAATGGGATTTCTGAAGCCAGAGCTGATTTGGAGAAAGGACAAATGATCTCCAAAGCCCACTCCCCATATGACCCGCCTCTGTGGCCAGTTGGGAAAGCAGATGGGAAGTGGCGTTTGGGACTGAGTGATCAGGGCCCCCTAACAGCTGCTGGACCAAATAGTGCAGAGTTAACAGCTCTATTGCAAGCAGCTGCACGCCCCTGGATGGTGGTGCTAGCCAGGAAGGAGATGTTCTTTCTGGTCCCCTTGCAGGAAGAGGATAAAGAGGAGTTGGCTTTCCCTGGGGAGGGAATGCAATATACCTTTACCAGACTTCCCCCCACCCCACCCCCCACCCAAGGAGGGGGACAAGCATTCCCCCACGATTGCTCCTGCTGCCCTTGCTGAACTTGTACGGACAGTCCCACTGCCTCCAGATGGGAAACTGCACCAATAGAGAGATGGTGTTCTGATGGGAGGACCTTCCCCTGAGAAAGTGGGGGAAGCAGCAGCAGCAGTGTGGCAAGCACTACAGAAAGCAGAAACTGAGGTTCCACCTGAAAATGGTCAGGGACCAAGGAGGGGAGTCAAATGTTTAGGTCCTTGGTGGATAGTGGGCAGTGCAGGGATTCCTCCAGACGCGTCCAGAAAAATGAGAGAGCTGCAAATGGCCCAACCAAGGAAGGAGGTTGCAACAGTTGATGGGAGCTTGAGGCTCCTGGAGGAAGAGTGTACCTGGGTTTTCTCTTAGTGCTTGTCCATTATATTTGCCCTTATGGGAAGGCAAACCCTGGGGGTGGAAATGAGAACACAAAGAGGCGGTCCAAACTGGAACGGAAGAAATGGAAAGCATATCAGTCATTGGGACCAGTACGCCCCCGTGACCCTACTAGAGCTGAATGGGGTTTTGCAGAGCGTGCTACTTGCTGTGTAACCTGTTCCAAACTGGCCCCGATCATGACTGAGAGCATTTCTGAGCCTGAGTACGTGTTTGAATCGGATTGTAGATGGGTGCAGCTGCACCCATCTGACTTCATGTCAGAGTCCAATGCTCTGGGGTTTTTTTAATATTCCACGTGTGGAGGGTTTAATGCTTAATAGGAGGTGTACTTATTTGAATTGTGTTGAAGTCGCACAGGATTTTGATTGAGCACAGTGTCCCAGCAGTGCACTGAAAGAACAATATACGCTTAGCAGAGCACAGCAATTGCAATATCCAGTTGAATCCCAACATCAGTGTCCTGACCGGTCTCTAGAATATCCTCGTTGTCGCGACACCGAGTGTGTCCAGTGGCCAGGAAGGAAAATGGGGGTTGAAAGCAGCTCAAGCCTGCTGCTCTCTTCAGAGTTCCTTTGTTCCTCGTTGGGTTTGTAGACTTCATGTTGGGCTGAACCACGTATACGCTCCCCATCCTCGCCTGGCTGAGTAGTTTATAGCCAGGAGGTCTCCAGTGGCGAGTCTGTGTCCCATCCCTTATCGCTTCAGGCCTGCACTTCTCTAAGTTGTACTCTGTGCCTTTGCTTCTCAAAGCCACTGCTGCCGTCCTAGGCCTATATTTCAGCGTGGTGAGAGTCATCAATAGCTGCCTGTACCTAGAAGGAGGTGTGTTTGCACTTAGCTGATGTAGGCAGTTTGTCTAGAACAAAGGCATCTTGCAGTGTCCTTTGTTGTTGAGGTGATGCTAGGGTCCTTGGCCAAAACTATGGTAAATCACTCCATCGCTCTCCTGTGAGCCCTAAAGGGCGCAGAGTCTCTGCTTCTCTTGACAGCATTCCTCCCGTGTATTGGGGGGGAGGGGAGGGTGGTCCTCGGATCTGTCATCCTTCACAGATGGGCTCCAAGCTGTGGGATAAGTAAAGCAGCTAACTTTCTTTGTGCCTTCTCCTTTGGAAGGCATTGTGGAGGAATTTTGGGAAAGGGGGCAGTAGTGAGATGGTAACAGGTGCAGTGAAATTTGAGTGCTACTAGTAGAAAGTATTCCGATGAGTTTTCTCTCGCCCATGCAAGGATATTGGTGGTGATTAGCCCTAAAGCTAAAAGGAATAGTGTTATCCTCTAGTGTACGTGAGTACTAAGGCCAAAAAGTAATGCAAGCGAGTTCCTGGAACTGAGCTCTCTCAGCCAAACGTGCCCCATTGGGTAGAATTTTCTAGTAAGAAATAATCCAACTTTCTTTGTTTCAGGACTTGTTCAATGAGGGGGGGTGGAGGGGGGAAAACGGGCGTATTCTCTCCTGTTTGCTAAGGAGGCAGCACTGGAAGAGATATTGTGACCTAGTACCCAGCCATGCTTTGAGACTTCTCTCTTGGTAGAGAAGCTTTGCTTAGTGTGCTGGCACCCTCAGTCCTTCTTCCACCAGGATACATGTTAACGAGCAGAAAACAAGCTCGCTGTATTCATTTCAAGTTGCTTGTCTTGGTTTCTGGGTGTGTATTTGTATGTATGTCTCTAGCTGAATACCCTCTGCAGTGATGTGTCTGAAACGTCAGCTAAGGAGTTGTCCTTGTAGGGGCTAGGCCCTGGAAACATGCATTGGAAGCCCTAAAAGTGGCAGTGGTTGGAGACATCTGTAAATAAGCCTACTTTGAGAGGGGCTGATGATGGCAGGAGCATAATAAACATCTAAGCTAACATTTGAACATGTTGAGCCTAAGGTTCTCTTCCCTAGTGTTGGAAACCAACCTTGATTAGCTTGTGTTTGTTGTCGAAGATAGTCTACACATCAGCAAGGAGGTAGCTTTTGAAGAGCTGTATTGTCTTGCCCTCAGCTTTCCAGGTAACAGTGAAGGTAAGAGGCTAGTAGTACATCAGCTATGGTTCAACAAGGTCAGCATGACCAGTTCACCTGCTCCTGCGGCCCCTTTTTGGAAAAAGTCCTTCTACAATTTGTTGCCAGCTTCTCCTCTCCAGTGTTGAGGCAGAGGCCAGCTGGAGAAAGATGCTCTTGCATGTCCTAAGGTGAGGGGGACCCCCTTAGAACAGGGACTGACCCCGCGGGAGGACGTGTCCGCTGGGATCTGCCCTGGTTGCCCTCCATCTCAGCATGGAGCACTTGAGGCAACAAATGGGCAATGCCAGGGCCTGTGTGCTGTAGGCCATAGTGCTAGAAAAGGTCTGGAGCTGCATCTCAGACCCCAGAGACCCTTTGACGGGACTCGTAAGCCCTGCAGAGCGCGAGGCCTGCTCTTGCTCCACCACGTCTCTGGAGAGAGCAGGGGACGCGAAAGCTTTTCTTCTCCTTGCCTCTTGGTTTTGCACCCCAGCAGAGTAGCTGGCGCTTTGTGGCAAAGACACTGTGTGTGTGTGAGTGTGTTCGGGCGGGAAGAGTGCGTGTCCTAGCTCTCTCGGGATGATCCTGATTCCTTCAGGGCCTGAGTTTTCTGCCGTTTAGTTTCCACCAAGAAAAGATCCCGACATGTGGTGAAGAGGCAGGGCTGCTGCTTTGGGGAAAGTGTAGCAGTGCTATGGAAACAGTTTGAGCCTAGGTTTCCAAGGAGCAGAGTCTCGCACAGGTCTAGCAGCAAAATGAATTGATTATTTGTTGGTGGTGCAGCAAAGCGAGAGCTTGAGGTGGATGCCTCTAAGGAGGGACCCCGAACAAAGAGATTCTTTACAGTCTTATTTCCCTGCCTGCCAGGGAAGGTCTCGTTCAGTTTGTACTGAGTTGGTGGTCTCTCTCTTTCTGATTGGTCTTGGCCTACATCCCGGGCTGGTTGCCATGTCCTTGTCTTCCATGGTCCCTTGTCCTCTCAGAGGTGAACCACCACCCAGGTGCATCCGGTCTTGTCTCCTGCATGCACCCTGTTGTATGTCTTCATTAGCTAGTTGTGTGTCTGATTTGAACTGACCTTGTGGTTATGTGGTCAGCACTGATTCTCGAGTTTGACAGTTTGGCCTGGAGGCTTGCAGGCTTTGTTTACTTGAGATGCTAGTGCTAAGCAAGGGTTAGACTTGTGCTAAGCTAGTTACCATCTGAGTTACCATGTCCTTCTCTAACAAGCACAGGGTGGCCTGGCAGCGGCAGAGAGGCCAGGAAGCCCCCAAAGTTCCTTGCGCGCTCAGGTGGCGGCCATGGGCCGAGCAGGCCAGGCTCAGAAGTGAGCAGAGGTGCAGCAGCAAAGGCTGCTGTGTCTTAGAGGCCGCTGCCACCTCTGCCACTTGTTCCTGATCCAGGAGGAGAGGGTTCCTTGGCTGGCTCTGGCTGGAGACTTTGTCCTTGAAGCTCTCAGGATCAGGATGGTTTGGGCCACCAGCGAACAAGTGGAGGGCCTGGCTCTCTTCTGCAAGGTTTCAAGGGCTGAAAGAGCAAGGACCAGAGCAGAGATCAACCCCCCTGGATCTGCGCAGACCCCAGGCTTCCCCTCCCCTGCTGCCGGGGCTAGTCCCACCTAGCTCTTCCCATGGCCAGGAGGAAGCGGGGGGACAAATGGCTCAGCAGCAAGTGTCTGGCCAGGAATGTCCCAAGGGCCCCTGAACTCTCTCTCCTCTCCCCACAAGGCCCCTGCTGCGTGAGGGGGGAGCAGAGCCCTGCTTGCCAGGGAGTGGGGATTGGTGCTCACTGCCCAGGGTGTGTCTTCCTCCCCGTCAGCCCTGGCTGACCTGCCACTGCCCTCACTCACCCTTGCAAATGTGCTGCAGCTCCTCCTCATCCTGCTCCCTCATCTGCCGTCCAATGAGCCCTAGGCACACACAGCCTGTCACAAATCCTGCTCCCCAGCGCACTGCCAGCAGCAGAGCTCCTTCCCAGCCCTGCTGGCGTGGCCAGCCCCGGGGCTCTGGCAGAGCCCCGGGGCTGGTTGTGGCTGCCAGCCCAAAAGCCAGGGCTGGGGCCAAGCTGCCCTGGGACAGAGAGGGACCCCCGGAGGGGTTGTGGCTCACCAAGGAACCTCACGGCTTCCTCTTGCAAGGGCTCCTGCGGGCTCTGCAGGTAGCGCAGGCTCTGGCGCAGGTATTCTGCTCTGTTGTTCTCCTTTGCCAGCTGGGGAGAGCACAAGGGTTGGTGGTTGGTGCAGAGCCTCCCCACTCAGCTGGCCAGCACCTCCACCTAGGAGCAGTCTCCCCTTCCATCGCCTGCCAGGGCATTCACGGTGCCTGGCCAGGAGGCGCGTAGCGCTCGGGTTTGGAGGGAGCAGAGGCCCCGGTGCTGCCCAGGGATGATGAGGTGCCAGGTGGGCTGGAGTTGCCTGAGCATGCCAGAGGTGAGTGAGGGGCACAGCTCGGGCCTGGAGGGGCCCAGGCCTTATGCAGGCTGGGTGCTTTGGGGCTGTGCTTACCAGGTACTCGCTGATGCGCCTTGTCTGTCCTGTCTCGGTGAGGTAGGTGAGCTGCTGCCATTTCAGGAACTTGGCAGCGCCCAGGAGGGCTTCCTGCGAGGCCTGCACAGCAGCAGAGAGTGGGAGATGCCACCGTGGCCCAGGGGAGGAGATCCTGTGCCCCCGTCCTTGTGGTGAGGCTCAGAGCCTTTCTTAGCCCGTGGTGGGAAGATGCTGCAGCTGGGCACCAAGTCTGCCACTGGGTTCAGTGCCCCAGGCAGAGATGTGAGGCAACCACCATCTCAGGCGCCACATGCTGCCAGGGCAGCAGGACAGAGATGGCCAAGAGGTGCTGAGCTGTAGCCAAGCCAGGAGGAGGCTGAAGTGCTGCAGTCCCAGAGACGGCAGTGCAGGACTCGGGCAGAAGAGCCTCCCCTGGGGCTTCCCAGCAGGGTGCTGGGCTCCCTGTCCTGCTCAGTTGCTGTTGCCTTGTGGCCAGGCTCCAGATGCAGGGCTGGTCCTCTGCCCTGATTGCAAGTCTGTGTGTCTCTGCCCTCCCCAGGCTGGGGGAGGCTGGGCAACGTGCTGGCTCTCGCAACCCCTTGAGGGTGCTGCGCCCCTCTGCAGGGGCCAAGTGCCCTGGCCATGGGTAGGGTGAACTCTGTTGCTGTGGTGGTCATGCCTTAGACATGCTGTGCCCCTCTACCTGGGTGTCCCCTGGGCAGAGTGTGGTGGGGCAGGAGGGGAGGAGGGCCGTGATGGGGAGAGCATAACCCTGTTTTTTTGACTCCTGCAGGGACAGCTGGGAAACCTGTGGGGCCTCGAGTGCTTAGGCTGTTTTGGCCATGGATGGCTGCCGAGCCTTGTTGGAGCAGGTGGAGGAGCTCTGGGAAATGGCCAGCTGCTCAGCCCCTGCTAGCTCTGGGCCTGCCGGGGCTCTTGCTATGGCCCGCACTGGTGGAGGGCTGTAGGGAGGGAGTGGGGCTGTGAGGGGACCTCAGCTCTCTGTGCATCTGTGCAGGAAGAGGCATGGCAGGAGGATGGAGGCAGTGCAGTGGGTGGCTTGGTAGAGACAGGGAGGAGGTTCTGTGCCCTCCTCAGGGCCTCCGGAGGTTGGGCCTCAAGGTAACACCCATTCAAAGGGAGCGACTGCTGGCAGCCTTTGCTCTTGATGCTGAGGCCCAGCCAAGGTGGGGAGGGGGTCAGCATTGCCCTCCCGCAATGACTGGTCAGGTCCGAAATCCACACCTGGGCCACGCTCTGGACCTGGTCGTGCAAGTGGAAGAAGAGGAGGAGCAGGCTCCTCTGCACTTGCTTCCTCATCAGTTTTCTTGTGGTGCCCGCTACCATTGTCATCATATCTTTCAGGAGGTTGATGGAGAGGTTTCTGACGCAGCCGGACTCCTGGTGGGAAGGAAGAGGAGAGGAGCTCAGCCCTGGCTGCTCCAAAACCACGATGGGCAAGGGGCTCAATGTGGCTGGAGCAGCCTGGGCTGGCCATCCGCATCAGATCCTGGGGGACCCAGCGGGCCCCTGACTCTCTCCCGAGCCTTACATCATCGAAGAGTGGCAAGAGTTTCTCAGCCAGCTGCGGAACGATGAGGCTGGCCCTCTGCCCGTCCAGGAGATGGATCATGCTGCTGAGCAGAGCTAGGGCCTTCTCGCGGATGTCCCTGTCTGCGTCCTGCAGGCTCTCCATGAGGGCTGGCAAGAGGGCCTGCATTTTCCTTGCCTGTGGGAAAGGCGGCAACTTCCTTCAGCACAGCATTCTCGTGACTGAGGTGGTTTGGAGGTGGCTTGCTTGGTGCAGGGCCAGGGTCTGGGTCTGCTGCCGGCACCGGTGCCTTTCTCCTTGTGCAGCAGAGCCAGGGCCCTGTCCCAAAGGACTCCCAAAGTGGGCAGAGGAAGAGGACAGCTCCTGAGTTGTAAGCTACGGAGTTACCCAGCCCCTCCTACCCAGCCCCAGGCCTCTGGCATGGCTTCAGCTGGCTGTCCCCGCTCGCTCACCATCTCAGGTCTCTCCCACAGCCTGAGGAGGCCCCTGAACACCAGCCTGCGCATCACTGAGCTCTGGCTTTGCAGGTATCTCAGGAAGAGGTTCAGGATGTGATGGTCCTCTCCCCTGAGGTCAGCACAGCCCAGCAGCTGAAACACACACAGCAGTGGCAGACTGACAAAGCTGCAGGACTCCCCATATCCTGCAGTGCTGGATCCAACCACCAGCTGAGGGCAAGGCCACCAGACCCGGGCAAGGCAGCAGTGGTTGGGAGAGCCCCTGTGGCCCTGTCCTGTGCCTCAGGGCACGCTGTGCAGCTAGCTCGCTTGTTCCTCCAGGCCTGGCCACCAGCTGCAGCCTCTTACTGTCATGCCTCTGAGGAGCAGTTGAGTAGGGAGAGCAGGCACAAAGCAGATAGATAGGAAAGACAGGTAGTGGCAAGCGTTCCCCCACCAGAAATGGACCGAGGTACTGCTCGGAGTGCACCCACCACCCCGCTCCATTCATTGCCACCCACGGTGCAGTGGTGGGCACAAGAGAGCAGAGTGGTTTGAGGCACCCCAGAGATGCAGCGCTGGCTGCTGAGCTCACCTCGACGAGGAAAGCCATAGCAGGGATCTCATGGGAGGGCTTCTCCCTGCTGAGCAGCTCTAGCAGGTGGTGGAAGATGTAGGCACGCTGGGGCCTGGGGGCCTTCCTCATCTCTCTGGCAGGGGGAAGAAGGTAGTGTTGGCCTTGAGCAGGGCAGGCAAACCTCTTGTGGCATGGCACTGCCCAGTCTAGGTGTTCTCCCACAGGCCAGGCAGGGTGAGGCCATGTTTGTGCTCACCTCCAGCAGCATTTGTTTTGCCACCCCAGCTTGCCATTAGAAAGGCAGTGCCCAACATGAGGAGGCTCGTTTTGGTGGAGGAGGCTGGAGAAGCTCCCTTCCTGCCCTGAAGTCTGCCTTGCAGCACAGCCCATGTCCTGCGCACTGTGGAGTCCTGCCCCGTGCCCCCACCCCCCGGGCTCTTGCAGTGTTCCCCTGTGCCTCCTGCCCCTTCCCTGCTGGGCTGCCCTTGGTGGGGGTGGGGGAGGCGACTGCTGCTGTGCATCACCCTCTTTTGTGCCTGGTAACACCAGCTCTCCTCCAGGAGAGGAGCTCTCAGAGCTGGGCAGCGACAGAGCGAGACCACCCCCCGAATCCACACCCAGCCCTTTGCCGTTCCCCTGTGCCATCCCTCAGTGACAAGGGCTGAGAGTGCAGCTCCTTTGTGGAGAGCTGGGGCCGGCCTGTCAGCCACGAGGAAGGGGGTTGTGTAGGGCGTCCCATCAGTGGGGAGAAGGGCTAGGGGAGAGCGGGGAGAAGGGGGCTCTCACATGGCCAGCAAAGCCACTCCGCAGTGGTGGGTGGCGGCAGTGAGGAGCATGTCCCAGGCGCCCTTGCTCTCCAGGGCAAGCACTTGGCTCTTGTAGTTGGCCCAGCAGAGCAGTGCTTTCATGGCCTCTGCTGCGCACCTGCCCGCAGAGAAAAGGCCAGGTCACCCTGGGAGCCCTGGCCTTGGCTCCAGGTGCAGGGCAGAGGTGGGGGAAGTGGGAGGCAGTACCTGGTGGGGCTGGAGGCAGCAGCCTGATGCTGTTGGCATTGCCCCCAGAAGACAGCAACCTCCTCTGGCATCATCTCGAGAGCGAGGGAAATGCGGAAGAGCAGTGCCAGGAGGAGTTGGGGGAAAAAGAGCTTCACCTCCTGGGGGCAGAGGGGCTGATGGAGAATCTCGTGCAGCGCCCTGGTTGCCTGCAACAAACACCCAAGAGACGGTTGTCAGTGGTGAGACGGTGTTGCCCTGGCCGAGCTTGGGGCGTGAGGCTCAGGCGCTGCCCTGTGCCCCAGCAGATGCAGCGCGGTGTGCGCGCGGCCTGGCTGTCTGGGCAGGGCTAAGTCATGGAAGCTCTTGAGGCTCAGCTCCTGTTTGTGGCATGGGCCCATCGAGCCTTCCTGCGTGGGCATGGACATCAACCTGGGCCGGGGGGGGGAGGGGGGCGGCTCTCGCGTTATCTCCTGTGTCAGCCCTTGCAGCCTGCTTGGGCTGTGCGTGGGCCCTGCCTGGCCCTGAACCCTGTCCCAACCGCTAAGCCTGCCCCTAGCACAAGCTTCCAGCCTGCTGAGGAAGGCCAGGAGATGCAGAGACCCAGGAGGCCAGAGAGCTGCCCAGGCAGGCCCCGAGCTTGTGCGCGCAGGGCTCCAGGCGGTGCTCGGCAGCCCAGTGCACTGGCCCAGCAGAGGCTAGACGCTGGGCAGAGCCCTGCTGGCCATGGCCCTGAGGTGTGTGTGCCCTGTGGGAGGTGACATCTTGGGGGGCAGATGGGGAGGGCGAAAGGGAGCGCTGCCTCTTGCCTGGGGAGGCAAGCGCAGCCCTGAAGGTGATGGAGGCCTCGCCTGGAAACTCACAGCCCACGAAAGGATGCCCGCGTTGTTCCCGATGAAGGCGGATGTCTTGCCCAGTGGTCCAGCAGCCTGGGTCCCAGAGTCCTCCAGCAGCCTCAGTAGTTGGGGCAGCACCTTCTCTGCAGCGCCGGGCTCCGAGACCATCACCCGCCACATGGCCTTGGCAGCGCTGTAGGCCCCGAGCGCTCTGTCAGCAGGCTGCCTTGGGCGCGCCGTGGCCTGGCTACCCTGGAGGGCCCAGGCTGGCCACCAGCCCTGCCTCTGCCCACTGCCCTTTGCTAGCAACAGCCACTGCGCCCTGCCCCACCAGCAGCACGTGGCCAAGCTGCAGTTCCTTATGGGGCAGGCAGGCACCAAGGCAGCCAGGCTCTGCGGCTCACTCGAGCAGCGCTCCAGGCAGGCCTGATCACCTCTGCCTGCTGCAGCCCTGCCTCATGCACCAGCACTGGGGCCAGTCCCTCAGCGGGGGTCCTGGAGATCTCCACCTCTCTGGTAGCCCCCATGGCATGAGCTCCCAAGGCTGCTGGGCCCTGAGCCCTGCAGGCAGCTGAGCCCCGTACCTGTTGCATGTCGGCGAACAGTGCAAGAGGCTCACGACTGCCTCGTGAGGGTATGCGCAGGTCAGCTCCAGAAGAGCCCTGTTCACGCTGTGCCGGGCAGACGCCTCTTTGATGGCCATCAGGCAGCTGCAGATGCACCTCATGATGTTGGCCACCTGCAGGGGACATGGCATGGAGGGAGGCATTTCTCCAGCTCCCACCGACAACTGCTTCCCTTCCCACTGCTCCGTGCTGGCCTCAAAGGCTCTTAGGTGCCTAGGGGGGAGACCTGCGTTCAGAGGGAAAACAATGCCCTGCAGGGCTCGAGCCCCGGCCATGCCAGCCGCAGGCGACTTACGTGCTTCAGCTGAGAGGCGTCCTCTGTCACCAGCACATCCAGCATGTGAGCGGCTGCCTGCGTGACAAAGGCACTCGAGCAGCTCATGGCCCTGATGGCTACGACAATGAGATCTGCTCTCTCCGAGGCCTGGAGGTATTTTGCAAACATCTAGAGGACAAAGGAGGCAGGGAAGAGAGATGCATCACACGCAGTGCCCTCGTGCTGCTGGCTGCTGCCCAGCTGAGCGGTGAGCGCGGCTCTGGAGAGAAACGTGTGGCAGTGCTGCCTCTGTGCTGCCAGGAGAGCCAGGAGCAGGGGTTGAGCTGGGCTGGGTGATGGCCCCAGGCAGGAAGTGGGCGGTTGGGCTCAGGGTGCCCCTCTGCTGCTCCTGTGGGGAAGCAGAGCTCTGGTGGGGGGGGGGGGAGGGGGCCAGGCCACAAACTTGTGGCTAGTCCATGCTCAAGAACAAGGTGAGCCCCCTGCCCGATGACGGCAAGCACCCGTTAGTCCCCCTGTCAAAGGGTCCCTCTGTTCATCTGAGCATCGTGCTGACCCCACGGCCGGCAGTCCCAGCAACGGAGGCGCTCCTTACCGCGGTGATTTCCCTAACGTTGTTGGGCGGCGAAAGGCGGCTTTTTGCCTCTTCCCTGTCCTTTTGGATCTGCAGGTGCTTTGGGCTATCCTGGGACAGCCCCATGCCTGGACAGGAGGGGAGACACAGGGCAATTAGGAGGGAGGATGGTGGCTCAGAGGTGGTACCCTGCAGGCCTCAGCGAGAAACGTTGCTGGCAGAGAAAGCAGGCGTGCCAGAAATGGATGGGGAGCAGGCTTTCCAGGGAAGTCCTGGGCCTATCGCAAGGCAGGTGGGAGGGGAAACGGCTTTTAACAATACCACGAGGCAGAGGCGTTTGAGCAGCCGTTCTAGTAGGAAGCGAGACAGAAGCCCTAAGAGGAGCAGGGGCTGCTGAAGGTTTTCCAGCCCGTTGGTAAGCAGGCGAGGGATTCCAGCAAGGCAGCTGACGGCCCTGCGTGAAGTCTAGGAGGTGGCTGCTGCTTATTAAGTAGTGTGTGCATGCCCCCTCTCTCCCCAGAGAGCTGGCTGCAGATCACATCCCCCGTGGCCTCCTGCTTACGGGCCCGCTACGCTGAGCCTGGCCTCTGTGGGCCCTGGCCTTTACGCAGTGCTTGCCCTGCGCCTACAAGGCAGGAGTTTCTGGCTCTTTGCTGCTGCTGCGGAGAGCGGCTGAGGCAGCACGGTGTCTTGCCTGCCCTTGCCTGGCTCTGTGCGTGTGTGGGAGGACTCAGCCTGCGGCCGCTTCTCTTACTTTCTTCCTGTAGGATGAACGTGTACAGGTGGTGAAGAGCTTCTGCAGCTCCGTGACTGGTGCCTTGGTCCTGGCAGGCACAGCACAGGATGACGTGTCCCACCAGCCCACCCAGGATGGAGAACTGCTTCCTCCTGCAGTCGTCAGGGCCGTCACTGCTTCCTTCCAAGGGCGAGCGGACCTGGGGGAGGGAGGCAGGGCTGAAGGGTGCTGCTTGCCACCAAAGCCCCGAGGCCACGTTTAAGCCGTGACTGGACCGCAGGTGAGCGGGAGCTGTGGAGGGCCTACCAAAGGGGCTGGGCAGGGAGGGCTGCCAGAGCTGTTGGGCCCACAGCGTGTGCCCAGGGCAGTGCTGCCCTGCCCAGGGCTGCGAGCAGAGGTGGCGTCTGAGAGAGCAGGGCCTGCAGGAGGAAGCCCACCGAGGCATGGCCAAGAGCATAGCTTCGGGGCAGGGCCTTGCTGGGTGCCCTACCTTGTAGCCAGGCTTCCCTTGGAGGCAGCGCGGAGCTGCAGAAGGCTCCGGAGCACCATGGAGGGGTGATGGGGCGCCTGGAGGTTGCCTGGTCCTGAGGCGGCTTACCTTGAGCAAGGGAGGGATGACCAGGAGCTGCGTGAGCTCGGCAATGCGCCCCACAGCCCTCTGGCGCGTGGCTGCTTGCTTGGACCGGAGGAAGGGCAGCAGGACCTGGGAGGAGAAAAGCTGCTGGTCTGCGCGGTGACCTGCCAGCTGCTGCAAGCGAGGCAGCTCTGCTGATGCCTGCTCGGCTTTGCCCTTCAGCTCCTGGGAGCAGGAGCAAAGCCCGTAAGTGGGTTCTTGCCTTGTGAGTCCCCCCAAACTAGGGACAAGTCCCCTCGGCTGAGCGGCTGGAGCCAGGCAGGCAGCAGGCTCCCGTGGCTCCTGCAGCCTCTGCTGCTTGCCAGAAAGGGCCCGCTGGGCCCTCCTGTCGCGGAGGGCCAGGGGTTAGGGCTTTGCCTTCCACTGCAGGAGTCGGGTGGGCAAGAAAGGACTCTTGACTGCAGCCAGGAGACCCTGGGCTTGCAGAAGAGCACGGTGGGGAAGCCTCGCTCCCCCGAGGGAGACGCTCCTCTCCCTGCGGCATGCTCTCTGCCCCTAGCGCTGCGGGGCCGAGCAGAGGGAGGTCCCCTCCAGAGAGTCCCTTTGTTTTGGGGTGAGAAACAGTCCCTGTGAAGGCCACTCTTTGCCTAAATGCCACACCTGCAGGATGTTCTGCAGCTCCAGGAGAGCAGGCGAGAGACATGTGAGCACCAGCGCCTGCAGCATGCTGTCCAGGGCAGCCAGCGTCTGCAAGGAAGACAGAGGCTTGTGGCACTTCTTCCCTGGAGCCCCCTGCCTGCAGGAGAGGGGCTTGAATCCCTGCAGCCTGAGGGGGACACCCAGGGCCCTGCGGTGCCCGGGGAGAGGCTTAGGGCAGAGGAGCTGCCGCACGAGGACCAGCTCGGCGACACTACGCGGGGCCATCGCCAGGGCAAGGGGGAAAAGGCACGAGGGTGGGAAAGCCACGCTGCAGTGCTGCTCTGGCTTGGAGCTTGCGTTCATCTCTCGGCACAGAGCAGCCGGGGACCAGCCCAGGGGGACTGTCGGGCTCTGCAGCCCTCGGCCAGGGCGTACCTTGGAGTAGAGGGCAGCCTGCAGGCTCTGCATGTGCTCTGTCGGAGGAAGGAAGAAGACCGCGCAGAAGCAGGACTGGAGGAGGCTTGTCTGCTGGTTGCTATCTAGCACCAGCTTCGCTTTGCTGCAAGGAGGGAGAGGCGCTGCTCAGAGCCGGGGGCTGACGGTGGCACCTCCAGAGCTGGTGGGCGGCAGAGCCTATGCTGCTAGGGGAGCGAGGTGGGGAGGCGCCTGGGGAGGCGCCTCTTCCTCCTGTGATGCTGGCCCAGGGACAGAGGACGGTCCGGCAGCATGTGCCCGATACCCTCTGCAGCTCCTGCCTCAGCCTTCGTGAGCAAAGTCCGGAGACACTGGACAGGGCTCCGGGGCCCTCTCTGCCCTCCCGTCTCCAGCACTGTCAAGGCCCGTGCAGGGGAGAGCAGAGGCCCCGCAGACGCCTCGCTCAGACTGCCCCCGGACGGGAGATGCCGCCCAGCTGCAGCTGGTGCCGTCAGGTCCGTAGGCTGTGGAGGCCTTGAGCAAGGCAGGGGCTGGGGCAGCTACCTCATTGCAGCGATGGCGAGGAAGGCTTGCTGCCGCACCGCAGTGCTCAGCTGCTCCACGGGCTCCTCTCGCAACAGCACCTGGAGAGCGCAGCGAGGACGCGGCGTGGGAGCTGTCAGCAGCCAGCGAGGAGCCTGCCAGGCTGGCAGAGCCCAGGTGCCCCCGTCGCACCCCAGCGCTGGCACCCAGGGCAGCCCCCTCGTTGCCCCGCTCTCGGTGGCTTCTGGAGCCCTGCAGTGGGCAGCGCTGCGCTCACGAGCAAGGGCTCCCCACCTTCCCACGCTCACGCACCCCAGTCCTGGCCTCCCTGGTGTGCCAGTGCCCGGCTAGGCTTGCCCACTCCCCCAGGCCCCGGCCTGCGCCCTCACCTCGATTGCCTTTGCCAGATCCACCCTGCACAGGAAAAGCAGGACCCGCAGCAAGACATCCGTGCTGGCGCCTCTGCAGAGGATGCACACGTCGGCCAGAAACTGCAGCTTCTCGGCCTCTCCCTGGCAGCAGCAGGAGAGAGACGGAGAGCGTAAGTGCGCCAGAGGCATGGGCAGCAGCACCGGAGCGTTTGCGGCCACGCAGCGGTGCGTGGCGTGCCCGTACGGGAGCAGCTCTGCACAGCCAGCAGCCCTTGCGGGGCCGCCTGAGCGTTGCACGTGCAGGGGCCGCCCACCGGGAGATGCAGGCACAGCCCAGGCACAAGTGCCTGCCGTTACCTTGCCTCCGCTTCGCAGAAAGGTGCGCATGCTTCCCAGGGCTTCCTCCTCTCCTGGCAGAAGCTGCCCTAGATGTGACCAAGAAAGAGAGTGGGCAGAGCTGTCGGGGCTGGCAGCAGACAGGAACCAGTTGAGGCCTGTCCAGGAGGTGCCCAGCAGGCAGGCGGCGAGGCTGGAGCCCAGCCCACGGGGGAAAGCCCCAAGCGCGTCCCCTTGAGAAACCTGCTCGCGCGCAGGCTGCAAAGCTCTGTCTCCCGCCAGCCGAGCTGCCTGCCCCTGCCTGGGCCGTGGAGCAGGAGCTGTGTCCCCTTTGCTCCTCTCCACCGCCCCCCGGCCCCCTGGGGGGGATGCGCTCCTGGGGGCTGGCTCCCAAGCTCAGAGCAGGCCCCGGCATTCAGGCACCGCCGGGCCACCAGGCTCCTGGGGACCCCGCATGCCAGCCTGCCGGGTGCGCTCGCAGCCCCCGGTCCTGCCCAGCCCAGGGGTGCCCACTCACTCACCTGGCTGCGATAGCTGGGGCGAGCACTGCTCCGGCTGCGAGCTGCTCCCTGAAGGGCCTCCATCCTCCTCCTCCTCCCAGGCAACCCTGGTGGAGGTGGAGGGTCCACCCTCCTCCTCCTCCTCCTCCTCGTCTTTGTCCTCCTCCTCCTCCTCCTCTTCCTCTTCCTCCTCTTCCCAGGCCCTCCTGGGGTGGCTCTCTGAAGGGCCTCCGTCCTCCTCCTCCTCCAAGGCTTCCTTTGGGTGCCTGGGAGGTCCATCCTCCTCCTCCTCCTTCAAAGACACCCTAGGGCAGCTGACGGAGCCATCCTTCTCATCCTCCTCCCAGGCCACCCTTGGGAGCCTGGGGGATCTGTCCTCCTCCTTCAAAGCCACCTCAGGGCAGCTGACGGAGCCATCCTCCTTTTCCTTCTCCCAGGCCACCCTGGGGTGCCTGGGGGGTCCATCCTCCTCCTTCTCCTTCAAAGCCGCCCTAGGGCGGCTGATGGAGCCATCCTTCTTCTCCCAGGCCACCCTGGGGTGCCTGGGGGGTCCATCCTCCTCCTTCTCCTTCAAAGCTGCCCTAGGGCAGCTGATGGAGCCATCCTTCTTCTCCCAGGCCACCCTGGGGTGCCTGGGGGGTCCATCCTCCTCCTTCTCCTTCAAAGCCGCCCTAGGGCAGCTGATGGAGCCATCCTTCTTCTCCTTCAAAGCCACCCTAGGGCGGCTGACGGAGCCATCCTTCTTCTCCCAGGCCACCCGGGGGTGCCTGGGAGGTCTCCTCTCCATCCTGCAGGGAGGAAGAAAAGGGGGAGGTTGGGAATGGAGCAGCCTAAGGCCGGGCCTGGCACCTGGAAACCGTTGCACTGTCCCCCTGGGCTTAGCAGACAGCCTGGCTGGAGAAGGCCGAGCCCACGGCTGTGGCTTTTCCATGCAAAAGGTGTCATTTGGAAAATGCCCGCAGGCTTTGCCAAGATGTTCTTGGAAGGAAAACCTTTCGCTAACCCCACCAGCAGAGGGTGGTTCCCTGCGGGACATTGGCGTCCCCCTGCCCGCTGCAGGTGTGCTGGGCCCTGGTGCCAGCTCTCCTGCACCTTAGCTCCAGCCCCACCCCATCACCCTGCCTGCTCCTTCCTCTCCTGGCCATGGCCATGGCCATGGCCAAGGGCCCCCTTGAGGCCCTGGGGAGCTGCTCAGCCCCAGCCCCAGCCCTCTTACCCAGGTCTGAGCTGGGGGTGCCTTGGGGAAACGCCTCGCACTGCGGGGCTGCCCGGGGCGACAGGGAAAGACATCGCGCGCTCAAGGGCTCCTTCAGCAGCCCTGCGTGCTCCTTCCTTTCCTGTTGCCATCCTCCCGGACACTGCCTTGCTCATGCCATAGTGGTGCCCAACAACACCATGGGGCACCACGGGGTCACAAAGGACCCTGCTGTGACCCGCCGCCCTAGGGAGGGGCAGGGCACATCCCTTCAGGCCCGCACGGCTGCCTGCCCCTCGGCCACCTCTGTCTGCCGCTGCGCCTCCATGGGGCTCTGGTCACAGACTCACAGAGCGGTGGAGGTTGGAAGGGACCTCTGGACATCATCTAGTCCAACCCCTCTGCTCCAGCAGGGTCACCTAGAGCGGGTTGCCCAGCACCCTAGCCAGATGCCTTTTGACTATGGCCACGGATGGGGACTGCACGACCTCGCTGGGCAGCCTGTTCCAGCGCTCCGTCACTCCCACAGCAAAGACGTTTGTCCTCGTGTTCGGCCGGACCTGCCTGTGCTTCAGTTTGTGCTCACTGCCTCTCCTCCTGTCAGTGGGCCCCTCTGACAAGGCTCTGGCCCCATCCTCTTGACACCCTCCCTTCAGATATTTCTACCCATTGGTCAGATCCTCCCCCCCTCCCCAGTCTTCTCTTCTCCACGCTGAACAGGCCCAGCTCTCGCAGCCTTTCCTCCTATGCCCCCATCCCTTCAGCATCTGAGGAACCCTCAGCTGCACTCACTGCACTAGCTCCATGTCTCTCTTGTATTGGGGAGCCCACCCCTGCACCCGGGACTCCAGGCGAGGCCTCACCAGGGCTGAGGAGAGGGAGAGGATGACCGCCCTCCACCTGCTGCCAGTGCTTTGCCTACTGCAGCCCGGGAGATCGTTGGCCACCTTGGCCACAAGGGCACGTTGCTGCCTCGTGCGCAACTTGCTGACCACCTGCCCTCCCAGCACCTCACTCCCCAGCCTGTACTGCTGCACCAGGGTGTTTCTCCTGCAGGGCAGGACTCTGCCCTTCCTTGGCTTGAACTTCATGAGCTTCCCCTCTGCCCATCTCTCCAGCCTGTCGAGCTCCCACTGAACGGCGCTACAACCCTCCAGGGTTGCAACCGTACCGCCCAGTTCAGAACAGCCGCAAACTCGCTGAGGGCGCACGCTGTCCCTTCAGCCAAGTTTCTGAGGAACAACTTGAACACGATTGAAGCCAGTATCGACCCCTGGGGTACCCCACTCGCTATGATGCACTAAGGCATCCAAAATAACTGTAGCTGTCTGCCATGCAGATAATTAAGATGATCCCCTAGGATAGGATTTAAGAGTTACATCTTAATTTGGGGGGGGGGTGGAGTGCGGGGGTGCGTGTGTAAAACCGCATGTGAGCAGGTGCCCTTTTCTATTCACTAGGGACATAGTCATTAAGGTCAGTGTTATCTCGAGAGCTATTCACAACGTGCCAAGTGGACACACACTGTTTGGTCAGCTTGGTCTCCCGTTTTCCTGATGTACCAAAGCCAATACACAGCCTAAATAAGACCACCCCCCCCATCTCCAATCATTAAAGGAACAAATGCAGTAAATACCAGTGTTTTTTCTTGGGGAATGTGATGTCATTTTTTTTCTACTATTCCTAATTAGGCTCGAAGCAAAAACACCAAGACAAGGAGTGTGTTTATTTTATGTTTTTCTTGAGGGAGTAGTCAAAGAAGCTGTTGTTCTCCTCACTAGGCAATGACTTCTTCGTGTCGCCATGCCTCACCGGAGGGGATCTGTTTCTAGCACAGACAACAACAACAACAGCACAAGTTAGAGCAGCAATTCTACTTCGCTCTCCTGTCTCCACGTGGCCACAAATCAAGCATGCCCTTTAATTTGCTTCCATTCTCCAACCCTTTGGGGCTGAAAGAATACCTCCTTTTCTTCTCTCTTCCAGTATGGCACCTCCTAGCTCCAGCTGCTGTTGAAGGACACCGAGACTTGCCTTGTTCCCCTTTCCCACAGCACTTCGTTCCAGGCGGCTCTCTCCTACCTCTCTCAGCTGTCTCTTTTCCTTCCTGAAGAGCCCTCCTCCAGGCTCCCGTTCCTTTAACGGAAAGTGGCATCTCTTTGACTAGTCTGCTCATGCTTTTCTACCTCTTTCTCAGTTCCAGGAAATCCTCTGGCACCCCAGTATTTCACAGAGTCACAATTGGAATTCGGGATTTCGGCTCACCACGTGGCGAGAGTCCTTTCCAGATGCTTTGATACACTCCTAGCACACCTGAGACTACATTCAGACAGGATTATCATTTTCCTCCGGTGGCAGACATAACGGCTAGAGACGTGCAGTCCTTCTGCAGTCCCACCGCTCTCTGGGATCGATTGGGTGAAGGGCTCTCTGGAAGGGCCCGTTTTTCTCCACAGCCTAGGGAGGGAGCCCGGAGAAGCAGTTCAGACCTTAAGTTTGGCTTCCTAAAGTTCGATGAGATAACTCCACCCCAGTTACTAGCCTAATGGGTTTTAAGACTGTCGGCTTCCTATCAAAAAGCCGCTCTTTTCCTTTTGCCGCCTTTTCCTGCTGTCTGCCTGCCTTCCTTTAGAGCCTCAGTTATGGGCACAGAAGATGGGGTTAACATGTCTTGGAAACCACACAGAACGTGTCTAAGGGGAGGAAGGGAAAGGAGAAAGACTGCAACGAGGAGGCCTAAGGGAGACGTAAGGTAGCAAAGATAACGGCAAACTGATACTAGCTCAGAGAGCCCGGCACGGGCCCGTATGAACTCGGAACGGTCCCGTATGAGCCCGTAGGGCCCAGCACGAGTCCGTTGGAGCCCCTAGGGCCCAGTGCAGGCCCGTACCAGCCCACAGGGCCTGGCACAAGCCCGTATGAGCACGCAGAGCCTGGCGTGGGCTCGTACGAGCCCGTAGAGCGCTGTGCAGGACCGTACCAGCCCACAGAGCTCGGCACGGGCCCATATGTGCTCAGCATGGGGGCGTACAAGCCCATAGAGCCCCAAACAGCTCTGTATGAGTCCACAGAGCCCCGTGCAGGCCCATAGAAGTCCATAGAGCCTGGCAAGGGCCCATACGAGCTCCTAGGGCCTGGCACGGGCTCCTACAAGCTTGGCATGGGCCCCTACGAGCCCGTGGAGTCCCGTGGGGGTCTGTACGAGCCCGCAGAGCCCAGCAAGGGCTCGTACAAGCCTGCAGGGCCTGGCACAAGCCCATGTGAGCTCGGCATGGGGCTGTACAAGCCCCTAGAGCCCCGTTCAGGCTCTTAGAAGCCTGTAGAGCCTGGCACAGGCCTGTATGAGCTTGGCACGAGCCTGTATGAGCCTGGAGGGCCCAGCACAAGTCCGCACAAGCCCCTAGGGCCCGGCAGGGACCCGCACCAGCTCAGCGGGGGCCTGGATGAGCCCATAGAGCCCCATGTGGGTCCGTACAAGCCCGTGGAGCCCTGTGGGGGCCCGTAGGACCCTGCAGAGCCCGGCATGGACGCAAATGAGCCTGCAGGGCCTGGCGCGAGCCCGTATGACCTCAGCACAGGCCCGTACAAGCCCTGTTCAGGCCCATAGGCACTCGTAGGGTTTTGACACTGTCTCCCATCACATCCTCCCAGGTAAACTCAGGAAGTGGGGGTTAGATGAGTGGCCAGTGAGGTGAATTGAGAACTGGCTGGATGGCAGAGCTCCGAGGGTTGTGGTCAGTGGCGCAGAGTCTAGTTGGAGGCCTGTAGCTAGCGGTGTCCCCCAGGGGTCAGTCCTGGATCCACTCTTGTTCAATGTATTCATCAATGACCTGGAGGAAGGCACAGAGTGCACCCTCAGCAAGTTTGCTGATGATACTAAACTGGGAGGAGTGGCTGATGCGCCAGAAGACTGTGCTGCCATTGAGAGGGACCTGGACAGGCTGAAGAGCTGGGTGGAGAGGAACCTCATGAAGTTCAACATAGGCAAGCGCAAGGTGCTGCACCTCGGGAGGAAGAAGCCCAGGCAGCAGGACAGGCTGGGGGTTGACCTGCTGGCAAGCAGCTCTGCAGAGAAGGACCTGGGAGTGCTGGTGGGCAACAAGTGAAGCATGAGCCAGCAGTGTGCCCTTGTGGCCAAGGAGGCCAATGGGATCCTGGGGTGCCTGAGGAAGAGTGTTGCCAGCAGGTGGAGGGAGGTGATCCTGCCCCTCTCCTCAGCCCTGGTGAGGCCTCACCTGGAGTCCTGGGTGCAGTTGTGGGCTCCCCAGGACAAGAGAGGCATGGCACTACTGGAAAGAGTGCAGGGGAGGGCTACAAAGAGGATGAGGGGACTGGAGCATCTCTCCTCTGCAGAAAGGCTGCGAGAGCTGGGCCTGTTGAGCCTGGAGAAGAGAAGACTGAGAGGCGATCTCATCAACGTGTGCAAGTATCTGAAGGGTGGTTGGGGGGTGTCGAGAGGATGAGGCCAGTCTCTTCTCCGTGGTGCCCAGCAACAGGACAAGAGGCAATGGGCACAAACTGAAGCACAGGCAGGTCCACCTGAACCTGAGGAAAAACTTCTTGACTGTGAGGGTGAGTGAGCACTGGCACAGGTTGCCCAGAGAGGTGGTGGAGTCTCCTTCGCTGGAGACATTCAAAACCCGTCTGGATGCGATCCTGGGCAACACGCTCTAGAGGAGCCTGCTGGAGCAGGGGGGTTGGACTAGATGATCTCCAGAGGTCCCTGCCAACCTCAACCATGCTGTGACTCTGTGGAGCCGGGCGCGGGCCCCCCCGAGCTCAGCGCGGGACTACACAAGCCCGCGGAGACCCGTGCGGGGCCGTAGGAGCCCCTCGGGCTGGACGAGGGGCTGTGCAAGCGCCGCGCAAGCCCGCACGAGCCTGGGCAGGACTGTATGAGCTGGGGGAGAGCGGCCTGGGACCGGGCGAGCCCGTCGGGGGCGACCCGGGCCGGGAGGAGCTCGGCGGGGCCTCGACGTGGGTCACACGAGGCAGCGCCGCTTCCTGCCTGCCCTGCCCGCAGCCCCTGCCCTGCCCGCGCACGGCGCCTGCCCTCCCCGCTGCCCTCTGCCGCCGGCGACAGCCGACCGGGCGGCGACGGGCGGGAGGACGGGGGGACAGCGAGGGGGACACTGAGGGGGGACAGCGGGGACCGCGTCCCTGGCGCCGGCAGCCCCGGCCCCGCCGCCCGCCCGCTCGGCGGCGCCCACGGCCGCCGGACGCCATCTCCGGCCTCTCTCCGCTCCCTCCCGCCCTCCGCCCGGGCCGCCGCGGGGATTGGCCGGCCGGGCCAGCTGCCTCTCGGCCATTGGAGGGCGCCTGCGCGCCGCCCGCCGCTGATTGGCGCCCCGCTCCCGCCTCTGGCCGGGGGGGAGGGGAGCGAGCGGCCGGCGGCGAAGATGGCGGCGGGGTGGCTGGCTGTGTGGTGGCGCCTGGCGGCGGCGGCCGGGTCCCGTCGCGTGGCGTCGCGTGGCGTCGCGTCCTGTGTGGTGCGGTGGCGCGGCGCTGCTGGAGAGCGGCAGGCTGCGGGACGCGCGGCGGGTCGTGGCGCGGCGGGGCTCGGGGGCGGCGGGGGGGCCGGGCCGGGCGCGGGGAGGCGGTCGGGGCGGCCGGTCGCTCTCGCCTGGGCAACGCGCAACGGTTGTGGCAGCGCCGTTGGCAGCGCGGCGGGACCAAGCGGGACGTGCGCGATGGTGCCGGCCGCGAGCTGCTGGCAGCACCGGCGGGCGCCGCGGAGGAGCGAGCGCCGGCAGCGGAGCGCTGGGTGTCTGCGGGCGCTGTTTGCCGGCCCGTGCAGCGAGTGCCCGGCGGGCTGCGGGCGGCGCCGGAGGAGGGAGCGTTGGCAGCCGGCAGCCGGGCTGTCCGGAGCGCCGGGGAGGGGGCAGCGCTCGGGCAGGGGCTTCCCTGGCGGCCCCGAGGCGGCTGGGTGGCGCTTCCCGCCCCGCCGGGGGCTCGTCCGCTGCCGGGGGCGGCAGGTTTCCAGCGCGGCTGCCGCCCTTCCTCGGGCTTTCTTCGGGTGCGGGTGTTGGCAGGCTGGTTCCCAGCCTTGTGGGAGCAGCTGGAGCCTGGTGGTGGCGCGGCGTGTTGTGGCGCTGGTGCGGGGTCCTTCCTTGTCTGTCTGTCTGTCAGTACAGAGCTTTCAGCCTTTGCTGTAGAAAGTGGAATCAGAGCGTATCATTTGGCCAGGGGGAAAAACCATCTTTGAAGTTCATAACCAGAAGGTGTGTTTTACTGGCGAGGCTGTTTTGGGGTTTCAGCTGCCTGGGGAGCTGAGAAGCGTAGTGGGAGCTGTGTCCTGTCTCTGCAAGATCTCTGTCTGCTTCCTTTGTGGCTGCTGGGAGCTGACGTGCTCACTGAGAGCTCGGTTGTGTTTCTGCGGTTGTGTTTGTCGGTTCTGTTGTCTGGGTCAGTTCAACGTGGCCGCTTTGTCTGCCTGAGGGGACAACTGGGGCGTGCAGCTCCCGCTGCCAGAGGGCTGTGGGGTGTTTCAGTTCCCAGTAGGTCATGACCGACTGGGTTTTGCTCCCCGGGGCTCCTCTCCGCAGGTAAGGCCGGTGGGAATGTCTCGTGCCAGGGGAAGGGGCTCTCTGGGACAGCTCTGGCTGGGCTGCAATGTACTGGAGCGTAGGAGGGACTGGAGGACTTTGGACTTGCTTCTCTTTGGCTTTGCTTTTTGGAGTTGTTGGAGCTCCCTTGCCTTTTTAGGGAAGCAGGGGGCACTAAAGAGGAGAGGGAGCGTGAGTTGTGCGCAAGAGATGCTGTTGCTGTGTTGTGGTGCAGTGCCAGACTCGAGAGAGGGTCTCTCCTTTTCTAGGTGTCTGGGCGTCCCCTGCAGCCCACGCAGTAGGAACGTTGTGTCCCCTCGGCATTTCTGTACTGTGCCGGTGCCTTCTCCCTGAAGGCAGGCCTCTTGGTGTTCAGCGCTGTCGCCTTGCACACGAAGGAGGAGGAGAAATGGGCCTGAGCTGCGTATGGGAGGAAGAGGCGTTTTGCCCATCACTGGCAGCGCGCAGAGAGCAGCGGCGCTCGGGCTCCTTCCGAGACCTTTGAGGCCTGGTAGGTGCCAGACAAGCTACGGCTCTGGTTTTGATTTATTTCATTATTATTATTGTTTTTTCATATTTGGGGCCACTAGTTGTGTGCCTTTCTGCTCTGTTTTCAGCAGGAGCCGTGCTCTGTGGATGCGCTGAAGGCCAGAAGGCAGAGCCGCAGTGCGCAGAGCCCCAGCGCCCGCTCCCCAGGGGGGATGCGGGGTCGGGCCCGAGTGTTGAGAGAGGGAAAGTGCCTGGTCCTGCTCTTTCTGAAGAGCTCTGTTTTGTTTTCCTAGGTGCTGGTTGCTGGCAAGAGCTGCTCTTTCATCTCTTGCCCACCCCTCCCGCAGCTCTTTGGGGCCCCAGCTTCAGACTCCAGCTGCACTGAGGAAGTGACCTGCTTTCCCAGAGACCCCCCCACCCGAAGGAGCAAGAATCCGGCTTTGGCCTTCACGCACCCCTCCAGGAGCTGCTGCAGCAGGAAGGCGGCCTGCGCCTGCCAGCTCGTCCTGCTCCCCAGGAAGAGCCAAGTGGGACTCGGGCATGGTGGCACCACGCGAAGGTGTTTGGGCTCTGGGCAATAAAACTTGGCGCGAGCCCCAGCTGAGGCGAGGTGCCATGTGCTGTGTTCTGTGCGCGGTCTCTGTTCACGCCTGCTCGCAGCTTGCCGAAGGCTGCGTTCTCCCTGCTCGGGGAAGAGCTCCTGGCTGCAGCGCTGGAGCGGAGAGGGGGCAGCTGGCAGCCGGGGCCATCTCGCTGCAGTAGGTGAGAGCTCCTGTCCCAAGGGGCTGTTTCTCCTCGCCCCCAGGTTGGCCCTTTCTTTGAGCAGGGGCCCTGGCAGCCCAGCTCCAGCCCGGGAGGCAGCGGGGAAGGCCGGGGCGACGAGGGAGCAGCGAGCGCTCCTTGGCCTCAGGGCTTTGTGTGGGGGCAGCCACTGGGCAGGGCTTTTTGGTGCCCCCCACCAAAGCCCTGAGGCTGGGGAGTGTGGGGGTCTGGGCTGAGGCCTGCCCCTGCTGCCCTTAAAGGCAAGGTTGAAAGGCTTTAAGGCTCTTAAAGTCTCTGAGGGCTCTTCAGGCAACTTGGAGTCCCTTAACTTCTTCCCAAGGAACTCCCAGTTACTTGAGGAACCACCTCAGGGACTCAGCCCACCTGGGAGACCTCTCTTCTTCAGTTCTCCCAGGTCAGCTGAGTCCCTGAGGTGGTTCCTCAAGTGACTGGGAGTGCCTTGGGAAGAAATTGAGGGACTCCAAGTTGCCTGAAGAGCCCCCAGAGACTTGAAGAGCCTTAAAGCCTCTCAACCTTGCCTTTAAGGGCAGTGGGGGGCGTGGGGGCCAGGCCTGGCCCCCATTGGGCCACACACACCCCCCCCGGAGCCAATGGGGGCCCTGGAGGCCCTGGGCTCCCTAGCCTAAGAGACTTGTGTGGGGGCAAAAAAGCCTTGCTGAATTTCTGTCCCCACACAAGTCTCTCGGGCTAGGGAGCCCAGGGGCCTCCAGGGCCCCCATTGGGCCAGGCCGGCCCCTGCCCCCCGGGGGAGCCAATCGGGTCCAGGCCTGCCCCCGACACCCACCACTGCCCTTAAAGGCAGGGCTGGGAGACTTTCAGAGTCTTCAAGTCTCTGGGTGCTCTCCAAGTTACTGGAAGAACCACCTCAGGGACTCAGCCCATCTGGGAGACCTGAAGAAGAAAGGTCTCCCAGGTGGGCTGACTCCCTGAGGTTGGTCTTCCAGGTACTTGGAGCTCCTTAATGTCTTCCTCAGTGCCTCCTGGTTCCCTTAAGAGCCCCCAGAGACTTTAAGACTCTGACAGCCCCTAGGGACTTGTAAGGAACTCAGCTGACCTGGGAGCCCTGCAGAAGAGAGGTCTCCCAGGTGGGCTGAGTCCCTGAGGTTGGTCTTCCAGTTACACTGAGGGACTTGGGAAGAAATTAAGGGACTCCAAGCTCCTTGAAGAGCACCCTGAGGCTTGAAGACTCTGACAGTCTCCCAAGCCTGCCTTTAAGGGCAGGGGTGGGTGTCGGGGGCCGGCCTCGACCCCACCGGCTCCCCCGGGGGGCAGGGGCAGGCCTGGCCCCACTGGCGGCGCTCCCGCTCGAGGGAGCTGCTCGGGGCAAAAAGCGCCGCGGCCTCGCTGTGCCTGGGGCGCCCTCGCTGCTCGGCCACGTGCCCCCAGCCGAGTTGACGCCCAAACCTTGGCTGTCACGAGGACCGCCCACGTCCAGCCGCGGAAAGGTCGGGGCCCCGGGGACCTAGATGGCCCCGCAGCGGCCGTGGCTGCTTTCTCCACCGCCTGGGGGCCCGGCCGGGCCGGCAACGCTGCTCTCCCCCTTGGGCTCCGGGATCGGGTCCCTGGGGGCCAGGGGCAGGGCCCGGCCGTCTCGCTGACTCCGCTGGCGCTGCCGCAGGGCCGGGCGGGCTGCAAGGGAAAGACAAGAGCCCTTGGTGCCCCGTCCTCTGCCCGGCTGCTGACGGCTGAGCTGCCGGGCGCTGCCCGGCCGGAGAGGGCTCCGCGGGCACAGGACCGCGGCTCCCTCCTCTTCCTCCTCCTGGTGCTGGGCAGGGCAAGGGGATCGCTGCCAAACTCCTCTGCCTCCTGCCTGCCTGCAGGTGCTGCACGAGCCCCTCCCCGCCTGGCTGGGGTGAAGCCAGCAGGGTGCAGTGTTGGGGGGGGGCTCTGGGGTGCCCCACAAGACAATCCAAGCATCGAGGGCGCTCCGAAAGGCAACCCGAGGAGCCTGGGGCGCACGGAGAAGCAAGCGGCGGGCCGAGGAACCAAACGGAGGGCTCCGAGGTGCTCTGGAAGGGGAAAAAACACAAACAAACAAACAAACAACCCACCCCCAAGGCTCTGGGGAGCCAAAAAGCAAACCCCAGGGCTCCAGCACATCCCCACAGGCGAGCAGAAACATCTCAGATGCTTCAAAAGGCAAACCAAAGCCTAGAGAGCTCTCAAAGAGCTACAGGGGGCTCCAGGAAAAGCACCCCGAGGTGGCTAGAGCACCCTGAAGAGCACCCCAAGTGCTCTGGGGTGCCCCAAAAGGCACCTCCTAGGGGTGCAGGGTGCCCCAAAAGCCACACTGAGGGTCCAGGGGCACCCTGAAAGGCAACCTGAGGGGTCAGGGGCACCCTGAAAGGTACCCCAATCACTCTGGGGTGCAAGGAAAGGCACTCCGAGGGGGCTAAGACACCCCAAAATACACACCAGCAGGCCCAGGACCTACCTAAAAGGACAAGAAATGGGTCTGCGGTGCCCCAAAAGCCACATCCTGAGCTCTGGGGCACACCAAAAGGCACAGCAAGGGGACCAGCAGGCACTGAAAAGCACACCAAGGGGTCTGGGTGACCCCAAAAAGCACACCAAGGGGCTCCGGGCACCCCAGACGGCACACCGAGGGGCTGAGGCACTCTGAAAGAAACACCGGGGGGGTCCGCGTGGCCCGAGCAGCACAGCGAGAGGCCAGGAAAGCCCTGAAAGATGCGGCAAACACTCTGCGGGGGCGCCAAAAGTGACACCGTGGGCTCCAGGGCAGCCCCAAACGCGCAATGGGGGCACTGGGGAGCACCCACAGCCCCACTCGGGGCTCAGGCTGCACTGAAACGCCCACCGAGGAGCCCGGGGCAGCAGGAGAAAACTGCTGAGGGCGCCAGGCCTCTCCGAAAGGCCCAACGCGGGGCCAGGGGCACCCCAAAAGCCACAACCGGAGCCTGGGACCTACCAACAAGCACACTACATGGCTCTGCGGTGCCCCAAAAGCCACACCAAGGGGCCCAGCGCACACCAAAAGGCACCCTCAGCACCTCTAAGCACCCCAAAAGGCCCACCAGACGGCTCCACGGCACCCCCACACGCACCCCGAGGGCACTGCGGGCCCCCCCACACGCACCCCGAGGGCCCTGGGCACACCCAAAGGCACGGGAAGGCACCCGCGACGCACCAACATGCCCACCGAGCCCCCTGGGCCACCAGGAGAGCCACAACCAGGGGCCGCAGAGGCACCACAAGGCACAGCCAGGCCTCTGCGAGCAACCACACGCACCTCACAAGCCCTGGCCAGCACCAAAAGACACCCCCGAGGGCCCAGGACACCCCCAAAGGGGCAACGAGGCCTCCGCCGAGCGCCCCAACCCCCTTCCAAGGGCCACCGGCAACCCCAAAGGCACCACAAACGCCTCCAGGCAGCCACCGACCCACACCAAGGCACCCAGCGGACACCACAAAGCACACCCACGGCTCCGGCTGCCCTCCCAGAGCGCACCCATACGGCCGGGCCACCCCCAAAGGCCCCCAAGACGCCAGCGCAGCACCCAGAGGCACACTGAATGCCCTGGGGAGCACCAGCGGGCACCACGAGGGCTCTGGGGCGTCCCCAGAAGGGCAGCGATGGGTGTGGGCAGCACCACGGGGCACCTGAAGAGCCCTGCGGCGGGCACAAACGCACACCGAGGGGTCACGGATGACACAAAAGCACAACACGGGGTCTGGGCACCCCCCAAAGCTACTCCGAGGGGTCGCAGGTGCCCCAAAAGGCACACCAAATGACTCAGAGGCACCACAACAGACAGACCAAGGGGGCTGGGATGGGGCCAAAAACCACCCCCAGGAGTGTGCGGCACCCCAGAGGGCACACGGAGGGCCTCGGCCACCTCCAAAAGAGTCCGAATGAGACTGCAGAGCCCCTCCAAGCTCGCCCAAGCCTGCAGAGCCTGCCACAAGGCCGTCTGAACACGCAGAGCCTGATACGAAGGGGTCCTGGCCACACCCAAAGGCACGCGGAGGCTCCACGGCCGCACTCCAAGGCGCGCGGAGGATCCCCAACTCACCAGAACGACACTCTGACGCTCCCCGATCTTGTAGAACGACACTCGGAGGCTCCCTGGCCGCACCCAAAGGCAGTCGGAGGCTCCTCAGCCTCCTACAACGACACTCCGAGGCTGCCCGGTCTCCTACGACGATCCTCGGAAGCTGCTCGGTCTCCTACAATGACACATGGATGCTCCCCTGACTCGAAGGCGACACTCGGATGCTGCCCAGTCTCCTAGAACGACATGCAGAGGCTCCCCGGCTGCACCGAAAGGGACGAGGAGGCTCTCTGGCCGCACCCAAAGGCACGTGGAGGATGCCCGGCTTCCTAGAACAAAACTAGATGCTCCCTGGCTGCTCCAAAAAGCACACAGACGATCCTCTGCTTCCTCGAACAACGCTCCGAGGCTCCCCGGTCTCTAGAATGAAATTCAGAGGCTGCACAGCCGCACCCAAACGCACGCGGAGCCGGACCGGTCGACTGAAATGACACTCGGAGGCTGCCTGGCTTCCAAGAATGACGCTCCGAGGCGGCCCGGTCTCCTAGAACAACACTCGCAGGTTGCCCAGCTGCACCCAAACACACGTGCACGTTTCCTGGCTTCCTAGAACGACACGCGGAGGCTCCCTAGCCGCACCCAAAGGCACATGGAGGCTCCCTGGCTGCACCCAAAGGCACACGGAGGCTCCCCAATCTCCTAGAAAGACACTCACAGGCTTCCTGGTCTCCTAGAACAAAATTCAGAGGCTGTTTGGCCGCACCCAAAGGCACACGGAGGCTTCCCGGTCTCCTAGAACGACACTCGGAGGCTTCCCGGTCTCCTAGAACGACATTTAGAGGCTCCTCGGCCTCTTAGGATGACACTCGCAGGCTCCCTGGCCGCACTGAAAGGCAGGCAGAGGCTCCCCAGCCGCACCAAAAGGAACGCGGAGGCTGCCCGGCCTCCTAGAACAACACGCGGAGGCTGCCTGGCCGCACCCAAGGGCACGCGGATGCTGCCCGCTCTCCTACAACGATACTCGGAGGCTGCCTGGCCACACTGCAAGGTTCGTGGACGCTGCTCGGTTTCCTGCAACGACACGCGGAGGCTCCCCGCTCTCCTACAACGACACGCCGAGGCTGCCTGCTCTCCCATAACGACACGCCGAGGCTGCCTGCTCTCCTACGACGACACGCCAAGGCTTCCTGGCTGAACCGGACACACACAAAGGCACAAGGAGGCTCCTCGGATCCACACAAAGGCACGAAGATGCTGCCCGCTCTCCTAGAACAACACTCGGAGGCTGCCCGGCCGCACCCAAAGGCACGTGGAGGCTGCCCGGCCTCCTACAATGACACTCCGAGGCTCCCCGCTCCCCGCTTGAACCACATTCAGATGCTGTCCGGCCCTACCAAAAGACACGCAGTGGCTTCCCGGCTTCCTAAAACGACACTCAGACGCTGCTCAGTCTCCTACAACCACACGCGGAGGCTGCCCGCTCCACTAGACCGACACGCCGAGGCTGCTCGGCCTCCTACAACGACACTCCGAGGCTGCTTGGACGTCCTCAAAGGCACACGGAGGTTGTCCGCTCTCCTACAATGACGCTCAAAGGCTGCCTCGACGTACCGAAACATATGCGGAGCCTCCCCGGCCACACCTAAAGACACGCACAGGATCTCTGGCCGCACCCAAAGGCACGGGGAGGCTCCCCGGCCTCCTACAACGACACTCGGAGACTACCCGGCCTCCTACAATGACACTCCGAGGCTGCCTGGCCGAACCCAAAGGTAGGAGGAGGCTCCCCGGCTGCACAGAAAGGCACGCGGAGGCTCCCCGGCCTCCCCGAACGATACTCGGAGGCTGCCCGCTCTCCTGGAATCACACTGGCAGGCTGCCTGGCCGGACCGAAAGACAAGTGGAGGCTCCCTAGTCTCCTGCAACCACACTCAGAGGCTGCCCGGCCGCACCCAAAGGCACACGGAGGCCGCCCAGCTGCACCCAAAGGCATGTGAAGCTTTCCCGGCCTCCTACAACCACACTGCGAGGCTGCCCGCTCTCCTAGAAAGACACGTGGAGGCTCCCCAGCCTGCTAGAACGACACTCCGAGGCTGCCCCAACGCAACAAAAGGCACACGGATGTTACCCAGTCTCCTACAACGACACGCGCAGGTTGCCCATTCTCGAATCGGTGGAGTGGTTTCCGCCCCGACGCAGTGGTTTTAGGCTCGGCAGAGTGCTTTCAGCCCCGACGCAGTGGTTTCAGCACTGGTGGAGTGGTTTTGGCCCTGACGGAGTTGTTTCAGCCCCGACGGAGTGGTTTTAGGCTTGATGGAGTGGTTTTAAGGTCAGCCGAGTGGTTTTTGGCCCTGACGGAGTTGTTTCTGCCCTGATGGAGTGGTTTTGGCCCTGACGGAGTTGTTTCTGCCCTGACGGAGTGGTTTTGGCCCTGATGGAGTTGTTTTAGGCTTGGTGGAGTGGTTTCAGCACGGACAGAATGGTTTTAGGCCTGACGCAGTGGTTTCAGCCCCGACGCAGTGGAGTTGGTCCTGGCACAGTGGTTTCTGCCCCGACGCAGTGGAGTTGGTCCTGGCACAGTGGTTTCAGCCCCGACGGAGTGGTTTCTGCCCCGACGGAGTGCTTTTTGGCCCCAACACAGTGGTTTTAGGCTCGGCGGAGTGGTTTCTGCCCCGACGCACTGGTTTTAGGCTTGATGGAGTGGTTTCAGCCCCGACAGAGTGGCTTTAGGCTTGATGGAGTGGTTTCAGCCCCGACAGAGTGGTTTTAGGCTTGATGGAGTGGTTTCAGCCCCGACAGAGTGGTTTTAGGCTTGATGGAGTGGTTTCAGCCCCGACAGAGTGGTTTTAGGCTTGATGGAGTGGTTTCAGCCCCGACGGAGGGGTTTTAGGCTTGATGGAGTGGTTTCAGCCCCGACGCAGTGGTTTTAGGCTTGATGGAGTGGTTTCAGCCCCGACGGAGGGGTTTTAGGCTTGATGGAGTGGTTTCAGCCCCGATGGAGGGGTTTTAGGCTTGATGGAGTGGTTTCAGCCCCGACGGAGTGGTTTTGGTCCTGGCACAATGGTTTCAGCCCCGACGGAGTGGTTTTGGTCCTGGCACAATGGTTTCAGCCCCGACGGAGTGGTTTTCGGCCTGATGCAGTGGTTTTAGGCTTGGTGGAGCGGTTTCAGCCCTGACGCTCTGCTTTTAGCCTCGGCAGCGTGGTTTTGGCCCTGACGGATTTGTTTTGGCCCCGACAGAGTGGTTTCAGGCTTGGCGGAGTGGTTTCAGCCCCGAAGCAGTGGTTTTAATGTCGGCGGAGTGGTTTCAGCCCTGATGCACTGGTTTTAGGCTCGGTGGCGTGGTTTTGGCTCTGACGGAGTGGTTTTGGCCCTGGCGGAGTGGTTTGAGCCTCGATGAAGTGGTTTTAGGCATGGCGCAGTGGTTTTTATGTCGGCGGAGTGGTTTTGGCCCTGGTGGAGTGGTTTTCGGCTTGACGCAGTGCTTTTCAGCCTGACGGAGCAGTTTCCGCCCCAGCACTGTGGTTTCCGCCCTAACGGAGTGGTTATAGGCTCGGCGGAGGGGTTCCAGCCCTGACGGAATGGTTTTAGGCTTGATGGAGTGGTTTTAAGGTCAGCGGAGTGGTTTCGACCCCGACGGAGGGGTTTTAGGCTCAGCGGAGTGGCTTCCGCCCTGACAGAGTGGTTGTAGGCTCGGCGGAGTGGTTTTAATGTCGGCGGGGTGGTTTTAGGCTTGGCGGAGTGGTTTTTATGTCGGTGGAGTGGTTTTGGCCCTGGTGGAGTGGTTTTCAGCTTGACGCAGTGCTTTTCAGCCTGACGGAGCAGTTTCCGCCCCAGCACAGTGGTTTCAGCCCCGACGGAGGGGTTTTAATGTCAGCGGAGTGGTTCCAGCCCTGACGGAATGGTTTTAATGTCAGCGGAGTGGTTTCGGCCCTGGCGGAGTGGTTTCGGCCCTGACGCAGTGGTTTCAGGCTTGGCGGAGTGGTTTCAGCCCCGACAGAGTGCTTTTCGGCTTCACGGAGGGGTTTCAGCCCCGACAGAGCGGTTTCAGCACTGGTGGAGTGGTTTTGGCCCCGACGGAGTTGTTTCAGGCTCGGCGGAGTGGTTTTGGCCCCGACGGAGTTGTTTCAGGCTCGGCGGAGTTGTTTCAGGCCTGACGCAGTGGTTTCAGCCCCGACGCAGTGGTTTCAGGCTTGGCGCAGTGGTTTCAGCACTGGTGGAGTGGTTTGGGCCCTGATGGAGTTGTTTTGGGCCTGACGCACTAGTTTCAGCCCCGACGCAGTGGTTTTAGGCTTGATGGAGTGGTTTCAGCCCCGACGGAGGGGTTCTGGCCTCGGCGGAGTGGTTTCAGCCCCGACGCAGTGGTTTTAGGCTTGGCAGAGTGGTTTTGGCCCTGGCGGAGTGGTTTCAGCCCCAATGTAGTGCTTTTAGGCTTGGCGGAGTGGATTCAACCCCGACAGAGTGCTTTTCGGCTTGGCGGAATGGTTTCAGCCCAAACAGAGTGCTTTTCGGCTTCACGCAGGGGTTTCAGCCCCGACGGAGCGGTTTCAGCACTGGTGGAGTGGTTTTGGCCCCGATGGAGTTGTTTTAAGCTCGGCGGAGTGGTTTTAGGCTCAGCGGAGTGGGTTTCGCCCTGGCGGAGTGGTTTCAGGCCTGACGCAGTGGTTTCAGGCTCGGTGGAGTGGTTTCAGCCCCGACGGAGTGCTTTTCGCCTCGGTGGAGTGGTTTCAGGCCCGACGCACTGCTTTTAGGCTCGGCAGAGTGGTTTCAGCCCCGACGCACTGCTTTTAGGCTCGGCGGAATGGTTTTAGGCCTGACGCAGTGGTTTCAGGCTCGGCAGAGTGGTTTCAGGCCTGACGCAGTGGTTTCAGGCCTGACGCAGTGGTTTCAGGCTCGGCGGAGTGGTTTCAGCCCCGACGGAGTCGTTTTAGGCTTGGCGGAGTGGTTTTAGGCTTGGCGGAGTGGTTTCAGCCCTGACCCACTGCTTTTAGGCTCGGTGGAGTAGTTTCAGCCCCGACGGAGTGCTTTTCGCCCCGGCGGAGTGGTTTTAGGCTTGGCAGAGTGGTTTCAGCAACGACGGAGTGGTTTCAGCCCCGACGCAGTGGTTTTGGCTCTGGCGGAGTGGTTTTAGGCTCGGCCGAGTGGTTTCAGCAACGACGGAGTGGCTTCTGCCCTGACGCAGTGGTTTCAGGCTCGGCGGAGTGGTTTCAGGCCTGACGCAGTGGTTTCAGGCTCGGCGGAGTGGTTTCAGCCCCGACGGAGTCGTTTCAGGCTCGGCGGAGTAGTTCCAGTCCTGACGGAGCAGTTTCAGCCCCGACGCAGTGGTTTTAGGCTTGATGGAGTGGTTTCAGCCCCGACGGAGGGGTTCTGGCCTCGGCGGAGTGGTTTCAGCCCCGACGCAGTCGTTTTGGCCTCGGCGGAGTGGTTTCAGCCCCGACGCAGTGGTTTTAGGCTTGGCAGAGTGGTTTTGGCCCTGGCGGAGTGGTTTCAGCAACGACGGAGTGGTTTCAGGCTCGGCGGAGTGGTTTTGGCCCTCGCGGAGTGGTTTCAGCCCCGATGCAGTGCTTTTAGGCTCGGCGGAGTGGTTTTAAGGTCAGCCGAGTGGTTTTGGCCCTGGCGGAGTGGTTTCAACCCCAACGCAGTGGTTTTCGGCTTGGCGGAGTGGTTTAAACCCCGACACAGTGCTTTTCGGCTTGGCGGAGTGGATTCAACCCCGACAGAGTGCTTTTTGGCTTGGCGGAATGGTTTCAGCCCCGACAGAGTGCTTTTAGGCTTCACGGAGGGGTTTCAGCCCCAACGGAGCGGTTTCAGCACTGGTGGAGTGGTTTTGGCCCCGACGGAGTTGTTTTAGGCTCGGCAGAGTGGTTTTAGGCCTGACGCAGTGGTTTCAGCCCCGACGCAGTGGTCCCAGCCCTGACACAGTGGTTTCAGCACTGGCGGAGTGGTTTCAGCCCCGACGCAGTGGTTTTGGCCTCGGCGGAGTGGTTTCAGCCCCGACGCAGTGCTTTTAGGCTCGGCGGAGTCGTTTTAAGGTCAGACGAGTGGTTTTGGCCCTGGCGGAGTTGTTTCTGCCCTGACGGAGTGGTTTTGGCCCTGACAGAGTGGTTTTAGGCTTGGTGGAGTGGTTTCAGCACCGACAGAGTGGTTTTAGGCCTGACGCAGTGGTTTTGGTCCTGGCACAGTGGTTTTGGTCCTGGCACAGTGGTTTCAGCCCCGACGGAGTGGAGTTGGTCCTGGCACAGTGGTTTCTGCCCCGACGCAGTGGTTTCTGCCCTGACAGAGTGCTTTTTGGCCCCAACACAGTGGTTTTAGGCTCGGCGGAGTGGTTTCAGCCCCGACAGAGTGGTTTTAGGCTTGATGGAGTGGTTTCAGCCCCGACAGAGTGGTTTTGGTCCTGGTGGAGTGGTTTTCGGCCTGACGCAGTGCTTTTCAGCCTGACGGAGCAGTTTCCGCCCCAGCACTGTGGTTTCCGCCCTAACGGAGTGGTTATAGGCTCGGCGGAGGGGTTTCAGCCCCGACAGAGTGGTTTTAGGCTTCATGGAGTGGTTTCGACCCCGACGGAGGGGTTTTAGGCTCGGCGGAGTGGCTTCAGCCCCGACGGAGGGGTTTTAGGCTCGGCGGAGTGGTTTTGGCCCCAACGGAGTGGTTTCAGCCCCGGCGGAGTGGTTTTAGGCTTGGCAGAGTCGTTTTGGCCCTGGCAGAGTGGTTTCAGCCCCGACGCAGTGGTTTTAGGATCAGCTGAGTGGTTTCAGCAACGACGGAGTGGTTTCTGCCCCGACGCAGTGGTTTTAGGCTCGGCGGAGTGGTTTCAGCCCTGACCCACTGCTTTTCGCCTCGGCGGAGCGGTTTCAGCCCCGACGGAGTGGTTTTCGCCTCGGTGGAGTGGTTTTCGGCTTGGCGGAGTTGTTTCAGCCCTGACGCACTGCTTTTAGGCTCGGCGGAGTGGTTTCAGCCCCGACAGAGTGCTTTTAGGCTTGGTGGAGTGGTTTCAGCCCCGACGCAGTGGTTTTCGCCCCGGCGGAGTGGTTTTCGGCTTGGCAGAGTGGTTTTCCACCTGACGCAGTGGTTTCAGCCCCGGCAGAGTGGTTTCAGCCCTGGCGGAGTGGTTTCAGCCCTGGCGGAGTGGTTTCAGCCCCGACGCAGTGCTTTTAGGCTCGGCAGAGTAGTTTTAAGGTCAGACGAGTGGTTTTGGCCCTGGCGGAGTGGTTTCAACCCCGACGCAGTGGTTTTCGGCTTGGCGGAGTGGTTTCAACCCCGACAGAGTGCTTTTCGGCTTGGCGGAGTGGTTTCAGCCCCGACAGAGTGCTTTTCGGCTTGGCGGAGTGGTTTCAGCCTCGACAGAGTGCTTTCGGCTTGGTGGAATGGTTTCAGCCCCGACGGAGCAGTTTCAGCACTGGTGGAGTGGTTTTGGCCCCGACAGAGTTGTTTTAGGCCCGGTGGAGTGGTTTCAGCAATGACGCAGTGGTTTTAGGCTAGGCGGAGTGGTTTCAGGCCTGACGCAGTGGTTTCAGGCTCGGCGGAGTGGTTTCAGCCCTGACGCAGTGGTTTCAGGCTCGGCGGAGTGGTTTCAGCCCTGACGCAGTGGTTTCAGGCTCGGCGGAGTGGTTTTAATGTCGGCGGAGTGGTTTTAACCCTGGTGGAACGCTTTCAGCCCCGACGCAGTGGTTTTGGCCCTGGCGGAGTGGTTTCAGCCCCGACGCAGTGGTTTTGTCCCTAGCGGTGTGGTTTCAGCCCCGACGCAGTGCTTTTAGGCTTGGTGGAGTGGCTTCTGCCCCAACGCAGTGGTTTTGGCCCTGGCGCAGTGGTTTCTGCCCTGACGGAGTGGTTTTCGGCTCGGCGGAGTGGTTTCAGCCCTGACGCACTGCTTTTCGCCTCGGCGGAGCGGTTTTCGCCTCGGCGGAGTGGTTTTCCACCTGACGCAGTGGTTTTCGGCTTGGCGGAGGGGTTTCGGCCCCAACGGAGTGGTTTTAGGCTCGGCAGAGTGGTTTCAGCCCCGGCGGAGTGGTTTTAGGCTTGGCAGAGTGGTTTTGGCCCCAACGGAGTGGTTTCAGCCCCGGCGGAGTGGTTTTAGGCTTGGCAGAGTCGTTTTGGCCCTGGCAGAGTGGTTTCAGCCCCGACGCAGTGGTTTTAGGATCAGCTGAGTGGTTTCAGCAACGACGGAGTGGCTTCTGCCCCGACGCAGTGGTTTCGGCCCCGACGCAGTGGTTTTAGGCTCGGCGGAGTGGTTTCAGCCCTGACCCACTGCTTTTCGCCTCGGCGGAGCGGTTTCAGCCCCGACGGAGTGGTTTTCGCCTCGGTGGAGTGGTTTTCGGCTTGGCGGAGTTGTTTCAGCCCTGACGCACTGCTTTTAGGCTCGGCGGAGTGGTTTCAGCCCCGACAGAGTGCTTTTAGGCTTGGTGGAGTGGTTTTAAGGTCAGACGAGTGGTTTTGGCCCTGGCGGAGTGGTTTCAGCCCCGACGCAGTGGTTTTCGCCCCGGCGGAGTGGTTTTCGGCTTGGCAGAGTGGTTTTCCACCTGACGCAGTGGTTTCAGCCCCGGCAGAGTGGTTTTGGCCCTGGCGGAGTGGTTTCAGCCCTGGCGGAGTGGTTTCAGCCCCGACGCAGTGCTTTTAGGCTCGGCAGAGTGGTTTTAAGGTCAGACGAGTGGTTTTGGCCCTGGCGGAGTGGTTTCAACCCCGACGCAGTGGTTTTCGGCTTGGCGGAGTGGTTTCAACCCCGACAGAGTGCTTTTCGGCTTGGCGGAGTGGTTTCAGCCCCGACAGAGTGCTTTCGGCTTGGTGGAATGGTTTCAGCCCCGACGGAGCGGTTTCAGCACTGGTGGAGTGGTTTTGGCCCCGACAGAGTTGTTTTAGGCCCGGCGGAGTGGTTTCAGCAATGACGCAGTGGTTTTAGGCTAGGCGGAGTGGTTTCAGGCCTGACGCAGTGGTTTCAGGCTCGGCGGAGTGGTTTCAGCCCTGACGCAGTGGTTTCAGGCTCGGCGGAGTGGTTTCAGCCCTGACGCAGTGGTTTCAGGCTCGGCGGAGTGGTTTTAATGTCGGCAGAGTGGTTTTAACCCTGGTGGAACGCTTTCAGCCCCGACGCAGTGCTTTTAGGCTTGGTGGAGTGGTTTCTGCCCCGACGCAGTGGTTTTGTCCCTAGCGGTGTGGTTTCAGCCCCGACGCAGTGCTTTTAGGCTTGGTGGAGTGGTTTCTGCCCCGACGCAGTGGTTTTAGCCCTGGCGCAGTGGTTTCTGCCCCGACGCAGTGGTTTTAGGATCAGCTGAGTGGTTTCAGCCCTGACGCACTGCTTTTCGCCCCGGCAGAGTGGTTTTGGCGCCGGCGGAGTGGTTTTAGGCTCGGCCGAGTGGTTTCAGCAACGACCGAGTGGCTTCTGCCCTGACGCAGTGGTTTCAGGCTCGGCGGAGTGGTTTTCAGCCCGACGGAGTCGTTTTAGGCTTGGCGGAGTGGTTTCAACCCCGACAGAGTGCTTTTCGGCTTGGCGGAGTGGTTTCAGCCCCGACAGAGTGCTTTTCGGCTTGGCGGAGTGGTTTCAGCCTCGACAGAGTGCTTTCGGCTTGGTGGAATGGTTTCAGCCCCGACGGAGCAGTTTCAGCACTGGTGGAGTGGTTTTGGCCCCGACAGAGTTGTTTTAGGCCCGGTGGAGTGGTTTCAGCAATGACGCAGTGGTTTTAGGCTAGGCGGAGTGGTTTCAGGCCTGACGCAGTGGTTTCAGGCTCGGCGGAGTGGTTTCAGCCCTGACGCAGTGGTTTCAGGCTCGGCGGAGTGGTTTCAGCCCTGACGCAGTGGTTTCAGGCTCGGCGGAGTGGTTTTAATGTCGGCGGAGTGGTTTTAACCCTGGTGGAACGCTTTCAGCCCCGACGCAGTGGTTTTGTCCCTAGCGGTGTGGTTTCAGCCCCGACGCAGTGCTTTTAGGCTTGGTGGAGTGGTTTCTGCCCCAACGCAGTGGTTTTGGCCCTGGCGCAGTGGTTTCTGCCCTGACGGAGTGGTTTTCGGCTCGGCGGAGTGGTTTCAGCCCTGACGCACTGCTTTTCGCCTCGGCGGAGCGGTTTTCGCCTCGGCGGAGTGGTTTTCCACCTGACGCAGTGGTTTTCGGCTTGGCGGAGGGGTTTCGGCCCCAACGGAGTGGTTTTAGGCTCGGCAGAGTGGTTTCAGCCCCGGCGGAGTGGTTTTAGGCTTGGCAGAGTGGTTTTGGCCCCAACGGAGTGGTTTCAGCCCCGGCGGAGTGGTTTTAGGCTTGGCAGAGTCGTTTTGGCCCTGGCAGAGTGGTTTCAGCCCCGACGCAGTGGTTTTAGGATCAGCTGAGTGGTTTCAGCAACGACGGAGTGGCTTCTGCCCCGACGCAGTGGTTTCGGCCCCGACGCAGTGGTTTTAGGCTCGGCGGAGTGGTTTCAGCCCTGACCCACTGCTTTTCGCCTCGGCGGAGCGGTTTCAGCCCCGACGGAGTGGTTTTCGCCTCGGTGGAGTGGTTTTCGGCTTGGCGGAGTTGTTTCAGCCCTGACGCACTGCTTTTAGGCTCGGCGGAGTGGTTTCAGCCCCGACAGAGTGCTTTTAGGCTTGGTGGAGTGGTTTCAGCCCCGACGCAGTGGTTTTCGCCCCGGCGGAGTGGTTTTCGGCTTGGCAGAGTGGTTTTCCACCTGACGCAGTGGTTTCAGCCCCGGCAGAGTGGTTTTGGCCCTGGCGGAGTGGTTTCAGCCCTGGCGGAGTGGTTTCAGCCCCGACGCAGTGCTTTTAGGCTCGGCAGAGTGGTTTTAAGGTCAGACGAGTGGTTTTGGCCCTGGCGGAGTGGTTTCAACCCCGACGCAGTGGTTTTCGGCTTGGCGGAGTGGTTTCAACCCCGACAGAGTGCTTTTCGGCTTGGCGGAGTGGTTTCAGCCCCGACAGAGTGCTTTCGGCTTGGTGGAATGGTTTCAGCCCCGACGGAGCGGTTTCAGCACTGGTGGAGTGGTTTTGGCCCCGACAGAGTTGTTTTAGGCCCGGCGGAGTGGTTTCAGCAATGACGCAGTGGTTTTAGGCTAGGCGGAGTGGTTTCAGGCCTGACGCAGTGGTTTCAGGCTCGGCGGAGTGGTTTCAGCCCTGACGCAGTGGTTTCAGGCTCGGCGGAGTGGTTTCAGCCCTGACGCAGTGGTTTCAGGCTCGGCGGAGTGGTTTTAATGTCGGCAGAGTGGTTTTAACCCTGGTGGAACGCTTTCAGCCCCGACGCAGTGCTTTTAGGCTTGGTGGAGTGGTTTCTGCCCCGACGCAGTGGTTTTGTCCCTAGCGGTGTGGTTTCAGCCCCGACGCAGTGCTTTTAGGCTTGGTGGAGTGGTTTCTGCCCCGACGCAGTGGTTTTAGCCCTGGCGCAGTGGTTTCTGCCCCGACGCAGTGGTTTTAGGATCAGCTGAGTGGTTTCAGCCCTGACGCACTGCTTTTCGCCCCGGCAGAGTGGTTTTGGCGCCGGCGGAGTGGTTTTAGGCTCGGCCGAGTGGTTTCAGCAACGACCGAGTGGCTTCTGCCCTGACGCAGTGGTTTCAGGCTCGGCGGAGTGGTTTCAGCCCCGACGGAGTCGTTTTAGGCTTGGCGGAGTGGTTTTAGGCTTGGCAGAGTGGTTTCAGCCCTGACGCACTGCTTTTAGGCTCAGCGGAGTGGTTTTCCACCTGACACAGTGGTTTTCGGCTTGGCGGAGTGGTTTCAGCCCCAACGGAGTGGTTTTAGGCTCGGCGGAGTGGTTTCAGCCCCGGCGGAGTGGTTTTAGGCTTGGCAGAGTGGTTTTGGCCCTGGCGGAGTGGTTTCAGCCCCGGCGGAGTGGTTTTAGGCTTGGCAGAGTCGTTTTGGCCCTGGCAGAGTGGTTTCAGCCCCGACGCAGTGGTTTTAGGATCAGCTGAGTGGTTCCAGCAACGACGGAGTGGCTTCTGCCCCGACGCAGTGGTTTCTGCCCCGACGCAGTGGTTTTAGGCTCGGTGGAGTGGTTTCAGCCCTGACCCACTGCTTTTCGCGTCGGCGGAGTGGTTTTCGCCTCGGCGGAGTGGTTTTCGGCTTGGCGGAGTGGTTTTCGGCTTGGCGGAGTGGTTTCAGCCCTGACCCACTGCTTTTAGGCTCGGCGGAGTGGTTTCAGCCCCGACAGAGTGCTTTTAGGCTTGGTGGAGTGGTTTCAGCCCCGACGCAGTGGTTTTCGCCCCGGCGGAGTGGTTTTCGGCTTGGCAGAGTGGTTTTCCACCTGACGCAGTGGTTTCAGCCCTGGCGGAGTGGTTTCAGCCCTGGCGGAGTGGTTTCAGCCCCGACGCAGTGCTTTTAGGCTCGGCAGAGTGGTTTTAAGGTCAGACGAGTGGTTTTGGCCCTGGCGGAGTGGTTTCAACCCCGACGCAGTGGTTTTCGGCTTGGCGGAGTGGTTTCAGCCCCGACGGAGTCGTTTTAGGCTTGGCGGAGTGGTTTTAATGTCGGCGGAGTGGTTTCAGGCTTGGCAGAGTGGTTTCAGCCCTGACCCACTGCTTTTAGGCTCGGCGGAGTAGTTTCAGCCCCGATGGAGTGCTTTTCGCCCCGGCGGAGTGGTTTTAGGCTTGGCAGAGTGGTTTTGGCCCTGGCGGAGTGGTTTCAGCCCCGACGCAGTGGTTTTGGCCCTGGCGGAGTGGTTTTAGGCTCGGCCGAGTGGTTTCAGCAACGACCGAGTGGCTTCTGCCCTGACGCAGTGGTTTCAGGCTCGGCGGAGTGGTTTCTGCCCCGACGCAGTGGTTTTAGGCTTGATGGAGTGGTTTCAGCCCCGACGGAGGGGTTTTAGGCTTGGCGCAGTGGTGTTAATGTCGGCGGAGTGGTTTTGGCCCTGGTGGAGTGGTTTCAGCCCCGACGCAGTGGTTTTAGGCTTGGCGGAGTGGTTTCAGCCCCGACGCAGTGGTTTTCGGCTTGGCACAGTGGTTTCAGCCCCGACGCAGTGATTTTCGGCTTGGCACAGTGGTTTCAGCCCCGACGCAGTGGTTTTGGCCCCAACACAGTGGTTTCAGCCCCGACGCAGTGGTTTCTGGCCCCGACGCAGTGGTTTTAGGCTCGGCGGAGTGGTTTCAGCCCCGACAGAGTGGTTTTAGGCTTGATGGAGTGGTTTCAGCCCCGACGGAGGGGTTTTAGGCTTGATGGAGTGGTTTCAGCCCCGACGGAGGGGTTTTAGGCTTGATGGAGTGGTTTCAGCCCCGACGGAGGGGTTTTAGGCTTGATGGAGTGGTTTCAGCCCCGACGGAGGGGTTTTAGGCTTGATGGAGTGGTTTCAGCCCCGACAGAGTTGTTTTAGGCTAGATGGAGTGGTTTCAGCCCCGACGGAGTGCTTTTTGGCCCCAACACAGTGGTTTTAGGCTCGGCGGAGTGGTTTCAGCCCCGACAGAGTGGTTTTAGGCTTGATGGAGTGGTTTCAGCCCCGACGGAGGGGTTTTAGGCTTGATGGAGTGGTTTCAGCCCCGACGCAGTGGACTTGGTCCTGGCACAGTGGTTTCAGCCCCGACGCAGTGGTTTTCGGCCTGATGCAGTGGTTTTAGGCTTGGTGGAGCGGTTTCAGCCCTGACGCTCTGCTTTTAGGCTCGGCAGCGTGGTTTTGGCCCTGACGGATTTGTTTTGGCCCCGACATAGTGGTTTCAGGCTTGGCCGAGTGGTTTCAGCCCCGAAGCAGTGGTTTTAATGTCAGCGGAGTGGTTTCAGCCCTGATGCACTGGTTTTAGGCTCGGCGGCGTGGTTTTGGCTCTGACGGAGTGGTTTTGGCCCTGGCGGAGTGGTTTGAGCCTCGATGAAGTGGTTTTAGGCTTGGCGCAGTGGTTTTTATGTCGGCGGAGTGGTTTTGGCTCTGGTGGAGTGCTTTTCGGCCTGACGCAGTGCTTTTCAGCCTGACGGAGCAGTTTCCGCCCCAGCACTGTGGTTTCAGCCCCGACGGAGTGGTTCTTGGCTTGATGGAGTGGTTTTAAGGTCAGCCGAGTGCTTTTGGCCCTGGTGGAGTGGTTTCAGCCCCGACGGAGTGGTTTTGGCCCTGACGCAGTGGTTTTAGGCTCGGCGGAGTGGTTTCAGCCCCGACACAGTGGTTTCAGGCTTGATGGAGTGGTTTTGGCCCTGGCGGAGTTGTTCTCGCGCCGGCGGAGTGGTTTCAGCCCCAACGGAGTGGTTTTGGGCTCAGCGGAGTGATCTCGGCCCCGACGGAGTGGTTTTAACTTGCCGCAGTGGTTTTTATGTCGGCGGAGTGGTTTTGGCCCTGGTGGAGTGGGTTTCGGCCTGACGCAGTGCTTTTCGGCCTGACGCAGTGCTTTTCAGCCTGACGGAGCAGTTTCTGCCCCAGCACTGTGGTTTCAGCCCCGACGGAGTGGTTCTTGGCTTGATGGAGTGGTTTTAAGGTCAGCCGAGTGCTTTTGGCCCTGGTGGAGTGGTTTCAGCCCCGACGGAGTGGTTTTGGTCCTGGCACAGTGGTTTCAGCCCTGATGGAGTGGTTTTCGGCTCGGCGGAGTCGTTTCAGCCCCGACGCAGTGGTTTTCGGCCTGATGGAGTGGTTTTCAGCTCGGCGGAGTCGTTTCAGCCCCGACGGAGTGGTTTTCGGCCTGATGCAGTGGTTTTAGGCTTGGTGGAGCGGTTTCAGCCCTGACGCTCTGCTTTTAGGCTCGGCGGCGTGGTTTTGGCCCTGACGGATTTGTTTTGGCCCCGACAGAGTGGTTTCAGCCCCGACGGAGAGATTTCCGGCTTGGCGGAGTGGTTTCAGCCCCGACGCAGTGGTTTTGGCCCCAACACAGTGGTTTCAGCCCCGACGGAGTGGATTTGGTCCTGGCACAGTGGTTACAGCCCCGACGGAGTGGTTTTAGGCTCGGCGGAGTGGTTTCTGCCCCGACGCAGTGGTTTTAGGCTTGATGGAGTGGTTTCAGCCCCGACGGAGGGGTTTTAGGCTTGGCGCAGTGGTGTTAATGTCGGCGGAGTGGTTTTGGCCCTGGTGGAGTGGTTTCAGCCCCGACGCAGTGGTTTTAGGCTTGGCGGAGTGGTTTCAGCCCCGACGCAGTGGTTTTCGGCTTGGCACAGTGGTTTCAGCCCCGACGCAGTGGTTTTCGGCTTGGCACAGTGGTTTCAGCCCCGACGCAGTGGTTTTGGCCCCAACACAGTGGTTTCAGCCCCGACGCAGTGGTTTCTGGCCCCGACGCAGTGGTTTTAGGCTCGGCGGAGTGGTTTCAGCCCCGACAGAGTGGTTTTAGGCTTGATGGAGTGGTTTCAGCCCCGACGGAGGGGTTTTAGGCTTGATGGAGTGGTTTCAGCCCCGACGGAGGGGTTTTAGGCTTGATGGAGTGGTTTCAGCCCCGACGGAGGGGTTTTAGGCTTGATGGAGTGGTTTCAGCCCCGACAGAGTTGTTTTAGGCTAGATGGAGTGGTTTCAGCCCCGACGGAGTGCTTTTTGGCCCCAACACAGTGGTTTTAGGCTCGGCGGAGTGGTTTCAGCCCCGACAGAGTGGTTTTAGGCTTGATGGAGTGGTTTCAGCCCCGACGGAGGGGTTTTAGGCTTGATGGAGTGGTTTCAGCCCCGATGCAGTGGACTTGGTCCTGGCACAGTGGTTTCAGCCCCGACGCAGTGGTTTTCGGCCTGATGCAGTGGTTTTAGGCTTGGTGGAGCGGTTTCAGCCCTGACGCTCTGCTTTTAGCCTCGGCAGCGTGGTTTTGGCCCTGACGGATTTGTTTTGGCCCCGACAGAGTGGTTTCAGGCTTGGCCGAGTGGTTTCAGCCCCGAAGCAGTGGTTTTAATGTCAGCGGAGTGGTTTCAGCCCTGATGCACTGGTTTTAGGCTCGGCGGCGTGGTTTTGGCTCTGACGGAGTGGTTTTGGCCCTGGCGGAGTGGTTTGAGCCTCGATGAAGTGGTTTTAGGCTTGGCGCAGTGGTTTTTATGTCGGCGGAGTGGTTTTGGCCCTGGTGGAGTGGTTTTCGGCTTGACGCAGTGCTTTTCAGCCTGACGGAGCAGTTTCCGCCCCAGCACAGTGGTTTCAGCCCCGACGGAGGGGTTTTAATGTCAGCGGAGCGGTTCCAGCCCTGACGGAATGGTTTTAATGTCAGCGGAGGGGTTTTGGCCCTGGCAGAGTGGTTTCGGCCCCGACGCAGTGGTTTCAGGCTTGGCGGAGTGGTTTCAGCCCCGACGGAGGGGTTTTGGTCCTGGCACAGTGGTTTCAGCCCCGACGCAGTGGTTTTCGGCCTGATGGAGTGGTTTTCAGCTCGGCGGAGTCGTTTCAGCCCCGACGCAGTGGTTTTCGGCCTGATGGAGTGGTTTTCAGCTCGGCGGAGTCGTTTCAGCCCCGACGGAGTGGTTTTCGGCCTGATGCAGTGGTTTTAGGCTTGGTGGAGCGGTTTCAGCCCTGACGCTCTGCTTTTAGGCTCGGCGGCGTGGTTTTGGCCCTGACGGATTTGTTTTGGCCCCGACAGAGTGGTTTCAGCCCCGACGGAGAGATTTCCGGCTTGGCGGAGTGGTTTCAGCCCCGACGCAGTGGTTTTGGCCCCAACACAGTGGTTTCAGCCCCGACGGAGTGGATTTGGTCCTGGCACAGTGGTTACAGCCCCGACGCAGTGGTTTTAGGCTCGGCGGAGTGGTTTCTGCCCCGACGCAGTGGTTTTAGGCTTGATGGAGTGGTTTCAGCCCCGACGGAGGGGTTTTAGGCTTGGCGCAGTGGTGTTAATGTCGGCGGAGTGGTTTTGGCCCTGGTGGAGTGGTTTCAGCCCCGACGCAGTGGTTTTAGGCTTGGCGGAGTGGTTTCAGCCCCGACGCAGTGGTTTTCGGCTTGGCACAGTGGTTTCAGCCCCGACGCAGTGATTTTCGGCTTGGCACAGTGGTTTCAGCCCCGACGCAGTGGTTTTGGCCCCAACACAGTGGTTTCAGCCCCGACGCAGTGGTTTCTGGCCCCGACGCAGTGGTTTTAGGCTCGGCGGAGTGGTTTCAGCCCCGACAGAGTGGTTTTAGGCTTGATGGAGTGGTTTCAGCCCCGACGGAGGGGTTTTAGGATTGATGGAGTGGTTTCAGCCCCGACGGAGGGGTTTTAGGCTTGATGGAGTGGTTTCAGCCCCGACGGAGGGGTTTTAGGCTTGATGGAGTGGTTTCAGCCCCGACAGAGTTGTTTTAGGCTAGATGGAGTGGTTTCAGCCCCGACGGAGTGCTTTTTGGCCCCAACACAGTGGTTTTAGGCTCGGCGGAGTGGTTTCAGCCCCGACAGAGTGGTTTTAGGCTTGATGGAGTGGTTTCAGCCCCGACGGAGGGGTTTTAGGCTTGATGGAGTGGTTTCAGCCCCGACGCAGTGGACTTGGTCCTGGCACAGTGGTTTCAGCCCCGACGCAGTGGTTTTCGGCCTGATGCAGTGGTTTTAGGCTTGGTGGAGCGGTTTCAGCCCTGACGCTCTGCTTTTAGCCTCGGCAGCGTGGTTTTGGCCCTGACGGATTTGTTTTGGCCCCGACAGAGTGGTTTCAGGCTTGGCCGAGTGGTTTCAGCCCCGAAGCAGTGGTTTTAATGTCAGCGGAGTGGTTTCAGCCCTGATGCACTGGTTTTAGGCTCGGCGGCGTGGTTTTGGCTCTGACGGAGTGGTTTTGGCCCTGGCGGAGTGGTTTGAGCCTCGATGAAGTGGTTTTAGGCTTGGCGCAGTGGTTTTTATGTCGGCGGAGTGGTTTTGGCCCTGGTGGAGTGGTTTTCGGCTTGACGCAGTGCTTTTCAGCCTGACGGAGCAGTTTCCGCCCCAGCACAGTGGTTTCAGCCCCGACGGAGGGGTTTTAATGTCAGCGGAGCGGTTCCAGCCCTGACGGAATGGTTTTAATGTCAGCGGAGGGGTTTTGGCCCTGGCAGAGTGGTTTCGGCCCCGACGCAGTGGTTTCAGGCTTGGCGGAGTGGTTTCAGCCCCGACAGAGTGCTTTTCGGCTTCACGCAGGGGTTTCAGCCCCGACAGAGCGGTTTCAGCACTGGTGGAGTGGTTTTGGCCCCGACGCAGTGGTTTCAGGCTCGGCGGAGTGGTTTTGGCCCCGACGGAGTTGTTTCAGGCTCGGCGGAGTTGTTTCAGCCCTGGCGGAGTGGTTTCAGCCCTGGCGGAGCGGTTTCAGCCCCGACGGAGTGGTTTCGGCCCTGGCGGAGTGGTTTTGGCCTCGGCGGAGCGGTTTCAGCCCCGACGGAGTGGTTTCGGCCCTGGCGGAGTGGTTTTGGCCTCGGCGGAGTGGTTTTGGCCTCGGCGGAGTGGTTTTGGCCTCGGCGGAGTGGTTTTGGCCTCGGCGGAGTGGTTTTGGCCTCGGCGGAGTGGTTTTGGCCTCGGCGGAGTGGTTTTGGCCTCGGCGGAGTGGTTTTGGCCTCGGCGGAGTGGTTTCAGGCTTGGTGGAGTGGTTTTGGCCCTGACGGAGTTGTTTTGGGCCTGACGCACTAGTTTCAGCCCCGACGGAGGGGTTTTAGGCTTGATGGAGTGGTTTCAGCCCCGACGCAGTGGTTTTGGCCCAGGCGGAGTGGTTTCAGCCCCGACGCAGTGGTTCTGGCCCTGGCAGAGTGGTTTCAACCCCGACGCTGTGCTTTTAGGCTCGGCGGAGTGGTTTTAAGGTCAGACGAGTGGTTTTGGCCCTGGCGGAGTGGTTTCAGCCCCGACGCAGTGGTTTTCGGCTTGGCGGAGTGGTTTTGGCTCAGCGGAGTGGTTTCAGCCCCGATGCAGTGCTTTTAGGCTCGGCGGAGTGGTTTTAAGGTCAGACGAGTGGTTTTGGCCCAGGCGGAGTGGTTTCTGCCCCGGCAGAGTGGTTTTGGCCCTGGCGGAGTGGTTTTAGGCTCGGCCGAGTGGTTTCAGCAACGACGGAGTGGCTTCTGCCCTGACGCAGTGGTTTCAGGCTCGGCGGAGTGGTTTCAGGCCTGACGCAGTGGTTTCAGGCTCGGCGGAGTGGTTTCAGCCCCGACGGAGTCGTTTCAGGCTCGGCGGAGTAGTTCCAGTCCTGACGGAGCAGTTTCAGCCCCGACGCAGTGGTTTTAGGCTTGATGGAGTGGTTTCAGCCCCGACGGAGGGGTTCTGGCCTCAGCAGAGTGGTTTCAGCCCCGACGCAGTCGTTTTGGCCTCGGCGGAGTGGTTTCAGCCCCGACGCAGTGGTTTTAGGCTTGGCAGAGTGGTTTTGGCCCTGGCGGAGTGGTTTCAGCAACGACGGAGTGGTTTCAGGCTCGGCGGAGTGGTTTTGGCCCTCGCGGAGTGGTTTCAGCCCCGATGCAGTGCTTTTAGGCTCGGCGGAGTGGTTTTAAGGTCAGCCGAGTGGTTTTGGCCCTGGCGGAGTGGTTTCAACCCCAACGCAGTGGTTTTCGGCTTGGCGGAGTGGTTTAAACCCCGACACAGTGCTTTTCGGCTTGGCGGAGTGGATTCAACCCCGACAGAGTGCTTTTAGGCTTCACGGAGGGGTTTCAGCCCCAACGGAGCGGTTTCAGCACTGGTGGAGTGGTTTTGGCCCCGACGGAGTTGTTTTAGGCTCGGCAGAGTGGTTTTAGGCCTGACGCAGTGGTTTCAGCCCCGACGCAGTGGTCCCAGCCCTGACACAGTGGTTTCAGCACTGGCGGAGTGGTTTCAGCCCCGACGCAGTGGTTTTGGCCTCGGCGGAGTGGTTTCAGCCCCGACGCAGTGCTTTTAGGCTCGGCGGAGTCGTTTTAAGGTCAGACGAGTGGTTTTGGCCCTGGCGGAGTTGTTTCTGCCCTGACGGAGTGGTTTTGGCCCTGACAGAGTGGTTTTAGGCTTGGTGGAGTGGTTTCAGCACCGACAGAGTGGTTTTAGGCCTGACGCAGTGGTTTTGGTCCTGGCACAGTGGTTTTGGTCCTGGCACAGTGGTTTCAGCCCCGACGGAGTGGAGTTGGTCCTGGCACAGTGGTTTCTGCCCCGACGCAGTGGTTTCTGCCCTGACAGAGTGCTTTTTGGCCCCAACACAGTGGTTTTAGGCTCGGCGGAGTGGTTTCAGCCCCGACAGAGTGGTTTTAGGCTTGATGGAGTGGTTTCAGCCCCGACAGAGTGGTTTTGGTCCTGGTGGAGTGGTTTTCGGCCTGACGCAGTGCTTTTCAGCCTGACGGAGCAGTTTCCGCCCCAGCACTGTGGTTTCCGCCCTAACGGAGTGGTTATAGGCTCGGCGGAGGGGTTTCAGCCCCGACAGAGTGGTTTTAGGCTTCATGGAGTGGTTTCGACTCCGACGGAGGGGTTTTAGGCTCGGCGGAGTGGCTTCAGCCCCGACGGAGGGGTTTTAGGCTCGGCGGAGTGGTTTTGGCCCCAACGGAGTGGTTTCAGCCCCGGCGGAGTGGTTTTAGGCTTGGCAGAGTCGTTTTGGCCCTGGCAGAGTGGTTTCAGCCCCGACGCAGTGGTTTTAGGATCAGCTGAGTGGTTTCAGCAACGACGGAGTGGTTTCAGCAACGACGGAGTGGTTTCTGCCCCGACGCAGTGGTTTTAGGCTCGGCGGAGTGGTTTCAGCCCTGACCCACTGCTTTTCGCCTCGGCGGAGCGGTTTCAGCCCCGACGGAGTGGTTTTCGCCTCGGTGGAGTGGTTTTCGGCTTGGCGGAGTTGTTTCAGCCCTGACGCACTGCTTTTAGGCTCGGCGGAGTGGTTTCAGCCCCGACAGAGTGCTTTTAGGCTTGGTGGAGTGGTTTCAGCCCCGACGCAGTGGTTTTCGCCCCGGCGGAGTGGTTTTCGGCTTGGCAGAGTGGTTTTCCACCTGACGCAGTGGTTTCAGCCCCGGCAGAGTGGTTTCAGCCCTGGCGGAGTGGTTTCAGCCCTGGCGGAGTGGTTTCAGCCCCGACGCAGTGCTTTTAGGCTCGGCAGAGTAGTTTTAAGGTCAGACGAGTGGTTTTGGCCCTGGCGGAGTGGTTTCAACCCCGACGCAGTGGTTTTCGGCTTGGCGGAGTGGTTTCAACCCCGACAGAGTGCTTTTCGGCTTGGCGGAGTGGTTTCAGCCCCGACAGAGTGCTTTTCGGCTTGGCGGAGTGGTTTCAGCCTCGACAGAGTGCTTTCGGCTTGGTGGAATGGTTTCAGCCCCGACGGAGCAGTTTCAGCACTGGTGGAGTGGTTTTGGCCCCGACAGAGTTGTTTTAGGCCCGGTGGAGTGGTTTCAGCAATGACGCAGTGGTTTTAGGCTAGGCGGAGTGGTTTCAGGCCTGACGCAGTGGTTTCAGGCTCGGCGGAGTGGTTTCAGCCCTGACGCAGTGGTTTCAGGCTCGGCGGAGTGGTTTCAGCCCTGACGCAGTGGTTTCAGGCTCGGCGGAGTGGTTTTAATGTCGGCGGAGTGGTTTTAACCCTGGTGGAACGCTTTCAGCCCCGACGCAGTGGTTTTGTCCCTAGCGGTGTGGTTTCAGCCCCGACGCAGTGCTTTTAGGCTTGGTGGAGTGGTTTCTGCCCCAACGCAGTGGTTTTGGCCCTGGCGCAGTGGTTTCTGCCCTGACGGAGTGGTTTTCGGCTCGGCGGAGTGGTTTCAGCCCTGACGCACTGCTTTTCGCCTCGGCGGAGCGGTTTTCGCCTCGGCGGAGTGGTTTTCCACCTGACGCAGTGGTTTTCGGCTTGGCGGAGGGGTTTCGGCCCCAACGGAGTGGTTTTAGGCTCGGCAGAGTGGTTTCAGCCCCGGCGGAGTGGTTTTAGGCTTGGCAGAGTGGTTTTGGCCCCAACGGAGTGGTTTCAGCCCCGGCGGAGTGGTTTTAGGCTTGGCAGAGTCGTTTTGGCCCTGGCAGAGTGGTTTCAGCCCCGACGCAGTGGTTTTAGGATCAGCTGAGTGGTTTCAGCAACGACGGAGTGGCTTCTGCCCCGACGCAGTGGTTTCGGCCCCGACGCAGTGGTTTTAGGCTCGGCGGAGTGGTTTCAGCCCTGACCCACTGCTTTTCGCCTCGGCGGAGCGGTTTCAGCCCCGACGGAGTGGTTTTCGCCTCGGTGGAGTGGTTTTCGGCTTGGCGGAGTTGTTTCAGCCCTGACGCACTGCTTTTAGGCTCGGCGGAGTGGTTTCAGCCCCGACAGAGTGCTTTTAGGCTTGGTGGAGTGGTTTCAGCCCCGACGCAGTGGTTTTCGCCCCGGCGGAGTGGTTTTCGGCTTGGCAGAGTGGTTTTCCACCTGACGCAGTGGTTTCAGCCCCGGCAGAGTGGTTTTGGCCCTGGCGGAGTGGTTTCAGCCCTGGCGGAGTGGTTTCAGCCCCGACGCAGTGCTTTTAGGCTCGGCAGAGTGGTTTTAAGGTCAGACGAGTGGTTTTGGCCCTGGCGGAGTGGTTTCAACCCCGACGCAGTGGTTTTCGGCTTGGCGGAGTGGTTTCAACCCCGACAGAGTGCTTTTCGGCTTGGCGGAGTGGTTTCAGCCCCGACAGAGTGCTTTCGGCTTGGTGGAATGGTTTCAGCCCCGACGGAGCGGTTTCAGCACTGGTGGAGTGGTTTTGGCCCCGACAGAGTTGTTTTAGGCCCGGCGGAGTGGTTTCAGCAATGACGCAGTGGTTTTAGGCTAGGCGGAGTGGTTTCAGGCCTGACGCAGTGGTTTCAGGCTCGGCGGAGTGGTTTCAGCCCTGACGCAGTGGTTTCAGGCTCGGCGGAGTGGTTTCAGCCCTGACGCAGTGGTTTCAGGCTCGGTGGAGTGGTTTTAATGTCGGCAGAGTGGTTTTAACCCTGGTGGAACGCTTTCAGCCCCGACGCAGTGCTTTTAGGCTTGGTGGAGTGGTTTCTGCCCCGACGCAGTGGTTTTGTCCCTAGCGGTGTGGTTTCAGCCCCGACGCAGTGCTTTTAGGCTTGGTGGAGTGGTTTCTGCCCCGACGCAGTGGTTTTAGCCCTGGCGCAGTGGTTTCTGCCCCGACGCAGTGGTTTTAGGATCAGCTGAGTGGTTTCAGCCCTGACGCACTGCTTTTCGCCCCGGCAGAGTGGTTTTGGCGCCGGCGGAGTGGTTTTAGGCTCGGCCGAGTGGTTTCAGCAACGACCGAGTGGCTTCTGCCCTGACGCAGTGGTTTCAGGCTCGGCGGAGTGGTTTTCAGCCCGACGGAGTCGTTTTAGGCTTGGCGGAGTGGTTTCAACCCCGACAGAGTGCTTTTCGGCTTGGCGGAGTGGTTTCAGCCCCGACAGAGTGCTTTTCGGCTTGGCGGAGTGGTTTCAGCCTCGACAGAGTGCTTTCGGCTTGGTGGAATGGTTTCAGCCCCGACGGAGCAGTTTCAGCACTGGTGGAGTGGTTTTGGCCCCGACAGAGTTGTTTTAGGCCCGGTGGAGTGGTTTCAGCAATGACGCAGTGGTTTTAGGCTAGGCGGAGTGGTTTCAGGCCTGACGCAGTGGTTTCAGGCTCGGCGGAGTGGTTTCAGCCCTGACGCAGTGGTTTCAGGCTCGGCGGAGTGGTTTCAGCCCTGACGCAGTGGTTTCAGGCTCGGCGGAGTGGTTTTAATGTCGGCGGAGTGGTTTTAACCCTGGTGGAACGCTTTCAGCCCCGACGCAGTGGTTTTGTCCCTAGCGGTGTGGTTTCAGCCCCGACGCAGTGCTTTTAGGCTTGGTGGAGTGGTTTCTGCCCCAACGCAGTGGTTTTGGCCCTGGCGCAGTGGTTTCTGCCCTGACGGAGTGGTTTTCGGCTCGGCGGAGTGGTTTCAGCCCTGACGCACTGCTTTTCGCCTCGGCGGAGCGGTTTTCGCCTCGGCGGAGTGGTTTTCCACCTGACGCAGTGGTTTTCGGCTTGGCGGAGGGGTTTCGGCCCCAACGGAGTGGTTTTAGGCTCGGCAGAGTGGTTTCAGCCCCGGCGGAGTGGTTTTAGGCTTGGCAGAGTGGTTTTGGCCCCAACGGAGTGGTTTCAGCCCCGGCGGAGTGGTTTTAGGCTTGGCAGAGTCGTTTTGGCCCTGGCAGAGTGGTTTCAGCCCCGACGCAGTGGTTTTAGGATCAGCTGAGTGGTTTCAGCAACGACGGAGTGGCTTCTGCCCCGACGCAGTGGTTTCGGCCCCGACGCAGTGGTTTTAGGCTCGGCGGAGTGGTTTCAGCCCTGACCCACTGCTTTTCGCCTCGGCGGAGCGGTTTCAGCCCCGACGGAGTGGTTTTCGCCTCGGTGGAGTGGTTTTCGGCTTGGCGGAGTTGTTTCAGCCCTGACGCACTGCTTTTAGGCTCGGCGGAGTGGTTTCAGCCCCGACAGAGTGCTTTTAGGCTTGGTGGAGTGGTTTCAGCCCCGACGCAGTGGTTTTCGCCCCGGCGGAGTGGTTTTCGGCTTGGCAGAGTGGTTTTCCACCTGACGCAGTGGTTTCAGCCCCGGCAGAGTGGTTTTGGCCCTGGCGGAGTGGTTTCAGCCCTGGCGGAGTGGTTTCAGCCCCGACGCAGTGCTTTTAGGCTCGGCAGAGTGGTTTTAAGGTCAGACGAGTGGTTTTGGCCCTGGCGGAGTGGTTTCAACCCCGACGCAGTGGTTTTCGGCTTGGCGGAGTGGTTTCAACCCCGACAGAGTGCTTTTCGGCTTGGCGGAGTGGTTTCAGCCCCGACAGAGTGCTTTCGGCTTGGTGGAATGGTTTCAGCCCCGACGGAGCGGTTTCAGCACTGGTGGAGTGGTTTTGGCCCCGACAGAGTTGTTTTAGGCCCGGCGGAGTGGTTTCAGCAATGACGCAGTGGTTTTAGGCTAGGCGGAGTGGTTTCAGGCCTGACGCAGTGGTTTCAGGCTCGGCGGAGTGGTTTCAGCCCTGACGCAGTGGTTTCAGGCTCGGCGGAGTGGTTTCAGCCCTGACGCAGTGGTTTCAGGCTCGGCGGAGTGGTTTTAATGTCGGCAGAGTGGTTTTAACCCTGGTGGAACGCTTTCAGCCCCGACGCAGTGCTTTTAGGCTTGGTGGAGTGGTTTCTGCCCCGACGCAGTGGTTTTGTCCCTAGCGGTGTGGTTTCAGCCCCGACGCAGTGCTTTTAGGCTTGGTGGAGTGGTTTCTGCCCCGACGCAGTGGTTTTAGCCCTGGCGCAGTGGTTTCTGCCCCGACGCAGTGGTTTTAGGATCAGCTGAGTGGTTTCAGCCCTGACGCACTGCTTTTCGCCCCGGCAGAGTGGTTTTGGCGCCGGCGGAGTGGTTTTAGGCTCGGCCGAGTGGTTTCAGCAACGACCGAGTGGCTTCTGCCCTGACGCAGTGGTTTCAGGCTCGGCGGAGTGGTTTCAGCCCCGACGGAGTCGTTTTAGGCTTGGCGGAGTGGTTTTAGGCTTGGCAGAGTGGTTTCAGCCCTGACGCACTGCTTTTAGGCTCAGCGGAGTGGTTTTCCACCTGACACAGTGGTTTTCGGCTTGGCGGAGTGGTTTCAGCCCCAACGGAGTGGTTTTAGGCTCGGCGGAGTGGTTTCAGCCCCGGCGGAGTGGTTTTAGGCTTGGCAGAGTGGTTTTGGCCCTGGCGGAGTGGTTTCAGCCCCGGCGGAGTGGTTTTAGGCTTGGCAGAGTCGTTTTGGCCCTGGCAGAGTGGTTTCAGCCCCGACGCAGTGGTTTTAGGATCAGCTGAGTGGTTCCAGCAACGACGGAGTGGCTTCTGCCCCGACGCAGTGGTTTCGGCCCCGACGCAGTGGTTTTAGGCTCGGTGGAGTGGTTTCAGCCCTGACCCACTGCTTTTCGCGTCGGCGGAGTGGTTTTCGCCTCGGCGGAGTGGTTTTCGGCTTGGCGGAGTGGTTTTCGGCTTGGCGGAGTGGTTTCAGCCCTGACCCACTGCTTTTAGGCTCGGCGGAGTGGTTTCAGCCCCGACAGAGTGCTTTTAGGCTTGGTGGAGTGGTTTCAGCCCCGACGCAGTGGTTTTCGCCCCGGCGGAGTGGTTTTCGGCTTGGCAGAGTGGTTTTCCACCTGACGCAGTGGTTTCAGCCCTGGCGGAGTGGTTTCAGGCCCGACGCAGTGCTTTTAGGCTCGGCAGAGTGGTTTTAAGGTCAGACGAGTGGTTTTGGCCCTGGCGGAGTGGTTTCAACCCCGACGCAGTGGTTTTCGGCTTGGCGGAGTGGTTTCAGCCCCGACGGAGTCGTTTTAGGCTTGGCGGAGTGGTTTTAATGTCGGCGGAGTGGTTTCAGGCTTGGCAGAGTGGTTTCAGCCCTGACCCACTGCTTTTAGGCTCGGCGGAGTAGTTTCAGCCCCGATGGAGTGCTTTTCGCCCCGGCGGAGTGGTTTTAGGCTTGGCAGAGTGGTTTTGGCCCTGGCGGAGTGGTTTCAGCCCCGACGCAGTGGTTTTGGCCCCGGCGGAGTGGTTTAAACCCCGACACAGTGCTTTTCGGCTTGGCGGAGTGGATTCAACCCCGACAGAGTGCTTTTTGGCTTGGCGGAATGGTTTCAGCCCCGACAGAGTGCTTTTAGGCTTCACGGAGGGGTTTCAGCCCCAACGGAGCGGTTTCAGCACTGGTGGAGTGGTTTTGGCCCCGACGGAGTTGTTTTAGGCTCGGCAGAGTGGTTTTAGGCCTGACGCAGTGGTTTCAGCCCCGACGCAGTGGTCCCAGCCCTGACACAGTGGTTTCAGCACTGGCGGAGTGGTTTCAGCCCCGACGCAGTGGTTTTGGCCTCGGCGGAGTGGTTTCAGCCCCGACGCAGTGCTTTTAGGCTCGGCGGAGTCGTTTTAAGGTCAGACGAGTGGTTTTGGCCCTGGCGGAGTTGTTTCTGCCCTGACGGAGTGGTTTTGGCCCTGACAGAGTGGTTTTAGGCTTGGTGGAGTGGTTTCAGCACCGACAGAGTGGTTTTAGGCCTGACGCAGTGGTTTTGGTCCTGGCACAGTGGTTTTGGTCCTGGCACAGTGGTTTCAGCCCCGACGGAGTGGAGTTGGTCCTGGCACAGTGGTTTCTGCCCCGACGCAGTGGTTTCTGCCCTGACAGAGTGCTTTTTGGCCCCAACACAGTGGTTTTAGGCTCGGCGGAGTGGTTTCAGCCCCGACAGAGTGGTTTTAGGCTTGATGGAGTGGTTTCAGCCCCGACAGAGTGGTTTTGGTCCTGGTGGAGTGGTTTTCGGCCTGACGCAGTGCTTTTCAGCCTGACGGAGCAGTTTCCGCCCCAGCACTGTGGTTTCCGCCCTAACGGAGTGGTTATAGGCTCGGCGGAGGGGTTTCAGCCCCGACAGAGTGGTTTTAGGCTTCATGGAGTGGTTTCGACCCCGACGGAGGGGTTTTAGGCTCGGCGGAGTGGCTTCAGCCCCGACGGAGGGGTTTTAGGCTCGGCGGAGTGGTTTTGGCCCCAACGGAGTGGTTTCAGCCCCGGCGGAGTGGTTTTAGGCTTGGCAGAGTCGTTTTGGCCCTGGCAGAGTGGTTTCAGCCCCGACGCAGTGGTTTTAGGATCAGCTGAGTGGTTTCAGCAACGACGGAGTGGTTTCAGCAACGACGGAGTGGTTTCTGCCCCGACGCAGTGGTTTTAGGCTCGGCGGAGTGGTTTCAGCCCTGACCCACTGCTTTTCGCCTCGGCGGAGCGGTTTCAGCCCCGACGGAGTGGTTTTCGCCTCGGTGGAGTGGTTTTCGGCTTGGCGGAGTTGTTTCAGCCCTGACGCACTGCTTTTAGGCTCGGCGGAGTGGTTTCAGCCCCGACAGAGTGCTTTTAGGCTTGGTGGAGTGGTTTCAGCCCCGACGCAGTGGTTTTCGCCCCGGCGGAGTGGTTTTCGGCTTGGCAGAGTGGTTTTCCACCTGACGCAGTGGTTTCAGCCCCGGCAGAGTGGTTTCAGCCCTGGCGGAGTGGTTTCAGCCCTGGCGGAGTGGTTTCAGCCCCGACGCAGTGCTTTTAGGCTCGGCAGAGTAGTTTTAAGGTCAGACGAGTGGTTTTGGCCCTGGCGGAGTGGTTTCAACCCCGACGCAGTGGTTTTCGGCTTGGCGGAGTGGTTTCAACCCCGACAGAGTGCTTTTCGGCTTGGCGGAGTGGTTTCAGCCCCGACAGAGTGCTTTTCGGCTTGGCGGAGTGGTTTCAGCCTCGACAGAGTGCTTTCGGCTTGGTGGAATGGTTTCAGCCCCGACGGAGCAGTTTCAGCACTGGTGGAGTGGTTTTGGCCCCGACAGAGTTGTTTTAGGCCCGGTGGAGTGGTTTCAGCAATGACGCAGTGGTTTTAGGCTAGGCGGAGTGGTTTCAGGCCTGACGCAGTGGTTTCAGGCTCGGCGGAGTGGTTTCAGCCCTGACGCAGTGGTTTCAGGCTCGGCGGAGTGGTTTCAGCCCTGACGCAGTGGTTTCAGGCTCGGCGGAGTGGTTTTAATGTCGGCGGAGTGGTTTTAACCCTGGTGGAACGCTTTCAGCCCCGACGCAGTGGTTTTGTCCCTAGCGGTGTGGTTTCAGCCCCGACGCAGTGCTTTTAGGCTTGGTGGAGTGGTTTCTGCCCCAACGCAGTGGTTTTGGCCCTGGCGCAGTGGTTTCTGCCCTGACGGAGTGGTTTTCGGCTCGGCGGAGTGGTTTCAGCCCTGACGCACTGCTTTTCGCCTCGGCGGAGCGGTTTTCGCCTCGGCGGAGTGGTTTTCCACCTGACGCAGTGGTTTTCGGCTTGGCGGAGGGGTTTCGGCCCCAACGGAGTGGTTTTAGGCTCGGCAGAGTGGTTTCAGCCCCGGCGGAGTGGTTTTAGGCTTGGCAGAGTGGTTTTGGCCCCAACGGAGTGGTTTCAGCCCCGGCGGAGTGGTTTTAGGCTTGGCAGAGTCGTTTTGGCCCTGGCAGAGTGGTTTCAGCCCCGACGCAGTGGTTTTAGGATCAGCTGAGTGGTTTCAGCAACGACGGAGTGGCTTCTGCCCCGACGCAGTGGTTTCGGCCCCGACGCAGTGGTTTTAGGCTCGGCGGAGTGGTTTCAGCCCTGACCCACTGCTTTTCGCCTCGGCGGAGCGGTTTCAGCCCCGACGGAGTGGTTTTCGCCTCGGTGGAGTGGTTTTCGGCTTGGCGGAGTTGTTTCAGCCCTGACGCACTGCTTTTAGGCTCGGCGGAGTGGTTTCAGCCCCGACAGAGTGCTTTTAGGCTTGGTGGAGTGGTTTCAGCCCCGACGCAGTGGTTTTCGCCCCGGCGGAGTAGTTTTCGGCTTGGCAGAGTGGTTTTCCACCTGACGCAGTGGTTTCAGCCCCGGCAGAGTGGTTTTGGCCCTGGCGGAGTGGTTTCAGCCCTGGCGGAGTGGTTTCAGCCCCGACGCAGTGCTTTTAGGCTCGGCAGAGTGGTTTTAAGGTCAGACGAGTGGTTTTGGCCCTGGCGGAGTGGTTTCAACCCCGACGCAGTGGTTTTCGGCTTGGCGGAGTGGTTTCAACCCCGACAGAGTGCTTTTCGGCTTGGCGGAGTGGTTTCAGCCCCGACAGAGTGCTTTCGGCTTGGTGGAATGGTTTCAGCCCCGACGGAGCGGTTTCAGCACTGGTGGAGTGGTTTTGGCCCCGACAGAGTTGTTTTAGGCCCGGCGGAGTGGTTTCAGCAATGACGCAGTGGTTTTAGGCTAGGCGGAGTGGTTTCAGGCCTGACGCAGTGGTTTCAGGCTCGGCGGAGTGGTTTCAGCCCTGACGCAGTGGTTTCAGGCTCGGCGGAGTGGTTTCAGCCCTGACGCAGTGGTTTCAGGCTCGGCGGAGTGGTTTTAATGTCGGCAGAGTGGTTTTAACCCTGGTGGAACGCTTTCAGCCCCGACGCAGTGCTTTTAGGCTTGGTGGAGTGGTTTCTGCCCCGACGCAGTGGTTTTGTCCCTAGCGGTGTGGTTTCAGCCCCGACGCAGTGCTTTTAGGCTTGGTGGAGTGGTTTCTGCCCCGACGCAGTGGTTTTAGCCCTGGCGCAGTGGTTTCTGCCCCGACGCAGTGGTTTTAGGATCAGCTGAGTGGTTTCAGCCCTGACGCACTGCTTTTCGCCCCGGCAGAGTGGTTTTGGCGCCGGCGGAGTGGTTTTAGGCTCGGCCGAGTGGTTTCAGCAACGACCGAGTGGCTTCTGCCCTGACGCAGTGGTTTCAGGCTCGGCGGAGTGGTTTTCAGCCCGACGGAGTCGTTTTAGGCTTGGCGGAGTGGTTTCAACCCCGACAGAGTGCTTTTCGGCTTGGCGGAGTGGTTTCAGCCCCGACAGAGTGCTTTTCGGCTTGGCGGAGTGGTTTCAACCCCGACAGAGTGCTTTTCGGCTTGGCGGAGTGGTTTCAGCCCCGACAGAGTGCTTTTCGGCTTGGCGGAGTGGTTTCAGCCTCGACAGAGTGCTTTCGGCTTGGTGGAATGGTTTCAGCCCCGACGGAGCAGTTTCAGCACTGGTGGAGTGGTTTTGGCCCCGACAGAGTTGTTTTAGGCCCGGTGGAGTGGTTTCAGCAATGACGCAGTGGTTTTAGGCTAGGCGGAGTGGTTTCAGGCCTGACGCAGTGGTTTCAGGCTCGGCGGAGTGGTTTCAGCCCTGACGCAGTGGTTTCAGGCTCGGCGGAGTGGTTTCAGCCCTGACGCAGTGGTTTCAGGCTCGGCGGAGTGGTTTTAATGTCGGCGGAGTGGTTTTAACCCTGGTGGAACGCTTTCAGCCCCGACGCAGTGGTTTTGTCCCTAGCGGTGTGGTTTCAGCCCCGACGCAGTGCTTTTAGGCTTGGTGGAGTGGTTTCTGCCCCAACGCAGTGGTTTTGGCCCTGGCGCAGTGGTTTCTGCCCTGACGGAGTGGTTTTCGGCTCGGCGGAGTGGTTTCAGCCCTGACGCACTGCTTTTCGCCTCGGCGGAGCGGTTTTCGCCTCGGCGGAGTGGTTTTCCACCTGACGCAGTGGTTTTCGGCTTGGCGGAGGGGTTTCGGCCCCAACGGAGTGGTTTTAGGCTCGGCAGAGTGGTTTCAGCCCCGGCGGAGTGGTTTTAGGCTTGGCAGAGTGGTTTTGGCCCCAACGGAGTGGTTTCAGCCCCGGCGGAGTGGTTTTAGGCTTGGCAGAGTCGTTTTGGCCCTGGCAGAGTGGTTTCAGCCCCGACGCAGTGGTTTTAGGATCAGCTGAGTGGTTTCAGCAACGACGGAGTGGCTTCTGCCCCGACGCAGTGGTTTCGGCCCCGACGCAGTGGTTTTAGGCTCGGCGGAGTGGTTTCAGCCCTGACCCACTGCTTTTCGCCTCGGCGGAGCGGTTTCAGCCCCGACGGAGTGGTTTTCGCCTCGGTGGAGTGGTTTTCGGCTTGGCGGAGTTGTTTCAGCCCTGACGCACTGCTTTTAGGCTCGGCGGAGTGGTTTCAGCCCCGACAGAGTGCTTTTAGGCTTGGTGGAGTGGTTTCAGCCCCGACGCAGTGGTTTTCGCCCCGGCGGAGTGGTTTTCGGCTTGGCAGAGTGGTTTTCCACCTGACGCAGTGGTTTCAGCCCCGGCAGAGTGGTTTTGGCCCTGGCGGAGTGGTTTCAGCCCTGGCGGAGTGGTTTCAGCCCCGACGCAGTGCTTTTAGGCTCGGCAGAGTGGTTTTAAGGTCAGACGAGTGGTTTTGGCCCTGGCGGAGTGGTTTCAACCCCGACGCAGTGGTTTTCGGCTTGGCGGAGTGGTTTCAACCCCGACAGAGTGCTTTTCGGCTTGGCGGAGTGGTTTCAGCCCCGACAGAGTGCTTTCGGCTTGGTGGAATGGTTTCAGCCCCGACGGAGCGGTTTCAGCACTGGTGGAGTGGTTTTGGCCCCGACAGAGTTGTTTTAGGCCCGGCGGAGTGGTTTCAGCAATGACGCAGTGGTTTTAGGCTAGGCGGAGTGGTTTCAGGCCTGACGCAGTGGTTTCAGGCTCGGCGGAGTGGTTTCAGCCCTGACGCAGTGGTTTCAGGCTCGGCGGAGTGGTTTCAGCCCTGACGCAGTGGTTTCAGGCTCGGCGGAGTGGTTTTAATGTCGGCAGAGTGGTTTTAACCCTGGTGGAACGCTTTCAGCCCCGACGCAGTGCTTTTAGGCTTGGTGGAGTGGTTTCTGCCCCGACGCAGTGGTTTTGTCCCTAGCGGTGTGGTTTCAGCCCCGACACAGTGCTTTTAGGCTTGGTGGAGTGGTTTCTGCCCCGACGCAGTGGTTTTAGCCCTGGCGCAGTGGTTTCTGCCCCGACGCAGTGGTTTTAGGATCAGCTGAGTGGTTTCAGCCCTGACGCACTGCTTTTCGCCCCGGCAGAGTGGTTTTGGCGCCGGCGGAGTGGTTTTAGGCTCGGCCGAGTGGTTTCAGCAACGACCGAGTGGCTTCTGCCCTGACGCAGTGGTTTCAGGCTCGGCGGAGTGGTTTCAGCCCCGACGGAGTCGTTTTAGGCTTGGCGGAGTGGTTTTAGGCTTGGCAGAGTGGTTTCAGCCCTGACGCACTGCTTTTAGGCTCAGCGGAGTGGTTTTCCACCTGACACAGTGGTTTTCGGCTTGGCGGAGTGGTTTCAGCCCCAACGGAGTGGTTTTAGGCTCGGCGGAGTGGTTTCAGCCCCGGCGGAGTGGTTTTAGGCTTGGCAGAGTGGTTTTGGCCCTGGCGGAGTGGTTTCAGCCCCGGCGGAGTGGTTTTAGGCTTGGCAGAGTCGTTTTGGCCCTGGCAGAGTGGTTTCAGCCCCGACGCAGTGGTTTTAGGATCAGCTGAGTGGTTCCAGCAACGACGGAGTGGCTTCTGCCCCGACGCAGTGGTTTCGGCCCCGACGCAGTGGTTTTAGGCTCGGTGGAGTGGTTTCAGCCCTGACCCACTGCTTTTCGCGTCGGCGGAGTGGTTTTCGCCTCGGCGGAGTGGTTTTCGGCTTGGCGGAGTGGTTTTCGGCTTGGCGGAGTGGTTTCAGCCCTGACCCACTGCTTTTAGGCTCGGCGGAGTGGTTTCAGCCCCGACAGAGTGCTTTTAGGCTTGGTGGAGTGGTTTCAGCCCCGACGCAGTGGTTTTCGCCCCGGCGGAGTGGTTTTCGGCTTGGCAGAGTGGTTTTCCACCTGACGCAGTGGTTTCAGCCCTGGCGGAGTGGTTTCAGCCCTGGCGGAGTGGTTTCAGGCCCGACGCAGTGCTTTTAGGCTCGGCAGAGTGGTTTTAAGGTCAGACGAGTGGTTTTGGCCCTGGCGGAGTGGTTTCAACCCCGACGCAGTGGTTTTCGGCTTGGCGGAGTGGTTTCAGCCCCGACGGAGTCGTTTTAGGCTTGGCGGAGTGGTTTTAATGTCGGCGGAGTGGTTTCAGGCTTGGCAGAGTGGTTTCAGCCCTGACCCACTGCTTTTAGGCTCGGCGGAGTAGTTTCAGCCCCGATGGAGTGCTTTTCGCCCCGGCGGAGTGGTTTTAGGCTTGGCAGAGTGGTTTTGGCCCTGGCGGAGTGGTTTCAGCCCCGACGCAGTGGTTTTGGCCCCGGCGGAGTGGTTTTAGGCTCGGCCGAGTGGTTTCAGCAACGACGGAGTGGCTTCTGCCCTGACGCAGTGGTTTCAGGCTCGGCGGAGTGGTTTTCAGCCTGACGGAGCAGTTGCAGCCCCGACGCAGTGGTTTTAAGGTCAGACGAGTGGTTTTGGCCCTGGCGGAGTGGTTTCAACCCCAACGCAGTGGTTTTCGGCTTGGCGGAGTGGTTTAAACCCCGACACAGTGCTTTTCGGCTTGGTGGAATGGTTTCAACCCCGACAGAGTGCTTTTTGGCTTGGCGGAATGGTTTCAGCCCCGACAGAGTGCTTTTAGGCTTCACGGAGGGGTTTCAGCCCCAACGGAGCGGTTTCAGCACTGGTGGAGTGGTTTTGGCCCCGACGGAGTTGTTTTAGGCTCGGCAGAGTGGTTTTAGGCCTGACGCAGTGGTTTCAGCCCCGACGCAGTGGTCCCAGCCCTGACGCAGTGGTTTCAGCACTGGCGGAGTGGTTTCAGCCCCGGCGGAGTGGTTTCAGCCCCGACGCAGTGCTTTTAGGCTCGGCGGAGTCGTTTTAAGGTCAGACGAGTGGTTTTGGCCCTGGCGGAGTTGTTTCTGCCCTGACGGAGTGGTTTTGGCCCTGACAGAGTGGTTTTAGGCTTGGTGGAGTGGTTTCAGCCCCGACAGAGTGGTTTTAGGCCTGACGCAGTGGTTTCAGCCCTGACGCAGTGGTTTTGGTCCTGGCACAGTGGTTTCAGCCCCGACGGAGTGGAGTTGGTCCTGGCACAGTGGTTTCTGCCCCGACGCAGTGGTTTCTGCCCTGACAGAGTGCTTTTTGGCCCCAACACAGTGGTTTTAGGCTTGGCGGAGTGGTTTCAGCCCCGACAGAGTGGTTTTAGGCTCGGCGGAGTGGTTTCAGCCCCGACAGAGTGGTTTTGGTCCTGGCACAATGGTTTCAGGCTTGGCGGAGTGGTTTCAGCCCCGAAGTAGTGGTTTTAATGTCGGCGGAGTGGTTTCAGCCCTGATGCACTGGTTTTAGGCTCGGCGGCGTGGTTTTGGCTCTGACGGAGTTGTTTTGGCCCCGGCGGAGTGGTTTGAGCCTCGATGAAGTGGTTTTAGGCTTGGCGCAGTGGTTTTTATGTCGGCGGAGTGGTTTTGGCCCTGGTGGAGTGGTTTTCGGCTTGACGCAGTGCTTTTCAGCCTGACGGAGCAGTTTCTGCCCCAGCACTGTGGTTTCAGCCCCGACGGAGTGGCTCTTGGCTTGATGGAGTGGTTTTAAGGTCAGCCGAGTGCTTTTGGCCCTGGTGGAGTGGTTTCAGCCCCGACGGAGTGGTTTTGGTCCTGGCACAGTGGTTTCAGCCCTGATGGAGTGGTTTTGGCCCTGGCGGAGTGGTTTCAGCCCCGACGCAGTGGTTTTCGGCTTGGCGGAGTGGTTTTGGCTCAGCGGAGTGGTTTCAGCCCCGATGCAGTGCTTTTAGGCTCGGCGGAGTGGTTTTAAGGTCAGACGAGTGGTTTTGGCCCTGACGCAGTAGTTTCAGCCCCGACGCAGTGGTTTTAGGCTTGATGGAGTGGTTTCAGCCCCGACGGAGGGGTTTTAGGCTTGATGGAGTGGTTTCAGCCCCGACGCAGTGGTTTTGGTCCTGGCACAGTGGTTTCAGCCCCGACGCAGTGTTTTCAGGATCGGCGGAGTGGTTTCAGGCCCAACGCAGTGGTTTTAGGCTCGGCGGAGTGGTTTCAGCCCCGACAGAGTGGTTTTAGGCTTGATGGAGTGGTTTCAGCCCCGACGGAGGGGTTTTAGGCTTGATGGAGTGGTTTCAGCCCCGACGCAGTGGTTTTGGCCCAGGCGGAGTGGTTTCAGCCCCGACGCAGTGGTTCTGCCCTGGCACTGTGGTTTCAACCCCGACGCTGTGCTTTTAGGCTCGGCGGAGTGGTTTTAAGGTCAGACGAGTGGTTTTGGCCCAGGCGGAGTGGTTTCCGCCCCGGCAGAGTGGTTTTGGCCCTGGCGGAGTGGTTTTAGGCTCGGCCGAGTGGTTTCAGCAACGACCGAGTGGCTTCTGCCCTGACGCAGTGCTTTCAGGCTCGACGGAGTGGTTTTCAGCCTGACAGAGCAGTTTCAGCCCCGACGCAGTGCTTTTAGGCTCGGCGGAGTGGTTTTAAGGTCAGCTGAGTGGTTTCAGCCCCGACGCAGTGGTTTCAGGCTTGGCACAGCGGTTTCAGCACTGTTGGGGTGGTTTTGGCCCTGACGGAGTTGTTTTGCGCCTGACGCAGTGGTTTCAGCCCAGACGGAGGGGTTTTAGGCTTGATGGAGTGGTTTCAGCCCCGACGGAGGGGTTTTAGGCTTGATGGAGTGGTTTCAGCCCCGACAGAGTGGTTTTAGGCTTGATGGAGTGGTTTCAGCCCCGACGGAGGGGTTTTAGGCTTGATGGAGTGGTTTCAGCCCCGACGGAGGGGTTTTAGGCTTGATGGAGTGGTTTCAGCCCCGACGCAGTGGACTTGGTCCTGGCACAGTGGTTTCAGCCCCGACGCAGTGGTTTTCGGCCTGATGCAGTGGTTTTAGGCTTGGTGGAGCGGTTTCAGCCCTGACGCTCTGCTTTTAGCCTCGGCAGCGTGGTTTTGGCCCTGACGGATTTGTTTTGGCCCCGACATAGTGGTTTCAGGCTTGGCCGAGTGGTTTCAGCCCCAAAGCAGTGGTTTTAATGTCGGCGGAGTGGTTTCAGCCCTGATGCACTGGTTTTAGGCTCGGCGGCGTGGTTTTGGCTCTGACGGAGTGGTTTTGGCCCTGGCGGAGTGGTTTGAGCCTCGATGAAGTGGTTTTAGGCTTGGCGCAGTGGTTTTTATGTCGGCGGAGTGGTTTTGGCCCTGGTGGAGTGGTTTTCGGCTTGACGCAGTGCTTTTCAGCCTGACGGAGCAGTTTCCGCCCCAGCACAGTGGTTTCAGCCCCGACGGAGGGGTTTTAATGTCAGCGGAGTGGTTCCAGCCCTGACGGAATGGTTTTAATGTCAGCGGAGGGGTTTCGGCCCCGGCGGAGTGGTTTCGGCCCCGACGCAGTGGTTTCAGGCTTGGCGGAGTGGTTTCAGCCCCGACAGAGTGCTTTTCGGCTTCACGCAGGGGTTTCAGCCCCGACAGAGCGGTTTCAGCACTGGTGGAGTGGTTTTGGCCCCAACGGAGTTGTTTCAGGCTCGGCGGAGTTGTTTCAGGCCTGACGCAGTGGTTTCAGGCTTGGCGGAGTGGTTTCAGCACTGGTGGAGTGGTTTTGGCCCTGACGGAGTTGTTTTGGGCCTGACGCACTAGTTTCAGCCCCGACGGAGGGGTTTTAGGCTTGATGGAGTGGTTTCAGCCCCGACGCAGTGGTTTTGGCCCAGGCGGAGTGGTTTCAGCCCCGACGCAGTGGTTCTGGCCCTGGCAGAGTGGTTTCAACCCCGACGCTGTGCTTTTAGGCTCGGCGGAGTGGTTTTAAGGTCAGACGAGTGGTTTTGGCCCTGGCGGAGTGGTTTCAGCCCCGACGCAGTGGTTTTCGGCTTGGCGGAGTGGTTTTGGCTCAGCGGAGTGGTTTCAGCCCCGAAGCAGTGGTTTTAATGTCGGCGGAGTGGTTTCAGCCCTGATGCACTGGTTTTAGGCTCGGCGGCGTGGTTTTGGCTCTGACGGAGTGGTTTTGGCCCTGGCGGAGTGGTTTGAGCCTCGATGAAGTGGTTTTAGGCTTGGCGCAGTGGTTTTTATGTCGGCGGAGTGGTTTTGGCCCTGGTGGAGTGGTTTTCGGCTTGACGCAGTGCTTTTCAGCCTGACGGAGCAGTTTCCGCCCCAGCACAGTGGTTTCAGCCCCAACGGAGGGGTTTTAATGTCAGCGGAGTGGTTCCAGCCCTGACGGAATGGTTTTAATGTCAGCGGAGGGGTTTTGGCCCTGGCAGAGTGGTTTCGGCCCCGACGCAGTGGTTTCAGGCTTGGCGGAGTGGTTTCAGCCCCGACAGAGTGCTTTTCGGCTTCACGGAGGGGTTTCAGCCCCGACAGAGCGGTTTCAGCACTGGTGGAGTGGTTTTGGCCCCGACGGAGTTGTTTCAGGCTCGGCGGAGTGGTTTTGGCCCCGACGGAGTTGTTTCAGGCTCGGCGGAGTTGTTTCAGCCCTGGCGGAGTGGTTTCAGCCCCGACGGAGTGGTTTCAGCCCCGACGGAGTGGTTTCAGCCCCGACGGAGTGGTTTCAGCCCCGACGGAGTGGTTTCGGCCTCGGCGGAGTGGTTTTGGCCTCGGCGGAGTGGTTTTGGCCTCGGCGGAGTGGTTTTGGCCTCGGCGGAGTGGTTTTGGCCTCGGCGGAGTGGTTTCGGCCTCGGCGGAGTGGTTTCAGGCTTGGTGGAGTGGTTTCAGCACTGGTGGAGTGGTTTTGGCCCTGACGGAGTTGTTTTGGGCCTGACGCACTAGTTTCAGCCCCGACGGAGGGGTTTTAGGCTTGATGGAGTGGTTTCAGCCCCGACGCAGTGGTTTTGGCCCAGGCGGAGTGGTTTCAGCCCCGACGCAGTGGTTCTGGCCCTGGCAGAGTGGTTTCAACCCCGACGCTGTGCTTTTAGGCTTGGCGGAGTGGTTTTAAGGTCAGACGAGTGGTTTTGGCCCTGGCGGAGTGGTTTCAGCCCCGACGCAGTGGTTTTCGGCTTGGCGGAGTGGTTTTGGCTCAGCGGAGTGGTTTCAGCCCCGATGCAGTGCTTTTAGGCTCGGCGGAGTGGTTTTAAGGTCAGACGAGTGGTTTTGGCCCTGACGCAGTAGTTTCAGCCCCGACGCAGTGGTTTTAGGCTTGATGGAGTGGTTTCAGCCCCGACGGAGGGGTTTTAGGCTTGATGGAGTGGTTTCAGCCCCGACGCAGTGGTTTTGGTCCTGGCACAGTGGTTTCAGCCCCGATGGAGTTGTTTTAGGCTCAGCGGAGTGGTTTTGGCCCTGCCGGAGTTGTTCTCGCGCCGGCGGAGTGGTTTCAGCCCCAACGGAGTGGTTTTGGGCTCAGCGGAGTGATCTCGGCCCCAACGGAGTGGTTTTAATTTGGCGCAGTGGTTTTTATGTCGGCGGAGTGGTTTTGGCCCTGGTGGAGTGGGTTTCGGCCTGACGCAGTGCTTTTCGGCCTGACGCAGTGCTTTTCAGCCTGACGGAGCAGTTTCTGCCCCAGCACTGTGGTTTCAGCCCCGACGGAGTGGTTCTTGGCTTGATGGAGTGGTTTTAAGGTCAGCCGAGTGCTTTTGGCCCTGGTGGAGTGGTTTCAGCCCCGACGGAGTGGTTTTGGTCCTGGCACAGTGGTTTCAGCCCTGATGGAGTGGTTTTCGGCTCGGCGGAGTCGTTTCAGCCCCGACGCAGTGGTTTTCGGCCTGATGGAGTGGTTTTCAGCTCGGCGGAGTCGTTTCAGCCCCGACGGAGTGGTTTTCGGCCTGATGCAGTGGTTTTAGGCTTGGTGGAGCGGTTTCAGCCCTGACGCTCTGCTTTTAGGCTCGGCGGCGTGGTTTTGGCCCTGACGGATTGGTTTTGGCCCCAACACAGTGGTTTCAGCCCCGACGGAGAGATTTCCGGCTTGGCGGAGTGGTTTCAGCCCCGACGCAGTGGTTTTGGCCCCAACACAGTGGTTTCAGCCCCGACGGAGTGGATTTGGTCCTGGCACAGTGGTTACAGCCCCGACGGAGTGGTTTTAGGCTCGGCGGAGTGGTTTCTGCCCCGACGCAGTGGTTTTAGGCTTGATGGAGTGGTTTCAGCCCCGACGGAGGGGTTTTCGGCTTGGCACAGTGGTTTCAGCCCCGACGCAGTGGTTTTCGGCTTGGCACAGTGGTTTCAGCCCCGACGCAGTGGTTTTCGGCTTGGCACAGTGGTTTCAGCCCCGACGCAGTGGTTTTCGGCTTGGCACAGTGGTTTCAGCCCCGACGCAGTGGTTTTGGCCCCAACACAGTGGTTTCAGCCCCGACGCAGTGGTTTTGGTCCTGGCACAGTGGTTTCAGCCCCGACGCAGTGGTTTCTGGCCCCGACGCAGTGCTTTTAGGCTCGGCGGAGTGGTTTCAGCCCCGACAGAGTGGTTTTAGGCTTGATGGAGTGGTTTCAGCCCCGACGGAGGGGTTTTAGGCTTGATGGAGTGGTTTCAGCCCCGACAGAGTGGTTTTAGGCTAGATGGAGTGGTTTCAGCCCCGACGGAGTGCTTTTTGGCCCCAACACAGTGGTTTTAGGCTCGGCGGAGTGGTTTCAGCCCCGACAGAGTGGTTTTAGGCTTGATGGAGTGGTTTCAGCCCCGACGGAGGGGTTTTAGGCTTGATGGAGTGGTTTCAGCCCCGACGGAGGGGTTTTAGGCTTGATGGAGTGGTTTCAGCCCCGACGCAGTGGTTTTGGTCCTGGCACAGTGGTTTCAGCCCCGACGCAGTGGTTTTAGGCTCAGCGGAGTGGTTTTGGCCCTGCCGGAGTTGTTCTCGCGCCGGCGGAGTGGTTTCAGCCCCAACGGAGTGGTTTTGGGCTCAGCGGAGTGATCTTGGCCCCAACGGAGTGGTTTTAATTTGGCGCAGTGGTTTTTATGTCGGCGGAGTGGTTTTGGCCCTGGTGGAGTGGGTTTCGGCCTGACGCAGTGCTTTTCAGCCTGACGGAGCAGTTTCTGCCCCAGCACTGTGGTTTCAGCCCCGACGGAGTGGTTCTTGGCTTGATGGAGTGGTTTTAAGGTCAGCCGAGTGCTTTTCGCCCTGGTGGAGTGGTTTCAGCCCCGACGGAGTGGTTTTGGTCCTGGCACAGTGGTTTCAGCCCTGATGGAGTGGTTTTCGGCTCGGCGGAGTCGTTTCAGCCCCGACGCAGTGGTTTTCGGCCTGATGGAGTGGTTTTCAGCTCGGCGGAGTCGTTTCAGCCCCGACGCAGTGGTTTTCGGCCTGATGCAGTGGTTTTAGGCTTGGTGGAGCGGTTTCAGCCCTGACGCTCTGCTTTTAGGCTCGGCGGCGTGGTTTTGGCCCTGACGGATTGGTTTTGGCCCCGACAGAGTGGTTTCAGCCCCGACGGAGAGATTTCCGGCTTGGCGGAGTGGTTTCAGCCCCGACGCAGTGGTTTTGGCCCCAACACAGTGGTTTCAGCCCCGACGGAGTGGATTTGGTCCTGGCACAGTGGTTACAGCCCCGACGCAGTGGTTTTAGGCTCGGCGGAGTGGTTTCTGCCCCGACGCAGTGGTTTTAGGCTTGATGGAGTGGTTTCAGCCCCGACGGAGGGGTTTTAGGCTTGGCGCAGTGGTGTTAATGTCGGCGGAGTGGTTTTGGCCCTGGTGGAGTGGTTTCAGCCCCGACGCAGTGGTTTTAGGCTTGGCGGAGTGGTTTCAGCCCCGACGCAGTGGTTTTCGGCTTGGCACAGTGGTTTCAGCCCCGACGCAGTGGTTTTCGGCTTGGCACAGTGGTTTCAGCCCCGACGCAGTGGTTTTGGCCCCAACACAGTGGTTTCAGCCCCGACGCAGTGGTTTTGGCCCCAACACAGTGGTTTCAGCCCCGACGCAGTGGTTTTGGCCCCAACACAGTGGTTTCAGCCCCGACGCAGTGGTTTCTGGCCCCGACGCAGTGCTTTTAGGCTCGGCGGAGTGGTTTCAGCCCCGACAGAGTGGTTTTAGGCTTGATGGAGTGGTTTCAGCCCCGACGGAGGGGTTTTAGGCTTGATGGAGTGGTTTCAGCCCCGACAGAGTGGTTTTAGGCTAGATGGAGTGGTTTCAGCCCCGACGGAGTGCTTTTTGGCCCCAACACAGTGGTTTTAGGCTCGGCGGAGTGGTTTCAGCCCCGACAGAGTGGTTTTAGGCTTGATGGAGTGGTTTCAGCCCCGACGGAGGGGTTTTAGGCTTGATGGAGTGGTTTCAGCCCCGACGGAGGGGTTTTAGGCTTGATGGAGTGGTTTCAGCCCCGACGCAGTGGACTTGGTCCTGGCACAGTGGTTTCAGCCCCGACGCAGTGGTTTTCGGCCTGATGCAGTGGTTTTAGGCTTGGTGGAGCGGTTTCAGCCCTGACGCTCTGCTTTTAGCCTCGGCAGCGTGGTTTTGGCCCTGACGGATTTGTTTTGGCCCCGACATAGTGGTTTCAGGCTTGGCCGAGTGGTTTCAGCCCCAAAGCAGTGGTTTTAATGTCGGCGGAGTGGTTTCAGCCCTGATGCACTGGTTTTAGGCTCGGCGGCGTGGTTTTGGCTCTGACGGAGTGGTTTTGGCCCCGGCGGAGTGGTTTGAGCCTCGATGAAGTGGTTTTAGGCTTGGCGCAGTGGTTTTTATGTCGGCGGAGTGGTTTTGGCCCTGGTGGAGTGGTTTTCGGCTTGACGCAGTGCTTTTCAGCCTGACGGAGCAGTTTCCGCCCCAGCACAGTGGTTTCAGCCCCGACGGAGGGGTTTTAATGTCAGCGGAGTGGTTCCAGCCCTGACGGAATGGTTTTAATGTCAGCGGAGGGGTTTCGGCCCCGGCGGAGTGGTTTCGGCCCCGACGCAGTGGTTTCAGGCTTGGCGGAGTGGTTTCAGCCCCGACAGAGTGCTTTTCGGCTTCACGCAGGGGTTTCAGCCCCGACAGAGCGGTTTCAGCACTGGTGGAGTGGTTTTGGCCCCAACGGAGTTGTTTCAGGCTCGGCGGAGTGGTTTTGGCCTGACGCAGTGGTTTCAGGCTTGGCGGAGTGGTTTCAGCACTGGTGGAGTGGTTTTGGCCCTGACGGAGTTGTTTTGGGCCTGACGCACTAGTTTCAGCCCCGACGGAGGGGTTTTAGGCTTGATGGAGTGGTTTCAGCCCCGACGCAGTGGTTTTGGCCCAGGCGGAGTGGTTTCAGCCCCGACGCAGTGGTTCTGGCCCTGGCAGAGTGGTTTCAACCCCGACGCTGTGCTTTTAGGCTCGGCGGAGTGGTTTTAAGGTCAGACGAGTGGTTTTGGCCCTGGCGGAGTGGTTTCAGCCCCGACGCAGTGGTTTTCGGCTTGGCGGAGTGGTTTTGGCTCAGCGGAGTGGTTTCAGCCCCGAAGCAGTGGTTTTAATGTCGGCGGAGTGGTTTCAGCCCTGATGCACTGGTTTTAGGCTCGGCGGCGTGGTTTTGGCTCTGACGGAGTGGTTTTGGCCCTGGCGGAGTGGTTTGAGCCTCGATGAAGTGGTTTTAGGCTTGGCGCAGTGGTTTTTATGTCGGCGGAGTGGTTTTGGCCCTGGTGGAGTGGTTTTCGGCTTGACGCAGTGCTTTTCAGCCTGACGGAGCAGTTTCCGCCCCAGCACAGTGGTTTCAGCCCCAACGGAGGGGTTTTAATGTCAGCGGAGTGGTTCCAGCCCTGACGGAATGGTTTTAATGTCAGCGGAGGGGTTTTGGCCCTGGCAGAGTGGTTTCGGCCCCGACGCAGTGGTTTCAGGCTTGGCGGAGTGGTTTCAGCCCCGACAGAGTGCTTTTCGGCTTCACGGAGGGGTTTCAGCCCCGACAGAGCGGTTTCAGCACTGGTGGAGTGGTTTTGGCCCCGACGCAGTGGTTTCAGGCTCGGCGGAGTGGTTTTGGCCCCGACGGAGTTGTTTCAGGCTCGGCGGAGTTGTTTCAGGCTCGGCGGAGTGGTTTCAGCCCCGACGGAGTGGTTTCAGCCCCGACGGAGTGGTTTCGGCCCCGACGGAGTGGTTTCGGCCCCGACGGAGTGGTTTCGGCCCCGACGGAGTGGTTTCGGCCCCGGCGGAGTGGTTTCGGCCCCGGCGGAGTGGTTTCGGCCCCGGCGGAGTGGTTTCGGCCCCGGCGGAGTGGTTTCGGCCCCGGCGGAGTGGTTTCGGCCCCGGCGGAGTGGTTTTGGCCCCGGCGGAGTGGTTTTGGCCTCGGCGGAGTGGTTTTGGCCTCGGCGGAGTGGTTTTGGCCTCGGCGGAGTGGTTTTGGCCTCGGCGGAGTGGTTTTGGCCTCGGCGGAGTGGTTTTGGCCTCGGCGGAGTGGTTTCAGGCTTGGTGGAGTGGTTTCAGCACTGGTGGAGTGGTTTTGGCCCTGACGGAGTTGTTTTGGGCCTGACGCACTAGTTTCAGCCCCGACGGAGGGGTTTTAGGCTTGATGGAGTGGTTTCAGCCCCGACGCAGTGGTTTTGGCCCAGGCGGAGTGGTTTCAGCCCCGACGCAGTGGTTCTGGCCCTGGCAGAGTGGTTTCAACCCCGACGCTGTGCTTTTAGGCTCGGCGGAGTGGTTTTAAGGTCAGACGAGTGGTTTTGGCCCTGGCGGAGTGGTTTCAGCCCCGACGCAGTGGTTTTCGGCTTGGCGGAGTGGTTTTGGCTCAGCGGAGTGGTTTCAGCCCCGATGCAGTGCTTTTAGGCTCGGCGGAGTGGTTTTAAGGTCAGACGAGTGGTTTTGGCCCTGACGCAGTAGTTTCAGCCCCGACGCAGTGGTTTTAGGCTTGATGGAGTGGTTTCAGCCCCGACGGAGGGGTTTTAGGCTTGATGGAGTGGTTTCAGCCCCGACGCAGTGGTTTTGGTCCTGGCACAGTGGTTTCAGCCCCGATGGAGTTGTTTTAGGCTCAGCGGAGTGGTTTTGGCCCTGCCGGAGTTGTTCTCGCGCCGGCGGAGTGGTTTCAGCCCCAACGGAGTGGTTTTGGGCTCAGCGGAGTGATCTCGGCCCCAACGGAGTGGTTTTAATTTGGCGCAGTGGTTTTTATGTCGGCGGAGTGGTTTTGGCCCTGGTGGAGTGGGTTTCGGCCTGACGCAGTGCTTTTCGGCCTGACGCAGTGCTTTTCAGCCTGACGGAGCAGTTTCTGCCCCAGCACTGTGGTTTCAGCCCCGACGGAGTGGTTCTTGGCTTGATGGAGTGGTTTTAAGGTCAGCCGAGTGCTTTTGGCCCTGGTGGAGTGGTTTCAGCCCCGACGGAGTGGTTTTGGTCCTGGCACAGTGGTTTCAGCCCTGATGGAGTGGTTTTCGGCTCGGCGGAGTCGTTTCAGCCCCGACGCAGTGGTTTTCGGCCTGATGGAGTGGTTTTCAGCTCGGCGGAGTCGTTTCAGCCCCGACGGAGTGGTTTTCGGCCTGATGCAGTGGTTTTAGGCTTGGTGGAGCGGTTTCAGCCCTGACGCTCTGCTTTTAGGCTCGGCGGCGTGGTTTTGGCCCTGACGGATTTGTTTTGGCCCCAACACAGTGGTTTCAGCCCCGACGGAGAGATTTCCGGCTTGGCGGAGTGGTTTCAGCCCCGACGCAGTGGTTTTGGCCCCAACACAGTGGTTTCAGCCCCGACGGAGTGGATTTGGTCCTGGCACAGTGGTTACAGCCCCGACGGAGTGGTTTTAGGCTCGGCGGAGTGGTTTCTGCCCCGACGCAGTGGTTTTAGGCTTGATGGAGTGGTTTCAGCCCCGACGGAGGGGTTTTCGGCTTGGCACAGTGGTTTCAGCCCCGACGCAGTGGTTTTCGGCTTGGCACAGTGGTTTCAGCCCCGACGCAGTGGTTTTCGGCTTGGCACAGTGGTTTCAGCCCCGACGCAGTGGTTTTCGGCTTGGCACAGTGGTTTCAGCCCCGACGCAGTGGTTTTGGCCCCAACACAGTGGTTTCAGCCCCGACGCAGTGGTTTCTGGCCCCGACGCAGTGCTTTTAGGCTCGGCGGAGTGGTTTCTGGCCCCGACGCAGTGCTTTTAGGCTCGGCGGAGTGGTTTCAGCCCCGACAGAGTGGTTTTAGGCTTGATGGAGTGGTTTCAGCCCCGACGGAGGGGTTTTAGGCTTGATGGAGTGGTTTCAGCCCCGACAGAGTGGTTTTAGGCTAGATGGAGTGGTTTCAGCCCCGACGGAGTGCTTTTTGGCCCCAACACAGTGGTTTTAGGCTCGGCGGAGTGGTTTCAGCCCCGACAGAGTGGTTTTAGGCTTGATGGAGTGGTTTCAGCCCCGACGGAGGGGTTTTAGGCTTGATGGAGTGGTTTCAGCCCCGACGGAGGGGTTTTAGGCTTGATGGAGTGGTTTCAGCCCCGACGCAGTGGTTTTGGTCCTGGCACAGTGGTTTCAGCCCCGACGCAGTGGTTTTAGGCTCAGCGGAGTGGTTTTGGCCCTGGCGGAGTTGTTCTCGCGCCGGCGGAGTGGTTTCAGCCCCAACGGAGTGGTTTTGGGCTCAGCGGAGTGATCTTGGCCCCAACGGAGTGGTTTTAATTTGGCGCAGTGGTTTTTATGTCGGCGGAGTGGTTTTGGCCCTGGTGGAGTGGGTTTCGGCCTGACGCAGTGCTTTTCAGCCTGACGGAGCAGTTTCTGCCCCAGCACTGTGGTTTCAGCCCCGACGGAGTGGTTCTTGGCTTGATGGAGTGGTTTTAAGGTCAGCCGAGTGCTTTTCGCCCTGGTGGAGTGGTTTCAGCCCCGACGGAGTGGTTTTGGTCCTGGCACAGTGGTTTCAGCCCTGATGGAGTGGTTTTCGGCTCGGCGGAGTCGTTTCAGCCCCGACGCAGTGGTTTTCGGCCTGATGGAGTGGTTTTCAGCTCGGCGGAGTCGTTTCAGCCCCGACGCAGTGGTTTTCGGCCTGATGCAGTGGTTTTAGGCTTGGTGGAGCGGTTTCAGCCCTGACGCTCTGCTTTTAGGCTCGGCGGCGTGGTTTTGGCCCTGACGGATTTGTTTTGGCCCCGACAGAGTGGTTTCAGCCCCGACGGAGAGATTTCCGGCTTGGCGGAGTGGTTTCAGCCCCGACGCAGTGGTTTTGGCCCCAACACAGTGGTTTCAGCCCCGACGGAGTGGATTTGGTCCTGGCACAGTGGTTACAGCCCCGACGGAGTGGTTTTAGGCTCGGCGGAGTGGTTTCTGCCCCGACGCAGTGGTTTTAGGCTTGATGGAGTGGTTTCAGCCCCGACGGAGGGGTTTTAGGCTTGGCGCAGTGGTGTTAATGTCGGCGGAGTGGTTTTGGCCCTGGTGGAGTGGTTTCAGCCCCGACGCAGTGGTTTTAGGCTTGGCGGAGTGGTTTCAGCCCCGACGCAGTGGTTTTCGGCTTGGCACAGTGGTTTCAGCCCCGACGCAGTGGTTTTCGGCTTGGCACAGTGGTTTCAGCCCCGACGCAGTGGTTTTGGCCCCAACACAGTGGTTTCAGCCCCGACGCAGTGGTTTTGGTCCTGGCACAGTGGTTTCAGCCCCGACGCAGTGGTTTCTGGCCCCGACGCAGTGCTTTTAGGCTCGGCGGAGTGGTTTCAGCCCCGACAGAGTGGTTTTAGGCTTGATGGAGTGGTTTCAGCCCCGACGGAGGGGTTTTAGGCTTGATGGAGTGGTTTCAGCCCCGACAGAGTGGTTTTAGGCTAGATGGAGTGGTTTCAGCCCCGACGGAGTGCTTTTTGGCCCCAACACAGTGGTTTTAGGCTCGGCGGAGTGGTTTCAGCCCCGACAGAGTGGTTTTAGGCTTGATGGAGTGGTTTCAGCCCCGACGGAGGGGTTTTAGGCTTGATGGAGTGGTTTCAGCCCCGACGGAGGGGTTTTAGGCTTGATGGAGTGGTTTCAGCCCCGACGCAGTGGACTTGGTCCTGGCACAGTGGTTTCAGCCCCGACGCAGTGGTTTTCGGCCTGATGCAGTGGTTTTAGGCTTGGTGGAGCGGTTTCAGCCCTGACGCTCTGCTTTTAGCCTCGGCAGCGTGGTTTTGGCCCTGACGGATTTGTTTTGGCCCCGACATAGTGGTTTCAGGCTTGGCCGAGTGGTTTCAGCCCCAAAGCAGTGGTTTTAATGTCGGCGGAGTGGTTTCAGCCCTGATGCACTGGTTTTAGGCTCGGCGGCGTGGTTTTGGCTCTGACGGAGTGGTTTTGGCCCTGGCGGAGTGGTTTGAGCCTCGATGAAGTGGTTTTAGGCTTGGCGCAGTGGTTTTTATGTCGGCGGAGTGGTTTTGGCCCTGGTGGAGTGGTTTTCGGCTTGACGCAGTGCTTTTCAGCCTGACGGAGCAGTTTCCGCCCCAGCACAGTGGTTTCAGCCCCGACGGAGGGGTTTTAATGTCAGCGGAGTGGTTCCAGCCCTGACGGAATGGTTTTAATGTCAGCGGAGGGGTTTCGGCCCCGGCGGAGTGGTTTCGGCCCCGACGCAGTGGTTTCAGGCTTGGCGGAGTGGTTTCAGCCCCGACAGAGTGCTTTTCGGCTTCACGCAGGGGTTTCAGCCCCGACAGAGCGGTTTCAGCACTGGTGGAGTGGTTTTGGCCCCAACGGAGTTGTTTCAGGCTCGGCGGAGTTGTTTCAGGCCTGACGCAGTGGTTTCAGGCTTGGCGGAGTGGTTTCAGCACTGGTGGAGTGGTTTTGGCCCTGACGGAGTTGTTTTGGGCCTGACGCACTAGTTTCAGCCCCGACGGAGGGGTTTTAGGCTTGATGGAGTGGTTTCAGCCCCGACGCAGTGGTTTTGGCCCAGGCGGAGTGGTTTCAGCCCCGACGCAGTGGTTCTGGCCCTGGCAGAGTGGTTTCAACCCCGACGCTGTGCTTTTAGGCTCGGCGGAGTGGTTTTAAGGTCAGACGAGTGGTTTTGGCCCTGGCGGAGTGGTTTCAGCCCCGACGCAGTGGTTTTCGGCTTGGCGGAGTGGTTTTGGCTCAGCGGAGTGGTTTCAGCCCCGAAGCAGTGGTTTTAATGTCGGCGGAGTGGTTTCAGCCCTGATGCACTGGTTTTAGGCTCGGCGGCGTGGTTTTGGCTCTGACGGAGTGGTTTTGGCCCTGGCGGAGTGGTTTGAGCCTCGATGAAGTGGTTTTAGGCTTGGCGCAGTGGTTTTTATGTCGGCGGAGTGGTTTTGGCCCTGGTGGAGTGGTTTTCGGCTTGACGCAGTGCTTTTCAGCCTGACGGAGCAGTTTCCGCCCCAGCACAGTGGTTTCAGCCCCAACGGAGGGGTTTTAATGTCAGCGGAGTGGTTCCAGCCCTGACGGAATGGTTTTAATGTCAGCGGAGGGGTTTTGGCCCTGGCAGAGTGGTTTCGGCCCCGACGCAGTGGTTTCAGGCTTGGCGGAGTGGTTTCAGCCCCGACAGAGTGCTTTTCGGCTTCACGGAGGGGTTTCAGCCCCGACAGAGCGGTTTCAGCACTGGTGGAGTGGTTTTGGCCCCGACGGAGTTGTTTCAGGCTCGGCGGAGTGGTTTTGGCCCCGACGGAGTTGTTTCAGGCTCGGCGGAGTTGTTTCAGCCCTGGCGGAGTGGTTTCAGCCCCGACGGAGTGGTTTCAGCCCCGACGGAGTGGTTTCAGCCCCGACGGAGTGGTTTCAGCCCCGACGGAGTGGTTTCGGCCCCGACGGAGTGGTTTCGGCCTCGGCGGAGTGGTTTCGGCCTCGGCGGAGTGGTTTCGGCCTCGGCGGAGTGGTTTCGGCCTCGGCGGAGTGGTTTCGGCCTCGGCGGAGTGGTTTCGGCCTCGGCGGAGTGGTTTCGGCCTCGGCGGAGTGGTTTTGGCCTCGGCGGAGTGGTTTTGGCCTCGGCGGAGTGGTTTTGGCCTCGGCGGAGTGGTTTCAGGCTTGGTGGAGTGGTTTTGGCCCTGACGGAGTTGTTTTGGGCCTGACGCACTAGTTTCAGCCCCGACGGAGGGGTTTTAGGCTTGATGGAGTGGTTTCAGCCCCGACGCAGTGGTTTTGGCCCAGGCGGAGTGGTTTCAGCCCCGACGCAGTGGTTCTGGCCCTGGCAGAGTGGTTTCAACCCCGACGCTGTGCTTTTAGGCTCGGCGGAGTGGTTTTAAGGTCAGACGAGTGGTTTTGGCCCTGGCGGAGTGGTTTCAGCCCCGACGCAGTGGTTTTCGGCTTGGCGGAGTGGTTTTGGCTCAGCGGAGTGGTTTCAGCCCCGATGCAGTGCTTTTAGGCTCGGCGGAGTGGTTTTAAGGTCAGACGAGTGGTTTTGGCCCTGACGCAGTAGTTTCAGCCCCGACGCAGTGGTTTTAGGCTTGATGGAGTGGTTTCAGCCCCGACGGAGGGGTTTTAGGCTTGATGGAGTGGTTTCAGCCCCGACGCAGTGGTTTTGGTCCTGGCACAGTGGTTTCAGCCCCGATGGAGTTGTTTTAGGCTCAGCGGAGTGGTTTTGGCCCTGCCGGAGTTGTTCTCGCGCCGGCGGAGTGGTTTCAGCCCCAACGGAGTGGTTTTGGGCTCAGCGGAGTGATCTCGGCCCCAACGGAGTGGTTTTAATTTGGCGCAGTGGTTTTTATGTCGGCGGAGTGGTTTTGGCCCTGGTGGAGTGGGTTTCGGCCTGACGCAGTGCTTTTCGGCCTGACGCAGTGCTTTTCAGCCTGACGGAGCAGTTTCTGCCCCAGCACTGTGGTTTCAGCCCCGACGGAGTGGTTCTTGGCTTGATGGAGTGGTTTTAAGGTCAGCCGAGTGCTTTTGGCCCTGGTGGAGTGGTTTCAGCCCCGACGGAGTGGTTTTGGTCCTGGCACAGTGGTTTCAGCCCTGATGGAGTGGTTTTCGGCTCGGCGGAGTCGTTTCAGCCCCGACGCAGTGGTTTTCGGCCTGATGGAGTGGTTTTCAGCTCGGCGGAGTCGTTTCAGCCCCGACGGAGTGGTTTTCGGCCTGATGCAGTGGTTTTAGGCTTGGTGGAGCGGTTTCAGCCCTGACGCTCTGCTTTTAGGCTCGGCGGCGTGGTTTTGGCCCTGACGGATTGGTTTTGGCCCCGACAGAGTGGTTTCAGCCCCGACGGAGAGATTTCCGGCTTGGCGGAGTGGTTTCAGCCCCGACGCAGTGGTTTTGGCCCCAACACAGTGGTTTCAGCCCCGACGGAGTGGATTTGGTCCTGGCACAGTGGTTACAGCCCCGACGGAGTGGTTTTAGGCTCGGCGGAGTGGTTTCTGCCCCGACGCAGTGGTTTTAGGCTTGATGGAGTGGTTTCAGCCCCGACGGAGGGGTTTTCGGCTTGGCACAGTGGTTTCAGCCCCGACGCAGTGGTTTTCGGCTTGGCACAGTGGTTTCAGCCCCGACGCAGTGGTTTTCGGCTTGGCACAGTGGTTTCAGCCCCGACGCAGTGGTTTTCGGCTTGGCACAGTGGTTTCAGCCCCGACGCAGTGGTTTTGGCCCCAACACAGTGGTTTCAGCCCCGACGCAGTGGTTTTGGTCCTGGCACAGTGGTTTCAGCCCCGACGCAGTGGTTTCTGGCCCCGACGCAGTGCTTTTAGGCTCGGCGGAGTGGTTTCAGCCCCGACAGAGTGGTTTTAGGCTTGATGGAGTGGTTTCAGCCCCGACGGAGGGGTTTTAGGCTTGATGGAGTGGTTTCAGCCCCGACAGAGTGGTTTTAGGCTAGATGGAGTGGTTTCAGCCCCGACGGAGTGCTTTTTGGCCCCAACACAGTGGTTTTAGGCTCGGCGGAGTGGTTTCAGCCCCGACAGAGTGGTTTTAGGCTTGATGGAGTGGTTTCAGCCCCGACGGAGGGGTTTTAGGCTTGATGGAGTGGTTTCAGCCCCGACGGAGGGGTTTTAGGCTTGATGGAGTGGTTTCAGCCCCGACGCAGTGGTTTTGGTCCTGGCACAGTGGTTTCAGCCCCGACGCAGTGGTTTTAGGCTCAGCGGAGTGGTTTTGGCCCTGGCGGAGTTGTTCTCGCGCCGGCGGAGTGGTTTCAGCCCCAACGGAGTGGTTTTGGGCTCAGCGGAGTGATCTTGGCCCCAACGGAGTGGTTTTAATTTGGCGCAGTGGTTTTTATGTCGGCGGAGTGGTTTTGGCCCTGGTGGAGTGGGTTTCGGCCTGACGCAGTGCTTTTCAGCCTGACGGAGCAGTTTCTGCCCCAGCACTGTGGTTTCAGCCCCGACGGAGTGGTTCTTGGCTTGATGGAGTGGTTTTAAGGTCAGCCGAGTGCTTTTCGCCCTGGTGGAGTGGTTTCAGCCCCGACGGAGTGGTTTTGGTCCTGGCACAGTGGTTTCAGCCCTGATGGAGTGGTTTTCGGCTCGGCGGAGTCGTTTCAGCCCCGACGCAGTGGTTTTCGGCCTGATGGAGTGGTTTTCAGCTCGGCGGAGTCGTTTCAGCCCCGACGCAGTGGTTTTCGGCCTGATGCAGTGGTTTTAGGCTTGGTGGAGCGGTTTCAGCCCTGACGCTCTGCTTTTAGGCTCGGCGGCGTGGTTTTGGCCCTGACGGATTTGTTTTGGCCCCGACAGAGTGGTTTCAGCCCCGACGGAGAGATTTCCGGCTTGGCGGAGTGGTTTCAGCCCCGACGCAGTGGTTTTGGCCCCAACACAGTGGTTTCAGCCCCGACGGAGTGGATTTGGTCCTGGCACAGTGGTTACAGCCCCGACGGAGTGGTTTTAGGCTCGGCGGAGTGGTTTCTGCCCCGACGCAGTGGTTTTAGGCTTGATGGAGTGGTTTCAGCCCCGACGGAGGGGTTTTAGGCTTGGCGCAGTGGTGTTAATGTCGGCGGAGTGGTTTTGGCCCTGGTGGAGTGGTTTCAGCCCCGACGCAGTGGTTTTAGGCTTGGCGGAGTGGTTTCAGCCCCGACGCAGTGGTTTTCGGCTTGGCACAGTGGTTTCAGCCCCGACGCAGTGGTTTTCGGCTTGGCACAGTGGTTTCAGCCCCGACGCAGTGGTTTTGGCCCCAACACAGTGGTTTCAGCCCCGACGCAGTGGTTTTGGCCCCAACACAGTGGTTTCAGCCCCGACGCAGTGGTTTTGGTCCTGGCACAGTGGTTTCAGCCCCGACGCAGTGGTTTCTGGCCCCGACGCAGTGCTTTTAGGCTCGGCGGAGTGGTTTCAGCCCCGACAGAGTGGTTTTAGGCTTGATGGAGTGGTTTCAGCCCCGACGGAGGGGTTTTAGGCTTGATGGAGTGGTTTCAGCCCCGACAGAGTGGTTTTAGGCTAGATGGAGTGGTTTCAGCCCCGACGGAGTGCTTTTTGGCCCCAACACAGTGGTTTTAGGCTCGGCGGAGTGGTTTCAGCCCCGACAGAGTGGTTTTAGGCTTGATGGAGTGGTTTCAGCCCCGACGGAGGGGTTTTAGGCTTGATGGAGTGGTTTCAGCCCCGACGGAGGGGTTTTAGGCTTGATGGAGTGGTTTCAGCCCCGACGCAGTGGACTTGGTCCTGGCACAGTGGTTTCAGCCCCGACGCAGTGGTTTTCGGCCTGATGCAGTGGTTTTAGGCTTGGTGGAGCGGTTTCAGCCCTGACGCTCTGCTTTTAGCCTCGGCAGCGTGGTTTTGGCCCTGACGGATTTGTTTTGGCCCCGACATAGTGGTTTCAGGCTTGGCCGAGTGGTTTCAGCCCCAAAGCAGTGGTTTTAATGTCGGCGGAGTGGTTTCAGCCCTGATGCACTGGTTTTAGGCTCGGCGGCGTGGTTTTGGCTCTGACGGAGTGGTTTTGGCCCTGGCGGAGTGGTTTGAGCCTCGATGAAGTGGTTTTAGGCTTGGCGCAGTGGTTTTTATGTCGGCGGAGTGGTTTTGGCCCTGGTGGAGTGGTTTTCGGCTTGACGCAGTGCTTTTCAGCCTGACGGAGCAGTTTCCGCCCCAGCACAGTGGTTTCAGCCCCGACGGAGGGGTTTTAATGTCAGCGGAGTGGTTCCAGCCCTGACGGAATGGTTTTAATGTCAGCGGAGGGGTTTCGGCCCCGGCGGAGTGGTTTCGGCCCCGACGCAGTGGTTTCAGGCTTGGCGGAGTGGTTTCAGCCCCGACAGAGTGCTTTTCGGCTTCACGCAGGGGTTTCAGCCCCGACAGAGCGGTTTCAGCACTGGTGGAGTGGTTTTGGCCCCAACGGAGTTGTTTCAGGCTCGGCGGAGTTGTTTCAGGCCTGACGCAGTGGTTTCAGGCTTGGCGGAGTGGTTTCAGCACTGGTGGAGTGGTTTTGGCCCTGACGGAGTTGTTTTGGGCCTGACGCACTAGTTTCAGCCCCGACGGAGGGGTTTTAGGCTTGATGGAGTGGTTTCAGCCCCGACGCAGTGGTTTTGGCCCAGGCGGAGTGGTTTCAGCCCCGACGCAGTGGTTCTGGCCCTGGCAGAGTGGTTTCAGCCCCGACGCTGTGCTTTTAGGCTCGGCGGAGTGGTTTTAAGGTCAGACGAGTGGTTTTGGCCCTGGCGGAGTGGTTTCAGCCCCGACGCAGTGGTTTTCGGCTTGGCGGAGTGGTTTTGGCTCAGCGGAGTGGTTTCAGCCCCGAAGCAGTGGTTTTAATGTCGGCGGAGTGGTTTCAGCCCTGATGCACTGGTTTTAGGCTCGGCGGCGTGGTTTTGGCTCTGACGGAGTGGTTTTGGCCCTGGCGGAGTGGTTTGAGCCTCGATGAAGTGGTTTTAGGCTTGGCGCAGTGGTTTTTATGTCGGCGGAGTGGTTTTGGCCCTGGTGGAGTGGTTTTCGGCTTGACGCAGTGCTTTTCAGCCTGACGGAGCAGTTTCCGCCCCAGCACAGTGGTTTCAGCCCCAACGGAGGGGTTTTAATGTCAGCGGAGTGGTTCCAGCCCTGACGGAATGGTTTTAATGTCAGCGGAGGGGTTTTGGCCCTGGCAGAGTGGTTTCGGCCCCGACGCAGTGGTTTCAGGCTTGGCGGAGTGGTTTCAGCCCCGACAGAGTGCTTTTCGGCTTCACGGAGGGGTTTCAGCCCCGACAGAGCGGTTTCAGCACTGGTGGAGTGGTTTTGGCCCCGACGGAGTTGTTTCAGGCTCGGCGGAGTGGTTTTGGCCCCGACGGAGTTGTTTCAGGCTCGGCGGAGTTGTTTCAGCCCTGGCGGAGTGGTTTCAGCCCCGACGGAGTGGTTTCAGCCCCGACGGAGTGGTTTCAGCCCCGACGGAGTGGTTTCAGCCCCGACGGAGTGGTTTCGGCCCCGACGGAGTGGTTTCGGCCCCGACGGAGTGGTTTCGGCCCCGACGGAGTGGTTTCGGCCTCGGCGGAGTGGTTTCGGCCTCGGCGGAGTGGTTTCGGCCTCGGCGGAGTGGTTTTGGCCTCGGCGGAGTGGTTTTGGCCTCGGCGGAGTGGTTTTGGCCTCGGCGGAGTGGTTTTGGCCTCGGCGGAGTGGTTTTGGCCTCGGCGGAGTGGTTTCAGGCTTGGTGGAGTGGTTTCAGCACTGGTGGAGTGGTTTTGGCCCTGACGGAGTTGTTTTGGGCCTGACGCACTAGTTTCAGCCCCGACGGAGGGGTTTTAGGCTTGATGGAGTGGTTTCAGCCCCGACGCAGTGGTTTTGGCCCAGGCGGAGTGGTTTCAGCCCCGACGCAGTGGTTCTGGCCCTGGCAGAGTGGTTTCAACCCCGACGCTGTGCTTTTAGGCTCGGCGGAGTGGTTTTAAGGTCAGACGAGTGGTTTTGGCCCTGGCGGAGTGGTTTCAGCCCCGACGCAGTGGTTTTCGGCTTGGCGGAGTGGTTTTGGCTCAGCGGAGTGGTTTCAGCCCCGATGCAGTGCTTTTAGGCTCGGCGGAGTGGTTTTAAGGTCAGACGAGTGGTTTTGGCCCTGACGCAGTAGTTTCGGCCCCGACGCAGTGGTTTTAGGCTTGATGGAGTGGTTTCAGCCCCGACGGAGGGGTTTTAGGCTTGATGGAGTGGTTTCAGCCCCGACGGAGGGGTTTTAGGCTTGATGGAGTGGTTTCAGCCCCGACGGAGGGGTTTTAGGCTTGATGGAGTGGTTTCAGCCCCGACGGAGGGGTTTTAGGCTTGATGGAGTGGTTTCAGCCCCGACGCAGTGGTTTTGGTCCTGGCACAGTGGTTTCAGCCCCGACGCAGTGGTTTTAGGCTCAGCGGAGTGGTTTTGGCCCTGGCGGAGTTGTTCTCGCGCCGGCGGAGTGGTTTCAGCCCCAACGGAGTGGTTTTGGGCTCAGCGGAGTGATCTCGGCCCCAACGGAGTGGTTTTAATTTGGCGCAGTGGTTTTTATGTCGGCGGAGTGGTTTTGGCCCTGGTGGAGTGGGTTTCGGCCTGACGCAGTGCTTTTCGGCCTGACGCAGTGCTTTTCAGCCTGACGGAGCAGTTTCTGCCCCAGCACTGTGGTTTCAGCCCCGACGGAGTGGTTCTTGGCTTGATGGAGTGGTTTTAAGGTCAGCCGAGTGCTTTTGGCCCTGGTGGAGTGGTTTCAGCCCCGACGGAGTGGTTTTGGTCCTGGCACAGTGGTTTCAGCCCTGATGGAGTGGTTTTCGGCTCGGCGGAGTCGTTTCAGCCCCGACGCAGTGGTTTTCGGCCTGATGGAGTGGTTTTCAGCTCGGCGGAGTCGTTTCAGCCCCGACGGAGTGGTTTTCGGCCTGATGCAGTGGTTTTAGGCTTGGTGGAGCGGTTTCAGCCCTGACGCTCTGCTTTTAGCCTCGGCAGCGTGGTTTTGGCCCTGACGGATTTGTTTTGGCCCCGACATAGTGGTTTCAGGCTTGGCCGAGTGGTTTCAGCCCCAAAGCAGTGGTTTTAATGTCGGCGGAGTGGTTTCAGCCCTGATGCACTGGTTTTAGGCTCGGCGGCGTGGTTTTGGCTCTGACGGAGTGGTTTTGGCCCTGGCGGAGTGGTTTGAGCCTCGATGAAGTGGTTTTAGGCTTGGCGCAGTGGTTTTTATGTCGGCGGAGTGGTTTTGGCCCTGGTGGAGTGGTTTTCGGCCTGACGCAGTGCTTTTCAGCCTGACGGAGCAGTTTCCGCCCCAGCACAGTGGTTTCAGCCCCGACGGAGGGGTTTTAATGTCAGCGGAGTGGTTCCAGCCCTGACGGAATGGTTTTAATGTCAGCGGAGGGGTTTCGGCCCCGGCGGAGTGGTTTCGGCCCCGACGCAGTGGTTTCAGGCTTGGCGGAGTGGTTTCAGCCCCGACAGAGTGCTTTTCGGCTTCACGCAGGGGTTTCAGCCCCGACAGAGCGGTTTCAGCACTGGTGGAGTGGTTTTGGCCCCAACGGAGTTGTTTCAGGCTCGGCGGAGTTGTTTCAGGCCTGACGCAGTGGTTTCAGGCTTGGCGGAGTGGTTTCAGCACTGGTGGAGTGGTTTTGGCCCTGACGGAGTTGTTTTGGGCCTGACGCACTAGTTTCAGCCCCGACGGAGGGGTTTTAGGCTTGATGGAGTGGTTTCAGCCCCGACGCAGTGGTTTTGGCCCAGGCGGAGTGGTTTCAGCCCCGACGCAGTGGTTCTGGCCCTGGCAGAGTGGTTTCAGCCCCGACGCTGTGCTTTTAGGCTCGGCGGAGTGGTTTTAAGGTCAGACGAGTGGTTTTGGCCCTGGCGGAGTGGTTTCAGCCCCGACGCAGTGGTTTTCGGCTTGGCGGAGTGGTTTTGGCTCAGCGGAGTGGTTTCAGCCCCGAAGCAGTGGTTTTAATGTCGGCGGAGTGGTTTCAGCCCTGATGCACTGGTTTTAGGCTCGGCGGCGTGGTTTTGGCTCTGACGGAGTGGTTTTGGCCCTGGCGGAGTGGTTTGAGCCTCGATGAAGTGGTTTTAGGCTTGGCGCAGTGGTTTTTATGTCGGCGGAGTGGTTTTGGCCCTGGTGGAGTGGTTTTCGGCTTGACGCAGTGCTTTTCAGCCTGACGGAGCAGTTTCCGCCCCAGCACAGTGGTTTCAGCCCCAACGGAGGGGTTTTAATGTCAGCGGAGTGGTTCCAGCCCTGACGGAATGGTTTTAATGTCAGCGGAGGGGTTTTGGCCCTGGCAGAGTGGTTTCGGCCCCGACGCAGTGGTTTCAGGCTTGGCGGAGTGGTTTCAGCCCCGACAGAGTGCTTTTCGGCTTCACGGAGGGGTTTCAGCCCCGACAGAGCGGTTTCAGCACTGGTGGAGTGGTTTTGGCCCCGACGGAGTTGTTTCAGGCTCGGCGGAGTGGTTTTGGCCCCGACGGAGTTGTTTCAGGCTCGGCGGAGTTGTTTCAGCCCTGGCGGAGTGGTTTCAGCCCCGACGGAGTGGTTTCAGCCCCGACGGAGTGGTTTCAGCCCCGACGGAGTGGTTTCGGCCTCGGCGGAGTGGTTTTGGCCTCGGCGGAGTGGTTTTGGCCTCGGCGGAGTGGTTTTGGCCTCGGCGGAGTGGTTTTGGCCTCGGCGGAGTGGTTTTGGCCTCGGCGGAGTGGTTTTGGCCTCGGCGGAGTGGTTTTGGCCTCGGCGGAGTGGTTTTGGCCTCGGCGGAGTGGTTTCAGGCTTGGTGGAGTGGTTTCAGCACTGGTGGAGTGGTTTTGGCCCTGACGGAGTTGTTTTGGGCCTGACGCACTAGTTTCAGCCCCGACGGAGGGGTTTTAGGCTTGATGGAGTGGTTTCAGCCCCGACGCAGTGGTTTTGGCCCAGGCGGAGTGGTTTCAGCCCCGACGCAGTGGTTCTGGCCCTGGCAGAGTGGTTTCAACCCCGACGCTGTGCTTTTAGGCTCGGCGGAGTGGTTTTAAGGTCAGACGAGTGGTTTTGGCCCTGGCGGAGTGGTTTCAGCCCCGACGCAGTGGTTTTCGGCTTGGCGGAGTGGTTTTGGCTCAGCGGAGTGGTTTCAGCCCCGATGCAGTGCTTTTAGGCTCGGCGGAGTGGTTTTAAGGTCAGACGAGTGGTTTTGGCCCTGACGCAGTAGTTTCGGCCCCGACGCAGTGGTTTTAGGCTTGATGGAGTGGTTTCAGCCCCGACGGAGGGGTTTTAGGCTTGATGGAGTGGTTTCAGCCCCGACGGAGGGGTTTTAGGCTTGATGGAGTGGTTTCAGCCCCGACGGAGGGGTTTTAGGCTTGATGGAGTGGTTTCAGCCCCGACGGAGGGGTTTTAGGCTTGATGGAGTGGTTTCAGCCCCGACGCAGTGGTTTTGGTCCTGGCACAGTGGTTTCAGCCCCGACGCAGTGGTTTTAGGCTCAGCGGAGTGGTTTTGGCCCTGGCGGAGTTGTTCTCGCGCCGGCGGAGTGGTTTCAGCCCCAACGGAGTGGTTTTGGGCTCAGCGGAGTGATCTCGGCCCCAACGGAGTGGTTTTAATTTGGCGCAGTGGTTTTTATGTCGGCGGAGTGGTTTTGGCCCTGGTGGAGTGGGTTTCGGCCTGACGCAGTGCTTTTCGGCCTGACGCAGTGCTTTTCAGCCTGACGGAGCAGTTTCTGCCCCAGCACTGTGGTTTCAGCCCCGACGGAGTGGTTCTTGGCTTGATGGAGTGGTTTTAAGGTCAGCCGAGTGCTTTTCGCCCTGGTGGAGTGGTTTCAGCCCCGACGGAGTGGTTTTGGTCCTGGCACAGTGGTTTCAGCCCTGATGGAGTGGTTTTCGGCTCGGCGGAGTCGTTTCAGCCCCGACGCAGTGGTTTTCGGCCTGATGGAGTGGTTTTCAGCTCGGCGGAGTCGTTTCAGCCCCGACGGAGTGGTTTTCGGCCTGATGCAGTGGTTTTAGGCTTGGTGGAGCGGTTTCAGCCCTGACACTCTGCTTTTAGGCTCGGCGGCGTGGTTTTGGCCCTGACGGATTTGTTTTGGCCCCAACACAGTGGTTTCAGCCCCGACGGAGAGATTTCCGGCTTGGCGGAGTGGTTTCAGCCCCGACGCAGTGGTTTTGGCCCCAACACAGTGGTTTCAGCCCCGACGGAGTGGATTTGGTCCTGGCACAGTGGTTACAGCCCCGACGGAGTGGTTTTAGGCTCGGCGGAGTGGTTTCAGCCCCGACAGAGTGGTTTTAGGCTTGATGGAGTGGTTTCAGCCCCGACGGAGGGGTTTTAGGCTTGATGGAGTGGTTTCAGCCCCGACGCAGTGGTTTTGGCCCAGGCGGAGTGGTTTCAGCCCCGACGCAGTGGTTCTGGCCCTGGCACTGTGGTTTCAACCCCGACGCTGTGCTTTTAGGCTCGGCGGAGTGGTTTTAAGGTCAGACGAGTGGTTTTGGCCCAGGCGGAGTGGTTTCCGCCCCGGCAGAGTGGTTTTGGCCCTGGCGGAGTGGTTTTAGGCTCGGCCGAGTGGTTTCAGCAACGACCGAGTGGCTTCTGCCCTGACGCAGTGGTTTCAGGCTCGACGGAGTGGTTTTCAGCCTGACGGAGCAGTTTCAGCCCCGACGCAGTGCTTTTAGGCTCGGCGGAGTGGTTTTAAGGTCAGCTGAGTGGTTTCAGCCCCGACGCAGTGGTTTCAGGCTTGGCACAGTGGTTTCAGCACTGTTGGGGTGGTTTTGGCCCTGACGGAGTTGTTTTGCGCCTGACGCAGTGGTTTCAGCCCCGACGGAGGGGTTTTAGGCTTGATGGAGTGGTTTCAGCCCCGACAGAGTGGTTTTAGGCTTGATGGAGTGGTTTCAGCCCCGACGGAGGGGTTTTAGGCTTGATGGAGTGGTTTCAGCCCCGACGGAGGGGTTTTAGGCTTGATGGAGTGGTTTCAGCCCCGACGGAGGGGTTTTAGGCTTGATGGAGTGGTTTCAGCCCCGACGCAGTGGTTTTAGGCTTGATGGAGTGGTTTCAGCCCCGACGGAGGGGTTTTGGTCCTGGCACAGTGGTTTCAGCCCCGACGCAGTGGTTTTCGGCCTGATGCAGTGGTTTTAGGCTTGGTGGAGCGGTTTCAGCCCTGACGCTCTGCTTTTAGCCTCGGCAGCGTGGTTTTAGCCCTGACAGATTTGTTTTGGCCCCGACATAGTGGTTTCAGGCTTGGCCGAGTGGTTTCAGCCCCGAAGCAGTGGTTTTAATGTCGGCGGAGTGGTTTCAGCCCTGATGCACTGGTTTTAGGCTCGGCGGCGTGGTTTTGGCTCTGACGGAGTGGTTTTGGCCCTGGCGGAGTGGTTTGAGCCTCGATGAAGTGGTTTTAGGCTTGGCGCAGTGGTTTTTATGTCGGCGGAGTGGTTTTGGCCCTGGTGGAGTGGGTTTCGGCTTGACGCAGTGCTTTTCAGCCTGACGGAGCAGTTTCTGCCCCAGCACTGTGGTTTCAGCCCCGACGGAGTGGTTCTTGGCTTGATGGAGTGGTTTTAAGGTCAGCCGAGTGCCCTTGGCCCTGGTGGAGTGGTTTCAGCCCCGACGGAGTGGTTTTGGCCCTGACGCAGTGGTTTTAGGCTCGGCGGAGTGGTTTCAGCCCCGACACAGTGGTTTCAGGCTTGATGGAGTGGTTTTGGCCCTGGCGGAGTTGTTCTCGCGCCGGCGGAGTGGTTTCAGCCCCAACGGAGTGGTTTTGGGCTCGGCGGAGTGATCTTGGCCCCGACGGAGTAGTTTTAACTTGGCGCAGTGGTTTTTATGTCGGCGGAGTGGTTTTGGCCCTGGTGGAGTGGTTTTCGGCCTGACGCAGTGCTTTTCAGCCTGACGGAGCAGTTTCTGCCCCAGCACTGTGGTTTCAGCCCCGACGGAGTGGTTCTTGGCTTGATGGAGTGGTTTTAAGGTCAGCCGAGTGCTTTTGGCCCTGGTGGAGTGGTTTCAGCCCCGACGGAGTGGTTTTGGCCCTGACGCAGTGGTTTTAGGCTCGGCGGAGTGGTTTCAGCCCCGACGGAGTTGTTTTAGGCTCAGCGGAGTGGTTTTGGCCCTGGCGGAGTTGTTTTTGGCCTGACGCACTAGTTTCAGCCCCGACGGAGGGGTTTTAGGCTTGATGGAGTGGTTTCAGCCCCGACGGAGTGGTTTTGGCTCAGCGGAGTGGTTTCAGCCCCGATGCAGTGCTTTTAGGCTCGGCGGAGTGGTTTTAAGGTCAGACGAGTGGTTTTGGCCCTGACGCAGTAGTTTCAGCCCCGACGCAGTGGTTTTAGGCTTGATGGAGTGGTTTCAGCCCCGACGGAGGGGTTTTAGGCTTGATGGAGTGGTTTCAGCCCCGACGCAGTGGTTTTGGTCCTGGCACAGTGGTTTCAGCCCCGATGGAGTTGTTTTAGGCTCAGCGGAGTGGTTTTGGCCCTGGCGGAGTTGTTCTCGCGCCGGCGGAGTGGTTTCAGCCCCGACAGAGTGGTTTTAGGCTTGATGGAGTGGTTTCAGCCCCGACGGAGGGGTTTTAATTTGGCGCAGTGGTTTTTATGTCGGCGGAGTGGTTTTGGCCCTGGTGGAGTGGGTTTCGGCCTGACGCAGTGCTTTTCGGCCTGACGCAGTGCTTTTCAGCCTGACGGAGCAGTTTCTGCCCCAGCACTGTGGTTTCAGCCCCGACGGAGTGGTTCTTGGCTTGATGGAGTGGTTTTAAGGTCAGCCGAGTGCTTTTGGCCCTGGTGGAGTGGTTTCAGCCCCGACGGAGTGGTTTTGGTCCTGGCACAGTGGTTTCAGCCCTGATGGAGTGGTTTTCGGCTCGGCGGAGTCGTTTCAGCCCCGACGCAGTGGTTTTCGGCCTGATGGAGTGGTTTTCAGCTCGGCGGAGTCGTTTCAGCCCCGACGGAGTGGTTTTCGGCCTGATGCAGTGGTTTTAGGCTTGGTGGAGCGGTTTCAGCCCTGACGCTCTGCTTTTAGGCTCGGCGGCGTGGTTTTGGCCCTGACGGATTTGTTTTGGCCCCGACAGAGTGGTTTCAGCCCCGACGGAGAGATTTCCGGCTTGGCGGAGTGGTTTCAGCCCCGACGCAGTGGTTTTGGCCCCAACACAGTGGTTTCAGCCCCGACGGAGTGGATTTGGTCCTGGCACAGTGGTTACAGCCCCGACGGAGTGGTTTTAGGCTCGGCGGAGTGGTTTCTGCCCCGACGCAGTGGTTTTAGGCTTGATGGAGTGGTTTCAGCCCCGACGGAGGGGTTTTAGGCTTGGCGCAGTGGTGTTAATGTCGGCGGAGTGGTTTTGGCCCTGGTGGAGTGGTTTCAGCCCCGACGCAGTGGTTTTCGGCTTGGCACAGTGGTTTCAGCCTCGACGCAGTGGTTTTCGGCTTGGCACAGTGGTTTCAGCCCCGACGCAGTGGTTTTCGGCTTGGCACAGTGGTTTCAGCCCCGACGCAGTGGTTTTGGCCCCAACACAGTGGTTTCAGCCCCGACGCAGTGGTTTCTGGCCCCGACGCAGTGCTTTTAGGCTCGGCGGAGTGGTTTCAGCCCCGACAGAGTGGTTTTAGGCTTGATGGAGTGGTTTCAGCCCCGACGGAGGGGTTTTAGGCTTGATGGAGTGGTTTCAGCCCCGACGGAGGGGTTTTAGGCTTGATGGAGTGGTTTCAGCCCCGACAGAGTTGTTTTAGGCTAGATGGAGTGGTTTCAGCCCCGACGGAGTGCTTTTTGGCCCCAACACAGTGGTTTTAGGCTCGGCGGAGTGGTTTCAGCCCCGACAGAGTGGTTTTAGGCTTGATGGAGTGGTTTCAGCCCCGACGGAGGGGTTTTAGGCTTGATGGAGTGGTTTCAGCCCCGACGCAGTGGACTTGGTCCTGGCACAGTGGTTTCAGCCCCGACGCAGTGGTTTTCGGCCTGATGCAGTGGTTTTAGGCTTGGTGGAGCGGTTTCAGCCCTGACGCTCTGCTTTTAGGCTCGGCAGCGTGGTTTTGGCCCTGACGGATTTGTTTTGGCCCCGACATAGTGGTTTCAGGCTTGGCCGAGTGGTTTCAGCCCCGAAGCAGTGGTTTTAATGTCGGCGGAGTGGTTTCAGCCCTGATGCACTGGTTTTAGGCTCGGCGGCGTGGTTTTGGCTCTGACGGAGTGGTTTTGGCCCTGGCGGAGTGGTTTGAGCCTCGATGAAGTGGTTTTAGGCTTGGCGCAGTGGTTTTTATGTCCGCGGAGTGGTTTTGGCCCTGGTGGAGTGGTTTTCGGCTTGACGCAGTGCTTTTCAGCCTGACGGAGCAGTTTCCGCCCCAGCACAGTGGTTTCAGCCCCGACGGAGGGGTTTTAATGTCAGCGGAGTGGTTCCAGCCCTGACGGAATGGTTTTAATGTCAGCGGAGGGGTTTTGGCCCTGGCAGAGTGGTTTCGGCCCCGACGCAGTGGTTTCAGGCTTGGCGGAGTGGTTTCAGCCCCGACAGAGTGCTTTTCGGCTTCACGCAGGGGTTTCAGCCCCGACAGAGCGGTTTCAGCACTGGTGGAGTGGTTTTGGCCCCGACGGAGTTGTTTCAGGCTCGGCGGAGTGGTTTTGGCCCCGACGGAGTTGTTTCAGGCTCGGCGGAGTTGTTTCAGCCCTGGCGGAGTGGTTTCAGCCCCGACGGAGTGGTTTCAGCCCCGACGGAGTGGTTTCAGCCCCGACGGAGTGGTTTCAGCCCCGACGGAGTGGTTTCAGCCCCGACGGAGTGGTTTTGGCCTCGGCGGAGTGGTTTCAGGCTTGGTGGAGTGGTTTCAGGCTTGGTGGAGTGGTTTTGGCCCTGACGGAGTTGTTTTGGGCCTGACGCACTAGTTTCAGCCCCGACGGAGGGGTTTTAGGCTTGATGGAGTGGTTTCAGCCCCGACGCAGTGGTTTTGGCCCAGGCGGAGTGGTTTCAGCCCCGACGCAGTGGTTCTGGCCCTGGCAGAGTGGTTTCAACCCCGACGCTGTGCTTTTAGGCTCGGCGGAGTGGTTTTAAGGTCAGACGAGTGGTTTTGGCCCTGGCGGAGTGGTTTCAGCCCCGACGCAGTGGTTTTCGGCTTGGCGGAGTGGTTTTGGCTCAGCGGAGTGGTTTCAGCCCCGATGCAGTGCTTTTAGGCTCGGCGGAGTGGTTTTAAGGTCAGACGAGTGGTTTTGGCCCTGACGCAGTAGTTTCAGCCCCGACGCAGTGGTTTTAGGCTTGATGGAGTGGTTTCAGCCCCGACGGAGGGGTTTAGGCTTGATGGAGTGGTTTCAGCCCCGACGCAGTGGTTTTGGTCCTGGCACAGTGGTTTCAGCCCCGACGCAGTGGTTTCAGGCTCGGCGGAGTGGTTTCAGCCCCGACGGAGTTGTTTTAGGCTCAGCGGAGTGGTTTCAGCCCCGATGCAGTTGTTTTAGGCTCGGCGGAGTGGTTTTCAGCCTGACGGAGCAGTTTCAGCCCCGACGCAGTGCTTTTAGGCTTGATGGAGTGGTTTTGGCCCTGACGCAGTGGTTTTAGGCTCGGCGGAGTGGTTTCAGCCCCGACACAGTGGTTTCAGGCTTGATGGAGTGGTTTTGGCCCTGGCGGAGTTGTTCTCATGCCGGCGGAGTGGTTTCAGCCCCAACGGAGTGGTTTTGGGCTCGGCGGAGTGATCTCGGCCCCGACGGAGTGGTTTTAACTTGGCGCAGTGGTTTTTATGTCGGCGGAGTGGTTTTGGCTCTGGTGGAGTGGTTTTCGGCTTGACGCAGTGCTTTTCAGCCTGACGGAGCAGTTTCTGCCCCAGCACTGTGGTTTCAGCCCCGACGGAGTGGTTCTTGGCTTGATGGAGTGGTTTTAAGGTCAGCCGAGTGCTTTTGGCCCTGGTGGAGTGGTTTCAGCCCCGACGGAGTGGTTTTGGTCCTGGCACAGTGGTTTCAGCCCTGATGGAGTGGTTTTGGCCCTGGCGGAGTGGTTTCAGCCCCGACGCAGTGGTTTTCGGCTTGGCGGAGTGGTTTTGGCTCAGCGGAGTGGTTTCAGCCCCGATGCAGTGCTTTTAGGCTCGGCGGAGTGGTTTTAAGGTCAGACGAGTGGTTTTGGCCCTGACGCAGTAGTTTCAGCCCCGACGCAGTGGTTTTAGGCTTGATGGAGTGGTTTCAGCCCCGACGGAGGGGTTTTAGGCTTGATGGAGTGGTTTCAGCCCCGACGCAGTGGTTTTAGGCTTGATGGAGTGGTTTCAGCCCCGACGGAGGGGTTTTAGGCTTGATGGAGTGGTTTCAGCCCCGACGCAGTGGTTTTGGTCCTGGCACAGTGGTTTCAGCCCCGACGCAGTGGTTTCAGGCTCGGCGGAGTGGTTTCAGGCCCGACGGAGTGGTTTTAGGCTTGGTGGAGTGGTTTCAGGCTTGGTGGAGTGGTTTTAGGCCTGACGCAGTGGTTTCAGGCTCGGCGGAGTGATTTCAGCCCCGACAGAGTGGTTTTAGGCTTGATGGAGTGGTTTCAGCCCCGACGGAGGGGTTTTAGGCTTGATGGAGTGGTTTCAGCCCCGACGCAGTGGTTTTGGCCCAGGCGGAGTGGTTTCAGCCCCGACGCAGTGGTTCTGGCCCTGGCAGAGTGGTTTCAACCCCGACGCTGTGCTTTTAGGCTCGGCGGAGTGGTTTTAAGGTCAGACGAGTGGTTTTGGCCCAGGCGGAGTGGTTTCCGCCCCGGCAGAGTGGTTTTGGCCCTGGCGGAGTGGTTTTAGGCTCGGCCGAGTGGTTTCAGCAACGACCGAGTGGCTTCTGCCCTGACGCAGTGCTTTCAGGCTCGGCGGAGTGGTTTTCAGCCTGACGGAGCAGTTTCAGCCCCGACGCAGTGCTTTTAGGCTCGGCGGAGTGGTTTTAAGGTCAGCTGAGTGGTTTCAGCCCCGACGCAGTGGTTTCAGGCTTGGCACAGTGGTTTCAGCACTGTTGGGGTGGTTTTGGCCCTGATGGAGTTGTTTTGCGCCTGACGCAGTGGTTTCAGCCCCGACGGAGGGGTTTTAGGCTTGATGGAGTGGTTTCAGCCCCGACAGAGTGGTTTTAGGCTTGATGGAGTGGTTTCAGCCCCGACGGAGGGGTTTTAGGCTTGATGGAGTGGTTTCAGCCCCGACGGAGGGGTTTTAGGCTTGATGGAGTGGTTTCAGCCCCGACGGAGGGGTTTTAGGCTTGATGGAGTGGTTTCAGCCCCGACGCAGTGGTTTTAGGCTTGATGGAGTGGTTTCAGCCCCGACGGAGGGGTTTTGGTCCTGGCACAGTGGTTTCAGCCCCGACGCAGTGGTTTTCGGCCTGATGCAGTGGTTTTAGGCTTGGTGGAGCGGTTTCAGCCCTGACGCTCTGCTTTTAGGCTCGGCAGCGTGGTTTTGGCCCTGACGGATTTGTTTTGGCCCCGACATAGTGGTTTCAGGCTTGGCCGAGTGGTTTCAGCCCCGAAGCAGTGGTTTTAATGTCGGCGGAGTGGTTTCAGCCCTGATGCACTGGTTTTAGGCTCGGCGGCGTGGTTTTGGCTCTGACGGAGTGGTTTTGGCCCTGGCGGAGTGGTTTGAGCCTCGATGAAGTGGTTTTAGGCTTGGCGCAGTGGTTTTTATGTCGGCGGAGTGGTTTTGGCCCTGGTGGAGTGGGTTTCGGCTTGACGCAGTGCTTTTCAGCCTGACGGAGCAGTTTCTGCCCCAGCACTGTGGTTTCAGCCCCGACGGAGTGGTTCTTGGCTTGATGGAGTGGTTTTAAGGTCAGCCGAGTGCCCTTGGCCCTGGTGGAGTGGTTTCAGCCCCGACGGAGTGGTTTTGGCCCTGACGCAGTGGTTTTAGGCTCGGCGGAGTGGTTTCAGCCCCGACACAGTGGTTTCAGGCTTGATGGAGTGGTTTTGGCCCTGGCGGAGTTGTTCTCGCGCCGGCGGAGTGGTTTCAGCCCCAACGGAGTGGTTTTGGGCTCGGCGGAGTGATCTTGGCCCCGACGGAGTAGTTTTAACTTGGCGCAGTGGTTTTTATGTCGGCGGAGTGGTTTTGGCTCTGGTGGAGTGGTTTTCGGCCTGACGCAGTGCTTTTCAGCCTGACGGAGCAGTTTCTGCCCCAGCACTGTGGTTTCAGCCCCGACGGAGTGGTTCTTGGCTTGATGGAGTGGTTTTAAGGTCAGCCGAGTGCTTTTGGCCCTGGTGGAGTGGTTTCAGCCCCGACGGAGTGGTTTTGGCCCTGACGCAGTGGTTTTAGGCTCGGCGGAGTGGTTTCAGCCCCGACGGAGTTGTTTTAGGCTCAGCGGAGTGGTTTTGGCCCTGGCGGAGTTGTTTTTGGCCTGACGCACTAGTTTCAGCCCCGACGGAGGGGTTTTAGGCTTGATGGAGTGGTTTCAGCCCCGACGGAGTGGTTTTGGCTCAGCGGAGTGGTTTCAGCCCCGATGCAGTGCTTTTAGGCTCGGCGGAGTGGTTTTAAGGTCAGACGAGTGGTTTTGGCCCTGACGCAGTAGTTTCAGCCCCGACGCAGTGGTTTTAGGCTTGATGGAGTGGTTTCAGCCCCGACGGAGGGGTTTTAGGCTTGATGGAGTGGTTTCAGCCCCGACGCAGTGGTTTTGGTCCTGGCACAGTGGTTTCAGCCCCGATGGAGTTGTTTTAGGCTCAGCGGAGTGGTTTTGGCCCTGGCGGAGTTGTTCTCGCGCCGGCGGAGTGGTTTCAGCCCCGACAGAGTGGTTTTAGGCTTGATGGAGTGGTTTCAGCCCCGACGGAGGGGTTTTAATTTGGCGCAGTGGTTTTTATGTCGGCGGAGTGGTTTTGGCCCTGGTGGAGTGGGTTTCGGCCTGACGCAGTGCTTTTCGGCCTGACGCAGTGCTTTTCAGCCTGACGGAGCAGTTTCTGCCCCAGCACTGTGGTTTCAGCCCCGACGGAGTGGTTCTTGGCTTGATGGAGTGGTTTTAAGGTCAGCCGAGTGCTTTTGGCCCTGGTGGAGTGGTTTCAGCCCCGACGGAGTGGTTTTGGTCCTGGCACAGTGGTTTCAGCCCTGATGGAGTGGTTTTCGGCTCGGCGGAGTCGTTTCAGCCCCGACGCAGTGGTTTTCGGCCTGATGGAGTGGTTTTCAGCTCGGCGGAGTCGTTTCAGCCCCGACGGAGTGGTTTTCGGCCTGATGCAGTGGTTTTAGGCTTGGTGGAGCGGTTTCAGCCCTGACGCTCTGCTTTTAGGCTCGGCGGCGTGGTTTTGGCCCTGACGGATTTGTTTTGGCCCCGACAGAGTGGTTTCAGCCCCGACGGAGAGATTTCCGGCTTGGCGGAGTGGTTTCAGCCCCGACGCAGTGGTTTTGGCCCCAACACAGTGGTTTCAGCCCCGACGGAGTGGATTTGGTCCTGGCACAGTGGTTACAGCCCCGACGGAGTGGTTTTAGGCTCGGCGGAGTGGTTTCTGCCCCGACGCAGTGGTTTTAGGCTTGATGGAGTGGTTTCAGCCCCGACGGAGGGGTTTTAGGCTTGGCGCAGTGGTGTTAATGTCGGCGGAGTGGTTTTGGCCCTGGTGGAGTGGTTTCAGCCCCGACGCAGTGGTTTTAGGCTTGGCGGAGTGGTTTCAGCCCCGACGCAGTGGTTTTCGGCTTGGCACAGTGGTTTCAGCCCCGACGCAGTGGTTTTCGGCTTGGCACAGTGGTTTCAGCCCCGACGCAGTGGTTTTGGCCCCAACACAGTGGTTTCAGCCCCGACGCAGTGGTTTCTGGCCCCGACGCAGTGCTTTTAGGCTCGGCGGAGTGGTTTCAGCCCCGACAGAGTGGTTTTAGGCTTGATGGAGTGGTTTCAGCCCCGACGGAGGGGTTTTAGGCTTGATGGAGTGGTTTCAGCCCCGACGGAGGGGTTTTAGGCTTGATGGAGTGGTTTCAGCCCCGACGGAGGGGTTTTAGGCTTGATGGAGTGGTTTCAGCCCCGACAGAGTTGTTTTAGGCTTGATGGAGTGGTTTCAGCCCCGACGGAGTGCTTTTTGGCCCCAACACAGTGGTTTTAGGCTCGGCGGAGTGGTTTCAGCCCCGACAGAGTGGTTTTAGGCTTGATGGAGTGGTTTCAGCCCCGACGGAGGGGTTTTAGGCTTGATGGAGTGGTTTCAGCCCCGACGCAGTGGACTTGGTCCTGGCACAGTGGTTTCAGCCCCGACGCAGTGGTTTTCGGCCTGATGCAGTGGTTTTAGGCTTGGTGGAGCGGTTTCAGCCCTGACGCTCTGCTTTTAGGCTCGGCAGCGTGGTTTTGGCCCTGACGGATTTGTTTTGGCCCCGACATAGTGGTTTCAGGCTTGGCCGAGTGGTTTCAGCCCCGAAGCAGTGGTTTTAATGTCGGCGGAGTGGTTTCAGCCCTGATGCACTGGTTTTAGGCTCGGCGGCGTGGTTTTGGCTCTGACGGAGTGGTTTTGGCCCTGGCGGAGTGGTTTGAGCCTCGATGAAGTGGTTTTAGGCTTGGCGCAGTGGTTTTTATGTCGGCGGAGTGGTTTTGGCCCTGGTGGAGTGGTTTTCGGCTTGACGCAGTGCTTTTCAGCCTGACGGAGCAGTTTCCGCCCCAGCACAGTGGTTTCAGCCCCGACGGAGGGGTTTTAATGTCAGCGGAGTGGTTCCAGCCCTGACGGAATGGTTTTAATGTCAGCGGAGGGGTTTTGGCCCTGGCAGAGTGGTTTCGGCCCCGACGCAGTGGTTTCAGGCTTGGCGGAGTGGTTTCAGCCCCGACAGAGTGCTTTTCGGCTTCACGCAGGGGTTTCAGCCCCGACAGAGCGGTTTCAGCACTGGTGGAGTGGTTTTGGCCCCGACGGAGTTGTTTCAGGCTCGGCGGAGTGGTTTTGGCCCCGACGGAGTTGTTTCAGGCTCGGCGGAGTGGTTTCAGCCCTGGCGGAGCGGTTTCAGCCCCGACGGAGTGGTTTCAGCCCCGACGGAGTGGTTTCAGCCCCGACGGAGTGGTTTCGGCCCTGGCGGAGTGGTTTCGGCCCTGGCGGAGTGGTTTTGGCCTCGGCGGAGTGGTTTTGGCCTCGGCGGAGTGGTTTTGGCCTCGGCGGAGTGGTTTTGGCCTCGGCGGAGTGGTTTCAGGCTTGGTGGAGTGGTTTTGGCCCTGACGGAGTTGTTTTGGGCCTGACGCACTAGTTTCAGCCCCGACGGAGGGGTTTTAGGCTTGATGGAGTGGTTTCAGCCCCGACGCAGTGGTTTTGGCCCAGGCGGAGTGGTTTCAGCCCCGACGCAGTGGTTCTGGCCCTGGCAGAGTGGTTTCAACCCCGACGCTGTGCTTTTAGGCTCGGCGGAGTGGTTTTAAGGTCAGACGAGTGGTTTTGGCCCTGGCGGAGTGGTTTCAGCCCCGACGCAGTGGTTTTCGGCTTGGCGGAGTGGTTTTGGCTCAGCGGAGTGGTTTCAGCCCCGATGCAGTGCTTTTAGGCTCGGCGGAGTGGTTTTAAGGTCAGACGAGTGGTTTTGGCCCTGACGCAGTAGTTTCAGCCCCGACGCAGTGGTTTTAGGCTTGATGGAGTGGTTTCAGCCCCGACGGAGGGGTTTTAGGCTTGATGGAGTGGTTTCAGCCCCGACGCAGTGGTTTTGGTCCTGGCACAGTGGTTTCAGCCCCGATGGAGTTGTTTTAGGCTCAGCGGAGTGGTTTTGGCCCTGGCGGAGTTGTTCTCGCGCCGGCGGAGTGCTTTCAGCCCCGACAGAGTGGTTTTAGGCTTGATGGAGTGGTTTCAGCCCCGACGGAGGGGTTTTAATTTGGCGCAGTGGTTTTTATGTCGGCGGAGTGGTTTTGGCCCTGGTGGAGTGGGCTTCGGCCTGACGCAGTGCTTTTCGGCCTGACGCAGTGCTTTTCAGCCTGACGGAGCAGTTTCCGCCCCAGCACTGTGGTTTCAGCCCCGACGGAGTGGTTCTTGGCTTGATGGAGTGGTTTTAAGGTCAGCCGAGTGCTTTTGGCCCTGGTGGAGTGGTTTCAGCCCCGACGGAGTGGTTTTGGTCCTGGCACAGTGGTTTCAGCCCTGATGGAGTGGTTTTCGGCTCGGCGGAGTCGTTTCAGCCCCGACGCAGTGGTTTTCGGCCTGATGGAGTGGTTTTCAGCTCGGCGGAGTCGTTTCAGCCCCGACGGAGTGGTTTTCGGCCTGATGCAGTGGTTTTAGGCTTGGTGGAGCGGTTTCAGCCCTGACGCTCTGCTTTTAGGCTCGGCGGCGTGGTTTTGGCCCTGACGGATTTGTTTTGGCCCCGACAGAGTGGTTTCAGCCCCGACGGAGAGATTTCCGGCTTGGCGGAGTGGTTTCAGCCCCGACGCAGTGGTTTTGGCCCCAACACAGTGGTTTCAGCCCCGACGGAGTGGATTTGGTCCTGGCACAGTGGTTACAGCCCCGACGGAGTGGTTTTAGGCTCGGCGGAGTGGTTTCTGCCCCGACGCAGTGGTTTTAGGCTTGATGGAGTGGTTTCAGCCCCGACGGAGGGGTTTTAGGCTTGGCGCAGTGGTGTTAATGTCGGCGGAGTGGTTTTGGCCCTGGTGGAGTGGTTTCAGCCCCGACGCAGTGGTTTTAGGCTTGGCGGAGTGGTTTCAGCCCCGACGCAGTGGTTTTCGGCTTGGCACAGTGGTTTCAGCCCCGACGCAGTGGTTTTCGGCTTGGCACAGTGGTTTCAGCCCCGACGCAGTGGTTTTGGCCCCAACACAGTGGTTTCAGCCCCGACGCAGTGGTTTCTGGCCCCGACGCAGTGCTTTTAGGCTCGGCGGAGTGGTTTCAGCCCCGACAGAGTGGTTTTAGGCTTGATGGAGTGGTTTCAGCCCCGACGGAGGGGTTTTAGGCTTGATGGAGTGGTTTCAGCCCCGACGGAGGGGTTTTAGGCTTGATGGAGTGGTTTCAGCCCCGACAGAGTTGTTTTAGGCTAGATGGAGTGGTTTCAGCCCCGACGGAGTGCTTTTTGGCCCCAACACAGTGGTTTTAGGCTCGGCGGAGTGGTTTCAGCCCCGACAGAGTGGTTTTAGGCTTGATGGAGTGGTTTCAGCCCCGACGGAGGGGTTTTAGGCTTGATGGAGTGGTTTCAGCCCCGACGCAGTGGACTTGGTCCTGGCACAGTGGTTTCAGCCCCGACGCAGTGGTTTTCGGCCTGATGCAGTGGTTTTAGGCTTGGTGGAGCGGTTTCAGCCCTGACGCTCTGCTTTTAGGCTCGGCAGCGTGGTTTTGGCCCTGACGGATTTGTTTTGGCCCCGACATAGTGGTTTCAGGCTTGGCCGAGTGGTTTCAGCCCCGAAGCAGTGGTTTTAATGTCGGCGGAGTGGTTTCAGCCCTGATGCACTGGTTTTAGGCTCGGCGGCGTGGTTTTGGCTCTGACGGAGTGGTTTTGGCCCTGGCGGAGTGGTTTGAGCCTCGATGAAGTGGTTTTAGGCTTGGCGCAGTGGTTTTTATGTCGGCGGAGTGGTTTTGGCCCTGGTGGAGTGGTTTTCGGCTTGACGCAGTGCTTTTCAGCCTGACGGAGCAGTTTCCGCCCCAGCACAGTGGTTTCAGCCCCGACGGAGGGGTTTTAATGTCAGCGGAGTGGTTCCAGCCCTGACGGAATGGTTTTAATGTCAGCCGAGGGGTTTTGGCCCTGGCAGAGTGGTTTCGGCCCCGACGCAGTGGTTTCAGGCTTGGCGGAGTGGTTTCAGCCCCGACAGAGTGCTTTTCGGCTTCACGGAGGGGTTTCAGCCCCGACAGAGCGGTTTCAGCACTGGTGGAGTGGTTTTGGCCCCGACGGAGTTGTTTCAGGCTCGGCGGAGTGGTTTTGGCCCCGACGGAGTTGTTTCAGGCTCGGCGGAGTTGTTTCAGCCCTGGCGGAGTGGTTTCAGCCCCGACGGAGTGGTTTCAGCCCCGACGGAGTGGTTTTGGCCCTGGCGGAGTGGTTTTGGCCTCGGCGGAGTGGTTTCAGGCTTGGTGGAGTGGTTTCAGGCTTGGTGGAGTGGTTTTGGCCCTGACGGAGTTGTTTTGGGCCTGACGCACTAGTTTCAGCCCCGACGGAGGGGTTTTAGGCTTGATGGAGTGGTTTCAGCCCCGACGCAGTGGTTTTGGCCCAGGCGGAGTGGTTTCAGCCCCGACGCAGTGGTTCTGGCCCTGGCAGAGTGGTTTCAACCCCGACGCTGTGCTTTTAGGCTCGGCGGAGTGGTTTTAAGGTCAGACGAGTGGTTTTGGCCCTGGCGGAGTGGTTTCAGCCCCGACGCAGTGGTTTTCGGCTTGGCGGAGTGGTTTTGGCTCAGCGGAGTGGTTTCAGCCCCGATGCAGTGCTTTTAGGCTCGGCGGAGTGGTTTTAAGGTCAGACGAGTGGTTTTGGCCCTGACGCAGTAGTTTCAGCCCCGACGCAGTGGTTTTAGGCTTGATGGAGTGGTTTCAGCCCCGACGGAGGGGTTTAGGCTTGATGGAGTGGTTTCAGCCCCGACGCAGTGGTTTTGGTCCTGGCACAGTGGTTTCAGCCCCGACGCAGTGGTTTCAGGCTCGGCGGAGTGGTTTCAGCCCCGACGGAGTTGTTTTAGGCTCAGCGGAGTGGTTTCAGCCCCGATGCAGTTGTTTTAGGCTCGGCGGAGTGGTTTTCAGCCTGACGGAGCAGTTTCAGCCCCGACGCAGTGCTTTCAGGCTTGATGGAGTGGTTTTGGCCCTGACGCAGTGGTTTTAGGCTCGGCGGAGTGGTTTCAGCCCCAACGGAGTGGTTTTGGGCTCGGCGGAGTGATCTCGGCCCCGACGGAGTGGTTTTAACTTGGCGCAGTGGTTTTTATGTCGGCGGAGTGGTTTTGGCTCTGGTGGAGTGGTTTTCGGCTTGACGCAGTGCTTTTCAGCCTGACGGAGCAGTTTCTGCCCCAGCACTGTGGTTTCAGCCCCGACGGAGTGGTTCTTGGCTTGATGGAGTGGTTTTAAGGTCAGCCGAGTGCTTTTGGCCCTGGTGGAGTGGTTTCAGCCCCGACGGAGTGGTTTTGGTCCTGGCACAGTGGTTTCAGCCCTGATGGAGTGGTTTTGGCCCTGGCGGAGTGGTTTCAGCCCCGACGCAGTGGTTTTCGGCTTGGCGGAGTGGTTTTGGCTCAGCGGAGTGGTTTCAGCCCCGATGCAGTGCTTTTAGGCTCGGCGGAGTGGTTTTAAGGTCAGACGAGTGGTTTTGGCCCTGATGCAGTAGTTTCAGCCCCGACGCAGTGGTTTTAGGCTTGATGGAGTGGTTTCAGCCCCGACGGAGGGGTTTTAGGCTTGATGGAGTGGTTTCAGCCCCGACGCAGTGGTTTTGGTCCTGGCACAGTGGTTTCAGCCCCGACGCAGTGGTTTCAGGCTCGGCGGAGTGGTTTCAGGCCCGACGGAGTGGTTTTAGGCTTGGTGGAGTGGTTTCAGGCTTGGTGGAGTGGTTTTAGGCCTGACGCAGTGGTTTCAGGCTCGGCGGAGTGATTTCAGCCCCGACAGAGTGCTTTTCGGCTTCACGCAGGGGTTTCAGCCCCGACAGAGCGGTTTCAGCACTGGTGGAGTGGTTTTGGCCCCGACGGAGTTGTTTCAGGCTCGGCGGAGTGGTTTTGGCCCCGACGGAGTTGTTTCAGGCTCGGCGGAGTTGTTTCAGCCCTGGCGGAGTGGTTTCAGCCCCGACGGAGTGGTTTCAGCCCCGACGGAGTGGTTTCAGCCCCGACGGAGTGGTTTCAGCCCCGACGGAGTGGTTTCAGCCCCGACGGAGTGGTTTTGGCCTCGGCGGAGTGGTTTCAGGCTTGGTGGAGTGGTTTCAGGCTTGGTGGAGTGGTTTTGGCCCTGACGGAGTTGTTTTGGGCCTGACGCACTAGTTTCAGCCCCGACGGAGGGGTTTTAGGCTTGATGGAGTGGTTTCAGCCCCGACGCAGTGGTTTTGGCCCAGGCGGAGTGGTTTCAGCCCCGACGCAGTGGTTCTGGCCCTGGCAGAGTGGTTTCAACCCCGACGCTGTGCTTTTAGGCTCGGCGGAGTGGTTTTAAGGTCAGACGAGTGGTTTTGGCCCTGGCGGAGTGGTTTCAGCCCCGACGCAGTGGTTTTCGGCTTGGCGGAGTGGTTTTGGCTCAGCGGAGTGGTTTCAGCCCCGATGCAGTGCTTTTAGGCTCGGCGGAGTGGTTTTAAGGTCAGACGAGTGGTTTTGGCCCTGACGCAGTAGTTTCAGCCCCGACGCAGTGGTTTTAGGCTTGATGGAGTGGTTTCAGCCCCGACGGAGGGGTTTTAGGCTTGATGGAGTGGTTTCAGCCCCGACGCAGTGGTTTTAGGCTTGATGGAGTGGTTTCAGCCCCGACGGAGGGGTTTTAGGCTTGATGGAGTGGTTTCAGCCCCGACGCAGTGGTTTTGGTCCTGGCACAGTGGTTTCAGCCCCGACGCAGTGGTTTCAGGCTCGGCGGAGTGGTTTCAGGCCCGACGGAGTGGTTTTAGGCTTGGTGGAGTGGTTTCAGGCTTGGTGGAGTGGTTTTAGGCCTGACGCAGTGGTTTCAGGCTCGGCGGAGTGATTTCAGCCCCGACAGAGTGGTTTTAGGCTTGATGGAGTGGTTTCAGCCCCGACGGAGGGGTTTTAGGCTTGATGGAGTGGTTTCAGCCCCGACGCAGTGGTTTTGGCCCAGGCGGAGTGGTTTCAGCCCCGACGCAGTGGTTCTGGCCCTGGCAGAGTGGTTTCAACCCCGACGCTGTGCTTTTAGGCTCGGCGGAGTGGTTTTAAGGTCAGACGAGTGGTTTTGGCCCAGGCGGAGTGGTTTCCGCCCCGGCAGAGTGGTTTTGGCCCTGGCGGAGTGGTTTTAGGCTCGGCCGAGTGGTTTCAGCAACGACCGAGTGGCTTCTGCCCTGACGCAGTGCTTTCAGGCTCGGCGGAGTGGTTTTCAGCCTGACGGAGCAGTTTCAGCCCCGACGCAGTGCTTTTAGGCTCGGCGGAGTGGTTTTAAGGTCAGCTGAGTGGTTTCAGCCCCGACGCAGTGGTTTCAGGCTTGGCACAGTGGTTTCAGCACTGTTGGGGTGGTTTTGGCCCTGATGGAGTTGTTTTGCGCCTGACGCAGTGGTTTCAGCCCCGACGGAGGGGTTTTAGGCTTGATGGAGTGGTTTCAGCCCCGACAGAGTGGTTTTAGGCTTGATGGAGTGGTTTCAGCCCCGACGGAGGGGTTTTAGGCTTGATGGAGTGGTTTCAGCCCCGACGGAGGGGTTTTAGGCTTGATGGAGTGGTTTCAGCCCCGACGGAGGGGTTTTAGGCTTGATGGAGTGGTTTCAGCCCCGACGCAGTGGTTTTAGGCTTGATGGAGTGGTTTCAGCCCCGACGGAGGGGTTTTGGTCCTGGCACAGTGGTTTCAGCCCCGACGCAGTGGTTTTCGGCCTGATGCAGTGGTTTTAGGCTTGGTGGAGCGGTTTCAGCCCTGACGCTCTGCTTTTAGGCTCGGCAGCGTGGTTTTGGCCCTGACGGATTTGTTTTGGCCCCGACATAGTGGTTTCAGGCTTGGCCGAGTGGTTTCAGCCCCGAAGCAGTGGTTTTAATGTCGGCGGAGTGGTTTCAGCCCTGATGCACTGGTTTTAGGCTCGGCGGCGTGGTTTTGGCTCTGACGGAGTGGTTTTGGCCCTGGCGGAGTGGTTTGAGCCTCGATGAAGTGGTTTTAGGCTTGGCGCAGTGGTTTTTATGTCGGCGGAGTGGTTTTGGCCCTGGTGGAGTGGGTTTCGGCTTGACGCAGTGCTTTTCAGCCTGACGGAGCAGTTTCTGCCCCAGCACTGTGGTTTCAGCCCCGACGGAGTGGTTCTTGGCTTGATGGAGTGGTTTTAAGGTCAGCCGAGTGCCCTTGGCCCTGGTGGAGTGGTTTCAGCCCCGACGGAGTGGTTTTGGCCCTGACGCAGTGGTTTTAGGCTCGGCGGAGTGGTTTCAGCCCCGACACAGTGGTTTCAGGCTTGATGGAGTGGTTTTGGCCCTGGCGGAGTTGTTCTCGCGCCGGCGGAGTGGTTTCAGCCCCAACGGAGTGGTTTTGGGCTCGGCGGAGTGATCTTGGCCCCGACGGAGTAGTTTTAACTTGGCGCAGTGGTTTTTATGTCGGCGGAGTGGTTTTGGCTCTGGTGGAGTGGTTTTCGGCCTGACGCAGTGCTTTTCAGCCTGACGGAGCAGTTTCTGCCCCAGCACTGTGGTTTCAGCCCCGACGGAGTGGTTCTTGGCTTGATGGAGTGGTTTTAAGGTCAGCCGAGTGCTTTTGGCCCTGGTGGAGTGGTTTCAGCCCCGACGGAGTGGTTTTGGCCCTGACGCAGTGGTTTTAGGCTCGGCGGAGTGGTTTCAGCCCCGACGGAGTTGTTTTAGGCTCAGCGGAGTGGTTTTGGCCCTGGCGGAGTTGTTTTTGGCCTGACGCACTAGTTTCAGCCCCGACGGAGGGGTTTTAGGCTTGATGGAGTGGTTTCAGCCCCGACGGAGTGGTTTTGGCTCAGCGGAGTGGTTTCAGCCCCGATGCAGTGCTTTTAGGCTCGGCGGAGTGGTTTTAAGGTCAGACGAGTGGTTTTGGCCCTGACGCAGTAGTTTCAGCCCCGACACAGTGGTTTTAGGCTTGATGGAGTGGTTTCAGCCCCGACGGAGGGGTTTTAGGCTTGATGGAGTGGTTTCAGCCCCGACGCAGTGGTTTTGGTCCTGGCACAGTGGTTTCAGCCCCGATGGAGTTGTTTTAGGCTCAGCGGAGTGGTTTTGGCCCTGGCGGAGTTGTTCTCGCGCCGGCGGAGTGGTTTCAGCCCCGACAGAGTGGTTTTAGGCTTGATGGAGTGGTTTCAGCCCCGACGGAGGGGTTTTAATTTGGCGCAGTGGTTTTTATGTCGGCGGAGTGGTTTTGGCCCTGGTGGAGTGGGTTTCGGCCTGACGCAGTGCTTTTCGGCCTGACGCAGTGCTTTTCAGCCTGACGGAGCAGTTTCTGCCCCAGCACTGTGGTTTCAGCCCCGACGGAGTGGTTCTTGGCTTGATGGAGTGGTTTTAAGGTCAGCCGAGTGCTTTTGGCCCTGGTGGAGTGGTTTCAGCCCCGACGGAGTGGTTTTGGTCCTGGCACAGTGGTTTCAGCCCTGATGGAGTGGTTTTCGGCTCGGCGGAGTCGTTTCAGCCCCGACGCAGTGGTTTTCGGCCTGATGGAGTGGTTTTCAGCTCGGCGGAGTCGTTTCAGCCCCGACGGAGTGGTTTTCGGCCTGATGCAGTGGTTTTAGGCTTGGTGGAGCGGTTTCAGCCCTGACGCTCTGCTTTTAGGCTCGGCGGCGTGGTTTTGGCCCTGACGGATTTGTTTTGGCCCCGACAGAGTGGTTTCAGCCCCGACGGAGAGATTTCCGGCTTGGCGGAGTGGTTTCAGCCCCGACGCAGTGGTTTTGGCCCCAACACAGTGGTTTCAGCCCCGACGGAGTGGATTTGGTCCTGGCACAGTGGTTACAGCCCCGACGGAGTGGTTTTAGGCTCGGCGGAGTGGTTTCTGCCCCGACGCAGTGGTTTTAGGCTTGATGGAGTGGTTTCAGCCCCGACGGAGGGGTTTTAGGCTTGGCGCAGTGGTGTTAATGTCGGCGGAGTGGTTTTGGCCCTGGTGGAGTGGTTTCAGCCCCGACGCAGTGGTTTTAGGCTTGGCGGAGTGGTTTCAGCCCCGACGCAGTGGTTTTCGGCTTGGCACAGTGGTTTCAGCCCCGACGCAGTGGTTTTCGGCTTGGCACAGTGGTTTCAGCCCCGACGCAGTGGTTTTGGCCCCAACACAGTGGTTTCAGCCCCGACGCAGTGGTTTCTGGCCCCGACGCAGTGCTTTTAGGCTCGGCGGAGTGGTTTCAGCCCCGACAGAGTGGTTTTAGGCTTGATGGAGTGGTTTCAGCCCCGACGGAGGGGTTTTAGGCTTGATGGAGTGGTTTCAGCCCCGACGGAGGGGTTTTAGGCTTGATGGAGTGGTTTCAGCCCCGACGGAGGGGTTTTAGGCTTGATGGAGTGGTTTCAGCCCCGACAGAGTTGTTTTAGGCTTGATGGAGTGGTTTCAGCCCCGACGGAGTGCTTTTTGGCCCCAACACAGTGGTTTTAGGCTCGGCGGAGTGGTTTCAGCCCCGACAGAGTGGTTTTAGGCTTGATGGAGTGGTTTCAGCCCCGACGGAGGGGTTTTAGGCTTGATGGAGTGGTTTCAGCCCCGACGCAGTGGACTTGGTCCTGGCACAGTGGTTTCAGCCCCGACGCAGTGGTTTTCGGCCTGATGCAGTGGTTTTAGGCTTGGTGGAGCGGTTTCAGCCCTGACGCTCTGCTTTTAGGCTCGGCAGCGTGGTTTTGGCCCTGACGGATTTGTTTTGGCCCCGACATAGTGGTTTCAGGCTTGGCCGAGTGGTTTCAGCCCCGAAGCAGTGGTTTTAATGTCGGCGGAGTGGTTTCAGCCCTGATGCACTGGTTTTAGGCTCGGCGGCGTGGTTTTGGCTCTGACGGAGTGGTTTTGGCCCTGGCGGAGTGGTTTGAGCCTCGATGAAGTGGTTTTAGGCTTGGCGCAGTGGTTTTTATGTCGGCGGAGTGGTTTTGGCCCTGGTGGAGTGGTTTTCGGCTTGACGCAGTGCTTTTCAGCCTGACGGAGCAGTTTCCGCCCCAGCACAGTGGTTTCAGCCCCGACGGAGGGGTTTTAATGTCAGCGGAGTGGTTCCAGCCCTGACGGAATGGTTTTAATGTCAGCGGAGGGGTTTTGGCCCTGGCAGAGTGGTTTCGGCCCCGACGCAGTGGTTTCAGGCTTGGCGGAGTGGTTTCAGCCCCGACAGAGTGCTTTTCGGCTTCACGCAGGGGTTTCAGCCCCGACAGAGCGGTTTCAGCACTGGTGGAGTGGTTTTGGCCCCGACGGAGTTGTTTCAGGCTCGGCGGAGTGGTTTTGGCCCCGACGGAGTTGTTTCAGGCTCGGCGGAGTGGTTTCAGCCCTGGCGGAGCGGTTTCAGCCCCGACGGAGTGGTTTCAGCCCCGACGGAGTGGTTTCAGCCCCGACGGAGTGGTTTCGGCCCTGGCGGAGTGGTTTCGGCCCTGGCGGAGTGGTTTTGGCCTCGGCGGAGTGGTTTTGGCCTCGGCGGAGTGGTTTTGGCCTCGGCGGAGTGGTTTTGGCCTCGGCGGAGTGGTTTCAGGCTTGGTGGAGTGGTTTTGGCCCTGACGGAGTTGTTTTGGGCCTGACGCACTAGTTTCAGCCCCGACGGAGGGGTTTTAGGCTTGATGGAGTGGTTTCAGCCCCGACGCAGTGGTTTTGGCCCAGGCGGAGTGGTTTCAGCCCCGACGCAGTGGTTCTGGCCCTGGCAGAGTGGTTTCAACCCCGACGCTGTGCTTTTAGGCTCGGCGGAGTGGTTTTAAGGTCAGACGAGTGGTTTTGGCCCTGGCGGAGTGGTTTCAGCCCCGACGCAGTGGTTTTCGGCTTGGCGGAGTGGTTTTGGCTCAGCGGAGTGGTTTCAGCCCCGATGCAGTGCTTTTAGGCTCGGCGGAGTGGTTTTAAGGTCAGACGAGTGGTTTTGGCCCTGACGCAGTAGTTTCAGCCCCGACGCAGTGGTTTTAGGCTTGATGGAGTGGTTTCAGCCCCGACGGAGGGGTTTTAGGCTTGATGGAGTGGTTTCAGCCCCGACGCAGTGGTTTTGGTCCTGGCACAGTGGTTTCAGCCCCGATGGAGTTGTTTTAGGCTCAGCGGAGTGGTTTTGGCCCTGGCGGAGTTGTTCTCGCGCCGGCGGAGTGCTTTCAGCCCCGACAGAGTGGTTTTAGGCTTGATGGAGTGGTTTCAGCCCCGACGGAGGGGTTTTAATTTGGCGCAGTGGTTTTTATGTCGGCGGAGTGGTTTTGGCCCTGGTGGAGTGGGCTTCGGCCTGACGCAGTGCTTTTCGGCCTGACGCAGTGCTTTTCAGCCTGACGGAGCAGTTTCCGCCCCAGCACTGTGGTTTCAGCCCCGACGGAGTGGTTCTTGGCTTGATGGAGTGGTTTTAAGGTCAGCCGAGTGCTTTTGGCCCTGGTGGAGTGGTTTCAGCCCCGACGGAGTGGTTTTGGTCCTGGCACAGTGGTTTCAGCCCTGATGGAGTGGTTTTCGGCTCGGCGGAGTCGTTTCAGCCCCGACGCAGTGGTTTTCGGCCTGATGGAGTGGTTTTCAGCTCGGCGGAGTCGTTTCAGCCCCGACGGAGTGGTTTTCGGCCTGATGCAGTGGTTTTAGGCTTGGTGGAGCGGTTTCAGCCCTGACGCTCTGCTTTTAGGCTCGGCGGCGTGGTTTTGGCCCTGACGGATTTGTTTTGGCCCCGACAGAGTGGTTTCAGCCCCGACGGAGAGATTTCCGGCTTGGCGGAGTGGTTTCAGCCCCGACGCAGTGGTTTTGGCCCCAACACAGTGGTTTCAGCCCCGACGGAGTGGATTTGGTCCTGGCACAGTGGTTACAGCCCCGACGGAGTGGTTTTAGGCTCGGCGGAGTGGTTTCTGCCCCGACGCAGTGGTTTTAGGCTTGATGGAGTGGTTTCAGCCCCGACGGAGGGGTTTTAGGCTTGGCGCAGTGGTGTTAATGTCGGCGGAGTGGTTTTGGCCCTGGTGGAGTGGTTTCAGCCCCGACGCAGTGGTTTTAGGCTTGGCGGAGTGGTTTCAGCCCCGACGCAGTGGTTTTCGGCTTGGCACAGTGGTTTCAGCCCCGACGCAGTGGTTTTCGGCTTGGCACAGTGGTTTCAGCCCCGACGCAGTGGTTTTGGCCCCAACACAGTGGTTTCAGCCCCGACGCAGTGGTTTCTGGCCCCGACGCAGTGCTTTTAGGCTCGGCGGAGTGGTTTCAGCCCCGACAGAGTGGTTTTAGGCTTGATGGAGTGGTTTCAGCCCCGACGGAGGGGTTTTAGGCTTGATGGAGTGGTTTCAGCCCCGACGGAGGGGTTTTAGGCTTGATGGAGTGGTTTCAGCCCCGACAGAGTTGTTTTAGGCTAGATGGAGTGGTTTCAGCCCCGACGGAGTGCTTTTTGGCCCCAACACAGTGGTTTTAGGCTCGGCGGAGTGGTTTCAGCCCCGACAGAGTGGTTTTAGGCTTGATGGAGTGGTTTCAGCCCCGACGGAGGGGTTTTAGGCTTGATGGAGTGGTTTCAGCCCCGACGCAGTGGACTTGGTCCTGGCACAGTGGTTTCAGCCCCGACGCAGTGGTTTTCGGCCTGATGCAGTGGTTTTAGGCTTGGTGGAGCGGTTTCAGCCCTGACGCTCTGCTTTTAGGCTCGGCAGCGTGGTTTTGGCCCTGACGGATTTGTTTTGGCCCCGACATAGTGGTTTCAGGCTTGGCCGAGTGGTTTCAGCCCCGAAGCAGTGGTTTTAATGTCGGCGGAGTGGTTTCAGCCCTGATGCACTGGTTTTAGGCTCGGCGGCGTGGTTTTGGCTCTGACGGAGTGGTTTTGGCCCTGGCGGAGTGGTTTGAGCCTCGATGAAGTGGTTTTAGGCTTGGCGCAGTGGTTTTTATGTCGGCGGAGTGGTTTTGGCCCTGGTGGAGTGGTTTTCGGCTTGACGCAGTGCTTTTCAGCCTGACGGAGCAGTTTCCGCCCCAGCACAGTGGTTTCAGCCCCGACGGAGGGGTTTTAATGTCAGCGGAGTGGTTCCAGCCCTGACGGAATGGTTTTAATGTCAGCCGAGGGGTTTTGGCCCTGGCAGAGTGGTTTCGGCCCCGACGCAGTGGTTTCAGGCTTGGCGGAGTGGTTTCAGCCCCGACAGAGTGCTTTTCGGCTTCACGGAGGGGTTTCAGCCCCGACAGAGCGGTTTCAGCACTGGTGGAGTGGTTTTGGCCCCGACGGAGTTGTTTCAGGCTCGGCGGAGTGGTTTTGGCCCCGACGGAGTTGTTTCAGGCTCGGCGGAGTTGTTTCAGCCCTGGCGGAGTGGTTTCAGCCCCGACGGAGTGGTTTCAGCCCCGACGGAGTGGTTTTGGCCCTGGCGGAGTGGTTTTGGCCTCGGCGGAGTGGTTTCAGGCTTGGTGGAGTGGTTTCAGGCTTGGTGGAGTGGTTTTGGCCCTGACGGAGTTGTTTTGGGCCTGACGCACTAGTTTCAGCCCCGACGGAGGGGTTTTAGGCTTGATGGAGTGGTTTCAGCCCCGACGCAGTGGTTTTGGCCCAGGCGGAGTGGTTTCAGCCCCGACGCAGTGGTTCTGGCCCTGGCAGAGTGGTTTCAACCCCGACGCTGTGCTTTTAGGCTCGGCGGAGTGGTTTTAAGGTCAGACGAGTGGTTTTGGCCCTGGCGGAGTGGTTTCAGCCCCGACGCAGTGGTTTTCGGCTTGGCGGAGTGGTTTTGGCTCAGCGGAGTGGTTTCAGCCCCGATGCAGTGCTTTTAGGCTCGGCGGAGTGGTTTTAAGGTCAGACGAGTGGTTTTGGCCCTGACGCAGTAGTTTCAGCCCCGACGCAGTGGTTTTAGGCTTGATGGAGTGGTTTCAGCCCCGACGGAGGGGTTTAGGCTTGATGGAGTGGTTTCAGCCCCGACGCAGTGGTTTTGGTCCTGGCACAGTGGTTTCAGCCCCGACGCAGTGGTTTCAGGCTCGGCGGAGTGGTTTCAGCCCCGACGGAGTTGTTTTAGGCTCAGCGGAGTGGTTTCAGCCCCGATGCAGTTGTTTTAGGCTCGGCGGAGTGGTTTTCAGCCTGACGGAGCAGTTTCAGCCCCGACGCAGTGCTTTCAGGCTTGATGGAGTGGTTTTGGCCCTGACGCAGTGGTTTTAGGCTCGGCGGAGTGGTTTCAGCCCCAACGGAGTGGTTTTGGGCTCGGCGGAGTGATCTCGGCCCCGACGGAGTGGTTTTAACTTGGCGCAGTGGTTTTTATGTCGGCGGAGTGGTTTTGGCTCTGGTGGAGTGGTTTTCGGCTTGACGCAGTGCTTTTCAGCCTGACGGAGCAGTTTCTGCCCCAGCACTGTGGTTTCAGCCCCGACGGAGTGGTTCTTGGCTTGATGGAGTGGTTTTAAGGTCAGCCGAGTGCTTTTGGCCCTGGTGGAGTGGTTTCAGCCCCGACGGAGTGGTTTTGGTCCTGGCACAGTGGTTTCAGCCCTGATGGAGTGGTTTTGGCCCTGGCGGAGTGGTTTCAGCCCCGACGCAGTGGTTTTCGGCTTGGCGGAGTGGTTTTGGCTCAGCGGAGTGGTTTCAGCCCCGATGCAGTGCTTTTAGGCTCGGCGGAGTGGTTTTAAGGTCAGACGAGTGGTTTTGGCCCTGATGCAGTAGTTTCAGCCCCGACGCAGTGGTTTTAGGCTTGATGGAGTGGTTTCAGCCCCGACGGAGGGGTTTTAGGCTTGATGGAGTGGTTTCAGCCCCGACGCAGTGGTTTTGGTCCTGGCACAGTGGTTTCAGCCCCGACGCAGTGGTTTCAGGCTCGGCGGAGTGGTTTCAGGCCCGACGGAGTGGTTTTAGGCTTGGTGGAGTGGTTTCAGGCTTGGTGGAGTGGTTTTAGGCCTGACGCAGTGGTTTCAGGCTCGGCGGAGTGATTTCAGCCCCGACAGAGTGGTTTTAGGCTTGATGGAGTGGTTTCAGCCCCGACGGAGGGGTTTTAGGCTTGATGGAGTGGTTTCAGCCCCGACGCAGTGGTTTTGGCCCAGGCGGAGTGGTTTCAGCCCCGACGCAGTGGTTCTGGCCCTGGCAGAGTGGTTTCAACCCCGACGCTGTGCTTTTAGGCTCGGCGGAGTGGTTTTAAGGTCAGACGAGTGGTTTTGGCCCAGGCGGAGTGGTTTCCGCCCCGGCAGAGTGGTTTTGGCCCTGGCGGAGTGGTTTTAGGCTCGGCCGATTGGTTTCAGCAACGACCGAGTGGCTTCTGCCCTGACGCAGTGCTTTCAGGCTCGACGGAGTGGTTTTCAGCCTGACGGAGCAGTTTCAGCCCCGACGCAGTGCTTTTAGGCTCGGCGGAGTGGTTTTAAGGTCAGCTGAGTGGTTTCAGCCCCGACGCAGTGGTTTCAGGCTTGGCACAGTGGTTTCAGCACTGTTGGGGTGGTTTTGGCCCTGACGGAGTTGTTTTGCGCCTGACGCAGTGGTTTCAGCCCCGACGGAGGGGTTTTAGGCTTGATGGAGTGGTTTCAGCCCCGACAGAGTGGTTTTAGGCTTGATGGAGTGGTTTCAGCCCCGACGGAGGGGTTTTAGGCTTGATGGAGTGGTTTCAGCCCCGACGGAGGGGTTTTAGGCTTGATGGAGTGGTTTCAGCCCCGACGGAGGGGTTTTAGGCTTGATGGAGTGGTTTCAGCCCCGACGCAGTGGTTTTAGGCTTGATGGAGTGGTTTCAGCCCCGACGGAGGGGTTTTGGTCCTGGCACAGTGGTTTCAGCCCCGACGCAGTGGTTTTCGGCCTGATGCAGTGGTTTTAGGCTTGGTGGAGCGGTTTCAGCCCTGACGCTCTGCTTTTAGGCTCGGCAGCGTGGTTTTGGCCCTGACGGATTTGTTTTGGCCCCGACATAGTGGTTTCAGGCTTGGCCGAGTGGTTTCAGCCCCGAAGCAGTGGTTTTAATGTCGGCGGAGTGGTTTCAGCCCTGATGCACTGGTTTTAGGCTCGGCGGCGTGGTTTTGGCTCTGACGGAGTGGTTTTGGCCCTGGCGGAGTGGTTTGAGCCTCGATGAAGTGGTTTTAGGCTTGGCGCAGTGGTTTTTATGTCGGCGGAGTGGTTTTGGCCCTGGTGGAGTGGGTTTCGGCTTGACGCAGTGCTTTTCAGCCTGACGGAGCAGTTTCTGCCCCAGCACTGTGGTTTCAGCCCCGACGGAGTGGTTCTTGGCTTGATGGAGTGGTTTTAAGGTCAGCCGAGTGCCCTTGGCCCTGGTGGAGTGGTTTCAGCCCCGACGGAGTGGTTTTGGCCCTGACGCAGTGGTTTTAGGCTCGGCGGAGTGGTTTCAGCCCCGACACAGTGGTTTCAGGCTTGATGGAGTGGTTTTGGCCCTGGCGGAGTTGTTCTCGCGCCGGCGGAGTGGTTTCAGCCCCAACGGAGTGGTTTTGGGCTCGGCGGAGTGATCTTGGCCCCGACGGAGTAGTTTTAACTTGGCGCAGTGGTTTTTATGTCGGCGGAGTGGTTTTGGCTCTGGTGGAGTGGTTTTCGGCTTGACGCAGTGCTTTTCAGCCTGACGGAGCAGTTTCTGCCCCAGCACTGTGGTTTCAGCCCCGACGGAGTGGTTCTTGGCTTGATGGAGTGGTTTTAAGGTCAGCCGAGTGCTTTTGGCCCTGGTGGAGTGGTTTCAGCCCCGACGGAGTGGTTTTGGCCCTGACGCAGTGGTTTTAGGCTCGGCGGAGTGGTTTCAGCCCCGACGGAGTTGTTTTAGGCTCAGCGGAGTGGTTTTGGCCCTGGCGGAGTTGTTTTGGGCCTGACGCACTAGTTTCAGCCCCGACGGAGGGGTTTTAGGCTTGATGGAGTGGTTTCAGCCCCGACGGAGTGGTTTTGGCCCTGGCGGAGTGGTTTCAGCCCCGATGCAGTGCTTTTAGGCTCGGCGGAGTGGTTTTAAGGTCAGACGAGTGGTTTTGGCCCTGACGCAGTAGTTTCAGCCCCGACGCAGTGGTTTTAGGCTTGATGGAGTGGTTTCAGCCCCGACGGAGGGGTTTTAGGCTTGATGGAGTGGTTTCAGCCCCGACGCAGTGGTTTTGGTCCTGGCACAGTGGTTTCAGCCCCGATGGAGTTGTTTTAGGCTCAGCGGAGTGGTTTTGGCCCTGGCGGAGTTGTTCTCGCGCCGGCGGAGTGCTTTCAGCCCCGACAGAGTGGTTTTAGGCTTGATGGAGTGGTTTCAGCCCCGACGGAGGGGTTTTAATTTGGCGCAGTGGTTTTTATGTCGGCGGAGTGGTTTTGGCCCTGGTGGAGTGGGTTTCGGCCTGACGCAGTGCTTTTCGGCCTGACGCAGTGCTTTTCAGCCTGACGGAGCAGTTTCTGCCCCAGCACTGTGGTTTCAGCCCCGACGGAGTGGTTCTTGGCTTGATGGAGTGGTTTTAAGGTCAGCCGAGTGCTTTTGGCCCTGGTGGAGTGGTTTCAGCCCCGACGGAGTGGTTTTGGTCCTGGCACAGTGGTTTCAGCCCTGATGGAGTGGTTTTCGGCTCGGCGGAGTCGTTTCAGCCCCGACGCAGTGGTTTTCGGCCTGATGGAGTGGTTTTCAGCTCGGCGGAGTCGTTTCAGCCCCGACGGAGTGGTTTTCGGCCTGATGCAGTGGTTTTAGGCTTGGTGGAGCGGTTTCAGCCCTGACGCTCTGCTTTTAGGCTCGGCGGCGTGGTTTTGGCCCTGACGGATTTGTTTTGGCCCCGACAGAGTGGTTTCAGCGCCGACGGAGAGATTTCCGGCTTGGCGGAGTGGTTTCAGCCCCGACGCAGTGGTTTTGGCCCCAACACAGTGGTTTCAGCCCCGACGGAGTGGATTTGGTCCTGGCACAGTGGTTACAGCCCCGACGGAGTGGTTTTAGGCTCGGCGGAGTGGTTTCTGCCCCGACGCAGTGGTTTTAGGCTTGATGGAGTGGTTTCAGCCCCGACGGAGGGGTTTTAGGCTTGGCGCAGTGGTGTTAATGTCGGCGGAGTGGTTTTGGCCCTGGTGGAGTGGTTTCAGCCCCGACGCAGTGGTTTTAGGCTTGGCGGAGTGGTTTCAGCCCCGACGCAGTGGTTTTCGGCTTGGCACAGTGGTTTCAGCCCCGACGCAGTGGTTTTCGGCTTGGCACAGTGGTTTCAGCCCCGACGCAGTGGTTTTGGCCCCAACACAGTGGTTTCAGCCCCGACGCAGTGGTTTCTGGCCCCGACGCAGTGCTTTTAGGCTCGGCGGAGTGGTTTCAGCCCCGACAGAGTGGTTTTAGGCTTGATGGAGTGGTTTCAGCCCCGACGGAGGGGTTTTAGGCTTGATGGAGTGGTTTCAGCCCCGACGGAGGGGTTTTAGGCTTGATGGAGTGGTTTCAGCCCCGACAGAGTTGTTTTAGGCTAGATGGAGTGGTTTCAGCCCCGACGGAGTGCTTTTTGGCCCCAACACAGTGGTTTTAGGCTCGGCGGAGTGGTTTCAGCCCCGACAGAGTGGTTTTAGGCTTGATGGAGTGGTTTCAGCCCCGACGGAGGGGTTTTAGGCTTGATGGAGTGGTTTCAGCCCCGACGCAGTGGACTTGGTCCTGGCACAGTGGTTTCAGCCCCGACGCAGTGGTTTTCGGCCTGATGCAGTGGTTTTAGGCTTGGTGGAGCGGTGTCAGCCCTGACGCTCTGCTTTTAGGCTCGGCAGCGTGGTTTTGGCCCTGACGGATTTGTTTTGGCCCCGACATAGTGGTTTCAGGCTTGGCCGAGTGGTTTCAGCCCCGAAGCAGTGGTTTTAATGTCGGCGGAGTGGTTTCAGCCCTGATGCACTGGTTTTAGGCTCGGCGGCGTGGTTTTGGCTCTGACGGAGTGGTTTTGGCCCTGGCGGAGTGGTTTGAGCCTCGATGAAGTGGTTTTAGGCTTGGCGCAGTGGTTTTTATGTCGGCGGAGTGGTTTTGGCCCTGGTGGAGTGGTTTTCGGCTTGACGCAGTGCTTTTCAGCCTGACGGAGCAGTTTCCGCCCCAGCACAGTGGTTTCAGCCCCGACGGAGGGGTTTTAATGTCAGCGGAGTGGTTCCAGCCCTGACGGAATGGTTTTAATGTCAGCGGAGGGGTTTTGGCCCTGGCAGAGTGGTTTCGGCCCCGACGCAGTGGTTTCAGGCTTGTCGGAGTGGTTTCAGCCCCGACAGAGTGCTTTTCGGCTTCACGCAGGGGTTTCAGCCCCGACAGAGCGGTTTCAGCACTGGTGGAGTGGTTTTGGCCCCGACGGAGTTGTTTCAGGCTCGGCGGAGTGGTTTTGGCCCCGACGGAGTTGTTTCAGGCTCGGCGGAGTTGTTTCAGCCCTGGCGGAGTGGTTTCAGCCCCGACGGAGTGGTTTCAGCCCCGACGGAGTGGTTTTGGCCCTGGCGGAGTGGTTTTGGCCTCGGCGGAGTGGTTTTGGCCTCGGCGGAGTGGTTTTGGCCTCGGCGGAGTGGTTTTGGCCTCGGCGGAGTGGTTTCAGGCTTGGTGGAGTGGTTTCAGGCTTGGTGGAGTGGTTTTGGCCCTGACGGAGTTGTTTTGGGCCTGACGCACTAGTTTCAGCCCCGACGGAGGGGTTTTAGGCTTGATGGAGTGGTTTCAGCCCCGACGCAGTGGTTTTGGCCCAGGCGGAGTGGTTTCAGCCCCGACGCAGTGGTTCTGGCCCTGGCAGAGTGGTTTCAACCCCGACGCTGTGCTTTTAGGCTCGGCGGAGTGGTTTTAAGGTCAGACGAGTGGTTTTGGCCCTGGCGGAGTGGTTTCAGCCCCGACGCAGTGGTTTTCGGCTTGGCGGAGTGGTTTTGGCTCAGCGGAGTGGTTTCAGCCCCGATGCAGTGCTTTTAGGCTCGGCGGAGTGGTTTTAAGGTCAGACGAGTGGTTTTGGCCCTGACGCAGTAGTTTCAGCCCCGACGCAGTGGTTTTAGGCTTGATGGAGTGGTTTCAGCCCCGACGGAGGGGTTTTAGGCTTGATGGAGTGGTTTCAGCCCCGACGCAGTGGTTTTGGTCCTGGCACAGTGGTTTCAGCCCCGATGGAGTTGTTTTAGGCTCAGCGGAGTGGTTTTGGCCCTGGCGGAGTTGTTCTCGCGCCGGCGGAGTGGTTTCAGCCCCGACAGAGTGGTTTTAGGCTTGATGGAGTGGTTTCAGCCCCGACGGAGTGGTTTTAATTTGGCGCAGTGGTTTTTATGTCGGCGGAGTGGTTTTGGCCCTGGTGGAGTGGGTTTCGGCCTGACGCAGTGCTTTTCGGCCTGACGCAGTGCTTTTCAGCCTGACGGAGCAGTTTCTGCCCCAGCACTGTGGTTTCAGCCCCGACGGAGTGGTTCTTGGCTTGATGGAGTGGTTTTAAGGTCAGCCGAGTGCTTTTGGCCCTGGTGGAGTGGTTTCAGCCCCGACGGAGTGGTTTTGGTCCTGGCACAGTGGTTTCAGCCCTGATGGAGTGGTTTTCGGCTCGGCGGAGTCGTTTCAGCCCCGACGCAGTGGTTTCAGCCCTGATGGAGTGGTTTTCGGCTCGGCGGAGTCGTTTCAGCCCCGACGCAGTGGTTTTCGGCCTGATGGAGTGGTTTTCAGCTCGGCGGAGTCGTTTCAGCCCCGACGGAGTGGTTTTCGGCCTGATGCAGTGGTTTTAGGCTTGGTGGAGCGGTTTCAGCCCTGACGCTCTGCTTTTAGGCTCGGCGGCGTGGTTTTGGCCCTGACGGATTTGTTTTGGCCCCGACAGAGTGGTTTCAGCCCCGACGGAGAGATTTCCGGCTTGGCGGAGTGGTTTCAGCCCCGACGCAGTGGTTTTGGCCCCAACACAGTGGTTTCAGCCCCGACGGAGTGGATTTGGTCCTGGCACAGTGGTTACAGCCCCGACGCAGTGGTTTTAGGCTCGGCGGAGTGGTTTCTGCCCCGACGCAGTGGTTTTAGGCTTGATGGAGTGGTTTCAGCCCCGACGGAGGGGTTTTAGGCTTGGCGCAGTGGTGTTAATGTCGGCGGAGTGGTTTTGGCCCTGGTGGAGTGGTTTCAGCCCCGACGCAGTGGTTTTAGGCTTGGCGGAGTGGTTTCAGCCCCGACGCAGTGGTTTTCGGCTTGGCACAGTGGTTTCAGCCCCGACGCAGTGGTTTTCGGCTTGGCACAGTGGTTTCAGCCCCGACGCAGTGGTTTTGGCCCCAACACAGTGGTTTCAGCCCCGACGCAGTGGTTTCTGGCCCCGACGCAGTGCTTTTAGGCTCGGCGGAGTGGTTTCAGCCCCGACAGAGTGGTTTTAGGCTTGATGGAGTGGTTTCAGCCCCGACGGAGGGGTTTTAGGCTTGATGGAGTGGTTTCAGCCCCGACGGAGGGGTTTTAGGCTTGATGGAGTGGTTTCAGCCCCGACAGAGTTGTTTTAGGCTTGATGGAGTGGTTTCAGCCCCGACAGAGTTGTTTTAGGCTAGATGGAGTGGTTTCAGCCCCGACGGAGTGCTTTTTGGCCCCAACACAGTGGTTTTAGGCTCGGCGGAGTGGTTTCAGCCCCGACAGAGTGGTTTTAGGCTTGATGGAGTGGTTTCAGCCCCGACGGAGGGGTTTTAGGCTTGATGGAGTGGTTTCAGCCCCGACGCAGTGGACTTGGTCCTGGCACAGTGGTTTCAGCCCCGACGCAGTGGTTTTCGGCCTGATGCAGTGGTTTTAGGCTTGGTGGAGCGGTTTCAGCCCTGACGCTCTGCTTTTAGGCTCGGCAGCGTGGTTTTGGCCCTGACGGATTTGTTTTGGCCCCGACATAGTGGTTTCAGGCTTGGCCGAGTGGTTTCAGCCCCGAAGCAGTGGTTTTAATGTCAGCGGAGTGGTTTCAGCCCTGATGCACTGGTTTTAGGCTCGGCGGCGTGGTTTTGGCTCTGACGGAGTGGTTTTGGCCCTGGCGGAGTGGTTTGAGCCTCGATGAAGTGGTTTTAGGCTTGGCGCAGTGGTTTTTATGTCGGCGGAGTGGTTTTGGCCCTGGTGGAGTGGTTTTCGGCTTGACGCAGTGCTTTTCAGCCTGACGGAGCAGTTTCCGCCCCAGCACAGTGGTTTCAGCCCCGACGGAGGGGTTTTAATGTCAGCGGAGCGGTTCCAGCCCTGACGGAATGGTTTTAATGTCAGCGGAGGGGTTTTGGCCCTGGCAGAGTGGTTTCGGCCCCGACGCAGTGGTTTCAGGCTTGGCGGAGTGGTTTCAGCCCCGACAGAGTGCTTTTCGGCTTCACGCAGGGCTTTCAGCCCCGACAGAGCGGTTTCAGCACTGGTGGAGTGGTTTTGGCCCCGACGGAGTTGTTTCAGGCTCGGCGGAGTGGTTTTGGCCCCGACGGAGTTGTTTCAGGCTCGGCGGAGTTGTTTCAGCCCTGGCGGAGTGGTTTCAGCCCTGGCGGAGCGGTTTCAGCCCCGACGGAGCGGTTTCAGCCCCGACGGAGTGGTTTCAGCCCCGACGGAGTGGTTTCGGCCCTGGCGGAGTGGTTTTGGCCTCGGCGGAGTGGTTTTGGCCTCGGCGGAGTGGTTTTGGCCTCGGCGGAGTGGTTTCAGCACTGGTGGAGTGGTTTTGGCCCTGACGGAGTTGTTTTGGGCCTGACGCACTAGTTTCAGCCCCGACGGAGGGGTTTTAGGCTTGATGGAGTGGTTTCAGCCCCGACGCAGTGGTTTTGGCCCAGGCGGAGTGGTTTCAGCCCCGACGCAGTGGTTCTGGCCCTGGCAGAGTGGTTTCAACCCCGACGCTGTGCTTTTAGGCTCGGCGGAGTGGTTTTAAGGTCAGACGAGTGGTTTTGGCCCTGGCGGAGTGGTTTCAGCCCCGACGCAGTGGTTTTCGGCTTGGCGGAGTGGTTTTGGCTCAGCGGAGTGGTTTCAGCCCCGATGCAGTGCTTTTAGGCTCGGCGGAGTGGTTTTAAGGTCAGACGAGTGGTTTTGGCCCTGACGCAGTAGTTTCAGCCCCGACGCAGTGGTTTTAGGCTTGATGGAGTGGTTTCAGCCCCGACGGAGGGGTTTAGGCTTGATGGAGTGGTTTCAGCCCCGACGCAGTGGTTTTGGTCCTGGCACAGTGGTTTCAGCCCCGACGCAGTGGTTTCAGGCTCGGCGGAGTGGTTTCAGCCCCGACGGAGTTGTTTTAGGCTCAGCGGAGTGGTTTCAGCCCCGATGCAGTGGTTTTAGGCTCGGCGGAGTGGTTTTCAGCCTGACGGAGCAGTTTCAGCCCCGACGCAGTGCTTTTAGGCTTGATGGAGTGGTTTTGGCCCTGACGCAGTGGTTTTAGGCTCGGCGGAGTGGTTTCAGCCCCGACACAGTGGTTTCAGGCTTGATGGAGTGGTTTTGGCCCTGGCGGAGTTGTTCTCACGCCGGCGGAGTGGTTTCAGCCCCAACGGAGTGGTTTTGGGCTCGGCGGAGTGATCTCGGCCCCGACGGAGTGGTTTTAACTTGGCGCAGTGGTTTTTATGTCGGCGGAGTGGTTTTGGCTCTGGTGGAGTGGGTTTCGGCTTGACGCAGTGCTTTTCAGCCTGACGGAGCAGTTTCTGCCCCAGCACTGTGGTTTCAGCCCCGACGGAGTGGCTCTTGGCTTGATGGAGTGGTTTTAAGGTCAGCCGAGTGCTTTTGGCCCTGGTGGAGTGGTTTCAGCCCCGACGGAGTGGTTTTGGTCCTGGCACAGTGGTTTCAGCCCTGATGGAGTGGTTTTGGCCCTGGCGGAGTGGTTTCAGCCCCGACGCAGTGGTTTTCGGCTTGGCGGAGTGGTTTTGGCTCAGCGGAGTGGTTTCAGCCCCGATGCAGTGCTTTTAGGCTCGGCGGAGTGGTTTTAAGGTCAGACGAGTGGTTTTGGCCCTGACGCAGTAGTTTCAGCCCCGACGCAGTGGTTTTAGGCTTGATGGAGTGGTTTCAGCCCCGACGGAGGGGTTTTAGGCTTGATGGAGTGGTTTCAGCCCCGACGCAGTGGTTTTGGTCCTGGCACAGTGGTTTCAGCCCCGACGCAGTGGTTTCAGGCTCGGCGGAGTGGTTTCAGGCCCAACGCAGTGGTTTTAGGCTCGGCGGAGTGGTTTCAGCCCCGACAGAGTGGTTTTAGGCTTGATGGAGTGGTTTCAGCCCCGACGGAGGGGTTTTAGGCTTGATGGAGTGGTTTCAGCCCCGACGCAGTGGTTTTGGCCCAGGCGGAGTGGTTTCAGCCCCGACGCAGTGGTTCTGGCCCTGGCAGAGTGGTTTCAACCCCGACGCTGTGCTTTTAGGCTCGGCGGAGTGGTTTTAAGGTCAGACGAGTGGTTTTGGCCCAGGCGGAGTGGTTTCCGCCCCGGCAGAGTGGTTTTGGCCCTGGCGGAGTGGTTTTAGGCTCGGCCGAGTGGTTTCAGCAACGACCGAGTGGCTTCTGCCCTGACGCAGTGCTTTCAGGCTCGACGGAGTGGTTTTCAGCCTGACGGAGCAGTTTCAGCCCCGACGCAGTGCTTTTAGGCTCGGCGGAGTGGTTTTAAGGTCAGCTGAGTGGTTTCAGCCCCGACGCAGTGGTTTCAGGCTTGGCACAGTGGTTTCAGCACTGTTGGGGTGGTTTTGGCCCTGACGGAGTTGTTTTGCGCCTGACGCAGTGGTTTCAGCCCCGACGGAGGGGTTTTAGGCTTGATGGAGTGGTTTCAGCCCCGACAGAGTGGTTTTAGGCTTGATGGAGTGGTTTCAGCCCCGACGGAGGGGTTTTAGGCTTGATGGAGTGGTTTCAGCCCCGACGGAGGGGTTTTAGGCTTGATGGAGTGGTTTCAGCCCCGACGGAGGGGTTTTAGGCTTGATGGAGTGGTTTCAGCCCCGACGGAGGGGTTTTAGGCTTGATGGAGTGGTTTCAGCCCCGACGGAGGGGTTTTAGGCTTGATGGAGTGGTTTCAGCCCCGACGGAGGGGTTTTGGTCCTGGCACAGTGGTTTCAGCCCCGACGCAGTGGTTTTCGGCCTGATGCAGTGGTTTTAGGCTTGGTGGAGCGGTTTCAGCCCTGACGCTCTGCTTTTAGGCTCGGCAGCGTGGTTTTGGCCCTGACGGATTTGTTTTGGCCCCGACATAGTGGTTTCAGGCTTGGCCGAGTGGTTTCAGCCCCGAAGCAGTGGTTTTAATGTTGGCGGAGTGGTTTCAGCCCTGATGCACTGGTTTTAGGCTCGGCGGCGTGGTTTTGGCTCTGACGGAGTGGTTTTGGCCCTGGCGGAGTGGTTTGAGCCTCGATGAAGTGGTTTTAGGCTTGGCGCAGTGGTTTTTATGTCGGCGGAGTGGTTTTGGCCCTGGTGGAGTGGTTTTCGGCCTGACGCAGTGCTTTTCAGCCTGACGGAGCAGTTTCTGCCCCAGCACAGTGGTTTCAGCCCCAACGGAGGGGTTTTAACTTGCCGCAGTGGTTTTTATGTCGGCGGAGTGGTTTTGGCCCTGGTGGAGTGGGTTTCGGCTTGACGCAGTGCTTTTCAGCCTGACGGAGCAGTTTCTGCCCCAGCACTGTGGTTTCAGCCCCCACGGAGTGGTTCTTGGCTTGATGGAGTGGTTTTAAGGTCAGCCGAGTGCTTTTGGCCCTGGTGGAGTGGTTTCAGCCCCGACGGAGTGGTTTTGGCCCTGACGCAGTGGTTTTAGGCTCGGCGGAGTGGTTTCAGCCCCGACACAGTGGTTTCAGGCTTGATGGAGTGGTTTTGGCCCTGGCGGAGTTGTTCTCGCGCCGGCGGAGTGGTTTCAGCCCCAACGGAGTGGTTTTGGGCTCAGCGGAGTGATCTCGGCCCCGACGGAGTGGTTTTAATTTGGCGCAGTGGTTTTTATGTCGGCGGAGTGGTTTTGGCCCTGGTGGAGTGGGTTTCGGCCTGACGCAGTGCTTTTCGGCCTGACGCAGTGCTTTTCAGCCTGACGGAGCAGTTTCTGCCCCAGCACTGTGGTTTCAGCCCCGACGGAGTGGTTCTTGGCTTGATGGAGTGGTTTTAAGGTCAGCCAAGTGCTTTTGGCCCTGGTGGAGTGGTTTCAGCCCCGACGGAGTGGTTTTGGTCCTGGCACAGTGGTTTCAGCCCTGATAGAGTGGTTTTCGGCTCGGCGGAGTCGTTTCAGCCCCGACGCAGTGGTTTTCGGCCTGATGGAGTGGTTTTCAGCTCGGCGGAGTCGTTTCAGCCCCGACGCAGTGGTTTTCGGCCTGATGGAGTGGTTTTCAGCTCGGCGGAGTCGTTTCAGCCCCGACGGAGTGGTTTTCGGCCTGATGCAGTGGTTTTAGGCTTGGTGGAGCGGTTTCAGCCCTGACGCTCTGCTTTTAGGCTCGGCGGCGTGGTTTTGGCCCTGACGGATTTGTTTTGGCCCCGACAGAGTGGTTTCAGCCCCGACGGAGAGATTTCCGGCTTGGCGGAGTGGTTTCAGCCCCGACGCAGTGGTTTTGGCCCCAACACAGTGGTTTCAGCCCCGACGGAGTGGATTTGGTCCTGGCACAGTGGTTACAGCCCCGACGGAGTGGTTTTAGGCTCGGCGGAGTGGTTTCTGCCCCGACGCAGTGGTTTTAGGCTTGATGGAGTGGTTTCAGCCCCGACGGAGGGGTTTTAGGCTTGATGGAGTGGTTTCAGCCCCGACGGAGGGGTTTTAGGCTTGATGGAGTGGTTTCAGCCCCGACAGAGTGGTTTTAGGCTTGATGGAGTGGTTTCAGCCCCGACGGAGTGCTTTTTGGCCCCAATACAGTGGTTTTAGGCTCGGCGGAGTGGTTTCAGCCCCGACATAGTGGTTTTAGGCTTGATGGAGTGGTTTCAGCCCCGACGGAGGGGTTTTAGGCTTGATGGAGTGGTTTCAGCCCCGACGGAGTGGTTTTAGGCTCGGTGGAGTGGTTTCAGCCCCGACGGAGGGGTTTTGGTCCTGGCACAGTGGTTTCAGCCCCGACGCAGTGGTTTTCGGCCTGATGCAGTGGTTTTAGGCTTGGTGGAGCGGTTTCAGCCCTGACGCTCTGCTTTTAGCCTCGGCAGCGTGGTTTTGGCCCTGACGGATTTGTTTTGGCCCCGACATAATGGTTTCAGGCTTGGCCGAGTGGTTTCAGCCCCGAAGCAGTGGTTTTAATGTCGGCGGAGTGGTTTCAGCCCTGATGCACTGGTTTTAGGCTCGGCGGCGTGGTTTTGGCTCTGACGGAGTGGTTTTGGCTCTGACGGAGTGGTTTTGGCCCTGGCGGAGTGGTTTGAGCCTCGATGAAGTGGTTTTAGGCTTGGCGCAGTGGTTTTTATGTCGGCGGAGTGGTTTTGGCCCTGGTGGAGTGGTTTTCGGCTTGACGCAGTGCTTTTCAGCCTGACGGAGCAGTTTCCGCCCCAGCACAGTGGTTTCAGCCCCGACAGAGGGGTTTTAATGTCAGCGGAGTGGTTCCAGCCCTGACGGAATGGTTTTAATGTCAGCGGAGGGGTTTCGGCCCCGGCGGAGTGGTTTCGGCCCCGACGCAGTGGTTTCAGGCTTGGCGGAGTGGTTTCAGCCCCGACAGAGTGCTTTTCGGCTTCACGCAGGGGTTTCAGCCCCGACAGAGCGGTTTCAGCACTGGTGGAGTGGTTTTGGCCACGACAGAGTGGTTTCAGGCTCGGCGGAGTGGTTTTGGCCCCGACGGAGTTGTTTCAGGCTCGGCGGAGTTGTTTCAGCCCTGACGCAGTGGTTTCAGCCCCGACGCAGTGGTTTTGGCCCTGGCGGAGTGGTTTCAGCCCCAACGCAGTGGTTTTGGCCCTGGCGGAGTGGTTTTAGGCTCGGCGGAGTGGTTTTGGCCCCGACGGAGTTGTTTCAGGCTCGGCGGAGTGGTTTTGGCCCCGACGGAGTTGTTTCAGGCTCGGCGGAGTTGTTTCAGCCCTGACGCAGTGGTTTCAGCCCCGACGCAGTGGTTTTGGCCCTGGCGGAGTGGTTTCAGCCCCAACGCAGTGGTTTTGGCCCTGGCGGAGTGGTTTCAGCCCCGACGGAGTGGTTTTGGCCTCGGCGGAGTGGTTTCAGGCCTGACGCAGTGGTTTCAGGCTTGGTGGAGTGGTTTCAGCACTGGTGGAGTGGTTTTGGCCCTGACGGAGTTGTTTTGGGCCTGACGCACTAGTTTCAGCCCCGACGGAGGGGTTTTAGGCTTGATGGAGTGGTTTCAGCCCCGACGCAGTGGTTTTGGCCCAGGCGGAGTGGTTTCAGCCCCGACGCAGTGGTTCTGGCCCTGGCAGAGTGGTTTCAACCCCGACGCTGTGCTTTTAGGCTCGGCGGAGTGGTTTTAAGGTCAGACGAGTGGTTTTGGCCCAGGCGGAGTGGTTTCTGCCCCGGCAGAGTGGTTTTGGCCCTGGCGGAGTGGTTTTAGGCTCGGCCGAGTGGTTTCAGCAACGACCGAGTGGCTTCTGCCCTGACGCAGTGCTTTCAGGCTCGGCGGAGTGGTTTTCAGCCTGACGGAGCAGTTTCAGCCCCGACGCAGTGCTTTTAGGCTCGGCGGAGTGGTTTTAAGGTCAGCTGAGTGGTTTCAGCCCCGACGCAGTGGTTTCAGGCTTGGCACAGTGGTTTCAGCACTGTTGGGGTGGTTTTGGCCCTGACGGAGTTGTTTTGCGCCTGACGCAGTGGTTTCAGCCCCGACGGAGGGGTTTTAGGCTTGATGGAGTGGTTTCAGCCCCGACGGAGGGGTTTTGGTCCTGGCACAGTGGTTTCAGCCCCGACGCAGTGGTTTTCGGCCTGATGCAGTGGTTTTAGGCTTGGTGGAGCGGTTTCAGCCCTGACGCTCTGCTTTTAGGCTCGGCAGCGTGGTTTTGGCCCTGACGGATTTGTTTTGGCCCCGACATAGTGGTTTCAGGCTTGGCCGAGTGGTTTCAGCCCCGAAGCAGTGGTTTTAATGTCGGCGGAGTGGTTTCAGCCCTGATGCACTGGTTTTAGGCTCGGCGGCGTGGTTTTGGCTCTGACGGAGTGGTTTTGGCCCTGGCGGAGTGGTTTGAGCCTCGATGAAGTGGTTTTAGGCTTGGCGCAGTGGTTTTTATGTCGGCGGAGTGGTTTTGGCCCTGGTGGAGTGGTTTTCGGCTTGACGCAGTGCTTTTCAGCCTGACGGAGCAGTTTCCGCCCCAGCACAGTGGTTTCAGCCCCGACGGAGGGGTTTTAATGTCAGCGGAGTGGTTCCAGCCCTGACGGAATGGTTTTAATGTCAGCGGAGGGGTTTCGGCCCTGGCGGAGTGGTTTCGGCCCCGACGCAGTGGTTTCAGGCTTGGCGGAGTGGTTTCAGCCCCGACAGAGTGCTTTTCGGCTTCACGCAGGGGTTTCAGCCCCGACAGAGCGGTTTCAGCACTGGTGGAGTGGTTTTGGCCCCAACGGAGTTGTTTCAGGCTCGGCGGAGTTGTTTCAGCCCTGACGCAGTGGTTTCAGCCCCGACGCAGTGGTTTTGGCCCTGGCGGAGTGGTTTCAGCCCCGACGGAGTGGTTTTGGCCCTGGTGGAGTGGTTTTGGCCTCGGCGGAGTGGTTTCAGGCCTGACGCAGTGGTTTCAGGCTTGGTGGAGTGGTTTTGGCCCTGACGGAGTTGTTTTGGGCCTGACGCACGAGTTTCAGCCCCAACGGGGGGTTTTAGGCTTGATGGAGTGGTTTCAGCCCCGACGCAGTGGTTTTGGCCCAGGCGGAGTGGTTTCAGCCCCGACGCAGTGGTTTTGGCCCTGGCGGAGTGGTTTTGGCCCTGGCGGAGTGGTTTTGGCCTCGGCGGAGTGGTTTCAGGCCTGACGCAGTGGTTTCAGGCTTGGTGGAGTGGTTTCAGCACTGGTGGAGTGGTTTTGGCCCTGACGGAGTTGTTTTGGGCCTGACGCACTAGTTTCAGCCCCGACGGAGGGGTTTTAGGCTTGATGGAGTGGTTTCAGCCCCGACGCAGTGGTTTTGGCCCAGGCGGAGTGGTTTCAGCCCCGACGCAGTGGTTCTGGCCCTGGCAGAGTGGTTTCAACCCCGACGCTGTGCTTTTAGGCTCGGCGGAGTGGTTTTAAGGTCAGACGAGTGGTTTTGGCCCTGGCGGAGTGGTTTCAGCCCCGACGCAGTGGTTTTCGGCTTGGCGGAGTGGTTTTGGTTCAGCGGAGTGGTTTCAGCCCCGATGCAGTGCTTTTAGGCTCGGCGGAGTGGTTTTGGCCCCGACGGAGTTGTTTCAGGCTCGGCGGAGTGGTTTTGGCCCCGACGGAGTTGTTTCAGGCTCGGCGGAGTTGTTTCAGCCCTGACGCAGTGGTTTCAGCCCCGACGCAGTGGTTTTGGCCCTGGCGGAGTGGTTTCAGCCCCAACGCAGTGGTTTTGGCCCTGGCGGAGTGGTTTCAGCCCCGACGGAGTGGTTTTGGCCCTGGCGGAGTGGTTTTGGCCTCGGCTGAGTGGTTTCAGGCCTGACGCAGTGGTTTCAGGCTTGGTGGAGTGGTTTCAGCACTGGTGGAGTGGTTTTGGCCCTGACGGAGTTGTTTTGGGCCTGACGCACTAGTTTCAGCCCCGACGGAGGGGTTTTAGGCTTGATGGAGTGGTTTCAGCCCCGACGCAGTGGTTTTGGCCCAGGCGGAGTGGTTTCAGCCCCGACGCAGTGGTTCTGGCCCTGGCACTGTGGTTTCAACCCCGACGCTGTGCTTTTAGGCTCGGCGGAGTGGTTTTAAGGTCAGACGAGTGGTTTTGGCCCAGGCGGAGTGGTTTCTGCCCCGGCAGAGTGGTTTTGGCCCTGGCGGAGTGGTTTTAGGCTCGGCCGAGTGGTTTCAGCAACGACCGAGTGGCTTCTGCCCTGACGCAGTGCTTTCAGGCTCGGCGGAGTGGTTTTCAGCCTGACGGAGCAGTTTCAGCCCCGACGCAGTGCTTTTAGGCTCGGCGGAGTGGTTTTAAGGTCAGCTGAGTGGTTTCAGCCCCGACGCAGTGGTTTCAGGCTTGGCACAGTGGTTTCAGCACTGTTGGGGTGGTTTTGGCCCTGACGGAGTTGTTTTGCGCCTGACGCAGTGGTTTCAGCCCCGACGGAGGGGTTTTAGGCTTGATGGAGTGGTTTCAGCCCCGACGGAGGGGTTTTGGTCCTGGCACAGTGGTTTCAGCCCCGACGCAGTGGTTTTCGGCCTGATGCAGTGGTTTTAGGCTTGGTGGAGCGGTTTCAGCCCTGACGCTCTGCTTTTAGGCTCGGCAGCGTGGTTTTGGCCCTGACGGATTTGTTTTGGCCCCGACATAGTGGTTTCAGGCTTGGCCGAGTGGTTTCAGCCCCGAAGCAGTGGTTTTAATGTCGGCGGAGTGGTTTCAGCCCTGATGCACTGGTTTTAGGCTCGGCGGCGTGGTTTTGGCTCTGACGGAGTGGTTTTGGCCCTGGCGGAGTGGTTTGAGCCTCGATGAAGTGGTTTTAGGCTTGGCGCAGTGGTTTTTATGTCCGCGGAGTGGTTTTGGCCCTGGTGGAGTGGTTTTCGGCTTGACGCAGTGCTTTTCAGCCTGACGGAGCAGTTTCCGCCCCAGCACAGTGGTTTCAGCCCCGACGGAGGGGTTTTAATGTCAGCGGAGTGGTTCCAGCCCTGACGGAATGGTTTTAATGTCAGCGGAGGGGTTTCGGCCCTGGCGGAGTGGTTTCGGCCCCGACGCAGTGGTTTCAGGCTTGGCGGAGTGGTTTCAGCCCCGACAGAGTGCTTTTCGGCTTCATGCAGGGGTTTCAGCCCCGACAGAGCGGTTTCAGCACTGGTGGAGTGGTTTTGGCCCCAACGGAGTTGTTTCAGGCTCGGCGGAGTTGTTTCAGCCCTGACGCAGTGGTTTCAGCCCCGACGCAGTGGTTTTGGCCCTGGCGGAGTGGTTTCAGCCCCGACGGAGTGGTTTTGGCCCTGGTGGAGTGGTTTTGGCCTCGGCGGAGTGGTTTCAGGCCTGACGCAGTGGTTTCAGGCTTGGTGGAGTGGTTTTGGCCCTGACGGAGTTGTTTTGGGCCTGACGCACGAGTTTCAGCCCCAACGGGGGGGTTTTAGGCTTGATGGAGTGGTTTCAGCCCCGACGCAGTGGTTTTGGCCCAGGCGGAGTGGTTTCAGCCCCGACGCAGTGGTTTTGGCCCTGGCGGAGTGGTTTTGGCCCTGGCGGAGTGGTTTTGGCCTCGGCGGAGTGGTTTCAGGCCTGACGCAGTGGTTTCAGGCTTGGTGGAGTGGTTTCAGCACTGGTGGAGTGGTTTTGGCCCTGACGGAGTTGTTTTGGGCCTGACGCACTAGTTTCAGCCCCGACGGAGGGGTTTTAGGCTTGATGGAGTGGTTTCAGCCCCGACGCAGTGGTTTTGGCCCAGGCGGAGTGGTTTCAGCCCCGACGCAGTGGTTCTGGCCCTGGCAGAGTGGTTTCAACCCCGACGCTGTGCTTTTAGGCTCGGCGGAGTGGTTTTAAGGTCAGACGAGTGGTTTTGGCCCTGGCGGAGTGGTTTCAGCCCCGACGCAGTGGTTTTCGGCTTGGCGGAGTGGTTTTGGTTCAGCGGAGTGGTTTCAGCCCCGATGCAGTGCTTTTAGGCTCGGCGGAGTGGTTTTAAGGTCAGACGAGTGGTTTTGGCCCTGACGCAGTAGTTTCTGCCCCGACGCAGTGGTTTTAGACTCGGCGGAGTGGTTTCAGCCCCGACAGAGTGGTTTTAGGCTTGATGGAGTGGTTTCAGCCCCGACGGAGGGGTTTTAGGGTTGATTGAGTGGTTTCAGCCCCGACGGAGGGGTTTTAATGTCAGCGGAGTGGTTCCAGCCCCGACGCAGTGGTTTTAATGTCAGCGGAGGGGTTTTGGCCCTGGCAGAGTGGTTTCGGCCCCGACGCAGTGGTTTCAGGCTTGGCGGAGTGGTTTCAGCCCCGACAGAGTGCTTTTCGGCTTCACGCAGGGGTTTCAGCCCCGACAGAGCGGTTTCAGCACTGGTGGAGTGGTTTTGGCCCCGACGGAGTTGTTTTAGGCTCGGCGGAGTGGTTTTGGCCCCGACGGAGTTGTTTCAGGCTCGGCGGAGTTGTTTCAGCCCTGACGCAGTGGTTTCAGCCCCAACGCAGTGGTTTTGGCCCCGGCGGAGTGGTTTCAGCCCCAACGGAGTGGTTTTGGCCCTGGCGGAGTGGTTTTGGCCTCGGCGGAGTGGTTTTGGCCTCGGCGGAGTGGTTTCAGGCTTGGTGGAGTGGTTTCAGCACTGGTGGAGTGGTTTTGGCCCTGACGGAGTTGTTTTGGGCCTGACGCACTAGTTTCAGCCCCGACGGAGGGGTTTTAGGCTTGATGGAGTGGTTTCAGCCCCGACGCAGTGGTTTTGGCCCAGGCGGAGTGGTTTCAGCCCCGACGCAGTGGTTCTGGCCCTGGCAGAGTGGTTTCAGCCCTGATGCAGTGCTTTTAGGCTCGGCGGAGTGGTTTTAAGGTCAGACGAGTGGTTTTGGCCCTGGCGGAGTGGTTTCAGCCCCGACGCAGTGGTTTTCGGCTTGGCGGAGTGGTTTTGGCTCAGCGGAGTGGTTTCAGCCCCGATGCAGTGCTTTTAGGCTCGGCGGAGTGGTTTTAAGGTCAGACGAGTGGTTTTGGCCCTGACGCAGTAGTTTCAGCCCCGACGCAGTGGTTTTAGGCTTGATGGAGTGGTTTCAGCCCCGACGGAGGGGTTTTAGGCTTGATGGAGTGGTTTCAGCCCCGACGCAGTGGTTTTGGTCCTGGCACAGTGGTTTCAGCCCCGACGCAGTGGTTTCAGGCTCAGCGGAGTGGTTTCAGCCCCGACGGAGTTGTTTTAGGCTCAGCGGAGTGGTTTCAGCCCCGATGCAGTGGTTTTAGGCTCGGCGGAGTGGTTTTCAGCCTGACGGAGCAGTTTCAGCCCCGACGCAGTGCTTTTAGGCTTGATGGAGTGGTTTTGGCCCTGACGCAGTGGTTTTAGGCTCGGCGGAGTGGTTTCAGCCCCGACACAGTGGTTTCAGGCTTGATGGAGTGGTTTTGGCCCTGGCGGAGTTGTTCTCGCGCCGGCGGAGTGGTTTCAGCCCCAACGGAGTAGTTTTGGGCTCGGCGGAGTGATCTCGGCCCCGACGGAGTGGTTTTAATTTGGCGCAGTGGTTTTTATGTCGGCGGAGTGGTTTTGGCCCTGGTGGAGTGGGTTTCGGCCTGACGCAGTGCTTTTCGGCCTGACGCAGTGCTTTTCAGCCTGACGGAGCAGTTTCTGCCCCAGCACTGTGGTTTCAGCCCCGACGGAGTGGTTCTTGGCTTGATGGAGTGGTTTTAAGGTCAGCCGAGTGCTTTTGGCCCTGGTGGAGTGGTTTCAGCCCCGACGGAGTGGTTTTGGTCCTGGCACAGTGGTTTCAGCCCTGATGGAGTGGTTTTCGGCTCGGCGGAGTCGTTTCAGCCCCGACGCAGTGGTTTTCGGCCTGATGGAGTGGTTTTCAGCTCGGCGGAGTCGTTTCAGCCCCGACGGAGTGGTTTTCGGCCTGATGCAGTGGTTTTAGGCTTGGTGGAGCGGTTTCAGCCCTGACGCTCTGCTTTTAGGCTCGGCGGCGTGGTTTTGGCCCTGACGGATTTGTTTTGGCCCCAACACAGTGGTTTCAGCCCCGACGGAGTGGATTTGGTCCTGGCACAGTGGTTACAGCCCCGACGGAGTGGTTTTAGGCTCGGCGGAGTGGTTTCTGCCCCGACGGAGGGGTTTTAGGCTTGATGGAGTGGTTTCAGCCCCGACGCAGTGGTTTTAGGCTTGATGGAGTGGTTTCAGCCCCGACGGAGGGGTTTTAGGGTTGATGGAGTGGTTTCAGCCCCGACGGAGGGGTTTTGGTCCTGGCACAGTGGTTTCAGCCCCGACGCAGTGTTTTCAGGCTCGGCGGAGTGGTTTAAGGCCCAACGCAGTGGTTTTAGGCTCGGCGGAGTGGTTTCAGCCCCGACAGAGTGGTTTTAGGCTTGATGGAGTGGTTTCAGCCCCGACGGAGGGGTTTTAGGCTTGATGGAGTGGTTTCAGCCCCGACGCAGTGGTTTTCGGCTCGGCGGAGTGGTTTCAGCCCCGACGGAGGGGTTTTGGTCCTGGCACAGTGGTTTCAGCCCCGACGCAGTGGTTTTCGGCCTGATGCAGTGGTTTTAGGCTTGGTGGAGCGGTTTCAGCCCTGACGCTCTGCTTTTAGCCTCGGCAGCGTGGTTTTGGCCCTGACAGATTTGTTTTGGCCCCGACATAGTGGTTTCAGGCTTGGCCGAGTGGTTTCAGCCCCGAAGCAGTGGTTTTAATGTCGGCGGAGTGGTTTCAGCCCTGATGCACTGGTTTTAGGCTCGGCGGCGTGGTTTTGGCTCTGACGGAGTGGTTTTGGCCCTGGCGGAGTGGTTTGAGCCTCGATGAAGTGGTTTTAGGCTTGGCGCAGTGGTTTTTATGTCCGCGGAGTGGTTTTGGCCCTGGTGGAGTGGTTTTCAGCTTGACGCAGTGCTTTTCAGCCTGACGGAGCAGTTTCCGCCCCAGCACAGTGGTTTCAGCCCCGACGGAGGGGTTTTAATGTCAGCGGAGTGGTTCCAGCCCTGACGGAATGGTTTTAATGTCAGCGGAGGGGTTTTGGCCCTGGCAGAGTGGTTTCGGCCCCGACGCAGTGGTTTCAGGCTTGGCGGAGTGGTTTCAGCCCCGACAGAGTGCTTTTCGGCTTCACGCAGGGGTTTCAGCCCCGACAGAGTGGTTTCAGGCTCGGCGGAGTGGTTTCAGCCCCGACAGAGTGGTTTCAGGCTCGGCGGAGTGGTTTCAGCCCCGACAGAGTGGTTTCAGGCTCGGCGGAGTGGTTTTGGCCCCGACGGAGTTGTTTCAGGCTCGGCGGAGTGGTTTTGGCCCCGACGGAGTTGTTTCAGGCTCGGCGGAGTGGTTTTGGCCCCGACGGAGTTGTTTCAGGCTCGGCGGAGTTGTTTCAGCCCTGACGCAGTGGTTTCAGCCCCGACGCAGTGGTTTTGGCCCTGGCGGAGTGGTTTCAGCCCCGACGCAGTGGTTTTGGCCCTGGCGGAGTGGTTTTGGCCTCGGCGGAGTGGTTTCAGGCCTGACGCAGTGGTTTCAGGCTTGGCACAGTGGTTTCAGCACTGTTGGGGTGGTTTTGGCCCTGACGGAGTTGTTTTGCGCCTGACGCACTAGTTTCAGCCCCGACGGAGGGGTTTTAGGCTTGATGGAGTGGTTTCAGCCCCGACGCAGTGGTTTTGGCCCAGGCGGAGTGGTTTCAGCCCCGACGCAGTGGTTCTGGCCCTGGCAGAGTGGTTTCAACCCCGACGCTGTGCTTTTAGGCTCGGCGGAGTGGTTTTAAGGTCAGACGAGTGGTTTTGGCCCAGGCGGAGTGGTTTCCGCCCCGGCAGAGTGGTTTTGGCCCTGGCGGAGTGGTTTTAGGCTCGGCCAAGTGGTTTCAGCAACGACCGAGTGGCTTCTGCCCTGACGCAGTGCTTTCAGGCTCGACGGAGTGGTTTTCAGCCTGACGGAGCAGTTTCAGCCCCGACGCAGTGCTTTTAGGCTCGGCGGAGTGGTTTTAAGGTCAGCTGAGTGGTTTCAGCCCCGACGCAGTGGTTTCAGGCTTGGCACAGTGGTTTCAGCACTGTTGGGGTGGTTTTGGCCCTGACGGAGTTGTTTTGCGCCTGACGCAGTGGTTTCAGCCCCGACGGAGGGGTTTTAGGCTTGATGGAGTGGTTTCAGCCCCGACGGAGGGGTTTTAGGCTTGATGGAGTGGTTTCAGCCCCGACGGAGGGGTTTTGGTCTTGGCACAGTGGTTTCAGCCCCGACGCAGTGGTTTTCGGCCTGATGCAGTGGTTTTAGGCTTGGTGGAGCGGTTTCAGCCCTTACGCTCTGCTTTTAGCCTCGGCAGCGTGGTTTTGGCCCTGACGGATTTGTTTTGGCCCCGACATAGTGGTTTCAGGCTTGGCCGAGTGGTTTCAGCCCCAAAGCAGTGGTTTTAATGTCGGCGGAGTGGTTTCAGCCCTGATGCACTGGTTTTAGGCTCGGCGGCGTGGTTTTGGCTCTGACGGAGTGGTTTTGGCCCTGGCGGAGTGGTTTGAGCCTCGATGAAGTGGTTTTAGGCTTGGCGCAGTGGTTTTTATGTCGGCGGAGTGGTTTTGGCCCTGGTGGAGTGGTTTTCGGCTTGACGCAGTGCTTTTCAGCCTGACGGAGCAGTTTCCGCCCCAGCACAGTGGTTTCAGCCCCGACGGAGGGGTTTTAATGTCAGCGGAGTGGTTCCAGCCCTGACGGAATGGTTTTAATGTCAGCGGAGGGGTTTCGGCCCTGGCGGAGTGGTTTCGGCCCCGACGCAGTGGTTTCAGGCTTGGCGGAGTGGTTTCAGCCCCGACAGAGTGCTTTTCGGCTTCACGCAGGGGTTTCAGCCCCGACAGAGCGGTTTCAGCACTGGTGGAGTGGTTTTGGCCCCGACGGAGTTGTTTCAGGCTCGGCGGAGTTGTTTCAGCCCTGACGCAGTGGTTTCAGCCCCGACGCAGTGGTTTTGGCCCTGGCGGAGTGGTTTCAGCCCCGACGGAGTGGTTTTGGCCCTGGCGGAGTGGTTTTGGCCTCGGCGGAGTGGTTTCAGGCCTGACGCAGTGGTTTCAGGCTTGGTGGAGTGGTTTTGGCCCTGACGGAGTTGTTTTGGGCCTGACGCACTAGTTTCAGCCCCGACGGAGGGGTTTTAGGCTTGATGGAGTGGTTTCAGCCCCGACGCAGTGGTTTTGGCCCAGGCGGAGTGGTTTCAGCCCCGACGCAGTGGTTCTGGCCCTGGCAGAGTGGTTTCAACCCCGACGCTGTGCTTTTAGGCTCGGCGGAGTGGTTTTAAGGTCAGACAAGTGGTTTTGGCCCTGGCGGAGTGGTTTCAGCCCCGACGCAGTGGTTTTCGGCTTGGCGGAGTGGTTTTGGCTCAGCGGAGTGGTTTCAGCCCCGATGCAGTGCTTTTAGGCTCGGCGGAGTGGTTTTAAGGTCAGACGAGTGGTTTTGGCCCTGACGCAGTAGTTTCAGCCCCGACGCAGTGGTTTTAGGCTTGATGGAGTGGTTTCAGCCCCGACGGAGGGGTTTTAGGCTTGATGGAGTGGTTTCAGCCCCGACGCAGTGGTTTTGGTCCTGGCACAGTGGTTTCAGCCCCGACGCAGTGGTTTCAGGCTCAGCGGAGTGGTTTCAGCCCCGACGGAGTTGTTTTAGGCTCAGCGGAGTGGTTTCAGCCCCGATGCAGTGGTTTTAGGCTCGGCGGAGTGGTTTTCAGCCTGACGGAGCAGTTTCTGCCCCGACGCAGTGCTTTTAGGCTTGATGGAGTGGTTTTGGCCCTGACGCAGTGGTTTTAGGCTCGGCGGAGTGGTTTCAGCCCCGACACAGTGGTTTCAGGCTTGATGGAGTGGTTTTGGCCCTGGCGGAGTTGTTCTCACGCCGGCGGAGTGGTTTCAGCCCCAACGGAGTAGTTTTGGGCTCAGCGGAGTGATCTCGGCCCCGACGGAGTGGTTTTAATTTGGCGCAGTGGTTTTTATGTCGGCGGAGTGGTTTTGGCCCTGGTGGAGTGGGTTTCGGCCTGACGCAGTGCTTTTCGGCCTGACGCAGTGCTTTTCAGCCTGACGGAGCAGTTTCTGCCCCAGCACTGTGGTTTCAGCCCCGACGGAGTGGTTCTTGGCTTGATGGAGTGGTTTTAAGGTCAGCCGAGTGCTTTTGGCCCTGGTGGAGTGGTTTCAGCCCCGACGGAGTGGTTTTGGTCCTGGCACAGTGGTTTCAGCCCTGATGGAGTGGTTTTCGGCTCGGCGGAGTCGTTTCAGCCCCGACGCAGTGGTTTTCGGCCTGATGGAGTGGTTTTCAGCTCGGCGGAGTCGTTTCAGCCCCGACGGAGTGGTTTTCGGCCTGATGCAGTGGTTTTAGGCTTGGTGGAGCGGTTTCAGCCCTGACGCTCTGCTTTTAGGCTCGGCGGCGTGGTTTTGGCCCTGACGGATTTGTTTTGGCCCCAACACAGTGGTTTCAGCCCCGACGGAGTGGATTTGGTCCTGGCACAGTGGTTACAGCCCCGACGGAGTGGTTTTAGGCTCGGCGGAGTGGTTTCTGCCCCGACGGAGGGGTTTTAGGCTTGATGGAGTGGTTTCAGCCCCGACGGAGGGGTTTTAGGCTTGATGGAGTGGTTTCAGCCCCGACGGAGGGGTTTTAGGGTTGATGGAGTGGTTTCAGCCCCGACGGAGGGGTTTTGGTCCTGGCACAGTGGTTTCAGCCCCGACGCAGTGTTTTCAGGCTCGGCGGAGTGGTTTAAGGCCCAACGCAGTGGTTTTAGGCTCGGCGGAGTGGTTTCAGCCCCGACAGAGTGGTTTTAGGCTTGATGGAGTGGTTTCAGCCCCGACGGAGGGGTTTTAGGCTTGATGGAGTGGTTTCAGCCCCGACGCAGTGGTTTTCGGCTCGGCGGAGTGGTTTCAGCCCCGACGGAGGGGTTTTGGTCCTGGCACAGTGGTTTCAGCCCCGACGCAGTGGTTTTCGGCCTGATGCAGTGGTTTTAGGCTTGGTGGAGCGGTTTCAGCCCTGACGCTCTGCTTTTAGGCTCGGCAGCGTGGTTTTGGCCCTGACGGATTTGTTTTGGCCCCGACATAGTGGTTTCAGGCTTGGCCGAGTGGTTTCAGCCCCGAAGCAGTGGTTTTAATGTCGGCGGAGTGGTTTCAGCCCTGATGCACTGGTTTTAGGCTCGGCGGCGTGGTTTTGGCTCTGACGGAGTGGTTTTGGCCCTGGCGGAGTGGTTTGAGCCTCGATGAAGTGGTTTTAGGCTTGGCGCAGTGGTTTTTATGTCGGCGGAGTGGTTTTGGCCCTGGTGGAGTGGTTTTCGGCTTGACGCAGTGCTTTTCAGCCTGACGGAGCAGTTTCCGCCCCAGCACAGTGGTTTCAGCCCCGACGGAGGGGTTTTAATGTCAGCGGAGTGGTTCCAGCCCTGACGGAATGGTTTTAATGTCAGCGGAGGGGTTTTGGCCCTGGCAGAGTGGTTTCGGCCCCGACGCAGTGGTTTCAGGCTTGGCGGAGTGGTTTCAGCCCCGACAGAGTGCTTTTCGGCTTCACGCAGGGGTTTCAGCCCCGACAGAGTGGTTTCAGGCTCGGCGGAGTGGTTTCAGCCCCGACAGAGTGGTTTCAGGCTCGGCGGAGTGGTTTTGGCCCCGACGGAGTTGTTTCAGGCTCGGCGGAGTGGTTTTGGCCCCGACGGAGTTGTTTCAGGCTCGGCGGAGTGGTTTTGGCCCCGACGGAGTTGTTTCAGGCTCGGCGGAGTTGTTTCAGCCCTGACGCAGTGGTTTCAGCCCCGACGCAGTGGTTTTGGCCCTGGCGGAGTGGTTTCAGCCCCGACGCAGTGGTTTTGGGCCTGGCGGAGTGGTTTTGGCCTCGGCGGAGTGGTTTCAGGCCTGACGCAGTGGTTTCAGGCTTGGCACAGTGGTTTCAGCACTGTTGGGGTGGTTTTGGCCCTGACGGAGTTGTTTTGCGCCTGACGCAGTGGTTTCAGCCCCGACGGAGGGGTTTTAGGCTTGATGGAGTGGTTTCAGCCCCGACGCAGTGGTTTTGGCCCAGGCGGAGTGGTTTCAGCCCCGACGCAGTGGTTCTGGCCCTGGCAGAGTGGTTTCAACCCCGACGCTGTGCTTTTAGGCTCGGCGGAGTGGTTTTAAGGTCAGACGAGTGGTTTTGGCCCAGGCGGAGTGGTTTCCGCCCCGGCAGAGTGGTTTTGGCCCTGGCGGAGTGGTTTTAGGCTCGGCCAAGTGGTTTCAGCAACGACCGAGTGGCTTCTGCCCTGACGCAGTGCTTTCAGGCTCGACGGAGTGGTTTTCAGCCTGACGGAGCAGTTTCAGCCCCGACGCAGTGCTTTTAGGCTCGGCGGAGTGGTTTTAAGGTCAGCTGAGTGGTTTCAGCCCCGACGCAGTGGTTTCAGGCTTGGCACAGTGGTTTCAGCACTGTTGGGGTGGTTTTGGCCCTGACGGAGTTGTTTTGCGCCTGACGCAGTGGTTTCAGCCCCGACGGAGGGGTTTTAGGCTTGATGGAGTGGTTTCAGCCCCGACGGAGGGGTTTTAGGCTTGATGGAGTGGTTTCAGCCCCGACGGAGGGGTTTTGGTCTTGGCACAGTGGTTTCAGCCCCGACGCAGTGGTTTTCGGCCTGATGCAGTGGTTTTAGGCTTGGTGGAGCGGTTTCAGCCCTTACGCTCTGCTTTTAGGCTCGGCAGCGTGGTTTTGGCCCTGACGGATTTGTTTTGGCCCCGACATAGTGGTTTCAGGCTTGGCCGAGTGGTTTCAGCCCCAAAGCAGTGGTTTTAATGTCGGCGGAGTGGTTTCAGCCCTGATGCACTGGTTTTAGGCTCGGCGGCGTGGTTTTGGCTCTGACGGAGTGGTTTTGGCCCTGGCGGAGTGGTTTGAGCCTCGATGAAGTGGTTTTAGGCTTGGCGCAGTGGTTTTTATGTCGGCGGAGTGGTTTTGGCCCTGGTGGAGTGGTTTTCGGCTTGACGCAGTGCTTTTCAGCCTGACGGAGCAGTTTCCGCCCCAGCACAGTGGTTTCAGCCCCGACGGAGGGGTTTTAATGTCAGCGGAGTGGTTCCAGCCCTGACGGAATGGTTTTAATGTCAGCCGAGGGGTTTCGGCCCTGGCGGAGTGGTTTCGGCCCCGACGCAGTGGTTTCAGGCTTGGCGGAGTGGTTTCAGCCCCGACAGAGTGCTTTTCGGCTTCACGCAGGGGTTTCAGCCCCGACAGAGCGGTTTCAGCACTGGTGGAGTGGTTTTGGCCCCAACGGAGTTGTTTCAGGCTCGGCGGAGTTGTTTCAGCCCTGACGCAGTGGTTTCAGCCCCGACGCAGTGGTTTTGGCCCTGGCGGAGTGGTTTCAGCCCCGACGGAGTGGTTTTGGCCCTGGCGGAGTGGTTTTGGCCTCGGCGGAGTGGTTTCAGGCTTGGTGGAGTGGTTTCAGCACTGGTGGAGTGGTTTTGGCCCTGACGGAGTTGTTTTGGGCCTGACGCACTAGTTTCAGCCCCGACGGAGGGGTTTTAGGCTTGATGGAGTGGTTTCAGCCCCGACGCAGTGGTTTTGGCCCAGGCGGAGTGGTTTCAGCCCCGACGCAGTGGTTCTGGCCCTGGCAGAGTGGTTTCAACCCCGACGCTGTGCTTTTAGGCTCGGCGGAGTGGTTTTAAGGTCAGACGAGTGGTTTTGGCCCTGGCGGAGTGGTTTCAGCCCCGACGCAGTGGTTTTCGGCTTGGCGGAGTGGTTTTGGCTCAGCGGAGTGGTTTCAGCCCCGATGCAGTGCTTTTAGGCTCGGCGGAGTGGTTTTAAGGTCAGACGAGTGGTTTTGGCCCTGACGCAGTAGTTTCAGCCCCGACGCAGTGGTTTTAGGCTTGATGGAGTGGTTTCAGCCCCGACGGAGGGGTTTTAGGCTTGATGGAGTGGTTTCAGCCCCGACGGAGGGGTTTTAGGCTTGATGGAGTGGTTTCAGCCCCGACGCAGTGGTTTCAGGCTCAGCGGAGTGGTTTCAGCCCCGACGGAGTTGTTTTAGGCTCAGCGGAGTGGTTTCAGCCCCGATGCAGTGGTTTTAATGTCGGCGGAGTGGTTTCAGCCCTGATGCACTGGTTTTAGGCTCGGCGGCGTGGTTTTGGCTCTGACGGAGTGGTTTTGGCCCTGGCGGAGTGGTTTGAGCCTCGATGAAGTGGTTTTAGGCTTGGCGCAGTGGTTTTTATGTCGGCGGAGTGGTTTTGGCCCTGGTGGAGTGGTTTTCGGCTTGACGCAGTGCTTTTCAGCCTGACGGAGCAGTTTCCGCCCCAGCACAGTGGTTTCAGCCCCGACGGAGGGGTTTTAATGTCAGCGGAGTGGTTCCAGCCCTGACGGAATGGTTTTAATGTCAGCCGAGGGGTTTCGGCCCTGGCAGAGTGGTTTCGGCCCCGACGCAGTGGTTTCAGGCTTGGCGGAGTGGTTTCAGCCCCGACAGAGTGCTTTTCGGCTTCATGCAGGGGTTTCAGCCCCGACAGAGCGGTTTCAGCACTGGTGGAGTGGTTTTGGCCCCAACGGAGTTGTTTCAGGCTCGGCGGAGTTGTTTCAGCCCTGACGCAGTGGTTTCAGCCCCGACGCAGTGGTTTTGGCCCTGGCGGAGTGGTTTCAGCCCCGACGGAGTGGTTTTGGCCCTGGTGGAGTGGTTTTGGCCTCGGCGGAGTGGTTTCAGGCCTGACGCAGTGGTTTCAGGCTTGGTGGAGTGGTTTTGGCCCTGACGGAGTTGTTTTGGGCCTGACGCACGAGTTTCAGCCCCAACGGGGGGTTTTAGGCTTGATGGAGTGGTTTCAGCCCCGACGCAGTGGTTTTGGCCCAGGCGGAGTGGTTTCAGCCCCGACGCAGTGGTTTTGGCCCTGGCGGAGTGGTTTTGGCCCTGGCGGAGTGGTTTTGGCCTCGGCGGAGTGGTTTCAGGCCTGACGCAGTGGTTTCAGGCTTGGTGGAGTGGTTTCAGCACTGGTGGAGTGGTTTTGGCCCTGACGGAGTTGTTTTGGGCCTGACGCACTAGTTTCAGCCCCGACGGAGGGGTTTTAGGCTTGATGGAGTGGTTTCAGCCCCGACGCAGTGGTTTTGGCCCAGGCGGAGTGGTTTCAGCCCCGACGCAGTGGTTCTGGCCCTGGCAGAGTGGTTTCAACCCCGACGCTGTGCTTTTAGGCTCGGCGGAGTGGTTTTAAGGTCAGACGAGTGGTTTTGGCCCTGGCGGAGTGGTTTCAGCCCCGACGCAGTGGTTTTCGGCTTGGCGGAGTGGTTTTGGTTCAGCGGAGTGGTTTCAGCCCCGATGCAGTGCTTTTAGGCTCGGCGGAGTGGTTTTGGCCCCGACGGAGTTGTTTCAGGCTCGGCGGAGTGGTTTTGGCCCCGACGGAGTTGTTTCAGGCTCGGCGGAGTTGTTTCAGCCCTGACGCAGTGGTTTCAGCCCCGACGCAGTGGTTTTGGCCCTGGCGGAGTGGTTTCAGCCCCAACGCAGTGGTTTTGGCCCTGGCGGAGTGGTTTCAGCCCCGACGGAGTGGTTTTGGCCCTGGCGGAGTGGTTTTGGCCTCGGCGGAGTGGTTTCAGGCCTGACGCAGTGGTTTCAGGCTTGGTGGAGTGGTTTCAGCACTGGTGGAGTGGTTTTGGCCCTGACGGAGTTGTTTTGGGCCTGACGCACTAGTTTCAGCCCCGACGGAGGGGTTTTAGGCTTGATGGAGTGGTTTCAGCCCCGACGCAGTGGTTTTGGCCCAGGCGGAGTGGTTTCAGCCCCGACGCAGTGGTTCTGGCCCTGGCAGAGTGGTTTCAACCCCGACGCTGTGCTTTTAGGCTCGGCGGAGTGGTTTTAAGGTCAGACGAGTGGTTTTGGCCCAGGCGGAGTGGTTTCTGCCCCGGCAGAGTGGTTTTGGCCCTGGCGGAGTGGTTTTAGGCTCGGCCGAGTGGTTTCAGCAACGACCGAGTGGCTTCTGCCCTGACGCAGTGCTTTCAGGCTCGGCGGAGTGGTTTTCAGCCTGACGGAGCAGTTTCAGCCCCGACGCAGTGCTTTTAGGCTCGGCGGAGTGGTTTTAAGGTCAGCTGAGTGGTTTCAGCCCCGACGCAGTGGTTTCAGGCTTGGCACAGTGGTTTCAGCACTGTTGGGGTGGTTTTGGCCCTGACGGAGTTGTTTTGCGCCTGACGCAGTGGTTTCAGCCCCGACGGAGGGGTTTTAGGCTTGATGGAGTGGTTTCAGCCCCGACGGAGGGGTTTTGGTCCTGGCACAGTGGTTTCAGCCCCGACGCAGTGGTTTTCGGCCTGATGCAGTGGTTTTAGGCTTGGTGGAGCGGTTTCAGCCCTGACGCTCTGCTTTTAGGCTCGGCAGCGTGGTTTTGGCCCTGACGGATTTGTTTTGGCCCCGACATAGTGGTTTCAGGCTTGGCCGAGTGGTTTCAGCCCCGAAGCAGTGGTTTTAATGTCGGCGGAGTGGTTTCAGCCCTGATGCACTGGTTTTAGGCTCGGCGGCGTGGTTTTGGCTCTGACGGAGTGGTTTTGGCCCTGGCGGAGTGGTTTGAGCCTCGATGAAGTGGTTTTAGGCTTGGCGCAGTGGTTTTTATGTCCGCGGAGTGGTTTTGGCCCTGGTGGAGTGGTTTTCGGCTTGACGCAGTGCTTTTCAGCCTGACGGAGCAGTTTCCGCCCCAGCACAGTGGTTTCAGCCCCGACGGAGGGGTTTTAATGTCAGCGGAGTGGTTCCAGCCCTGACGGAATGGTTTTAATGTCAGCGGAGGGGTTTCGGCCCTGGCGGAGTGGTTTCGGCCCCGACGCAGTGGTTTCAGGCTTGGCGGAGTGGTTTCAGCCCCGACAGAGTGCTTTTCGGCTTCACGCAGGGGTTTCAGCCCCGACAGAGCGGTTTCAGCACTGGTGGAGTGGTTTTGGCCCCAACGGAGTTGTTTCAGGCTCGGCGGAGTTGTTTCAGCCCTGACGCAGTGGTTTCAGCCCCGACGCAGTGGTTTTGGCCCTGGCGGAGTGGTTTCAGCCCCGACGGAGTGGTTTTGGCCCTGGTGGAGTGGTTTTGGCCTCGGCGGAGTGGTTTCAGGCCTGACGCAGTGGTTTTAGGCTTGGTGGAGTGGTTTTTGTCCTGACGGAGTTGTTTTGGGCCTGACGCACGAGTTTCAGCCCCAACGGGGGGGTTTTAGGCTTGATGGAGTGGTTTCAGCCCCGACGCAGTGGTTTTGGCCCAGGCGGAGTGGTTTCAGCCCCGACGCAGTGGTTTTGGCCCTGGCGGAGTGGTTTTGGCCCTGGCGGAGTGGTTTTGGCCTCGGCGGAGTGGTTTCAGGCCTGACGCAGTGGTTTCAGGCTTGGTGGAGTGGTTTCAGCACTGGTGGAGTGGTTTTGGCCCTGACGGAGTTGTTTTGGGCCTGACGCACTAGTTTCAGCCCCGACGGAGGGGTTTTAGGCTTGATGGAGTGGTTTCAGCCCCGACGCAGTGGTTTTGGCCCAGGCGGAGTGGTTTCAGCCCCGACGCAGTGGTTCTGGCCCTGGCAGAGTGGTTTCAACCCCGACGCTGTGCTTTTAGGCTCGGCGGAGTGGTTTTAAGGTCAGACGAGTGGTTTTGGCCCTGGCGGAGTGGTTTCAGCCCCGACGCAGTGGTTTTCGGCTTGGCGGAGTGGTTTTGGTTCAGCGGAGTGGTTTCAGCCCCGATGCAGTGCTTTTAGGCTCGGCGGAGTGGTTTTGGCCCCGACGGAGTTGTTTCAGGCTCGGCGGAGTGGTTTTGGCCCCGACGGAGTTGTTTCAGGCTCGGCGGAGTTGTTTCAGCCCTGACGCAGTGGTTTCAGCCCCGACGCAGTGGTTTTGGCCCTGGCGGAGTGGTTTCAGCCCCAACGCAGTGGTTTTGGCCCTGGCGGAGTGGTTTCAGCCCCGACGGAGTGGTTTTGGCCCTGGCGGAGTGGTTTTGGCCTCGGCTGAGTGGTTTCAGGCCTGACGCAGTGGTTTCAGGCTTGGTGGAGTGGTTTCAGCACTGGTGGAGTGGTTTTGGCCCTGACGGAGTTGTTTTGGGCCTGACGCACTAGTTTCAGCCCCGACGGAGGGGTTTTAGGCTTGATGGAGTGGTTTCAGCCCCGACGCAGTGGTTTTGGCCCAGGCGGAGTGGTTTCAGCCCCGACGCAGTGGTTCTGGCCCTGGCAGAGTGGTTTCAACCCCGACGCTGTGCTTTTAGGCTCGGCGGAGTGGTTTTAAGGTCAGACGAGTGGTTTTGGCCCAGGCGGAGTGGTTTCTGCCCCGGCAGAGTGGTTTTGGCCCTGGCGGAGTGGTTTTAGGCTCGGCCGAGTGGTTTCAGCAACGACCGAGTGGCTTCTGCCCTGACGCAGTGCTTTCAGGCTCGGCGGAGTGGTTTTCAGCCTGACGGAGCAGTTTCAGCCCCGACGCAGTGCTTTTAGGCTCGGCGGAGTGGTTTTAAGGTCAGCTGAGTGGTTTCAGCCCCGACGCAGTGGTTTCAGGCTTGGCACAGTGGTTTCAGCACTGTTGGGGTGGTTTTGGCCCTGACGGAGTTGTTTTGCGCCTGACGCAGTGGTTTCAGCCCCGACGGAGGGGTTTTAGGCTTGATGGAGTGGTTTCAGCCCCGACGGAGGGGTTTTGGTCCTGGCACAGTGGTTTCAGCCCCGACGCAGTGGTTTTCGGCCTGATGCAGTGGTTTTAGGCTTGGTGGAGCGGTTTCAGCCCTGACGCTCTGCTTTTAGGCTCGGCAGCGTGGTTTTGGCCCTGACGGATTTGTTTTGGCCCCGACATAGTGGTTTCAGGCTTGGCCGAGTGGTTTCAGCCCCGAAGCAGTGGTTTTAATGTCGGCGGAGTGGTTTCAGCCCTGATGCACTGGTTTTAGGCTCGGCGGCGTGGTTTTGGCTCTGACGGAGTGGTTTTGGCCCTGGCGGAGTGGTTTGAGCCTCGATGAAGTGGTTTTAGGCTTGGCGCAGTGGTTTTTATGTCCGCGGAGTGGTTTTGGCCCTGGTGGAGTGGTTTTCGGCTTGACGCAGTGCTTTTCAGCCTGACGGAGCAGTTTCCGCCCCAGCACAGTGGTTTCAGCCCCGACGGAGGGGTTTTAATGTCAGCGGAGTGGTTCCAGCCCTGACGAAATGGTTTTAATGTCAGCGGAGGGGTTTCGGCCCTGGCGGAGTGGTTTCGGCCCCGACGCAGTGGTTTCAGGCTTGGCGGAGTGGTTTCAGCCCCGACAGAGTGCTTTTCGGCTTCACGCAGGGGTTTCAGCCCCGACAGAGCGGTTTCAGCACTGGTGGAGTGGTTTTGGCCCCAACGGAGTTGTTTCAGGCTCGGCGGAGTTGTTTCAGCCCTGACGCAGTGGTTTCAGCCCCGACGCAGTGGTTTTGGCCCTGGCGGAGTGGTTTCAGCCCCGACGGAGTGGTTTTGGCCCTGGTGGAGTGGTTTTGGCCTCGGCGGAGTGGTTTCAGGCCTGACGCAGTGGTTTTAGGCTTGGTGGAGTGGTTTTTGTCCTGACGGAGTTGTTTTGGGCCTGACGCACGAGTTTCAGCCCCAACGGGGGGGTTTTAGGCTTGATGGAGTGGTTTCAGCCCCGACGCAGTGGTTTTGGCCCAGGCGGAGTGGTTTCAGCCCCGACGCAGTGGTTTTGGCCCTGGCGGAGTGGTTTTGGCCCTGGCGGAGTGGTTTTGGCCTCGGCGGAGTGGTTTCAGGCCTGACGCAGTGGTTTCAGGCTTGGTGGAGTGGTTTCAGCACTGGTGGAGTGGTTTTGGCCCTGACGGAGTTGTTTTGGGCCTGACGCACTAGTTTCAGCCCCGACGGAGGGGTTTTAGGCTTGATGGAGTGGTTTCAGCCCCGACGCAGTGGTTTTGGCCCAGGCGGAGTGGTTTCAGCCCCGACGCAGTGGTTCTGGCCCTGGCAGAGTGGTTTCAACCCCGACGCTGTGCTTTTAGGCTCGGCGGAGTGGTTTTAAGGTCAGACGAGTGGTTTTGGCCCTGGCGGAGTGGTTTCAGCCCCGACGCAGTGGTTTTCGGCTTGGCGGAGTGGTTTTGGTTCAGCGGAGTGGTTTCAGCCCCGATGCAGTGCTTTTAGGCTCGGCGGAGTGGTTTTGGCCCCGACGGAGTTGTTTCAGGCTCGGCGGAGTGGTTTTGGCCCCGACGGAGTTGTTTCAGGCTCGGCGGAGTTGTTTCAGCCCTGACGCAGTGGTTTCAGCCCCGACGCAGTGGTTTTGGCCCTGGCGGAGTGGTTTCAGCCCCAACGCAGTGGTTTTGGCCCTGGCGGAGTGGTTTCAGCCCCGACGGAGTGGTTTTGGCCCTGGCGGAGTGGTTTTGGCCTCGGCTGAGTGGTTTCAGGCCTGACGCAGTGGTTTCAGGCTTGGTGGAGTGGTTTCAGCACTGGTGGAGTGGTTTTGGCCCTGACGGAGTTGTTTTGGGCCTGACGCACTAGTTTCAGCCCCGACGGAGGGGTTTTAGGCTTGATGGAGTGGTTTCAGCCCCGACGCAGTGGTTTTGGCCCAGGCGGAGTGGTTTCAGCCCCGACGCAGTGGTTCTGGCCCTGGCAGAGTGGTTTCAACCCCGACGCTGTGCTTTTAGGCTCGGCGGAGTGGTTTTAAGGTCAGACGAGTGGTTTTGGCCCAGGCGGAGTGGTTTCTGCCCCGGCAGAGTGGTTTTGGCCCTGGCGGAGTGGTTTTAGGCTCGGCCGAGTGGTTTCAGCAACGACCGAGTGGCTTCTGCCCTGACGCAGTGCTTTCAGGCTCGGCGGAGTGGTTTTCAGCCTGACGGAGCAGTTTCAGCCCCGACGCAGTGCTTTTAGGCTCGGCGGAGTGGTTTTAAGGTCAGCTGAGTGGTTTCAGCCCCGACGCAGTGGTTTCAGGCTTGGCACAGTGGTTTCAGCACTGTTGGGGTGGTTTTGGCCCTGACGGAGTTGTTTTGCGCCTGACGCAGTGGTTTCAGCCCCGACGGAGGGGTTTTAGGCTTGATGGAGTGGTTTCAGCCCCGACGGAGGGGTTTTGGTCCTGGCACAGTGGTTTCAGCCCCGACGCAGTGGTTTTCGGCCTGATGCAGTGGTTTTAGGCTTGGTGGAGCGGTTTCAGCCCTGACGCTCTGCTTTTAGGCTCGGCAGCGTGGTTTTGGCCCTGACGGATTTGTTTTGGCCCCGACATAGTGGTTTCAGGCTTGGCCGAGTGGTTTCAGCCCCGAAGCAGTGGTTTTAATGTCGGCGGAGTGGTTTCAGCCCTGATGCACTGGTTTTAGGCTCGGCGGCGTGGTTTTGGCTCTGACGGAGTGGTTTTGGCCCTGGCGGAGTGGTTTGAGCCTCGATGAAGTGGTTTTAGGCTTGGCGCAGTGGTTTTTATGTCCGCGGAGTGGTTTTGGCCCTGGTGGAGTGGTTTTCGGCTTGACGCAGTGCTTTTCAGCCTGACGGAGCAGTTTCCGCCCCAGCACAGTGGTTTCAGCCCCGACGGAGGGGTTTTAATGTCAGCGGAGTGGTTCCAGCCCTGACGGAATGGTTTTAATGTCAGCGGAGGGGTTTCGGCCCTGGAGGAGTGGTTTCGGCCCCGACGCAGTGGTTTCAGGCTTGGCGGAGTGGTTTCAGCCCCGACAGAGTGCTTTTCGGCTTCACGGAGGGGTTTCAGCCCCGACAGAGCGGTTTCAGCACTGGTGGAGTGGTTTTGGCCCCAACGGAGTTGTTTCAGGCTCGGCGGAGTTGTTTCAGCCCTGACGCAGTGGTTTCAGCCCCGACGCAGTGGTTTTGGCCCTGGCGGAGTGGTTTCAGCCCCGACGGAGTGGTTTTGGCCCTGGTGGAGTGGTTTTGGCCTCGGCGGAGTGGTTTCAGGCCTGACGCAGTGGTTTTAGGCTTGGTGGAGTGGTTTTTGTCCTGACGGAGTTGTTTTGGGCCTGACGCACGAGTTTCAGCCCCAACGGGGGGGTTTTAGGCTTGATGGAGTGGTTTCAGCCCCGACGCAGTGGTTTTGGCCCAGGCGGAGTGGTTTCAGCCCCGACGCAGTGGTTTTGGCCCTGGCGGAGTGGTTTTGGCCCTGGCGGAGTGGTTTTGGCCTCGGCGGAGTGGTTTCAGGCCTGACGCAGTGGTTTCAGGCTTGGTGGAGTGGTTTCAGCACTGGTGGAGTGGTTTTGGCCCTGACGGAGTTGTTTTGGGCCTGACGCACTAGTTTCAGCCCCGACGGAGGGGTTTTAGGCTTGATGGAGTGGTTTCAGCCCCGACGCAGTGGTTTTGGCCCAGGCGGAGTGGTTTCAGCCCCGACGCAGTGGTTCTGGCCCTGGCAGAGTGGTTTCAACCCCGACGCTGTGCTTTTAGGCTCGGCGGAGTGGTTTTAAGGTCAGACGAGTGGTTTTGGCCCTGGCGGAGTGGTTTCAGCCCCGACGCAGTGGTTTTCGGCTTGGCGGAGTGGTTTTGGTTCAGCGGAGTGGTTTCAGCCCCGATGCAGTGCTTTTAGGCTCGGCGGAGTGGTTTTAAGGTCAGACGAGTGGTTTTGGCCCTGACGCAGTAGTTTCTGCCCCGACGCAGTGGTTTTAGACTCGGCGGAGTGGTTTCAGCCCCGACAGAGTGGTTTTAGGCTTGATGGAGTGGTTTCAGCCCCGACGGAGGGGTTTTAGGGTTGATTGAGTGGTTTCAGCCCCGACGGAGGGGTTTTAATGTCAGCGGAGTGGTTCCAGCCCTGACGGAATGGTTTTAATGTCAGCGGAGGGGTTTTGGCCCTGGCAGAGTGGTTTCGGCCCCGACGCAGTGGTTTCAGGCTTGGCGGAGTGGTTTCAGCCCCGACAGAGTGCTTTTCGGCTTCACGCAGGGGTTTCAGCCCCGACAGAGCGGTTTCAGCACTGGTGGAGTGGTTTTGGCCCCGACGGAGTTGTTTTAGGCTCGGCGGAGTGGTTTTGGCCCCGACGGAGTTGTTTCAGGCTCGGCGGAGTTGTTTCAGCCCTGACGCAGTGGTTTCAGCCCCAACGCAGTGGTTTTGGCCCCGGCGGAGTGGTTTCAGCCCCAACGGAGTGGTTTTGGCCCTGGCGGAGTGGTTTTGGCCTCGGCGGAGTGGTTTTGGCCTCGGCGGAGTGGTTTCAGGCTTGGTGGAGTGGTTTCAGCACTGGTGGAGTGGTTTTGGCCCTGACGGAGTTGTTTTGGGCCTGACGCACTAGTTTCAGCCCCGACGGAGGGGTTTTAGGCTTGATGGAGTGGTTTCAGCCCCGACGCAGTGGTTTTGGCCCAGGCGGAGTGGTTTCAGCCCCGACGCAGTGGTTCTGGCCCTGGCAGAGTGGTTTCAGCCCTGATGCAGTGCTTTTAGGCTCGGCGGAGTGGTTTTAAGGTCAGACGAGTGGTTTTGGCCCTGGCGGAGTGGTTTCAGCCCCGACGCAGTGGTTTTCGGCTTGGCAGAGTGGTTTTGGCTCAGCGGAGTGGTTTCAGCCCCGATGCAGTGCTTTTAGGCTCGGCGGAGTGGTTTTAAGGTCAGACGAGTGGTTTTGGCCCTGACGCAGTAGTTTCAGCCCCGACGCAGTGGTTTTAGGCTTGATGGAGTGGTTTCAGCCCCGACGGAGGGGTTTTAGGCTTGATGGAGTGGTTTCAGCCCCGACGGAGGGGTTTTAGGCTTGATGGAGTGGTTTCAGCCCCGACGCAGTGGTTTCAGGCTCAGCGGAGTGGTTTCAGCCCTGACGGAGTTGTTTTAGGCTCAGCGGAGTGGTTTCAGCCCCGATGCAGTGGTTTTAGGCTCGGCGGAGTGGTTTTCAGCCTGACGGAGCAGTTTCAGCCCCGACGCAGTGCTTTTAGGCTTGATGGAGTGGTTTTGGCCCTGACGCAGTGGTTTTAGGCTCGGCGGAGTGGTTTCAGCCCCGACACAGTGGTTTCAGGCTTGATGGAGTGGTTTTGGCCCTGGCGGAGTTGTTCTCGCGCCGGCGGAGTGGTTTCAGCCCCAACGGAGTAGTTTTGGGCTCGGCGGAGTGATCTCGGCCCCGACGGAGTGGTTTTAATTTGGCGCAGTGGTTTTTATGTCGGCGGAGTGGTTTTGGCCCTGGTGGAGTGGGTTTCGGCCTGACGCAGTGCTTTTCGGCCTGACGCAGTGCTTTTCAGCCTGACGGAGCAGTTTCTGCCCCAGCACTGTGGTTTCAGCCCCGACGGAGTGGTTCTTGGCTTGATGGAGTGGTTTTAAGGTCAGCCGAGTGCTTTTGGCCCTGGTGGAGTGGTTTCAGCCCCGACGGAGTGGTTTTGGTCCTGGCACAGTGGTTTCAGCCCTGATGGAGTGGTTTTCGGCTCGGCGGAGTCGTTTCAGCCCCGACGCAGTGGTTTTCGGCCTGATGGAGTGGTTTTCAGCTCGGCGGAGTCGTTTCAGCCCCGACGGAGTGGTTTTCGGCCTGATGCAGTGGTTTTAGGCTTGGTGGAGCGGTTTCAGCCCTGACGCGCTGCTTTTAGGCTCGGCGGCGTGGTTTTGGCCCTGACGGATTTGTTTTGGCCCCAACACAGTGGTTTCAGCCCCGACGGAGTGGATTTGGTCCTGGCACAGTGGTTACAGCCCCGACGGAGTGGTTTTAGGCTCGGCGGAGTGGTTTCTGCCCCGACGCAGTGGTTTTAGGCTTGATGGAGTGGTTTCAGCCCCGACGGAGGGGTTTTAGGCTTGATGGAGTGGTTTCAGCCCCGACGGAGGGGTTTTAGGGTTGATGGAGTGGTTTCAGCCCCGACGGAGGGGTTTTGGTCCTGGCACAGTGGTTTCAGCCCCGACGCAGTGTTTTCAGGCTCGGCGGAGTGGTTTAAGGCCCAACGCAGTGGTTTTAGGCTCGGCGGAGTGGTTTCAGCCCCGACAGAGTGGTTTTAGGCTTGATGGAGTGGTTTCAGCCCCGACGGAGGGGTTTTAGGCTTGATGGAGTGGTTTCAGCCCCGACGCAGTGGTTTTCGGCTCGGCGGAGTGGTTTCAGCCCCGACGGAGGGGTTTTGGTCCTGGCACAGTGGTTTCAGCCCCGACGCAGTGGTTTTCGGCCTGATGCAGTGGTTTTAGGCTTGGTGGAGCGGTTTCAGCCCTTACGCTCTGCTTTTAGGCTCGGCAGCGTGGTTTTGGCCCTGACGGATTTGTTTTGGCCCCGACATAGTGGTTTCAGGCTTGGCCGAGTGGTTTCAGCCCCGAAGCAGTGGTTTTAATGTCGGCGGAGTGGTTTCAGCCCTGATGCACTGGTTTTAGGCTCGGCGGCGTGGTTTTGGCTCTGACGGAGTGGTTTTGGCCCTGGCGGAGTGGTTTGAGCCTCGATGAAGTGGTTTTAGGCTTGGCGCAGTGGTTTTTATGTCCGCGGAGTGGTTTTGGCCCTGGTGGAGTGGTTTTCAGCTTGACGCAGTGCTTTTCAGCCTGACGGAGCAGTTTCCGCCCCAGCACAGTGGTTTCAGCCCCGACGGAGGGGTTTTAATGTCAGCGGAGTGGTTCCAGCCCTGACGGAATGGTTTTAATGTCAGCGGAGGGGTTTTGGCCCTGGCAGAGTGGTTTCGGCCCCGACGCAGTGGTTTCAGGCTTGGCGGAGTGGTTTCAGCCCCGACAGAGTGCTTTTCGGCTTCACGCAGGGGTTTCAGCCCCGACAGAGTGGTTTCAGGCTCGGCGGAGTGGTTTCAGCCCCGACAGAGTGGTTTCAGGCTCGGCGGAGTGGTTTTGGCCCCGACGGAGTGGTTTCAGGCTCGGCGGAGTGGTTTTGGCCCCGACGGAGTTGTTTCAGGCTCGGCGGAGTGGTTTTGGCCCCGACGGAGTTGTTTCAGGCTCGGCGGAGTGGTTTTGGCCCCGACGGAGTTGTTTCAGGCTCGGCGGAGTTGTTTCAGCCCTGACGCAGTGGTTTCAGCCCCGACGCAGTGGTTTTGGCCCTGGCGGAGTGGTTTCAGCCCCGACGCAGTGGTTTTGGCCCTGGCGGAGTGGTTTTGGCCTCGGCGAAGTGGTTTCAGGCCTGACGCAGTGGTTTCAGGCTTGGCACAGTGGTTTCAGCACTGTTGGGGTGGTTTTGGCCCTGACGGAGTTGTTTTGCGCCTGACGCACTAGTTTCAGCCCCGACGGAGGGGTTTTAGGCTTGATGGAGTGGTTTCAGCCCCGACGCAGTGGTTTTGGCCCAGGCGGAGTGGTTTCAGCCCCGACGCAGTGGTTCTGGCCCTGGCAGAGTGGTTTCAACCCCGACGCTGTGCTTTTAGGCTCGGCGGAGTGGTTTTAAGGTCAGACGAGTGGTTTTGGCCCAGGCGGAGTGGTTTCCGCCCCGGCAGAGTGGTTTTGGCCCTGGCGGAGTGGTTTTAGGCTCGGCCAAGTGGTTTCAGCAACGACCGAGTGGCTTCTGCCCTGACGCAGTGCTTTCAGGCTCGACGGAGTGGTTTTCAGCCTGACGGAGCAGTTTCAGCCCCGACGCAGTGCTTTTAGGCTCGGCGGAGTGGTTTTAAGGTCAGCTGAGTGGTTTCAGCCCCGACGCAGTGGTTTCAGGCTTGGCACAGTGGTTTCAGCACTGTTGGGGTGGTTTTGGCCCTGACGGAGTTGTTTTGCGCCTGACGCAGTGGTTTCAGCCCCGACGGAGGGGTTTTAGGCTTGATGGAGTGGTTTCAGCCCCGACGGAGGGGTTTTAGGCTTGATGGAGTGGTTTCAGCCCCGACGGAGGGGTTTTGGTCTTGGCACAGTGGTTTCAGCCCCGACGCAGTGGTTTTCGGCCTGATGCAGTGGTTTTAGGCTTGGTGGAGCGGTTTCAGCCCTTACGCTCTGCTTTTAGGCTCGGCAGCGTGGTTTTGGCCCTGACGGATTTGTTTTGGCCCCGACATAGTGGTTTCAGGCTTGGCCGAGTGGTTTCAGCCCCAAAGCAGTGGTTTTAATGTCGGCGGAGTGGTTTCAGCCCTGATGCACTGGTTTTAGGCTCGGCGGCGTGGTTTTGGCTCTGACGGAGTGGTTTTGGCCCTGGCGGAGTGGTTTGAGCCTCGATGAAGTGGTTTTAGGCTTGGCGCAGTGGTTTTTATGTCGGCGGAGTGGTTTTGGCCCTGGTGGAGTGGTTTTCGGCTTGACGCAGTGCTTTTCAGCCTGACGGAGCAGTTTCCGCCCCAGCACAGTGGTTTCAGCCCCGACGGAGGGGTTTTAATGTCAGCGGAGTGGTTCCAGCCCTGACGGAATGGTTTTAATGTCAGCGGAGGGGTTTCGGCCCTGGCGGAGTGGTTTCGGCCCCGACGCAGTGGTTTTGGCCCCGGCGGAGTGGTTTCAGCCCCAACGGAGTGGTTTTGGCCCTGGCGGAGTGGTTTTGGCCTCGGCGGAGTGGTTTTGGCCTCGGCGGAGTGGTTTCAGGCTTGGTGGAGTGGTTTCAGCACTGGTGGAGTGGTTTTGGCCCTGACGGAGTTGTTTTGGGCCTGACGCACTAGTTTCAGCCCCGACGGAGGGGTTTTAGGCTTGATGGAGTGGTTTCAGCCCCGACGCAGTGGTTTTGGCCCAGGCGGAGTGGTTTCAGCCCCGACGCAGTGGTTCTGGCCCTGGCAGAGTGGTTTCAGCCCTGATGCAGTGCTTTTAGGCTCGGCGGAGTGGTTTTAAGGTCAGACGAGTGGTTTTGGCCCTGGCGGAGTGGTTTCAGCCCCGACGCAGTGGTTTTCGGCTTGGCGGAGTGGTTTTGGCTCAGCGGAGTGGTTTCAGCCCCGATGCAGTGCTTTTAGGCTCGGCGGAGTGGTTTTAAGGTCAGACGAGTGGTTTTGGCCCTGACGCAGTAGTTTCAGCCCCGACGCAGTGGTTTTAGGCTTGATGGAGTGGTTTCAGCCCCGACGGAGGGGTTTTAGGCTTGATGGAGTGGTTTCAGCCCCGACGCAGTGGTTTTGGTCCTGGCACAGTGGTTTCAGCCCCGACGCAGTGGTTTCAGGCTCAGCGGAGTGGTTTCAGCCCTGACGGAGTTGTTTTAGGCTCAGCGGAGTGGTTTCAGCCCCGATGCAGTGGTTTTAGGCTCGGCGGAGTGGTTTTCAGCCTGACGGAGCAGTTTCAGCCCCGACGCAGTGCTTTTAGGCTTGATGGAGTGGTTTTGGCCCTGACGCAGTGGTTTTAGGCTCGGCGGAGTGGTTTCAGCCCCGACACAGTGGTTTCAGGCTTGATGGAGTGGTTTTGGCCCTGGCGGAGTTGTTCTCGCGCCGGCGGAGTGGTTTCAGCCCCAACGGAGTAGTTTTGGGCTCGGCGGAGTGATCTCGGCCCCGACGGAGTGGTTTTAATTTGGCGCAGTGGTTTTTATGTCGGCGGAGTGGTTTTGGCCCTGGTGGAGTGGGTTTCGGCCTGACGCAGTGCTTTTCGGCCTGACGCAGTGCTTTTCAGCCTGACGGAGCAGTTTCTGCCCCAGCACTGTGGTTTCAGCCCCGACGGAGTGGTTCTTGGCTTGATGGAGTGGTTTTAAGGTCAGCCGAGTGCTTTTGGCCCTGGTGGAGTGGTTTCAGCCCCGACGGAGTGGTTTTGGTCCTGGCACAGTGGTTTCAGCCCTGATGGAGTGGTTTTCGGCTCGGCGGAGTCGTTTCAGCCCCGACGCAGTGGTTTTCGGCCTGATGGAGTGGTTTTCAGCTCGGCGGAGTCGTTTCAGCCCCGACGGAGTGGTTTTCGGCCTGATGCAGTGGTTTTAGGCTTGGTGGAGCGGTTTCAGCCCTGACGCGCTGCTTTTAGGCTCGGCGGCGTGGTTTTGGCCCTGACGGATTTGTTTTGGCCCCAACACAGTGGTTTCAGCCCCGACGGAGTGGATTTGGTCCTGGCACAGTGGTTACAGCCCCGACGGAGTGGTTTTAGGCTCGGCGGAGTGGTTTCTGCCCCGACGGAGGGGTTTTAGGCTTGATGGAGTGGTTTCAGCCCCGACGCAGTGGTTTTAGGCTTGATGGAGTGGTTTCAGCCCCGACGGAGGGGTTTTAGGGTTGATGGAGTGGTTTCAGCCCCGACGGAGGGGTTTTGGTCCTGGCACAGTGGTTTCAGCCCCGACGCAGTGTTTTCAGGCTCGGCGGAGTGGTTTAAGGCCCAACGCAGTGGTTTTAGGCTCGGCGGAGTGGTTTCAGCCCCGACAGAGTGGTTTTAGGCTTGATGGAGTGGTTTCAGCCCCGACGGAGGGGTTTTAGGCTTGATGGAGTGGTTTCAGCCCCGACGCAGTGGTTTTCGGCTCGGCGGAGTGGTTTCAGCCCCGACGGAGGGGTTTTGGTCCTGGCACAGTGGTTTCAGCCCCGACGCAGTGGTTTTCGGCCTGATGCAGTGGTTTTAGGCTTGGTGGAGCGGTTTCAGCCCTGACGCTCTGCTTTTAGCCTCGGCAGCGTGGTTTTGGCCCTGACAGATTTGTTTTGGCCCCGACATAGTGGTTTCAGGCTTGGCCGAGTGGTTTCAGCCCCGAAGCAGTGGTTTTAATGTCGGCGGAGTGGTTTCAGCCCTGATGCACTGGTTTTAGGCTCGGCGGCGTGGTTTTGGCTCTGACGGAGTGGTTTTGGCCCTGGCGGAGTGGTTTGAGCCTCGATGAAGTGGTTTTAGGCTTGGCGCAGTGGTTTTTATGTCCGCGGAGTGGTTTTGGCCCTGGTGGAGTGGTTTTCAGCTTGACGCAGTGCTTTTCAGCCTGACGGAGCAGTTTCCGCCCCAGCACAGTGGTTTCAGCCCCGACGGAGGGGTTTTAATGTCAGCGGAGTGGTTCCAGCCCTGACGGAATGGTTTTAATGTCAGCGGAGGGGTTTTGGCCCTGGCAGAGTGGTTTCGGCCCCGACGCAGTGGTTTCAGGCTTGGCGGAGTGGTTTCAGCCCCGACAGAGTGCTTTTCGGCTTCACGCAGGGGTTTCAGCCCCGACAGAGTGGTTTCAGGCTCGGCGGAGTGGTTTCAGCCCCGACAGAGTGGTTTCAGGCTCGGCGGAGTGGTTTTGGCCCCGACGGAGTGGTTTCAGGCTCGGCGGAGTGGTTTTGGCCCCGACGGAGTTGTTTCAGGCTCGGCGGAGTGGTTTTGGCCCCGACGGAGTTGTTTCAGGCTCGGCGGAGTGGTTTTGGCCCCGACGGAGTTGTTTCAGGCTCGGCGGAGTTGTTTCAGCCCTGACGCAGTGGTTTCAGCCCCGACGCAGTGGTTTTGGCCCTGGCGGAGTGGTTTCAGCCCCGACGCAGTGGTTTTGGCCCTGGCGGAGTGGTTTTGGCCTCGGCGAAGTGGTTTCAGGCCTGACGCAGTGGTTTCAGGCTTGGCACAGTGGTTTCAGCACTGTTGGGGTGGTTTTGGCCCTGACGGAGTTGTTTTGCGCCTGACGCACTAGTTTCAGCCCCGACGGAGGGGTTTTAGGCTTGATGGAGTGGTTTCAGCCCCGACGCAGTGGTTTTGGCCCAGGCGGAGTGGTTTCAGCCCCGACGCAGTGGTTCTGGCCCTGGCAGAGTGGTTTCAACCCCGACGCTGTGCTTTTAGGCTCGGCGGAGTGGTTTTAAGGTCAGACGAGTGGTTTTGGCCCAGGCGGAGTGGTTTCCGCCCCGGCAGAGTGGTTTTGGCCCTGGCGGAGTGGTTTTAGGCTCGGCCAAGTGGTTTCAGCAACGACCGAGTGGCTTCTGCCCTGACGCAGTGCTTTCAGGCTCGACGGAGTGGTTTTCAGCCTGACGGAGCAGTTTCAGCCCCGACGCAGTGCTTTTAGGCTCGGCGGAGTGGTTTTAAGGTCAGCTGAGTGGTTTCAGCCCCGACGCAGTGGTTTCAGGCTTGGCACAGTGGTTTCAGCACTGTTGGGGTGGTTTTGGCCCTGACGGAGTTGTTTTGCGCCTGACGCAGTGGTTTCAGCCCCGACGGAGGGGTTTTAGGCTTGATGGAGTGGTTTCAGCCCCGACGGAGGGGTTTTAGGCTTGATGGAGTGGTTTCAGCCCCGACGGAGGGGTTTTGGTCTTGGCACAGTGGTTTCAGCCCCGACGCAGTGGTTTTCGGCCTGATGCAGTGGTTTTAGGCTTGGTGGAGCGGTTTCAGCCCTTACGCTCTGCTTTTAGGCTCGGCAGCGTGGTTTTGGCCCTGACGGATTTGTTTTGGCCCCGACATAGTGGTTTCAGGCTTGGCCGAGTGGTTTCAGCCCCAAAGCAGTGGTTTTAATGTCGGCGGAGTGGTTTCAGCCCTGATGCACTGGTTTTAGGCTCGGCGGCGTGGTTTTGGCTCTGACGGAGTGGTTTTGGCCCTGGCGGAGTGGTTTGAGCCTCGATGAAGTGGTTTTAGGCTTGGCGCAGTGGTTTTTATGTCGGCGGAGTGGTTTTGGCCCTGGTGGAGTGGTTTTCGGCTTGACGCAGTGCTTTTCAGCCTGACGGAGCAGTTTCCGCCCCAGCACAGTGGTTTCAGCCCCGACGGAGGGGTTTTAATGTCAGCGGAGTGGTTCCAGCCCTGACGGAATGGTTTTAATGTCAGCGGAGGGGTTTCGGCCCTGGCGGAGTGGTTTCGGCCCCGACGCAGTGGTTTCAGGCTTGGCGGAGTGGTTTCAGCCCCGACAGAGTGCTTTTCGGCTTCACGCAGGGGTTTCAGCCCCGACAGAGCGGTTTCAGCACTGGTGGAGTGGTTTTGGCCCCAACGGAGTTGTTTCAGGCTCGGCGGAGTTGTTTCAGCCCTGACGCAGTGGTTTCAGCCCCGACGCAGTGGTTTTGGCCCTGGCGGAGTGGTTTCAGCCCCGACGGAGTGGTTTTGGCCCTGGCGGAGTGGTTTTGGCCTCGGCGGAGTGGTTTCAGGCCTGACGCAGTGGTTTCAGGCTTGGTGGAGTGGTTTTGGCCCTGACGGAGTTGTTTTGGGCCTGACGCACTAGTTTCAGCCCCGACGGAGGGGTTTTAGGCTTGATGGAGTGGTTTCAGCCCCGACGCAGTGGTTTTGGCCCAGGCGGAGTGGTTTCAGCCCCGACGCAGTGGTTCTGGCCCTGGCAGAGTGGTTTCAACCCCGACGCTGTGCTTTTAGGCTCGGCGGAGTGGTTTTAAGGTCAGACAAGTGGTTTTGGCCCTGGCGGAGTGGTTTCAGCCCCGACGCAGTGGTTTTCGGCTTGGCGGAGTGGTTTTGGCTCAGCGGAGTGGTTTCAGCCCCGATGCAGTGCTTTTAGGCTCGGCGGAGTGGTTTTAAGGTCAGACGAGTGGTTTTGGCCCTGACGCAGTAGTTTCAGCCCCGACGCAGTGGTTTTAGGCTTGATGGAGTGGTTTCAGCCCCGACGGAGGGGTTTTAGGCTTGATGGAGTGGTTTCAGCCCCGACGCAGTGGTTTTGGTCCTGGCACAGTGGTTTCAGCCCCGACGCAGTGGTTTCAGGCTCAGCGGAGTGGTTTCAGCCCTGACGGAGTTGTTTTAGGCTCAGCGGAGTGGTTTCAGCCCCGATGCAGTGGTTTTAGGCTCGGCGGAGTGGTTTTCAGCCTGACGGAGCAGTTTCAGCCCCGACGCAGTGCTTTTAGGCTTGATGGAGTGGTTTTGGCCCTGACGCAGTGGTTTTAGGCTCGGCGGAGTGGTTTCAGCCCCGACACAGTGGTTTCAGGCTTGATGGAGTGGTTTTGGCCCTGGCGGAGTTGTTCTCGCGCCGGCGGAGTGGTTTCAGCCCCAACGGAGTAGTTTTGGGCTCGGCGGAGTGATCTCGGCCCCGACGGAGTGGTTTTAATTTGGCGCAGTGGTTTTTATGTCGGCGGAGTGGTTTTGGCCCTGGTGGAGTGGGTTTCGGCCTGACGCAGTGCTTTTCGGCCTGACGCAGTGCTTTTCAGCCTGACGGAGCAGTTTCTGCCCCAGCACTGTGGTTTCAGCCCCGACGGAGTGGTTCTTGGCTTGATGGAGTGGTTTTAAGGTCAGCCGAGTGCTTTTGGCCCTGGTGGAGTGGTTTCAGCCCCGACGGAGTGGTTTTGGTCCTGGCACAGTGGTTTCAGCCCTGATGGAGTGGTTTTCGGCTCGGCGGAGTCGTTTCAGCCCCGACGCAGTGGTTTTCGGCCTGATGGAGTGGTTTTCAGCTCGGCGGAGTCGTTTCAGCCCCGACGGAGTGGTTTTCGGCCTGATGCAGTGGTTTTAGGCTTGGTGGAGCGGTTTCAGCCCTGACGCTCTGCTTTTAGGCTCGGCGGCGTGGTTTTGGCCCTGACGGATTTGTTTTGGCCCCAACACAGTGGTTTCAGCCCCGACGGAGTGGATTTGGTCCTGGCACAGTGGTTACAGCCCCGACGGAGTGGTTTTAGGCTCGGCGGAGTGGTTTCTGCCCCGACGGAGGGGTTTTAGGCTTGATGGAGTGGTTTCAGCCCCGACGCAGTGGTTTTAGGCTTGATGGAGTGGTTTCAGCCCCGACGGAGGGGTTTTAGGGTTGATGGAGTGGTTTCAGCCCCGACGGAGGGGTTTTGGTCCTGGCACAGTGGTTTCAGCCCCGACGCAGTGTTTTCAGGCTCGGCGGAGTGGTTTAAGGCCCAACGCAGTGGTTTTAGGCTCGGCGGAGTGGTTTCAGCCCCGACAGAGTGGTTTTAGGCTTGATGGAGTGGTTTCAGCCCCGACGGAGGGGTTTTAGGCTTGATGGAGTGGTTTCAGCCCCGACGCAGTGGTTTTCGGCTCGGCGGAGTGGTTTCAGCCCCGACGGAGGGGTTTTGGTCCTGGCACAGTGGTTTCAGCCCCGACGCAGTGGTTTTCGGCCTGATGCAGTGGTTTTAGGCTTGGTGGAGCGGTTTCAGCCCTGACGCTCTGCTTTTAGCCTCGGCAGCGTGGTTTTGGCCCTGACAGATTTGTTTTGGCCCCGACATAGTGGTTTCAGGCTTGGCCGAGTGGTTTCAGCCCCGAAGCAGTGGTTTTAATGTCGGCGGAGTGGTTTCAGCCCTGATGCACTGGTTTTAGGCTCGGCGGCGTGGTTTTGGCTCTGACGGAGTGGTTTTGGCCCTGGCGGAGTGGTTTGAGCCTCGATGAAGTGGTTTTAGGCTTGGCGCAGTGGTTTTTATGTCCGCGGAGTGGTTTTGGCCCTGGTGGAGTGGGTTTCGGCTTGACGCAGTGCTTTTCAGCCTGACGGAGCAGTTTCCGCCCCAGCACAGTGGTTTCAGCCCCGACGGAGGGGTTTTAATGTCAGCGGAGTGGTTCCAGCCCTGACGGAATGGTTTTAATGTCAGCGGAGGGGTTTCGGCCCCGGCGGAGTGGTTTCAGCCCCGACGCAGTGGTTTTGGCCCTGGCGGAGTGGTTTTGGCCCTGGCGGAGTGGTTTTGGCCTCGGCGGAGTGGTTTCAGGCCTGACGCAGTGGTTTCAGGCTTGGTGGAGTGGTTTCAGCACTGGTGGAGTGGTTTTGGCCCTGACGGAGTTGTTTTGGGCCTGACGCACTAGTTTCAGCCCCGACGGAGGGGTTTTAGGCTTGATGGAGTGGTTTCAGCCCCGACGCAGTGGTTTTGGCCCAGGCGGAGTGGTTTCAGCCCCGACGCAGTGGTTCTGGCCCTGGCAGAGTGGTTTCAACCCCGACGCTGTGCTTTTAGGCTCGGCGGAGTGGTTTTAAGGTCAGACGAGTGGTTTTGGCCCTGGCGGAGTGGTTTCAGCCCCGACGCAGTGGTTTTCGGCTTGGCGGAGTGGTTTTGGTTCAGCGGAGTGGTTTCAGCCCCGATGCAGTGCTTTTAGGCTCGGCGGAGTGGTTTTAAGGTCAGACGAGTGGTTTTGGCCCTGACGCAGTAGTTTCTGCCCCGACGCAGTGGTTTTAGACTCGGCGGAGTGGTTTCAGCCCCGACAGAGTGGTTTTAGGCTTGATGGAGTGGTTTCAGCCCCGACGGAGGGGTTTTAGGGTTGATTGAGTGGTTTCAGCCCCGACGGAGGGGTTTTAATGTCAGCGGAGTGGTTCCAGCCCTGACGGAATGGTTTTAATGTCAGCGGAGGGGTTTTGGCCCTGGCAGAGTGGTTTCGGCCCCGACGCAGTGGTTTCAGGCTTGGCGGAGTGGTTTCAGCCCCGACAGAGTGCTTTTCGGCTTCACGCAGGGGTTTCAGCCCCGACAGAGCGGTTTCAGCACTGGTGGAGTGGTTTTGGCCCCGACGGAGTTGTTTTAGGCTCGGCGGAGTGGTTTTGGCCCCGACGGAGTTGTTTCAGGCTCGGCGGAGTTGTTTCAGCCCTGACGCAGTGGTTTCAGCCCCAACGCAGTGGTTTTGGCCCCGGCGGAGTGGTTTCAGCCCCAACGGAGTGGTTTTGGCCCTGGCGGAGTGGTTTTGGCCTCGGCGGAGTGGTTTTGGCCTCGGCGGAGTGGTTTCAGGCTTGGTGGAGTGGTTTCAGCACTGGTGGAGTGGTTTTGGCCCTGACGGAGTTGTTTTGGGCCTGACGCACTAGTTTCAGCCCCGACGGAGGGGTTTTAGGCTTGATGGAGTGGTTTCAGCCCCGACGCAGTGGTTTTGGCCCAGGCGGAGTGGTTTCAGCCCCGACGCAGTGGTTCTGGCCCTGGCAGAGTGGTTTCAGCCCTGATGCAGTGCTTTTAGGCTCGGCGGAGTGGTTTTAAGGTCAGACGAGTGGTTTTGGCCCTGGCGGAGTGGTTTCAGCCCCGACGCAGTGGTTTTCGGCTTGGCAGAGTGGTTTTGGCTCAGCGGAGTGGTTTCAGCCCCGATGCAGTGCTTTTAGGCTCGGCGGAGTGGTTTTAAGGTCAGACGAGTGGTTTTGGCCCTGACGCAGTAGTTTCAGCCCCGACGCAGTGGTTTTAGGCTTGATGGAGTGGTTTCAGCCCCGACGGAGGGGTTTTAGGCTTGATGGAGTGGTTTCAGCCCCGACGGAGGGGTTTTAGGCTTGATGGAGTGGTTTCAGCCCCGACGCAGTGGTTTCAGGCTCAGCGGAGTGGTTTCAGCCCTGACGGAGTTGTTTTAGGCTCAGCGGAGTGGTTTCAGCCCCGATGCAGTGGTTTTAGGCTCGGCGGAGTGGTTTTCAGCCTGACGGAGCAGTTTCAGCCCCGACGCAGTGCTTTTAGGCTTGATGGAGTGGTTTTGGCCCTGACGCAGTGGTTTTAGGCTCGGCGGAGTGGTTTCAGCCCCGACACAGTGGTTTCAGGCTTGATGGAGTGGTTTTGGCCCTGGCGGAGTTGTTCTCGCGCCGGCGGAGTGGTTTCAGCCCCAACGGAGTAGTTTTGGGCTCGGCGGAGTGATCTCGGCCCCGACGGAGTGGTTTTAATTTGGCGCAGTGGTTTTTATGTCGGCGGAGTGGTTTTGGCCCTGGTGGAGTGGGTTTCGGCCTGACGCAGTGCTTTTCGGCCTGACGCAGTGCTTTTCAGCCTGACGGAGCAGTTTCTGCCCCAGCACTGTGGTTTCAGCCCCGACGGAGTGGTTCTTGGCTTGATGGAGTGGTTTTAAGGTCAGCCGAGTGCTTTTGGCCCTGGTGGAGTGGTTTCAGCCCCGACGGAGTGGTTTTGGTCCTGGCACAGTGGTTTCAGCCCTGATGGAGTGGTTTTCGGCTCGGCGGAGTCGTTTCAGCCCCGACGCAGTGGTTTTCGGCCTGATGGAGTGGTTTTCAGCTCGGCGGAGTCGTTTCAGCCCCGACGGAGTGGTTTTCGGCCTGATGCAGTGGTTTTAGGCTTGGTGGAGCGGTTTCAGCCCTGACGCGCTGCTTTTAGGCTCGGCGGCGTGGTTTTGGCCCTGACGGATTTGTTTTGGCCCCAACACAGTGGTTTCAGCCCCGACGGAGTGGATTTGGTCCTGGCACAGTGGTTACAGCCCCGACGGAGTGGTTTTAGGCTCGGCGGAGTGGTTTCTGCCCCGACGCAGTGGTTTTAGGCTTGATGGAGTGGTTTCAGCCCCGACGGAGGGGTTTTAGGCTTGATGGAGTGGTTTCAGCCCCGACGGAGGGGTTTTAGGGTTGATGGAGTGGTTTCAGCCCCGACGGAGGGGTTTTGGTCCTGGCACAGTGGTTTCAGCCCCGACGCAGTGTTTTCAGGCTCGGCGGAGTGGTTTAAGGCCCAACGCAGTGGTTTTAGGCTCGGCGGAGTGGTTTCAGCCCCGACAGAGTGGTTTTAGGCTTGATGGAGTGGTTTCAGCCCCGACGGAGGGGTTTTAGGCTTGATGGAGTGGTTTCAGCCCCGACGCAGTGGTTTTCGGCTCGGCGGAGTGGTTTCAGCCCCGACGGAGGGGTTTTGGTCCTGGCACAGTGGTTTCAGCCCCGACGCAGTGGTTTTCGGCCTGATGCAGTGGTTTTAGGCTTGGTGGAGCGGTTTCAGCCCTTACGCTCTGCTTTTAGGCTCGGCAGCGTGGTTTTGGCCCTGACGGATTTGTTTTGGCCCCGACATAGTGGTTTCAGGCTTGGCCGAGTGGTTTCAGCCCCGAAGCAGTGGTTTTAATGTCGGCGGAGTGGTTTCAGCCCTGATGCACTGGTTTTAGGCTCGGCGGCGTGGTTTTGGCTCTGACGGAGTGGTTTTGGCCCTGGCGGAGTGGTTTGAGCCTCGATGAAGTGGTTTTAGGCTTGGCGCAGTGGTTTTTATGTCCGCGGAGTGGTTTTGGCCCTGGTGGAGTGGTTTTCAGCTTGACGCAGTGCTTTTCAGCCTGACGGAGCAGTTTCCGCCCCAGCACAGTGGTTTCAGCCCCGACGGAGGGGTTTTAATGTCAGCGGAGTGGTTCCAGCCCTGACGGAATGGTTTTAATGTCAGCGGAGGGGTTTTGGCCCTGGCAGAGTGGTTTCGGCCCCGACGCAGTGGTTTCAGGCTTGGCGGAGTGGTTTCAGCCCCGACAGAGTGCTTTTCGGCTTCACGCAGGGGTTTCAGCCCCGACAGAGTGGTTTCAGGCTCGGCGGAGTGGTTTCAGCCCCGACAGAGTGGTTTCAGGCTCGGCGGAGTGGTTTTGGCCCCGACGGAGTGGTTTCAGGCTCGGCGGAGTGGTTTTGGCCCCGACGGAGTTGTTTCAGGCTCGGCGGAGTGGTTTTGGCCCCGACGGAGTTGTTTCAGGCTCGGCGGAGTGGTTTTGGCCCCGACGGAGTTGTTTCAGGCTCGGCGGAGTTGTTTCAGCCCTGACGCAGTGGTTTCAGCCCCGACGCAGTGGTTTTGGCCCTGGCGGAGTGGTTTCAGCCCCGACGCAGTGGTTTTGGCCCTGGCGGAGTGGTTTTGGCCTCGGCGAAGTGGTTTCAGGCCTGACGCAGTGGTTTCAGGCTTGGCACAGTGGTTTCAGCACTGTTGGGGTGGTTTTGGCCCTGACGGAGTTGTTTTGCGCCTGACGCACTAGTTTCAGCCCCGACGGAGGGGTTTTAGGCTTGATGGAGTGGTTTCAGCCCCGACGCAGTGGTTTTGGCCCAGGCGGAGTGGTTTCAGCCCCGACGCAGTGGTTCTGGCCCTGGCAGAGTGGTTTCAACCCCGACGCTGTGCTTTTAGGCTCGGCGGAGTGGTTTTAAGGTCAGACGAGTGGTTTTGGCCCAGGCGGAGTGGTTTCCGCCCCGGCAGAGTGGTTTTGGCCCTGGCGGAGTGGTTTTAGGCTCGGCCAAGTGGTTTCAGCAACGACCGAGTGGCTTCTGCCCTGACGCAGTGCTTTCAGGCTCGACGGAGTGGTTTTCAGCCTGACGGAGCAGTTTCAGCCCCGACGCAGTGCTTTTAGGCTCGGCGGAGTGGTTTTAAGGTCAGCTGAGTGGTTTCAGCCCCGACGCAGTGGTTTCAGGCTTGGCACAGTGGTTTCAGCACTGTTGGGGTGGTTTTGGCCCTGACGGAGTTGTTTTGCGCCTGACGCAGTGGTTTCAGCCCCGACGGAGGGGTTTTAGGCTTGATGGAGTGGTTTCAGCCCCGACGGAGGGGTTTTAGGCTTGATGGAGTGGTTTCAGCCCCGACGGAGGGGTTTTGGTCTTGGCACAGTGGTTTCAGCCCCGACGCAGTGGTTTTCGGCCTGATGCAGTGGTTTTAGGCTTGGTGGAGCGGTTTCAGCCCTTACGCTCTGCTTTTAGGCTCGGCAGCGTGGTTTTGGCCCTGACGGATTTGTTTTGGCCCCGACATAGTGGTTTCAGGCTTGGCCGAGTGGTTTCAGCCCCAAAGCAGTGGTTTTAATGTCGGCGGAGTGGTTTCAGCCCTGATGCACTGGTTTTAGGCTCGGCGGCGTGGTTTTGGCTCTGACGGAGTGGTTTTGGCCCTGGCGGAGTGGTTTGAGCCTCGATGAAGTGGTTTTAGGCTTGGCGCAGTGGTTTTTATGTCGGCGGAGTGGTTTTGGCCCTGGTGGAGTGGTTTTCGGCTTGACGCAGTGCTTTTCAGCCTGACGGAGCAGTTTCCGCCCCAGCACAGTGGTTTCAGCCCCGACGGAGGGGTTTTAATGTCAGCGGAGTGGTTCCAGCCCTGACGGAATGGTTTTAATGTCAGCGGAGGGGTTTCGGCCCTGGCGGAGTGGTTTCGGCCCCGACGCAGTGGTTTTGGCCCCGGCGGAGTGGTTTCAGCCCCAACGGAGTGGTTTTGGCCCTGGCGGAGTGGTTTTGGCCTCGGCGGAGTGGTTTTGGCCTCGGCGGAGTGGTTTCAGGCTTGGTGGAGTGGTTTCAGCACTGGTGGAGTGGTTTTGGCCCTGACGGAGTTGTTTTGGGCCTGACGCACTAGTTTCAGCCCCGACGGAGGGGTTTTAGGCTTGATGGAGTGGTTTCAGCCCCGACGCAGTGGTTTTGGCCCAGGCGGAGTGGTTTCAGCCCCGACGCAGTGGTTCTGGCCCTGGCAGAGTGGTTTCAGCCCTGATGCAGTGCTTTTAGGCTCGGCGGAGTGGTTTTAAGGTCAGACGAGTGGTTTTGGCCCTGGCGGAGTGGTTTCAGCCCCGACGCAGTGGTTTTCGGCTTGGCGGAGTGGTTTTGGCTCAGCGGAGTGGTTTCAGCCCCGATGCAGTGCTTTTAGGCTCGGCGGAGTGGTTTTAAGGTCAGACGAGTGGTTTTGGCCCTGACGCAGTAGTTTCAGCCCCGACGCAGTGGTTTTAGGCTTGATGGAGTGGTTTCAGCCCCGACGGAGGGGTTTTAGGCTTGATGGAGTGGTTTCAGCCCCGACGCAGTGGTTTTGGTCCTGGCACAGTGGTTTCAGCCCCGACGCAGTGGTTTCAGGCTCAGCGGAGTGGTTTCAGCCCTGACGGAGTTGTTTTAGGCTCAGCGGAGTGGTTTCAGCCCCGATGCAGTGGTTTTAGGCTCGGCGGAGTGGTTTTCAGCCTGACGGAGCAGTTTCAGCCCCGACGCAGTGCTTTTAGGCTTGATGGAGTGGTTTTGGCCCTGACGCAGTGGTTTTAGGCTCGGCGGAGTGGTTTCAGCCCCGACACAGTGGTTTCAGGCTTGATGGAGTGGTTTTGGCCCTGGCGGAGTTGTTCTCGCGCCGGCGGAGTGGTTTCAGCCCCAACGGAGTAGTTTTGGGCTCGGCGGAGTGATCTCGGCCCCGACGGAGTGGTTTTAATTTGGCGCAGTGGTTTTTATGTCGGCGGAGTGGTTTTGGCCCTGGTGGAGTGGGTTTCGGCCTGACGCAGTGCTTTTCGGCCTGACGCAGTGCTTTTCAGCCTGACGGAGCAGTTTCTGCCCCAGCACTGTGGTTTCAGCCCCGACGGAGTGGTTCTTGGCTTGATGGAGTGGTTTTAAGGTCAGCCGAGTGCTTTTGGCCCTGGTGGAGTGGTTTCAGCCCCGACGGAGTGGTTTTGGTCCTGGCACAGTGGTTTCAGCCCTGATGGAGTGGTTTTCGGCTCGGCGGAGTCGTTTCAGCCCCGACGCAGTGGTTTTCGGCCTGATGGAGTGGTTTTCAGCTCGGCGGAGTCGTTTCAGCCCCGACGGAGTGGTTTTCGGCCTGATGCAGTGGTTTTAGGCTTGGTGGAGCGGTTTCAGCCCTGACGCGCTGCTTTTAGGCTCGGCGGCGTGGTTTTGGCCCTGACGGATTTGTTTTGGCCCCAACACAGTGGTTTCAGCCCCGACGGAGTGGATTTGGTCCTGGCACAGTGGTTACAGCCCCGACGGAGTGGTTTTAGGCTCGGCGGAGTGGTTTCTGCCCCGACGGAGGGGTTTTAGGCTTGATGGAGTGGTTTCAGCCCCGACGCAGTGGTTTTAGGCTTGATGGAGTGGTTTCAGCCCCGACGGAGGGGTTTTAGGGTTGATGGAGTGGTTTCAGCCCCGACGGAGGGGTTTTGGTCCTGGCACAGTGGTTTCAGCCCCGACGCAGTGTTTTCAGGCTCGGCGGAGTGGTTTAAGGCCCAACGCAGTGGTTTTAGGCTCGGCGGAGTGGTTTCAGCCCCGACAGAGTGGTTTTAGGCTTGATGGAGTGGTTTCAGCCCCGACGGAGGGGTTTTAGGCTTGATGGAGTGGTTTCAGCCCCGACGCAGTGGTTTTCGGCTCGGCGGAGTGGTTTCAGCCCCGACGGAGGGGTTTTGGTCCTGGCACAGTGGTTTCAGCCCCGACGCAGTGGTTTTCGGCCTGATGCAGTGGTTTTAGGCTTGGTGGAGCGGTTTCAGCCCTGACGCTCTGCTTTTAGCCTCGGCAGCGTGGTTTTGGCCCTGACAGATTTGTTTTGGCCCCGACATAGTGGTTTCAGGCTTGGCCGAGTGGTTTCAGCCCCGAAGCAGTGGTTTTAATGTCGGCGGAGTGGTTTCAGCCCTGATGCACTGGTTTTAGGCTCGGCGGCGTGGTTTTGGCTCTGACGGAGTGGTTTTGGCCCTGGCGGAGTGGTTTGAGCCTCGATGAAGTGGTTTTAGGCTTGGCGCAGTGGTTTTTATGTCCGCGGAGTGGTTTTGGCCCTGGTGGAGTGGTTTTCAGCTTGACGCAGTGCTTTTCAGCCTGACGGAGCAGTTTCCGCCCCAGCACAGTGGTTTCAGCCCCGACGGAGGGGTTTTAATGTCAGCGGAGTGGTTCCAGCCCTGACGGAATGGTTTTAATGTCAGCGGAGGGGTTTTGGCCCTGGCAGAGTGGTTTCGGCCCCGACGCAGTGGTTTCAGGCTTGGCGGAGTGGTTTCAGCCCCGACAGAGTGCTTTTCGGCTTCACGCAGGGGTTTCAGCCCCGACAGAGTGGTTTCAGGCTCGGCGGAGTGGTTTCAGCCCCGACAGAGTGGTTTCAGGCTCGGCGGAGTGGTTTTGGCCCCGACGGAGTGGTTTCAGGCTCGGCGGAGTGGTTTTGGCCCCGACGGAGTTGTTTCAGGCTCGGCGGAGTGGTTTTGGCCCCGACGGAGTTGTTTCAGGCTCGGCGGAGTGGTTTTGGCCCCGACGGAGTTGTTTCAGGCTCGGCGGAGTTGTTTCAGCCCTGACGCAGTGGTTTCAGCCCCGACGCAGTGGTTTTGGCCCTGGCGGAGTGGTTTCAGCCCCGACGCAGTGGTTTTGGCCCTGGCGGAGTGGTTTTGGCCTCGGCGAAGTGGTTTCAGGCCTGACGCAGTGGTTTCAGGCTTGGCACAGTGGTTTCAGCACTGTTGGGGTGGTTTTGGCCCTGACGGAGTTGTTTTGCGCCTGACGCACTAGTTTCAGCCCCGACGGAGGGGTTTTAGGCTTGATGGAGTGGTTTCAGCCCCGACGCAGTGGTTTTGGCCCAGGCGGAGTGGTTTCAGCCCCGACGCAGTGGTTCTGGCCCTGGCAGAGTGGTTTCAACCCCGACGCTGTGCTTTTAGGCTCGGCGGAGTGGTTTTAAGGTCAGACGAGTGGTTTTGGCCCAGGCGGAGTGGTTTCCGCCCCGGCAGAGTGGTTTTGGCCCTGGCGGAGTGGTTTTAGGCTCGGCCAAGTGGTTTCAGCAACGACCGAGTGGCTTCTGCCCTGACGCAGTGCTTTCAGGCTCGACGGAGTGGTTTTCAGCCTGACGGAGCAGTTTCAGCCCCGACGCAGTGCTTTTAGGCTCGGCGGAGTGGTTTTAAGGTCAGCTGAGTGGTTTCAGCCCCGACGCAGTGGTTTCAGGCTTGGCACAGTGGTTTCAGCACTGTTGGGGTGGTTTTGGCCCTGACGGAGTTGTTTTGCGCCTGACGCAGTGGTTTCAGCCCCGACGGAGGGGTTTTAGGCTTGATGGAGTGGTTTCAGCCCCGACGGAGGGGTTTTAGGCTTGATGGAGTGGTTTCAGCCCCGACGGAGGGGTTTTGGTCTTGGCACAGTGGTTTCAGCCCCGACGCAGTGGTTTTCGGCCTGATGCAGTGGTTTTAGGCTTGGTGGAGCGGTTTCAGCCCTTACGCTCTGCTTTTAGGCTCGGCAGCGTGGTTTTGGCCCTGACGGATTTGTTTTGGCCCCGACATAGTGGTTTCAGGCTTGGCCGAGTGGTTTCAGCCCCAAAGCAGTGGTTTTAATGTCGGCGGAGTGGTTTCAGCCCTGATGCACTGGTTTTAGGCTCGGCGGCGTGGTTTTGGCTCTGACGGAGTGGTTTTGGCCCTGGCGGAGTGGTTTGAGCCTCGATGAAGTGGTTTTAGGCTTGGCGCAGTGGTTTTTATGTCGGCGGAGTGGTTTTGGCCCTGGTGGAGTGGTTTTCGGCTTGACGCAGTGCTTTTCAGCCTGACGGAGCAGTTTCCGCCCCAGCACAGTGGTTTCAGCCCCGACGGAGGGGTTTTAATGTCAGCGGAGTGGTTCCAGCCCTGACGGAATGGTTTTAATGTCAGCGGAGGGGTTTCGGCCCTGGCGGAGTGGTTTCGGCCCCGACGCAGTGGTTTCAGGCTTGGCGGAGTGGTTTCAGCCCCGACAGAGTGCTTTTCGGCTTCACGCAGGGGTTTCAGCCCCGACAGAGCGGTTTCAGCACTGGTGGAGTGGTTTTGGCCCCAACGGAGTTGTTTCAGGCTCGGCGGAGTTGTTTCAGCCCTGACGCAGTGGTTTCAGCCCCGACGCAGTGGTTTTGGCCCTGGCGGAGTGGTTTCAGCCCCGACGGAGTGGTTTTGGCCCTGGCGGAGTGGTTTTGGCCTCGGCGGAGTGGTTTCAGGCCTGACGCAGTGGTTTCAGGCTTGGTGGAGTGGTTTTGGCCCTGACGGAGTTGTTTTGGGCCTGACGCACTAGTTTCAGCCCCGACGGAGGGGTTTTAGGCTTGATGGAGTGGTTTCAGCCCCGACGCAGTGGTTTTGGCCCAGGCGGAGTGGTTTCAGCCCCGACGCAGTGGTTCTGGCCCTGGCAGAGTGGTTTCAACCCCGACGCTGTGCTTTTAGGCTCGGCGGAGTGGTTTTAAGGTCAGACAAGTGGTTTTGGCCCTGGCGGAGTGGTTTCAGCCCCGACGCAGTGGTTTTCGGCTTGGCGGAGTGGTTTTGGCTCAGCGGAGTGGTTTCAGCCCCGATGCAGTGCTTTTAGGCTCGGCGGAGTGGTTTTAAGGTCAGACGAGTGGTTTTGGCCCTGACGCAGTAGTTTCAGCCCCGACGCAGTGGTTTTAGGCTTGATGGAGTGGTTTCAGCCCCGACGGAGGGGTTTTAGGCTTGATGGAGTGGTTTCAGCCCCGACGCAGTGGTTTTGGTCCTGGCACAGTGGTTTCAGCCCCGACGCAGTGGTTTCAGGCTCAGCGGAGTGGTTTCAGCCCTGACGGAGTTGTTTTAGGCTCAGCGGAGTGGTTTCAGCCCCGATGCAGTGGTTTTAGGCTCGGCGGAGTGGTTTTCAGCCTGACGGAGCAGTTTCAGCCCCGACGCAGTGCTTTTAGGCTTGATGGAGTGGTTTTGGCCCTGACGCAGTGGTTTTAGGCTCGGCGGAGTGGTTTCAGCCCCGACACAGCGGTTTCAGGCTTGATGGAGTGGTTTTGGCCCTGGCGGAGTTGTTCTCGCGCCGGCGGAGTGGTTTCAGCCCCAACGGAGTAGTTTTGGGCTCGGCGGAGTGATCTCGGCCCCGACGGAGTGGTTTTAATTTGGCGCAGTGGTTTTTATGTCGGCGGAGTGGTTTTGGCCCTGGTGGAGTGGGTTTCGGCCTGACGCAGTGCTTTTCGGCCTGACGCAGTGCTTTTCAGCCTGACGGAGCAGTTTCTGCCCCAGCACTGTGGTTTCAGCCCCGACGGAGTGGTTCTTGGCTTGATGGAGTGGTTTTAAGGTCAGCCGAGTGCTTTTGGCCCTGGTGGAGTGGTTTCAGCCCCGACGGAGTGGTTTTGGTCCTGGCACAGTGGTTTCAGCCCTGATGGAGTGGTTTTCGGCTCGGCGGAGTCGTTTCAGCCCCGACGCAGTGGTTTTCGGCCTGATGGAGTGGTTTTCAGCTCGGCGGAGTCGTTTCAGCCCCGACGGAGTGGTTTTCGGCCTGATGCAGTGGTTTTAGGCTTGGTGGAGCGGTTTCAGCCCTGACGCTCTGCTTTTAGGCTCGGCGGCGTGGTTTTGGCCCTGACGGATTTGTTTTGGCCCCAACACAGTGGTTTCAGCCCCGACGGAGTGGATTTGGTCCTGGCACAGTGGTTACAGCCCCGACGGAGTGGTTTTAGGCTCGGCGGAGTGGTTTCTGCCCCGACGGAGGGGTTTTAGGCTTGATGGAGTGGTTTCAGCCCCGACGCAGTGGTTTTAGGCTTGATGGAGTGGTTTCAGCCCCGACGGAGGGGTTTTAGGGTTGATGGAGTGGTTTCAGCCCCGACGGAGGGGTTTTGGTCCTGGCACAGTGGTTTCAGCCCCGACGCAGTGTTTTCAGGCTCGGCGGAGTGGTTTAAGGCCCAACGCAGTGGTTTTAGGCTCGGCGGAGTGGTTTCAGCCCCGACAGAGTGGTTTTAGGCTTGATGGAGTGGTTTCAGCCCCGACGGAGGGGTTTTAGGCTTGATGGAGTGGTTTCAGCCCCGACGCAGTGGTTTTCGGCTCGGCGGAGTGGTTTCAGCCCCGACGGAGGGGTTTTGGTCCTGGCACAGTGGTTTCAGCCCCGACGCAGTGGTTTTCGGCCTGATGCAGTGGTTTTAGGCTTGGTGGAGCGGTTTCAGCCCTGACGCTCTGCTTTTAGCCTCGGCAGCGTGGTTTTGGCCCTGACAGATTTGTTTTGGCCCCGACATAGTGGTTTCAGGCTTGGCCGAGTGGTTTCAGCCCCGAAGCAGTGGTTTTAATGTCGGCGGAGTGGTTTCAGCCCTGATGCACTGGTTTTAGGCTCGGCGGCGTGGTTTTGGCTCTGACGGAGTGGTTTTGGCCCTGGCGGAGTGGTTTGAGCCTCGATGAAGTGGTTTTAGGCTTGGCGCAGTGGTTTTTATGTCGGCGGAGTGGTTTTGGCCCTGGTGGAGTGGTTTTCAGCTTGACGCAGTGCTTTTCAGCCTGACGGAGCAGTTTCCGCCCCAGCACAGTGGTTTCAGCCCCGACGGAGGGGTTTTAATGTCAGCGGAGTGGTTCCAGCCCTGACGGAATGGTTTTAATGTCAGCGGAGGGGTTTTGGCCCTGGCAGAGTGGTTTCGGCCCCGACGCAGTGGTTTCAGGCTTGGCGGAGTGGTTTCAGCCCCGACAGAGTGCTTTTCGGCTTCACGCAGGGGTTTCAGCCCCGACAGAGTGGTTTCAGGCTCGGCGGAGTGGTTTCAGCCCCGACAGAGTGGTTTCAGGCTCGGCGGAGTGGTTTCAGCCCCGACAGAGTGGTTTCAGGCTCGGCGGAGTGGTTTTGGCCCCGACGGAGTTGTTTCAGGCTCGGCGGAGTGGTTTTGGCCCCGACGGAGTTGTTTCAGGCTCGGCGGAGTGGTTTTGGCCCCGACGGAGTTGTTTCAGGCTCGGCGGAGTTGTTTCAGCCCTGACGCAGTGGTTTCAGCCCCGACGCAGTGGTTTTGGCCCTGGCGGAGTGGTTTCAGCCCCGACGCAGTGGTTTTGGCCCTGGCGGAGTGGTTTTGGCCTCGGCGAAGTGGTTTCAGGCCTGACGCAGTGGTTTCAGGCTTGGCACAGTGGTTTCAGCACTGTTGGGGTGGTTTTGGCCCTGACGGAGTTGTTTTGCGCCTGACGCACTAGTTTCAGCCCCGACGGAGGGGTTTTAGGCTTGATGGAGTGGTTTCAGCCCCGACGCAGTGGTTTTGGCCCAGGCGGAGTGGTTTCAGCCCCGACGCAGTGGTTCTGGCCCTGGCAGAGTGGTTTCAACCCCGACGCTGTGCTTTTAGGCTCGGCGGAGTGGTTTTAAGGTCAGACGAGTGGTTTTGGCCCAGGCGGAGTGGTTTCCGCCCCGGCAGAGTGGTTTTGGCCCTGGCGGAGTGGTTTTAGGCTCGGCCAAGTGGTTTCAGCAACGACCGAGTGGCTTCTGCCCTGACGCAGTGCTTTCAGGCTCGACGGAGTGGTTTTCAGCCTGACGGAGCAGTTTCAGCCCCGACGCAGTGCTTTTAGGCTCGGCGGAGTGGTTTTAAGGTCAGCTGAGTGGTTTCAGCCCCGACGCAGTGGTTTCAGGCTTGGCACAGTGGTTTCAGCACTGTTGGGGTGGTTTTGGCCCTGACGGAGTTGTTTTGCGCCTGACGCAGTGGTTTCAGCCCCGACGGAGGGGTTTTAGGCTTGATGGAGTGGTTTCAGCCCCGACGGAGGGGTTTTAGGCTTGATGGAGTGGTTTCAGCCCCGACGGAGGGGTTTTGGTCTTGGCACAGTGGTTTCAGCCCCGACGCAGTGGTTTTCGGCCTGATGCAGTGGTTTTAGGCTTGGTGGAGCGGTTTCAGCCCTTACGCTCTGCTTTTAGGCTCGGCAGCGTGGTTTTGGCCCTGACGGATTTGTTTTGGCCCCGACATAGTGGTTTCAGGCTTGGCCGAGTGGTTTCAGCCCCAAAGCAGTGGTTTTAATGTCGGCGGAGTGGTTTCAGCCCTGATGCACTGGTTTTAGGCTCGGCGGCGTGGTTTTGGCTCTGACGGAGTGGTTTTGGCCCTGGCGGAGTGGTTTGAGCCTCGATGAAGTGGTTTTAGGCTTGGCGCAGTGGTTTTTATGTCGGCGGAGTGGTTTTGGCCCTGGTGGAGTGGTTTTCGGCTTGACGCAGTGCTTTTCAGCCTGACGGAGCAGTTTCCGCCCCAGCACAGTGGTTTCAGCCCCGACGGAGGGGTTTTAATGTCAGCGGAGTGGTTCCAGCCCTGACGGAATGGTTTTAATGTCAGCGGAGGGGTTTCGGCCCTGGCGGAGTGGTTTCGGCCCCGACGCAGTGGTTTCAGGCTTGGCGGAGTGGTTTCAGCCCCGACAGAGTGCTTTTCGGCTTCACGCAGGGGTTTCAGCCCCGACAGAGCGGTTTCAGCACTGGTGGAGTGGTTTTGGCCCCGACGGAGTTGTTTCAGGCTCGGCGGAGTTGTTTCAGCCCTGACGCAGTGGTTTCAGCCCCGACGCAGTGGTTTTGGCCCTGGCGGAGTGGTTTCAGCCCCGACGGAGTGGTTTTGGCCCTGGCGGAGTGGTTTTGGCCTCGGCGGAGTGGTTTCAGGCCTGACGCAGTGGTTTCAGGCTTGGTGGAGTGGTTTTGGCCCTGACGGAGTTGTTTTGGGCCTGACGCACTAGTTTCAGCCCCGACGGAGGGGTTTTAGGCTTGATGGAGTGGTTTCAGCCCCGACGCAGTGGTTTTGGCCCAGGCGGAGTGGTTTCAGCCCCGACGCAGTGGTTCTGGCCCTGGCAGAGTGGTTTCAACCCCGACGCTGTGCTTTTAGGCTCGGCGGAGTGGTTTTAAGGTCAGACAAGTGGTTTTGGCCCTGGCGGAGTGGTTTCAGCCCCGACGCAGTGGTTTTCGGCTTGGCGGAGTGGTTTTGGCTCAGCGGAGTGGTTTCAGCCCCGATGCAGTGCTTTTAGGCTCGGCGGAGTGGTTTTAAGGTCAGACGAGTGGTTTTGGCCCTGACGCAGTAGTTTCAGCCCCGACGCAGTGGTTTTAGGCTTGATGGAGTGGTTTCAGCCCCGACGGAGGGGTTTTAGGCTTGATGGAGTGGTTTCAGCCCCGACGCAGTGGTTTTGGTCCTGGCACAGTGGTTTCAGCCCCGACGCAGTGGTTTCAGGCTCAGCGGAGTGGTTTCAGCCCCGACGGAGTTGTTTTAGGCTCAGCGGAGTGGTTTCAGCCCCGATGCAGTGGTTTTAGGCTCGGCGGAGTGGTTTTCAGCCTGACGGAGCAGTTTCTGCCCCGACGCAGTGCTTTTAGGCTTGATGGAGTGGTTTTGGCCCTGACGCAGTGGTTTTAGGCTCGGCGGAGTGGTTTCAGCCCCGACACAGTGGTTTCAGGCTTGATGGAGTGGTTTTGGCCCTGGCGGAGTTGTTCTCACGCCGGCGGAGTGGTTTCAGCCCCAACGGAGTAGTTTTGGGCTCAGCGGAGTGATCTCGGCCCCGACGGAGTGGTTTTAATTTGGCGCAGTGGTTTTTATGTCGGCGGAGTGGTTTTGGCCCTGGTGGAGTGGGTTTCGGCCTGACGCAGTGCTTTTCGGCCTGACGCAGTGCTTTTCAGCCTGACGGAGCAGTTTCTGCCCCAGCACTGTGGTTTCAGCCCCGACGGAGTGGTTCTTGGCTTGATGGAGTGGTTTTAAGGTCAGCCGAGTGCTTTTGGCCCTGGTGGAGTGGTTTCAGCCCCGACGGAGTGGTTTTGGTCCTGGCACAGTGGTTTCAGCCCTGATGGAGTGGTTTTCGGCTCGGCGGAGTCGTTTCAGCCCCGACGCAGTGGTTTTCGGCCTGATGGAGTGGTTTTCAGCTCGGCGGAGTCGTTTCAGCCCCGACGGAGTGGTTTTCGGCCTGATGCAGTGGTTTTAGGCTTGGTGGAGCGGTTTCAGCCCTGACGCTCTGCTTTTAGGCTCGGCGGCGTGGTTTTGGCCCTGACGGATTTGTTTTGGCCCCAACACAGTGGTTTCAGCCCCGACGGAGTGGATTTGGTCCTGGCACAGTGGTTACAGCCCCGACGGAGTGGTTTTAGGCTCGGCGGAGTGGTTTCTGCCCCGACGGAGGGGTTTTAGGCTTGATGGAGTGGTTTCAGCCCCGACGGAGGGGTTTTAGGCTTGATGGAGTGGTTTCAGCCCCGACGGAGGGGTTTTAGGGTTGATGGAGTGGTTTCAGCCCCGACGGAGGGGTTTTAGGGTTGATGGAGTGGTTTCAGCCCCGACGGAGGGGTTTTGGTCCTGGCACAGTGGTTTCAGCCCCGACGCAGTGTTTTCAGGCTCGGCGGAGTGGTTTAAGGCCCAACGCAGTGGTTTTAGGCTCGGCGGAGTGGTTTCAGCCCCGACAGAGTGGTTTTAGGCTTGATGGAGTGGTTTCAGCCCCGACGGAGGGGTTTTAGGCTTGATGGAGTGGTTTCAGCCCCGACGCAGTGGTTTTCGGCTCGGCGGAGTGGTTTCAGCCCCGACGGAGGGGTTTTGGTCCTGGCACAGTGGTTTCAGCCCCGACGCAGTGGTTTTCGGCCTGATGCAGTGGTTTTAGGCTTGGTGGAGCGGTTTCAGCCCTGACGCTCTGCTTTTAGGCTCGGCAGCGTGGTTTTGGCCCTGACGGATTTGTTTTGGCCCCGACATAGTGGTTTCAGGCTTGGCCGAGTGGTTTCAGCCCCGAAGCAGTGGTTTTAATGTCGGCGGAGTGGTTTCAGCCCTGATGCACTGGTTTTAGGCTCGGCGGCGTGGTTTTGGCTCTGACGGAGTGGTTTTGGCCCTGGCGGAGTGGTTTGAGCCTCGATGAAGTGGTTTTAGGCTTGGCGCAGTGGTTTTTATGTCGGCGGAGTGGTTTTGGCCCTGGTGGAGTGGTTTTCGGCTTGACGCAGTGCTTTTCAGCCTGACGGAGCAGTTTCCGCCCCAGCACAGTGGTTTCAGCCCCGACGGAGGGGTTTTAATGTCAGCGGAGTGGTTCCAGCCCTGACGGAATGGTTTTAATGTCAGCGGAGGGGTTTTGGCCCTGGCAGAGTGGTTTCGGCCCCGACGCAGTGGTTTCAGGCTTGGCGGAGTGGTTTCAGCCCCGACAGAGTGCTTTTCGGCTTCACGCAGGGGTTTCAGCCCCGACAGAGTGGTTTCAGGCTCGGCGGAGTGGTTTCAGCCCCGACAGAGTGGTTTCAGGCTCGGCGGAGTGGTTTTGGCCCCGACGGAGTTGTTTCAGGCTCGGCGGAGTGGTTTTGGCCCCGACGGAGTTGTTTCAGGCTCGGCGGAGTGGTTTTGGCCCCGACGGAGTTGTTTCAGGCTCGGCGGAGTTGTTTCAGCCCTGACGCAGTGGTTTCAGCCCCGACGCAGTGGTTTTGGCCCTGGCGGAGTGGTTTCAGCCCCGACGCAGTGGTTTTGGGCCTGGCGGAGTGGTTTTGGCCTCGGCGGAGTGGTTTCAGGCCTGACGCAGTGGTTTCAGGCTTGGCACAGTGGTTTCAGCACTGTTGGGGTGGTTTTGGCCCTGACGGAGTTGTTTTGCGCCTGACGCAGTGGTTTCAGCCCCGACGGAGGGGTTTTAGGCTTGATGGAGTGGTTTCAGCCCCGACGCAGTGGTTTTGGCCCAGGCGGAGTGGTTTCAGCCCCGACGCAGTGGTTCTGGCCCTGGCAGAGTGGTTTCAACCCCGACGCTGTGCTTTTAGGCTCGGCGGAGTGGTTTTAAGGTCAGACGAGTGGTTTTGGCCCAGGCGGAGTGGTTTCCGCCCCGGCAGAGTGGTTTTGGCCCTGGCGGAGTGGTTTTAGGCTCGGCCAAGTGGTTTCAGCAACGACCGAGTGGCTTCTGCCCTGACGCAGTGCTTTCAGGCTCGACGGAGTGGTTTTCAGCCTGACGGAGCAGTTTCAGCCCCGACGCAGTGCTTTTAGGCTCGGCGGAGTGGTTTTAAGGTCAGCTGAGTGGTTTCAGCCCCGACGCAGTGGTTTCAGGCTTGGCACAGTGGTTTCAGCACTGTTGGGGTGGTTTTGGCCCTGACGGAGTTGTTTTGCGCCTGACGCAGTGGTTTCAGCCCCGACGGAGGGGTTTTAGGCTTGATGGAGTGGTTTCAGCCCCGACGGAGGGGTTTTAGGCTTGATGGAGTGGTTTCAGCCCCGACGGAGGGGTTTTGGTCTTGGCACAGTGGTTTCAGCCCCGACGCAGTGGTTTTCGGCCTGATGCAGTGGTTTTAGGCTTGGTGGAGCGGTTTCAGCCCTTACGCTCTGCTTTTAGGCTCGGCAGCGTGGTTTTGGCCCTGACGGATTTGTTTTGGCCCCGACATAGTGGTTTCAGGCTTGGCCGAGTGGTTTCAGCCCCAAAGCAGTGGTTTTAATGTCGGCGGAGTGGTTTCAGCCCTGATGCACTGGTTTTAGGCTCGGCGGCGTGGTTTTGGCTCTGACGGAGTGGTTTTGGCCCTGGCGGAGTGGTTTGAGCCTCGATGAAGTGGTTTTAGGCTTGGCGCAGTGGTTTTTATGTCGGCGGAGTGGTTTTGGCCCTGGTGGAGTGGGTTTCGGCTTGACGCAGTGCTTTTCAGCCTGACGGAGCAGTTTCCGCCCCAGCACAGTGGTTTCAGCCCCGACGGAGGGGTTTTAATGTCAGCGGAGTGGTTCCAGCCCTGACGGAATGGTTTTAATGTCAGCCGAGGGGTTTCGGCCCTGGCGGAGTGGTTTCGGCCCCGACGCAGTGGTTTCAGGCTTGGCGGAGTGGTTTCAGCCCCGACAGAGTGCTTTTCGGCTTCACGCAGGGGTTTCAGCCCCGACAGAGCGGTTTCAGCACTGGTGGAGTGGTTTTGGCCCCAACGGAGTTGTTTCAGGCTCGGCGGAGTTGTTTCAGCCCTGACGCAGTGGTTTCAGCCCCGACGCAGTGGTTTTGGCCCTGGCGGAGTGGTTTCAGCCCCGACGGAGTGGTTTTGGCCCTGGCGGAGTGGTTTTGGCCTCGGCGGAGTGGTTTCAGGCCTGACGCAGTGGTTTCAGGCTTGGTGGAGTGGTTTTGGCCCTGACGGAGTTGTTTTGGGCCTGACGCACTAGTTTCAGCCCCGACGGAGGGGTTTTAGGCTTGATGGAGTGGTTTCAGCCCCGACGCAGTGGTTTTGGCCCAGGCGGAGTGGTTTCAGCCCCGACGCAGTGGTTCTGGCCCTGGCAGAGTGGTTTCAACCCCGACGCTGTGCTTTTAGGCTCGGCGGAGTGGTTTTAAGGTCAGACGAGTGGTTTTGGCCCTGGCGGAGTGGTTTCAGCCCCGACGCAGTGGTTTTCGGCTTGGCGGAGTGGTTTTGGCTCAGCGGAGTGGTTTCAGCCCCGATGCAGTGCTTTTAGGCTCGGCGGAGTGGTTTTAAGGTCAGACGAGTGGTTTTGGCCCTGACGCAGTAGTTTCAGCCCCGACGCAGTGGTTTTAGGCTTGATGGAGTGGTTTCAGCCCCGACGGAGGGGTTTTAGGCTTGATGGAGTGGTTTCAGCCCCGACGGAGGGGTTTTAGGCTTGATGGAGTGGTTTCAGCCCCGACGCAGTGGTTTCAGGCTCAGCGGAGTGGTTTCAGCCCCGACGGAGTTGTTTTAGGCTCAGCGGAGTGGTTTCAGCCCCGATGCAGTGGTTTTAATGTCGGCGGAGTGGTTTCAGCCCTGATGCACTGGTTTTAGGCTCGGCGGCGTGGTTTTGGCTCTGACGGAGTGGTTTTGGCCCTGGCGGAGTGGTTTGAGCCTCGATGAAGTGGTTTTAGGCTTGGCGCAGTGGTTTTTATGTCGGCGGAGTGGTTTTGGCCCTGGTGGAGTGGTTTTCGGCTTGACGCAGTGCTTTTCAGCCTGACGGAGCAGTTTCCGCCCCAGCACAGTGGTTTCAGCCCCGACGGAGGGGTTTTAATGTCAGCGGAGTGGTTCCAGCCCTGACGGAATGGTTTTAATGTCAGCCGAGGGGTTTCGGCCCTGGCGGAGTGGTTTCGGCCCCGACGCAGTGGTTTCAGGCTTGGCGGAGTGGTTTCAGCCCCGACAGAGTGCTTTTCGGCTTCACGCAGGGGTTTCAGCCCCGACAGAGCGGTTTCAGCACTGGTGGAGTGGTTTTGGCCCCGACGGAGTTGTTTCAGGCTCGGCGGAGTTGTTTCAGCCCTGACGCAGTGGTTTCAGCCCCGACGCAGTGGTTTTGGCCCTGGCGGAGTGGTTTCAGCCCCGACGGAGTGGTTTTGGCCCTGGCGGAGTGGTTTTGGCCTCGGCGGAGTGGTTTCAGGCCTGACGCAGTGGTTTCAGGCTTGGTGGAGTGGTTTTGGCCCTGACGGAGTTGTTTTGGGCCTGACGCACTAGTTTCAGCCCCGACGGAGGGGTTTTAGGCTTGATGGAGTGGTTTCAGCCCCGACGCAGTGGTTTTGGCCCAGGCGGAGTGGTTTCAGCCCCGACGCAGTGGTTCTGGCCCTGGCAGAGTGGTTTCAACCCCGACGCTGTGCTTTTAGGCTCGGCGGAGTGGTTTTAAGGTCAGACGAGTGGTTTTGGCCCTGGCGGAGTGGTTTCAGCCCCGACGCAGTGGTTTTCGGCTTGGTGGAGTGGTTTTGGCTCAGCGGAGTGGTTTCAGCCCCGATGCAGTGCTTTTAGGCTCGGCGGAGTGGTTTTAAGGTCAGACGAGTGGTTTTGGCCCTGACGCAGTAGTTTCAGCCCCGACGCAGTGGTTTTAGGCTTGATGGAGTGGTTTCAGCCCCGACGGAGGGGTTTTAGGCTTGATGGAGTGGTTTCAGCCCCGACGCAGTGGTTTTGGTCCTGGCACAGTGGTTTCAGCCCCGACGCAGTGGTTTCAGGCTCAGCGGAGTGGTTTCAGCCCCGACGGAGTTGTTTTAGGCTCAGCGGAGTGGTTTCAGCCCCGATGCAGTGGTTTTAGGCTCGGCGGAGTGGTTTTCAGCCTGACGGAGCAGTTTCTGCCCCGACGCAGTGCTTTTAGGCTTGATGGAGTGGTTTTGGCCCTGACGCAGTGGTTTTAGGCTCGGCGGAGTGGTTTCAGCCCCGACACAGTGGTTTCAGGCTTGATGGAGTGGTTTTGGCCCTGGCGGAGTTGTTCTCGCGCCGGCAGAGTGGTTTCAGCCCCAACGGAGTGGTTTTGGGCTCAGCGGAGTGATCTCGGCCCCGACGGAGTGGTTTTAACTTGGCGCAGTGGTTTTTATGTCGGCGGAGTGGTTTTGGCCCTGGTGGAGTGGGTTTCGGCCTGACGCAGTGCTTTTCGGCCTGACGCAGTGCTTTTCAGCCTGACGGAGCAGTTTCTGCCCCAGCACTGTGGTTTCAGCCCCGACGGAGTGGTTCTTGGCTTGATGGAGTGGTTTTAAGGTCAGCCGAGTGCTTTTGGCCCTGGTGGAGTGGTTTCAGCCCCGACGGAGTGGTTTTGGTCCTGGCACAGTGGTTTCAGCCCTGATGGAGTGGTTTTCGGCTCGGCGGAGTCGTTTCAGCCCCGACGCAGTGGTTTTCGGCCTGATGGAGTGGTTTTCAGCTCGGCGGAGTCGTTTCAGCCCCGACGGAGTGGTTTTCGGCCTGATGCAGTGGTTTTAGGCTTGGTGGAGCGGTTTCAGCCCTGACGCTCTGCTTTTAGGCTCGGCGGCGTGGTTTTGGCCCTGACGGATTTGTTTTGGCCCCAACACAGTGGTTTCAGCCCCGACGGAGAGATTTCCGGCTTGGCGGAGTGGTTTCAGCCCCGACGCAGTGGTTTTGGCCCCAACACAGTGGTTTCAGCCCCGACGGAGTGGATTTGGTCCTGGCACAGTGGTTACAGCCCCGACGGAGTGGTTTTAGGCTCGGCGGAGTGGTTTCTGCCCCGACGCAGTGGTTTTAGGCTTGATGGAGTGGTTTCAGCCCCGACGGAGGGGTTTTAGGCTTGATGGAGTGGTTTCAGCCCCGACGGAGGGGTTTTAGGGTTGATGGAGTGGTTTCAGCCCCGACGGAGGGGTTTTGGTCCTGGCACAGTGGTTTCAGCCCCGACGGAGTGCTTTTTGGCCCCAACACAGTGGTTTTAGGCTCGGCGGAGTGGTTTCAGCCCCGACAGAGTGGTTCTTGGCTTGATGGAGTGGTTTCAGCCCCGACGGAGGGGTTTTAGGCTTGATGGAGTGGTTTCAGCCCCGACGGAGTGGTTTTCGGCTCGGCGGAGTGGTTTCAGCCCCGACGGAGGGGTTTTGGTCCTGGCACAGTGGTTTCAGCCCCGACGCAGTGGTTTTCGGCCTGATGCAGTGGTTTTAGGCTTGGTGGAGCGGTTTCAGCCCTGACGCTCTGCTTTTAGCCTCGGCAGCGTGGTTTTGGCCCTGACGGATTTGTTTTGGCCCCGACATAGTGGTTTCAGGCTTGGCCGAGTGGTTTCAGCCCCGAAGCAGTGGTTTTAATGTCGGCGGAGTGGTTTCAGCCCTGATGCACTGGTTTTAGGCTCGGCGGCGTGGTTTTGGCTCTGACGGAGTGGTTTTGGCCCTGGCGGAGTGGTTTGAGCCTCGATGAAGTGGTTTTAGGCTTGGCGCAGTGGTTTTTATGTCGGCGGAGTGGTTTTGGCCCTGGTGGAGTGCTTTTCGGCCTGACGCAGTGCTTTTCAGCCTGACGGAGCAGTTTCCGCCCCAGCACAGTGGTTTCAGCCCCGACGGAGGGGTTTTAATGTCAGCGGAGTGGTTCCAGCCCTGACGGAATGGTTTTAATGTCAGCGGAGGGGTTTTGGCCCTGGCAGAGTGGTTTCGGCCCCGACGCAGTGGTTTCGGCCCCGACGCAGTGGTTTCAGGCTTGGCGGAGTGGTTTCAGCCCCGACAGAGTGCTTTTCGGCTTCACGCAGGGGTTTCAGCCCCGACAGAGCGGTTTCAGCACTGGTGGAGTGGTTTTGGCCCCAACGGAGTTGTTTCAGGCTCGGCGGAGTTGTTTCAGCCCTGACGCAGTGGTTTCAGCCCCGACGCAGTGGTTTTGGCCCTGGCGGAGTGGTTTCAGCCCCGACGCAGTGGTTTTGGCCCCGACGGAGTTGTTTCAGGCTCGGCGGAGTTGTTTCAGGCCTGACGCAGTGGTTTCAGGCTTGGCGGAGTGGTTTCAGCACTGGTGGAGTGGTTTTGGCCCTGACGGAGTTGTTTTGGGCCTGACGCACTAGTTTCAGCCCCGACGGAGGGGTTTTAGGCTTGATGGAGTGGTTTCAGCCCCGACGCAGTGGTTTTGGCCCAGGCGGAGTGGTTTCAGCCCCGACGCAGTGGTTCTGGCCCTGGCAGAGTGGTTTCAACCCCGACGCTGTGCTTTTAGGCTCGGCGGAGTGGTTTTAAGGTCAGACGAGTGGTTTTGGCCCTGGCGGAGTGGTTTCAGCCCCGACGCAGTGGTTTTCGGCTTGGCGGAGTGGTTTTGGCTCAGCAGAGTGGTTTCAGCCCCGATGCAGTGCTTTTAGGCTCGGCGGAGTGGTTTTAAGGTCAGACGAGTGGTTTTGGCCCTGACGCAGTAGTTTCAGCCCCGACGGAGGGGTTTTAGGCTTGATGGAGTGGTTTCAGCCCCGACGGAGGGGTTTTAGGCTTGATGGAGTGGTTTCAGCCCCGACGCAGTGGTTTTGGTCCTGGCACAGTGGTTTCAGCCCCGACGCAGTGGTTTCAGGCTCGGCGGAGTGGTTTCAGCCCCGACGGAGTTGTTTTAGGCTCAGCGGAGTGGTTTCAGCCCCGATGCAGTGGTTTTAGGCTCGGCGGAGTGGTTTTCAGCCTGACGGAGCAGTTTCAGCCCCGACGCAGTGCTTTTAGGCTTGATGGAGTGGTTTTGGCCCTGACGCAGTGGTTTTAGGCTCGGCGGAGTGGTTTCAGCCCCGACACAGTGGTTTCAGGCTTGATGGAGTGGTTTTGGCCCTGGCGGAGTTGTTCTCGCGCCGGCGGAGTGGTTTCAGCCCCAACGGAGTGGTTTTGGGCTCAGCGGAGTGATCTCGGCCCCGACGGAGTGGTTTTAACTTGGCGCAGTGGTTTTTATGTCGGCGGAGTGGTTTTGGCCCTGGTGGAGTGGGTTTCGGCCTGACGCAGTGCTTTTCAGCCTGACGGAGCAGTTTCCGCCCCAGCACAGTGGTTTCAGCCCCGACGGAGTGGTTCTTGGCTTGATGGAGTGGTTTTAAGGTCAGCCGAGTGCTTTTAGCCCTGGTGGAGTGGTTTCAGCCCCGACGGAGTGGTTTTGGTCCTGGCACAGTGGTTTCAGCCCTGATGGAGTGGTTTTGGCCCTGGCGGAGTGGTTTCAGCCCCGATGCAGTGCTTTTAGGCTCGGCGGAGTGGTTTTAAGGTCAGACGAGTGGTTTTGGCCCTGACGCAGTAGTTTCAGCCCCGACGCAGTGGTTTTAGGCTTGATGGAGTGGTTTCAGCCCCGACGGAGGGGTTTTAGGCTTGATGGAGTGGTTTCAGCCCCGACGCAGTGGTTTTGGTCCTGGCACAGTGGTTTCAGCCCCGACGCAGTGTTTTCAGGCTCGGCGGAGTGGTTTCAGGCCCAACGCAGTGGTTTTAGGCTCGGCGGAGTGGTTTCAGCCCCGACAGAGTGGTTTTAGGCTTGATGGAGTGGTTTCAGCCCCGACGGAGGGGTTTTAGGCTTGATGGAGTGGTTTCAGCCCCGACGCAGTGGTTTTGGCCCAGGCGGAGTGGTTTCAGCCCCGACGCAGTGGTTCTGGCCCTGGCAGAGTGGTTTCAACCCCGACGCTGTGCTTTTAGGCTCGGCGGAGTGGTTTTAAGGTCAGACGAGTGGTTTTGGCCCAGGCGGAGTGGTTTCCGCCCCGGCAGAGTGGTTTTGGCCCTGGCGGAGTGGTTTTAGGCTCGGCCGAGTGGTTTCAGCAACGACCGAGTGGCTTCTGCCCTGACGCAGTGCTTTCAGGCTCGACGGAGTGGTTTTCAGCCTGACAGAGCAGTTTCAGCCCCGACGCAGTGCTTTTAGGCTCGGCGGAGTGGTTTTAAGGTCAGCTGAGTGGTTTCAGCCCCGACGCAGTGATTTCAGGCTTGGCACAGCGGTTTCAGCACTGTTGGGGTGGTTTTGGCCCTGACGGAGTTGTTTTGCGCCTGACGCAGTGGTTTCAGCCCGACGGAGGGGTTTTAGGCTTGATGGAGTGGTTTCAGCCCCGACAGAGTGGTTTTAGGCTTGATGAGTGGTTTCAGCCCCGACGGAGGGGTTTTAGGCTTGATGGAGTGGTTTCAGCCCCGACGGAGGGGTTTTAGGCTTGATGGAGTGGTTTCAGCCCCGACGGAGGGGTTTTAGGCTTGATGGAGTGGTTTCAGCCCCGACGGAGGGGTTTTGGTCCTGGCACAGTGGTTTCAGCCCCGACGCAGTGGTTTTCGGCCTGATGCAGTGGTTTTAGGCTTGGTGGAGCGGTTTCAGCCCTGACGCTCTGCTTTTAGCCTCGGCAGCGTGGTTTTGGCCCTGACGGATTTGTTTTGGCCCCGACATAGTGGTTTCAGGCTTGGCCGAGTGGTTTCAGCCCCGAAGCAGTGGTTTTAATGTCGGCGGAGTGGTTTCAGCCCTGATGCACTGGTTTTAGGCTTGGCGGCGTGGTTTTGGCTCTGACGGAGTGGTTTTGGCCCTGGCGGAGTGGTTTGAGCCTCGATGAAGTGGTTTTAGGCTTGGCGCAGTGGTTTTTATGTCGGCGGAGTGGTTTTGGCCCTGGTGGAGTGGTTTTCGGCTTGACGCAGTGCTTTTCAGCCTGACGGAGCAGTTTCCGCCCCAGCACAGTGGTTTCAGCCCCGATGGAGGGGTTTTAATGTCAGCGGAGTGGTTCCAGCCCTGACGGAATGGTTTTAATGTCAGCGGAGGGGTTTTGGCCCTGGCAGAGTGGTTTCGGCCCCGACGCAGTGGTTTCGGCCCCGACGCAGTGGTTTCAGGCTTGGCGGAGTGGTTTCAGCCCCGACAGAGTGCTTTTCGGCTTCACGCAGGGGTTTCAGCCCCGACAGAGCGGTTTCAGCACTGGTGGAGTGGTTTTGGCCCCAACGGAGTTGTTTCAGGCTCGGCGGAGTTGTTTCAGCCCTGACGCAGTGGTTTCAGCCCCAACGCAGTGGTTTTGGCCCTGGCGGAGTGGTTTTGGCCTCGGCGGAGTGGTTTCAGGCCTGACGCAGTGGTTTCAGGCTTGGTGGAGTGGTTTCAGCACTGGTGGAGTGGTTTTGGCCCTGACGGAGTTGTTTTGGGCCTGACGCACTAGTTTCAGCCCCGACGGAGGGGTTTTAGGCTTGATGGAGTGGTTTCAGCCCCGACGCAGTGGTTTTGGCCCAGGCGGAGTGGTTTTGGCCCAGGCGGAGTGGTTTCAGCCCCGACGCAGTGGTTCTGGCCCTGGCAGAGTGGTTTCAACCCCGACGCTGTGCTTTTAGGCTCGGCGGAGTGGTTTTAAGGTCAGACGAGTGGTTTTGGCCCAGGCGGAGTGGTTTCCGCCCCGGCAGAGTGGTTTTGGCCCTGGCGGAGTGGTTTTAGGCTCGGCCGAGTGGTTTCAGCAACGACCGAGTGGCTTCTGCCCTGACGCAGTGGTTTCAGGCTCGGCGGAGTGGTTTTCAGCCTGACGCAGCAGTTTCAGCCCCGACGCAGTGCTTTTAGGCTCGGCGGAGTGGTTTTAAGGTCAGCTGAGTGGTTTCAGCCCCGACGCAGTGGTTTCAGGCTTGGCACAGTGGTTTCAGCACTGTTGGGGTGGTTTTGGCCCTGACGGAGTTGTTTTGCGCCTGACGCAGTGGTTTCAGCCCCGACGGAGGGGTTTTAGGCTTGATGGAGTGGTTTCAGCCCCGACGGAGGGGTTTTAGGCTTGATGGAGTGGTTTCAGCCCCGACGGAGGGGTTTTAGGCTTGATGGAGTGGTTTCAGCCCCGATGGAGGGGTTTTGGTCCTGGCACAGTGGTTTCAGCCCCGACGCAGTGGTTTTCGGCCTGATGCAGTGGTTTTAGGCTTGGTGGAGCGGTTTCAGCCCTGACGCTCTGCTTTTAGGCTCGGCAGCGTGGTTTTGGCCCTGACGGATTTGTTTTGGCCCCGACATAGTGGTTTCAGGCTTGGCGGAGTGGTTTCAGCCCCGAAGCAGTGGTTTTAATGTCGGCGGAGTGGTTTCAGCCCTGATGCACTGGTTTTAGGCTCGGCGGCGTGGTTTTGGCTCTGACGGAGTGGTTTTGGCCCTGGCGGAGTGGTTTGAGCCTCGATGAAGTGGTTTTAGGCTTGGCGCAGTGGTTTTTATGTCGGCGGAGTGGTTTTGGCCCTGGTGGAGTGGTTTTCGGCTTGACGCAGTGCTTTTCAGCCTGATGGAGCAGTTTCCGCCCCAGCACAGTGGTTTCAGCCCCGACGGAGGGGTTTTAATGTCAGCGGAGTGGTTCCAGCCCTGACGGAATGGTTTTAATGTCAGCGGAGGGGTTTTGGCCCTGGCAGAGTGGTTTCGGCCCCGACGCAGTGGTTTCGGCCCCGACGCAGTGGTTTCAGGCTTGGCGGAGTGGTTTCAGCCCCGACAGAGTGCTTTTCGGCTTCACGCAGGGGTTTCAGCCCCGACAGAGCGGTTTCAGCACTGGTGGAGTGGTTTTGGCCCCAACGGAGTTGTTTCAGGCTCGGCGGAGTTGTTTCAGCCCTGACGCAGTGGTTTCAGCCCCGACGCAGTGGTTTTGGCCCTGGCGGAGTGGTTTCAGCCCCGACGCAGTGGTTTTGGCCCTGGCGGAGTGGTTTTGGCCTCGGCGGAGTGGTTTCAGGCCTGACGCAGTGGTTTCAGGCTTGGTGGAGTGGTTTCAGCACTGGTGGAGTGGTTTTGGCCCTGACGGAGTTGTTTTGGGCCTGACGCACTAGTTTCAGCCCCGACGGAGGGGTTTTAGGCTTGATGGAGTGGTTTCAGCCCCGACGCAGTGGTTTTGGCCCAGGCGGAGTGGTTTCAGCCCCGACGCAGTGGTTCTGGCCCTGGCAGAGTGGTTTCAACCCCGACGCTGTGCTTTTAGGCTCGGCGGAGTGGTTTTAAGGTCAGACGAGTGGTTTTGGCCCTGGCGGAGTGGTTTCAGCCCCGACGCAGTGGTTTTCGGCTTGGCGGAGTGGTTTTGGCTCAGCGGAGTGGTTTCAGCCCCGATGCAGTGCTTTTAGGCTCGGCGGAGTGGTTTTAAGGTCAGACGAGTGGTTTTGGCCCTGACGCAGTAGTTTCAGCCCCGACGCAGTGGTTTTAGGCTTGATGGAGTGGTTTCAGCCCCGACGGAGGGGTTTTAGGCTTGATGGAGTGGTTTCAGCCCCGACGCAGTGGTTTTGGTCCTGGCACAGTGGTTTCAGCCCCGACGCAGTGGTTTCAGGCTCAGCGGAGTGGTTTCAGCCCCGACGGAGTTGTTTTAGGCTCGGCGGAGTGGTTTCAGCCCCGATGCAGTGGTTTTAGGCTCGGCGGAGTGGTTTTCAGCCTGACGGAGCAGTTTCAGCCCCGACGCAGTGCTTTTAGGCTTGATGGAGTGGTTTTGGCCCTGACGCAGTGGTTTTAGGCTCGGCGGAGTGGTTTCAGCCCCGACACAGTGGTTTCAGGCTTGATGGAGTGGTTTTGGCCCTGGCGGAGTTGTTCTCGCGCCGGCGGAGTGGTTTCAGCCCCAACGGAGTGGTTTTGGGCTCAGCGGAGTGATCTCGGCCCCGACGGAGTGGTTTTAACTTGGCGCAGTGGTTTTTATGTCGGCGGAGTGGTTTTGGCCCTGGTGGAGTGGGTTTCGGCCTGACGCAGTGCTTTTCGGCCTGACGCAGTGCTTTTCAGCCTGACGGAGCAGTTTCTGCCCCAGCACTGTGGTTTCAGCCCCGACGGAGTGGTTCTTGGCTTGATGGAGTGGTTTTAAGGTCAGCCGAGTGCTTTTCGCCCTGGTGGAGTGGTTTCAGCCCCGACGGAGTGGTTTTGGTCCTGGCACAGTGGTTTCAGCCCTGATGGAGTGGTTTTCGGCTCGGCGGAGTCGTTTCAGCCCCGACGCAGTGGTTTTCGGCCTGATGGAGTGGTTTTCAGCTCGGCGGAGTCGTTTCAGCCCCGACGGAGTGGTTTTCGGCCTGATGCAGTGGTTTTAGGCTTGGTGGAGCGGTTTCAGCCCTGACGCTCTGCTTTTAGGCTCGGCGGCGTGGTTTTGGCCCTGACGGATTTGTTTTGGCCCCGACAGAGTGGTTTCAGCCCCGACGGAGAGATTTCCGGCTTGGCGGAGTGGTTTCAGCCCCGACGCAGTGGTTTTGGCCCCAACACAGTGGTTTCAGCCCCGACGGAGTGGATTTGGTCCTGGCACAGTGGTTACAGCCCCGACGCAGTGGTTTTAGGCTCGGCGGAGTGGTTTCAGCCCCGACAGAGTGGTTTTAGGCTTGATGGAGTGGTTTCAGCCCCGACGGAGGGGTTTTCGGCTCGGCGGAGTGGTTTCAGCCCCGACGCAGTGGTTTTCGGCTCGGCGGAGTGGTTTCAGCCCCGACGGAGGGGTTTTGGTCCTGGCACAGTGGTTTCAGCCCCGACGCAGTGGTTTCAGGCTCGGCGGAGTGGTTTCAGCCCCGACGGAGTTGTTTTAGGCTCAGCGGAGTGGTTTCAGCCCCGACGCAGTGGTTTTGGCCCAGGCGGAGTGGTTTCAGCCCCGACGCAGTGGTTCTGGCCCTGGCAGAGTGGTTTCAACCCCGACGCTGTGCTTTTAGGCTCGGCGGAGTGGTTTTAAGGTCAGACGAGTGGTTTTGGCCCTGACGGAGTTGTTTCAGCCCCGACGCAGTGGTTTTAGGCTTGATGGAGTGGTTTCAGCCCCGACGGAGGGGTTTTAGGCTTGATGGAGTGGTTTCAGCCCCGACGGAGGGGTTTTGGTCCTGGCACAGTGGTTTCAGCCCCGACGCAGTGGTTTCAGGCTCGGCGGAGTGGTTTCAGGCCCAACGCAGTGGTTTTAGGCTCGGCGGAGTGGTTTCAGCCCCGACAGAGTGGTTTTAGGCTTGATGGAGTGGTTTCAGCCCCGACGGAGGGGTTTTAGGCTTGATGGAGTGGTTTCAGCCCCGACGCAGTGGTTTTGGCCCAGGCGGAGTGGTTTCAGCCCCGACGCAGTGGTTCTGGCCCTGGCAGAGTGGTTTCAACCCCGACGCTGTGCTTTTAGGCTCGGCGGAGTGGTTTTAAGGTCAGACGAGTGGTTTTGGCCCAGGCGGAGTGGTTTCCGCCCCGGCAGAGTGGTTTTGGCCCTGGCGGAGTGGTTTTAGGCTCGGCCGAGTGGTTTCAGCAACGACCGAGTGGCTTCTGCCCTGACGCAGTGCTTTCAGGCTCGACGGAGTGGTTTTCAGCCTGACGGAGCAGTTTCAGCCCCGACGCAGTGCTTTTAGGCTCGGCGGAGTGGTTTTAAGGTCAGCTGAGTGGTTTCAGCCCCGACGCAGTGGTTTCAGGCTTGGCACAGTGGTTTCAGCACTGTTGGGGTGGTTTTGGCCCTGACGGAGTTGTTTTGCGCCTGACGCAGTGGTTTCAGCCCCGACGGAGGGGTTTTAGGCTTGATGGAGTGGTTTCAGCCCCGACAGAGTGGTTTTAGGCTTGATGGAGTGGTTTCAGCCCCGACGGAGGGGTTTTAGGCTTGTTGGAGTGGTTTCAGCCCCGACGGAGGGGTTTTAGGCTTGTTGGAGTGGTTTCAGCCCCGACGGAGTGGTTTTGGCCCTGGCGGAGTGGTTTCAGGCTTGGTGGAATAGTTTCAGCACTGGTGGAGTGGTTTTGGCCCTGACGGAGTTGTTTTGGGCCTGACGCACTAGTTTCAGCCCCGACGGAGGGGTTTTAGGCTTGATGGAGTGGTTTCAGCCCCGACGCAGTGGTTTTGGCCCAGGCGGAGTGGTTTCAGCCCCGACGCAGTGGTTCTGGCCCTGGCAGAGTGGTTTCAACCCCGACGCTGTGCTTTTAGGCTCGGCGGAGTGGTTTTAAGGTCAGACGAGTGGTTTTGGCCCTGGCGGAGTGGTTTCAGCCCCGACGCAGTGGTTTTAGGCTTGATGGAGTGGTTTCAGCCCCGACGGAGGGGTTTAGGCTTGATGGAGTGGTTTCAGCCCCGACGCAGTGGTTTTGGTCCTGGCACAGTGGTTTCAGCCCCGACGCAGTGGTTTTAGGCTCAGCGGAGTGGTTTTGGCCCTGGCGGAGTTGTTCTCGCGCCGGCGGAGTGGTTTTAATTTGGCGCAGTGGTTTTTATGTCGGCGGAGTGGTTTTGGCCCTGGTGGAGTGGGTTTCGGCCTGACGCAGTGCTTTTCGGCCTGACGCAGTGCTTTTCAGCCTGACGGAGCAGTTTCTGCCCCAGCACTGTGGTTTCAGCCCCGACGGAGTGGTTCTTGGCTTGATGGAGTGGTTTTAAGGTCAGCCGAGTGCTTTTGGCCCTGGTGGAGTGGTTTCAGCCCCGACGGAGTGGTTTTGGTCCTGGCACAGTGGTTTCAGCCCTGATGGAGTGGTTTTCGGCTCGGCGGAGTCGTTTCAGCCCCGACGCAGTGGTTTTCGGCCTGATGGAGTGGTTTTCAGCTCGGCGGAGTCGTTTCAGCCCCGACGGAGTGGTTTTCGGCCTGATGCAGTGGTTTTAGGCTTGGTGGAGCGGTTTCAGCCCTGACGCTCTGCTTTTAGGCTCGGCGGCGTGGTTTTGGCCCTGACGGATTTGTTTTGGCCCCGACAGAGTGGTTTCAGCCCCGACGGAGAGATTTCCGGCTTGGCGGAGTGGTTTCAGCCCCGACGCAGTGGTTTTGGCCCCAACACAGTGGTTTCAGCCCCGACGGAGTGGATTTGGTCCTGGCACAGTGGTTACAGCCCCGACGCAGTGGTTTTAGGCTCGGCGGAGTGGTTTCAGCCCCGACGCAGTGGTTTTAGGCTCGGCGGAGTGGTTTCAGCCCCGACAGAGTGGTTTTAGGCTTGGCGCAGTGGTGTTAATGTCGGCGGAGTGGTTTTGGCCCTGGTGGAGTGGTTTCAGCCCCGACGCAGTGGTTTTCGGCTTGGCGGAGTGGTTTCAGCCCCGACGCAGTGGTTTTCGGCTTGGCGGAGTGGTTTCAGCCCCGACGCAGTGGTTTTCGGCTTGGCACAGTGGTTTCAGCCCCGACGCAGTGGTTTTCGGCTTGGCACAGTGGTTTCTGCCCCGACGCAGTGGTTTTCGGCTTGGCACAGTGGTTTCAGCCCCGACGCAGTGGTTTTGGTCCTGGCACAGTGGTTTCAGCCCCGACGCAGTGGTTTCTGGCCCCGACGCAGTGCTTTTAGGCTCGGCGGAGTGGTTTCAGCCCCGACAGAGTGGTTTTAGGCTTGATGGAGTGGTTTCAGCCCCGATGGAGGGGTTTTAGGCTTGATGGAGTGGTTTCAGCCCCGACAGAGTGGTTTTAGGCTTGATGGAGTGGTTTCAGCCCCGACGGAGTGCTTTTTGGCCCCAACACAGTGGTTTTAGGCTCGGCGGAGTGGTTTCAGTCCCGACAGAGTGGTTTTAGGCTTGATGGAGTGGTTTCAGCCCCGACGGAGGGGTTCTTGGCTTGATGGAGTGGTTTCAGCCCCGACGGAGTGGTTTTAGGCTTGATGGAGTGGTTTCAGCCCCGACGCAGTGGACTTGGTCCTGGCACAGTGGTTTCAGCCCCGACGCAGTGGTTTTCGGCCTGATGCAGTGGTTTTAGGCTTGGTGGAGCGGTTTCAGCCCTGACGCTCTGCTTTTAGGCTCGGCAGCGTGGTTTTGGCCCTGACGGATTTGTTTTGGCCCCGACATAGTGGTTTCAGGCTTGGCCGAGTGGTTTCAGCCCCGAAGCAGTGGTTTTAATGTCGGCGGAGTGGTTTCAGCCCTGATGCACTGGTTTTAGGCTCGGCGGCGTGGTTTTGGCTCTGACGGAGTGGTTTTGGCCCTGGCGGAGTGGTTTGAGCCTCGATGAAGTGGTTTTAGGCTTGGCGCAGTGGTTTTTATGTCGGCGGAGTGGTTTTGGCCCTGGTGGAGTGGTTTTCGGCTTGACGCAGTGCTTTTCAGCCTGACGGAGCAGTTTCCGCCCCAGCACAGTGGTTTCAGCCCCGACGGAGGGGTTTTAATGTCAGCGGAGTGGTTCCAGCCCTGACGGAATGGTTTTAATGTCAGCGGAGGGGTTTTGGCCCTGGCAGAGTGGTTTCGGCCCCGACGCAGTGGTTTCAGGCTTGGCGGAGTGGTTTCAGCCCCGACAGAGTGCTTTTCGGCTTCACGGAGTGTTTCAGCCCCGACAGAGCGGTTTCAGCACTGGTGGAGTGGTTTTGGCCCCGACGGAGTTGTTTCAGGCTCGGCGGAGTGGTTTTGGCCCCGACGGAGTTGTTTCAGCCCCGACGGAGTGGTTTCAGCCCCGACGGAGTGGTTTTGGCCTCGGCGGAGTGGTTTTGGCCTCGGCGGAGTGGTTTTGGCCTCGGCGGAGTGGTTTTGGCCTCGGCGGAGTGGTTTCAGGCTTGGTGGAGTGGTTTCAGCACTGGTGGAGTGGTTTTGGCCCTGACGGAGTTGTTTTGGGCCTGACGCACTAGTTTCAGCCCCGACGGAGGGGTTTTAGGCTTGATGGAGTGGTTTCAGCCCCGACGCAGTGGTTTTGGCCCAGGCGGAGTGGTTTCAGCCCCGACGCAGTGGTTCTGGCCCTGGCAGAGTGGTTTCAACCCCGACGCTGTGCTTTTAGGCTCGGCGGAGTGGTTTTAAGGTCAGACGAGTGGTTTTGGCCCAGGCGGAGTGGTTTCTGCCCCGGCAGAGTGGTTTTGGCCCTGGCGGAGTGGTTTTAGGCTCGGCCGAGTGGTTTCAGCAACGACCGAGTGGCTTCTGCCCTGACGCAGTGCTTTCAGGCTCGACGGAGTGGTTTTCAGCCTGACGGAGCAGTTTCAGCCCCGACGCAGTGCTTTTAGGCTCGGCGGAGTGGTTTTAAGGTCAGCTGAGTGGTTTCAGCCCCGACGCAGTGGTTTCAGGCTTGGCACAGTGGTTTCAGCACTGTTGGGGTGGTTTTGGCCCTGACGGAGTTGTTTTGCGCCTGACGCAGTGGTTTCAGCCCCGACGGAGGGGTTTTAGGCTTGATGGAGTGGTTTCAGCCCCGACAGAGTGGTTTTAGGCTTGATGGAGTGGTTTCAGCCCCGACGGAGGGGTTTTAGGCTTGTTGGAGTGGTTTCAGCCCCGACGGAGGGGTTTTAGGCTTGTTGGAGTGGTTTCAGCCCCGACGGAGTGGTTTTGGCCCTGGCGGAGTGGTTTCAGGCTTGGTGGAATAGTTTCAGCACTGGTGGAGTGGTTTTGGCCCTGACGGAGTTGTTTTGGGCCTGACGCACTAGTTTCAGCCCCGACGGAGGGGTTTTAGGCTTGATGGAGTGGTTTCAGCCCCGACGCAGTGGTTTTGGCCCAGGCGGAGTGGTTTCAGCCCCGACGCAGTGGTTCTGGCCCTGGCAGAGTGGTTTCAACCCCGACGCTGTGCTTTTAGGCTCGGCGGAGTGGTTTTAAGGTCAGACGAGTGGTTTTGGCCCTGGCGGAGTGGTTTCAGCCCCGACGCAGTGGTTTTCGGCTTGGCGGAGTGGTTTTGGCTCAGCGGAGTGGTTTCAGCCCCGATGCAGTGCTTTTAGGCTCGGCGGAGTGGTTTTAAGGTCAGACGAGTGGTTTTGGCCCTGACGCAGTAGTTTCAGCCCCGACGCAGTGGTTTTAGGCTTGATGGAGTGGTTTCAGCCCCGACGGAGGGGTTTAGGCTTGATGGAGTGGTTTCAGCCCCGACGCAGTGGTTTTGGTCCTGGCACAGTGGTTTCAGCCCCGACGGAGTTGTTTTAGGCTCAGCGGAGTGGTTTTGGCCCTGGCGGAGTTGTTCTCGCGCCGGCGGAGTGGTTTTAATTTGGCGCAGTGGTTTTTATGTCGGCGGAGTGGTTTTGGCCCTGGTGGAGTGGGTTTCGGCCTGACGCAGTGCTTTTCGGCCTGACGCAGTGCTTTTCAGCCTGACGGAGCAGTTTCTGCCCCAGCACTGTGGTTTCAGCCCCGACGGAGTGGTTCTTGGCTTGATGGAGTGGTTTTAAGGTCAGCCGAGTGCTTTTGGCCCTGGTGGAGTGGTTTCAGCCCCGACGGAGTGGTTTTGGTCCTGGCACAGTGGTTTCAGCCCTGATGGAGTGGTTTTCGGCTCGGCGGAGTCGTTTCAGCCCCGACGCAGTGGTTTTCGGCCTGATGGAGTGGTTTTCAGCTCGGCGGAGTCGTTTCAGCCCCGACGGAGTGGTTTTCGGCCTGATGCAGTGGTTTTAGGCTTGGTGGAGCGGTTTCAGCCCTGACGCTCTGCTTTTAGGCTCGGCGGCGTGGTTTTGGCCCTGACGGATTTGTTTTGGCCCCGACAGAGTGGTTTCAGCCCCGACGGAGAGATTTCCGGCTTGGCGGAGTGGTTTCAGCCCCGACGCAGTGGTTTTGGCCCCAACACAGTGGTTTCAGCCCCGACGGAGTGGATTTGGTCCTGGCACAGTGGTTACAGCCCCGACGCAGTGGTTTTAGGCTCGGCGGAGTGGTTTCAGCCCCGACGCAGTGGTTTTAGGCTCGGCGGAGTGGTTTCAGCCCCGACAGAGTGGTTTTAGGCTTGGCGCAGTGGTGTTAATGTCGGCGGAGTGGTTTTGGCCCTGGTGGAGTGGTTTCAGCCCCGACGCAGTGGTTTTCGGCTTGGCGGAGTGGTTTCAGCCCCGACGCAGTGGTTTTCGGCTTGGCGGAGTGGTTTCAGCCCCGACGCAGTGGTTTTCGGCTTGGCACAGTGGTTTCAGCCCCGACGCAGTGGTTTTCGGCTTGGCACAGTGGTTTCTGCCCCGACGCAGTGGTTTTCGGCTTGGCACAGTGGTTTCAGCCCCGACGCAGTGGTTTTGGTCCTGGCACAGTGGTTTCAGCCCCGACGCAGTGGTTTCTGGCCCCGACGCAGTGCTTTTAGGCTCGGCGGAGTGGTTTCAGCCCCGACAGAGTGGTTTTAGGCTTGATGGAGTGGTTTCAGCCCCGATGGAGGGGTTTTAGGCTTGATGGAGTGGTTTCAGCCCCGACAGAGTGGTTTTAGGCTTGATGGAGTGGTTTCAGCCCCGACGGAGTGCTTTTTGGCCCCAACACAGTGGTTTTAGGCTCGGCGGAGTGGTTTCAGTCCCGACAGAGTGGTTTTAGGCTTGATGGAGTGGTTTCAGCCCCGACGGAGGGGTTCTTGGCTTGATGGAGTGGTTTCAGCCCCGACGGAGTGGTTTTAGGCTTGATGGAGTGGTTTCAGCCCCGACGCAGTGGACTTGGTCCTGGCACAGTGGTTTCAGCCCCGACGCAGTGGTTTTCGGCCTGATGCAGTGGTTTTAGGCTTGGTGGAGCGGTTTCAGCCCTGACGCTCTGCTTTTAGGCTCGGCAGCGTGGTTTTGGCCCTGACGGATTTGTTTTGGCCCCGACATAGTGGTTTCAGGCTTGGCCGAGTGGTTTCAGCCCCGAAGCAGTGGTTTTAATGTCGGCGGAGTGGTTTCAGCCCTGATGCACTGGTTTTAGGCTCGGCGGCGTGGTTTTGGCTCTGACGGAGTGGTTTTGGCCCTGGCGGAGTGGTTTGAGCCTCGATGAAGTGGTTTTAGGCTTGGCGCAGTGGTTTTTATGTCGGCGGAGTGGTTTTGGCCCTGGTGGAGTGGTTTTCGGCTTGACGCAGTGCTTTTCAGCCTGACGGAGCAGTTTCCGCCCCAGCACAGTGGTTTCAGCCCCGACGGAGGGGTTTTAATGTCAGCGGAGTGGTTCCAGCCCTGACGGAATGGTTTTAATGTCAGCGGAGGGGTTTTGGCCCTGGCAGAGTGGTTTCGGCCCCGACGCAGTGGTTTCAGGCTTGGCGGAGTGGTTTCAGCCCCGACAGAGTGCTTTTCGGCTTCACGGAGTGTTTCAGCCCCGACAGAGCGGTTTCAGCACTGGTGGAGTGGTTTTGGCCCCGACGGAGTTGTTTCAGGCTCGGCGGAGTGGTTTTGGCCCCGACGGAGTTGTTTCAGCCCCGACGGAGTGGTTTCAGCCCCGACGGAGTGGTTTTGGCCTCGGCGGAGTGGTTTTGGCCTCGGCGGAGTGGTTTTGGCCTCGGCGGAGTGGTTTTGGCCTCGGCGGAGTGGTTTCAGGCTTGGTGGAGTGGTTTCAGCACTGGTGGAGTGGTTTTGGCCCTGACGGAGTTGTTTTGGGCCTGACGCACTAGTTTCAGCCCCGACGGAGGGGTTTTAGGCTTGATGGAGTGGTTTCAGCCCCGACGCAGTGGTTTTGGCCCAGGCGGAGTGGTTTCAGCCCCGACGCAGTGGTTCTGGCCCTGGCAGAGTGGTTTCAACCCCGACGCTGTGCTTTTAGGCTCGGCGGAGTGGTTTTAAGGTCAGACGAGTGGTTTTGGCCCAGGCGGAGTGGTTTCTGCCCCGGCAGAGTGGTTTTGGCCCTGGCGGAGTGGTTTTAGGCTCGGCCGAGTGGTTTCAGCAACGACCGAGTGGCTTCTGCCCTGACGCAGTGCTTTCAGGCTCGACGGAGTGGTTTTCAGCCTGACGGAGCAGTTTCAGCCCCGACGCAGTGCTTTTAGGCTCGGCGGAGTGGTTTTAAGGTCAGCTGAGTGGTTTCAGCCCCGACGCAGTGGTTTCAGGCTTGGCACAGTGGTTTCAGCACTGTTGGGGTGGTTTTGGCCCTGACGGAGTTGTTTTGCGCCTGACGCAGTGGTTTCAGCCCCGACGGAGGGGTTTTAGGCTTGATGGAGTGGTTTCAGCCCCGACAGAGTGGTTTTAGGCTTGATGGAGTGGTTTCAGCCCCGACGGAGGGGTTTTAGGCTTGTTGGAGTGGTTTCAGCCCCGACGGAGGGGTTTTAGGCTTGTTGGAGTGGTTTCAGCCCCGACGGAGTGGTTTTGGCCCTGGCGGAGTGGTTTCAGGCTTGGTGGAATAGTTTCAGCACTGGTGGAGTGGTTTTGGCCCTGACGGAGTTGTTTTGGGCCTGACGCACTAGTTTCAGCCCCGACGGAGGGGTTTTAGGCTTGATGGAGTGGTTTCAGCCCCGACGCAGTGGTTTTGGCCCAGGCGGAGTGGTTTCAGCCCCGACGCAGTGGTTCTGGCCCTGGCAGAGTGGTTTCAACCCCGACGCTGTGCTTTTAGGCTCGGCGGAGTGGTTTTAAGGTCAGACGAGTGGTTTTGGCCCTGGCGGAGTGGTTTCAGCCCCGACGCAGTGGTTTTCGGCTTGGCGGAGTGGTTTTGGCTCAGCGGAGTGGTTTCAGCCCCGATGCAGTGCTTTTAGGCTCGGCGGAGTGGTTTTAAGGTCAGACGAGTGGTTTTGGCCCTGACGCAGTAGTTTCAGCCCCGACGCAGTGGTTTTAGGCTTGATGGAGTGGTTTCAGCCCCGACGGAGGGGTTTAGGCTTGATGGAGTGGTTTCAGCCCCGACGCAGTGGTTTTGGTCCTGGCACAGTGGTTTCAGCCCCGACGGAGTTGTTTTAGGCTCAGCGGAGTGGTTTTGGCCCTGGCGGAGTTGTTCTCGCGCCGGCGGAGTGGTTTTAATTTGGCGCAGTGGTTTTTATGTCGGCGGAGTGGTTTTGGCCCTGGTGGAGTGGGTTTCGGCCTGACGCAGTGCTTTTCGGCCTGACGCAGTGCTTTTCAGCCTGACGGAGCAGTTTCTGCCCCAGCACTGTGGTTTCAGCCCCGACGGAGTGGTTCTTGGCTTGATGGAGTGGTTTTAAGGTCAGCCGAGTGCTTTTGGCCCTGGTGGAGTGGTTTCAGCCCCGACGGAGTGGTTTTGGTCCTGGCACAGTGGTTTCAGCCCTGATGGAGTGGTTTTCGGCTCGGCGGAGTCGTTTCAGCCCCGACGCAGTGGTTTTCGGCCTGATGGAGTGGTTTTCAGCTCGGCGGAGTCGTTTCAGCCCCGACGGAGTGGTTTTCGGCCTGATGCAGTGGTTTTAGGCTTGGTGGAGCGGTTTCAGCCCTGACGCTCTGCTTTTAGGCTCGGCGGCGTGGTTTTGGCCCTGACGGATTTGTTTTGGCCCCGACAGAGTGGTTTCAGCCCCGACGGAGAGATTTCCGGCTTGGCGGAGTGGTTTCAGCCCCGACGCAGTGGTTTTGGCCCCAACACAGTGGTTTCAGCCCCGACGGAGTGGATTTGGTCCTGGCACAGTGGTTACAGCCCCGACGCAGTGGTTTTAGGCTCGGCGGAGTGGTTTCAGCCCCGACGCAGTGGTTTTAGGCTCGGCGGAGTGGTTTCAGCCCCGACAGAGTGGTTTTAGGCTTGGCGCAGTGGTGTTAATGTCGGCGGAGTGGTTTTGGCCCTGGTGGAGTGGTTTCAGCCCCGACGCAGTGGTTTTCGGCTTGGCGGAGTGGTTTCAGCCCCGACGCAGTGGTTTTCGGCTTGGCGGAGTGGTTTCAGCCCCGACGCAGTGGTTTTCGGCTTGGCACAGTGGTTTCAGCCCCGACGCAGTGGTTTTCGGCTTGGCACAGTGGTTTCTGCCCCGACGCAGTGGTTTTCGGCTTGGCACAGTGGTTTCAGCCCCGACGCAGTGGTTTTGGTCCTGGCACAGTGGTTTCAGCCCCGACGCAGTGGTTTCTGGCCCCGACGCAGTGCTTTTAGGCTCGGCGGAGTGGTTTCAGCCCCGACAGAGTGGTTTTAGGCTTGATGGAGTGGTTTCAGCCCCGATGGAGGGGTTTTAGGCTTGATGGAGTGGTTTCAGCCCCGACAGAGTGGTTTTAGGCTTGATGGAGTGGTTTCAGCCCCGACGGAGTGCTTTTTGGCCCCAACACAGTGGTTTTAGGCTCGGCGGAGTGGTTTCAGTCCCGACAGAGTGGTTTTAGGCTTGATGGAGTGGTTTCAGCCCCGACGGAGGGGTTCTTGGCTTGATGGAGTGGTTTCAGCCCCGACGGAGTGGTTTTAGGCTTGATGGAGTGGTTTCAGCCCCGACGCAGTGGACTTGGTCCTGGCACAGTGGTTTCAGCCCCGACGCAGTGGTTTTCGGCCTGATGCAGTGGTTTTAGGCTTGGTGGAGCGGTTTCAGCCCTGACGCTCTGCTTTTAGGCTCGGCAGCGTGGTTTTGGCCCTGACGGATTTGTTTTGGCCCCGACAGAGTGGTTTCAGGCTTGGCCGAGTGGTTTCAGCCCCGAAGCAGTGGTTTTAATGTCGGCGGAGTGGTTTCAGCCCTGATGCACTGGTTTTAGGCTCGGCGGCGTGGTTTTGGCTCTGACGGAGTGGTTTTGGCCCTGGCGGAGTGGTTTGAGCCTCGATGAAGTGGTTTTAGGCTTGGCGCAGTGGTTTTTATGTCGGCGGAGTGGTTTTGGCCCTGGTGGAGTGGTTTTCGGCTTGACGCAGTGCTTTTCAGCCTGACGGAGCAGTTTCCGCCCCAGCACAGTGGTTTCAGCCCCGACGGAGGGGTTTTAATGTCAGCGGAGTGGTTCCAGCCCTGACGGAATGGTTTTAATGTCAGCAGAGGGGTTTTGGCCCTGGCAGAGTGGTTTCGGCCCCGACGCAGTGGTTTCAGGCTTGGCGGAGTGGTTTCAGCCCCGACAGAGTGCTTTTCGGCTTCACGGAGTGTTTCAGCCCCGACAGAGCGGTTTCAGCACTGGTGGAGTGGTTTTGGCCCCGACGGAGTTGTTTCAGGCTCGGCGGAGTGGTTTTGGCCCCGACGGAGTGGTTTCAGCCCCGACGGAGTGGTTTTGGCCCTGGCGGAGTGGTTTTGGCCTCGGCGGAGTGGTTTTGGCCTCGGCGGAGTGGTTTTGGCCTCGGCGGAGTGGTTTTGGCCTCGGCGGAGTGGTTTTGGCCTCGGCGGAGTGGTTTTGGCCTCGGCGGAGTGGTTTTGGCCTCGGCGGAGTGGTTTCAGCACTGGTGGAGTGGTTTCAGCACTGGTGGAGTTGTTTTGGCCCTGACGGAGTTGTTTTGGGCCTGACGCACTAGTTTCAGCCCCGACGGAGGGGTTTTAGGCTTGATGGAGTGGTTTCAGCCCCGACGCAGTGGTTTTGGCCCAGGCGGAGTGGTTTCAGCCCCGACGCAGTGGTTCTGGCCCTGGCAGAGTGGTTTCAACCCCGACGCTGTGCTTTTAGGCTCGGCGGAGTGGTTTTAAGGTCAGACGAGTGGTTTTGGCCCTGGTGGAGTGGTTTCAGCCCCGACGCAGTGGTTTTCGGCTTGGCGGAGTGGTTTTGGCTCAGCGGAGTGGTTTCAGCCCCGATGCAGTGCTTTTAGGCTCGGCGGAGTGGTTTTAAGGTCAGACGAGTGGTTTTGGCCCTGACGCAGTAGTTTCAGCCCCGACGCAGTGGTTTTAGGCTTGATGGAGTGGTTTCAGCCCCGACGGAGGGGTTTAGGCTTGATGGAGTGGTTTCAGCCCCGACGCAGTGGTTTTGGTCCTGGCACAGTGGTTTCAGCCCCGACGCAGTGGTTTCAGGCTCGGCGGAGTGGTTTCAGCCCCGACGGAGTTGTTTTAGGCTCAGTGGAGTGGTTTCAGCCCCGATGCAGTTGTTTTAGGCTCGGCGGAGTGGTTTTCAGCCTGACGGAGCAGTTTCAGCCCCGACGCAGTGCTTTTAGGCTTGATGGAGTGGTTTTGGCCCTGACGCAGTGGTTTTAGGCTCGGCGGAGTGGTTTCAGCCCCAACACAGTGGTTTCAGGCTTGATGGAGTGGTTTTGGCCCTGGCGGAGTTGTTCTCACGCCGGCGGAGTGGTTTCAGCCCCAACGGAGTGGTTTTGGGCTCGGCGGAGTGATCTCGGCCCCGACGGAGTGGTTTTAACTTGGCGCAGTGGTTTTTATGTCGGCGGAGTGGTTTTGGCTCTGGTGGAGTGGTTTTCGGCTTGACGCAGTGCTTTTCAGCCTAACGGAGCAGTTTCTGCCCCAGCACTGTGGTTTCAGCCCCGACGGAGTGGTTCTTGGCTTGATGGAGTGGTTTTAAGGTCAGCCGAGTGCTTTTCGCCCTGGTGGAGTGGTTTCAGCCCCGACGGAGTGGTTTTGGTCCTGGCACAGTGGTTTCAGCCCTGATGGAGTGGTTTTGGCCCTGGCGGAGTGGTTTCAGCCCCGACGCAGTGGTTTTCGGCTTGGCGGAGTGGTTTTGGCTCAGCGGAGTGGTTTCAGCCCCGATGCAGTGCTTTTAGGCTCGGCGGAGTGGTTTTAAGGTCAGACGAGTGGTTTTGGCCCTGACGCAGTAGTTTCAGCCCCGACGCAGTGGTTTTAGGCTTGATGGAGTGGTTTCAGCCCCGACGGAGGGGTTTTAGGCTTGATGGAGTGGTTTCAGCCCCGACGCAGTGGTTTTGGTCCTGGCACAGTGGTTTCAGCCCCGACGCAGTGTTTTCAGGCTCGGCGGAGTGGTTTCAGGCCCAACGCAGTGGTTTTAGGCTCGGCGGAGTGGTTTCAGCCCCGACAGAGTGGTTTTAGGCTTGATGGAGTGGTTTCAGCCCCGACGGAGGGGTTTTAGGCTTGATGGAGTGGTTTCAGCCCCGACGCAGTGGTTTTGGCCCAGGCGGAGTGGTTTCAGCCCCGACGCAGTGGTTCTGGCCCTGGCAGAGTGGTTTCAACCCCGACGCTGTGCTTTTAGGCTCGGCGGAGTGGTTTTAAGGTCAGACGAGTGGTTTTGGCCCAGGCGGAGTGGTTTCCGCCCCGGCAGAGTGGTTTTGGCCCTGGCGGAGTGGTTTTAGGCTCGGCCGAGTGGTTTCAGCAACGACCGAGTGGCTTCTGCCCTGACGCAGTGCTTTCAGGCTCGACGGAGTGGTTTTCAGCCTGACGGAGCAGTTTCAGCCCCGACGCAGTGCTTTTAGGCTCGGCGGAGTGGTTTTAAGGTCAGCTGAGTGGTTTCAGCCCCGACGCAGTGGTTTCAGGCTTGGCACAGTGGTTTCAGCACTGTTGGGGTGGTTTTGGCCCTGACGGAGTTGTTTTGCGCCTGACGCAGTGGTTTCAGCCCCGACGGAGGGGTTTTAGGCTTGATGGAGTGGTTTCAGCCCCGACAGAGTGGTTTTAGGCTTGATGGAGTGGTTTCAGCCCCGACGGAGGGGTTTTAGGCTTGATGGAGTGGTTTCAGCCCCGACGGAGGGGTTTTAGGCTTGATGGAGTGGTTTCAGCCCCGACGGAGGGGTTTTAGGCTTGATGGAGTGGTTTCAGCCCCGACGCAGTGGTTTTAGGCTTGATGGAGTGGTTTCAGCCCCGACGGAGGGGTTTTGGTCCTGGCACAGTGGTTTCAGCCCCGACGCAGTGGTTTTCGGCCTGATGCAGTGGTTTTAGGCTTGGTGGAGCGGTTTCAGCCCTGACGCTCTGCTTTTAGCCTTGGCAGCGTGGTTTTGGCCCTAACAGATTTGTTTTGGCCCCGACATAGTGGTTTCAGGCTTGGCCGAGTGGTTTCAGCCCCAAAGCAGTGGTTTTAATGTCGGCGGAGTGGTTTCAGCCCTGATGCACTGGTTTTAGGCTCGGCGGCGTGGTTTTGGCTCTGACGGAGTGGTTTTGGCCCTGGCGGAGTGGTTTGAGCCTCGATGAAGTGGTTTTAGGCTTGGCGCAGTGGTTTTTATGTCGGCGGAGTGGTTTTGGCCCTGGTGGAGTGGGTTTCGGCTTGACGCAGTGCTTTTCAGCCTGACGGAGCAGTTTCTGCCCCAGCACTGTGGTTTCAGCCCCGACGGAGTGGTTCTTGGCTTGATGGAGTGGTTTTAAGGTCAGCCGAGTGCTTTTGGCCCTGGTGGAGTGGTTTCAGCCCCGACGGAGTGGTTTTGGCCCTGACGCAGTGGTTTTAGGCTCGGCGGAGTGGTTTCAGCCCCGACACAGTGGTTTCAGGCTTGATGGAGTGGTTTTGGCCCTGGCGGAGTTGTTCTCGCGCCGGCGGAGTGGTTTCAGCCCCAACGGAGTGGTTTTGGGCTCGGCGGAGTGATCTCCGCCCCGACGGAGTAGTTTTAACTTGGCGCAGTGGTTTTTATGTCGGCGGAGTGGTTTTGGCTCTGGTGGAGTGGTTTTCGGCCTGACGCAGTGCTTTTCAGCCTGACGGAGCAGTTTCTGCCCCAGCACTGTGGTTTCAGCCCCGACGGAGTGGTTCTTGGCTTGATGGAGTGGTTTTAAGGTCAGCCGAGTGCTTTTGGCCCTGGTGGAGTGGTTTCAGCCCCGACGGAGTGGTTTTGGCCCTGACGCAGTGGTTTTAGGCTCGGCGGAGTGGTTTCAGCCCCGACGGAGTTGTTTTAGGCTCAGCGGAGTGGTTTTGGCCCTGGCGGAGTTGTTTTGGGCCTGACGCACTAGTTTCAGCCCCGACGGAGGGGTTTTAGGCTTGATGGAGTGGTTTCAGCCCCAACGCAGTGGTTTTGGCCCTGGCGGAGTGGTTTCAGGCCCAACGCAGTGGTTTTAGGCTCGGCGGAGTGGTTTCAGCCCCGACGGAGTTGTTTTGGGCCTGACGCACTAGTTTCAGCCCCGACGGAGGGGTTTTAGGCTTGATGGAGTGGTTTCAGCCCCGACGCAGTGGTTTTGGCCCAGGCGGAGTGGTTTCAGCCCCGACGCAGTGGTTCTGGCCCTGGCAGAGTGGTTTCAACCCCGACGCTGTGCTTTTAGGCTCGGCGGAGTGGTTTTAAGGTCAGACGAGTGGTTTTGGCCCTGGCGGAGTGGTTTCAGCCCCGACGCAGTGGTTTTCGGCTTGGCGGAGTGGTTTTGGCTCAGCGGAGTGGTTTCAGCCCCGACGCAGTGTTTTCAGGCTCGGCGGAGTGGTTTTAAGGTCAGACGAGTGGTTTTGGCCCTGACGCAGTAGTTTCAGCCCCGACGCAGTGGTTTTAGGCTTGATGGAGTGGTTTCAGCCCCGACGGAGGGGTTTTAGGCTTGATGGAGTGGTTTCAGCCCCGACGCAGTGGTTTTGGTCCTGGCACAGTGGTTTCAGCCCCGACGCAGTGGTTTTAGGCTCAGCGGAGTGGTTTTGGCCCTGGCGGAGTTGTTCTCGCGCCGGCGGAGTGGTTTCAGCCCCAACGGAGTGGTTTTGGGCTCAGCGGAGTGATCTCGGCCCCGACGGAGTGGTTTTAATTTGGCGCAGTGGTTTTTATGTCGGCGGAGTGGTTTTGGCCCTGGTGGAGTGGGTTTCGGCCTGACGCAGTGCTTTTCGGCCTGACGCAGTGCTTTTCAGCCTGACGGAGCAGTTTCTGCCCCAGCACTGTGGTTTCAGCCCCGACGGAGTGGTTCTTGGCTTGATGGAGTGGTTTTAAGGTCAGCCGAGTGCTTTTGGCCCTGGTGGAGTGGTTTCAGCCCCGACGGAGTGGTTTTGGTCCTGGCACAGTGGTTTCAGCCCTGATGGAGTGGTTTTCGGCTCGGCGGAGTCGTTTCAGCCCCGACGCAGTGGTTTTCGGCCTGATGGAGTGGTTTTCAGCTCGGCGGAGTCGTTTCAGCCCCGACGGAGTGGTTTTCGGCCTGATGCAGTGGTTTTAGGCTTGGTGGAGCGGTTTCAGCCCTGACGCTCTGCTTTTAGGCTCGGCGGCGTGGTTTTGGCCCTGACGGATTTGTTTTGGCCCCGACAGAGTGGTTTCAGCCCCGACGGAGAGATTTCCGGCTTGGCGGAGTGGTTTCAGCCCCGACGCAGTGGTTTTGGCCCCAACACAGTGGTTTCAGCCCCGACGGAGTGGATTTGGTCCTGGCACAGTGGTTACAGCCCCGACGCAGTGGTTTTAGGCTCGGCGGAGTGGTTTCTGCCCCGACGCAGTGGTTTTAGGCTTGATGGAGTGGTTTCAGCCCCGACGGAGGGGTTTTAGGCTTGGCGCAGTGGTGTTAATGTCGGCGGAGTGGTTTTGGCCCTGGTGGAGTGGTTTCAGCCCCGACGCAGTGGTTTTAGGCTTGGCGGAGTGGTTTCAGCCCCGACGCAGTGGTTTTCGGCTTGGCACAGTGGTTTCAGCCCCGACGCAGTGGTTTTCGGCTTGGCACAGTGGTTTCAGCCCCGACGCAGTGGTTTTGGCCCCAACACAGTGGTTTCAGCCCCGACGCAGTGGTTTTGGTCCTGGCACAGTGGTTTCAGCCCCGACGCAGTGGTTTCTGGCCCCGACGCAGTGCTTTTAGGCTCGGCGGAGTGGTTTCAGCCCCGACGCAGTGGTTTTAGGCTTGATGGAGTGGTTTCAGCCCCGACGGAGGGGTTTTAGGCTTGATGGAGTGGTTTCAGCCCCGACGGAGGGGTTTTAGGCTTGATGGAGTGGTTTCAGCCCCGACAGAGTGGTTTTAGGCTTGATGGAGTGGTTTCAGCCCCGACGGAGTGCTTTTTGGCCCCAACACAGTGGTTTTAGGCTCGGCGGAGTGGTTTCAGCCCCGACAGAGTGGTTTTAGGCTTGATGGAGTGGTTTCAGCCCCGACGGAGGGGTTTTAGGCTTGATGGAGTGGTTTCAGCCCCGACGGAGGGGTTTTAGGCTTGATGGAGTGGTTTCAGCCCCGACGCAGTGGACTTGGTCCTGGCACAGTGGTTTCAGCCCCGACGCAGTGGTTTTCGGCCTGATGCAGTGGTTTTAGGCTTGGTGGAGCGGTTTCAGCCCTGACGCTCTGCTTTTAGCCTCGGCAGCGTGGTTTTGGCCCTGACGGATTTGTTTTGGCCCCGACATAGTGGTTTCAGGCTTGGCCGAGTGGTTTCAGCCCCGAAGCAGTGGTTTTAATGTCGGCGGAGTGGTTTCAGCCCTGATGCACTGGTTTTAGGCTTGGCGGCGTGGTTTTGGCTCTGACGGAGTGGTTTTGGCCCTGGCGGAGTGGTTTGAGCCTCGATGAAGTGGTTTTAGGCTTGGCGCAGTGGTTTTTATGTCCGCGGAGTGGTTTTGGCCCTGGTGGAGTGGTTTTCGGCTTGACGCAGTGCTTTTCAGCCTGACGGAGCAGTTTCCGCCCCAGCACAGTGGTTTCAGCCCCGACGGAGGGGTTTTAATGTCAGCGGAGTGGTTCCAGCCCTGACGGAATGGTTTTAATGTCAGCGGAGGGGTTTTGGCCCTGGCAGAGTGGTTTCGGCCCCGACGCAGTGGTTTCAGGCTTGGCGGAGTGGTTTCAGCCCCGACAGAGTGCTTTTCGGCTTCACGCAGGGGTTTCAGCCCCGACAGAGCGGTTTCAGCACTGGTGGAGTGGTTTTGGCCCCGACGGAGTTGTTTCAGGCTCGGCGGAGTGGTTTTGGCCCCGACGGAGTTGTTTCAGGCTCGGCGGAGTTGTTTCAGCCCTGGCGGAGTGGTTTCAGCCCCGACGGAGTGGTTTTGGCCCTGGCGGAGTGGTTTTGGCCTCGGCGGAGTGGTTTTGGCCTCGGCGGAGTGGTTTTGGCCTCGGCGGAGTGGTTTCAGGCTTGGTGGAGTGGTTTTGGCCCTGACGGAGTTGTTTTGGGCCTGACGCACTAGTTTCAGCCCCGACGGAGGGGTTTTAGGCTTGATGGAGTGGTTTCAGCCCCGACGCAGTGGTTTTGGCCCAGGCGGAGTGGTTTCAGCCCCGACGCAGTGGTTTCAGGCTCAGCGGAGTGGGTTTCGGCCTGACGCAGTGCTTTTCAGCCTGACGGAGCAGTTTCCGCCCCAGCACTGTGGTTTCAGCCCCGACGGAGTGGTTCTTGGCTTGATGGAGTGGTTTTAAGGTCAGCCGAGTGCTTTTGGCCCTGGTGGAGTGGTTTCAGCCCCGACGGAGTGGTTTTGGCCCTGACGCAGTGGTTTTAGGCTCGGCGGAGTGGTTTCAGCCCCGACACAGTGGTTTCAGGCTTGATGGAGTGGTTTTGGCCCTGGCGGAGTTGTTCTCACGCCGGCGGAGTGGTTTCAGCCCCAACGGAGTGGTTTTGGGCTCGGCGGAGTGATCTCGGCCCCGACGGAGTGGTTTTAACTTGGCGCAGTGGTTTTTATGTCGGCGGAGTGGTTTTGGCTCTGGTGGAGTGGTTTTCGGCTTGACGCAGTGCTTTTCAGCCTGACGGAGCAGTTTCTGCCCCAGCACTGTGGTTTCAGCCCCGACGGAGTGGCTCTTGGCTTGATGGAGTGGTTTTAAGGTCAGCCGAGTGCTTTTCGCCCTGGTGGAGTGGTTTCAGCCCCGACAGAGTGGTTTTGGTCCTGGCACAGTGGTTTCAGCCCTGATGGAGTGGTTTTGGCCCTGGCGGAGTGGTTTCAGCCCCGACGCAGTGGTTTTCGGCTTGGCGGAGTGGTTTTGGCTCAGCGGAGTGGTTTCAGCCCCGATGCAGTGCTTTTAGGCTCGGCGGAGTGGTTTTAAGGTCAGACGAGTGGTTTTGGCCCTGACGCAGTAGTTTCGGCCCCGACGCAGTGGTTTTAGGCTTGATGGAGTGGTTTCAGCCCCGACGGAGGGGTTTTAGGCTTGATGGAGTGGTTTCAGCCCCGACGCAGTGGTTTTGGTCCTGGCACAGTGGTTTCAGCCCCGATGGAGTTGTTTCAGGCTCGGCGGAGTGGTTTCAGCCCCGACAGAGTGGTTTTATGCTTGATGGAGTGGTTTCAGCCCCGATGGAGGGGTTTTAGGCTTGATGGAGTGGTTTCAGCCCCGACGCAGTGGTTTTGGCCCAGGCGGAGTGGTTTCAGCCCCGACGCAGTGGTTCTGGCCCTGGCAGAGTGGTTTCAACCCCGACGCTGTGCTTTTAGGCTCGGCGGAGTGGTTTTAAGGTCAGACGAGTGGTTTTGGCCCAGGCGGAGTGGTTTCTGCCCCGGCAGAGTGGTTTTGGCCCTGGCGGAGTGGTTTTAGGCTCGGCCGAGTGGTTTCAGCAACGACCGAGTGGCTTCTGCCCTGACGCAGTGCTTTCAGGCTCGACGGAGTGGTTTTCAGCCTGACGGAGCAGTTTCAGCCCCGACGCAGTGCTTTTAGGCTCGGCGGAGTGGTTTTAAGGTCAGCTGAGTGGTTTCAGCCCCGACGCAGTGGTTTCAGGCTTGGCACAGTGGTTTCAGCACTGTTGGGGTGGTTTTGGCCCTGACGGAGTTGTTTTGCGCCTGACGCAGTGGTTTCAGCCCTGACGGAGGGGTTTTAGGCTTGATGGAGTGGTTTCAGCCCCGACAGAGTGGTTTTAGGCTTGATGGAGTGGTTTCAGCCCCGACGGAGGGGTTTTAGGCTTGATGGAGTGGTTTCAGCCCCGACGGAGGGGTTTTAGGCTTGATGGAGTGGTTTCAGCCCCGACGGAGGGGTTTTAGGCTTGATGGAGTGGTTTCAGCCCCGACGCAGTGGTTTTAGGCTTGATGGAGTGGTTTCAGCCCCGACGGAGGGGTTTTGGTCCTGGCACAGTGGTTTCAGCCCCGACGCAGTGGTTTTCGGCCTGATGCAGTGGTTTTAGGCTTGGTGGAGCGGTTTCAGCCCTGACGCTCTGCTTTTAGGCTCGGCAGCGTGGTTTTGGCCCTGACGGATTTGTTTTGGCCCCGACATAGTGGTTTCAGGCTTGGCCGAGTGGTTTCAGCCCCGAAGCAGTGGTTTTAATGTCGGCGGAGTGGTTTCAGCCCTGATGCACTGGTTTTAGGCTCGGCGGCGTGGTTTTGGCTCTGACGGAGTGGTTTTGGCCCTGGCGGAGTGGTTTGAGCCTCGATGAAGTGGTTTTAGGCTTGGCGCAGTGGTTTTTATGTCGGCGGAGTGGTTTTGGCTCTGGTGGAGTGGTTTTCGGCCTGACGCAGTGCTTTTCAGCCTGACGGAGCAGTTTCTGCCCCAGCACTGTGGTTTCAGCCCCGACGGAGTGGTTCTTGGCTTGATGGAGTGGTTTTAAGGTCAGCCGAGTGCTTTTGGCCCTGGTGGAGTGGTTTCAGCCCCGACGGAGTGGTTTTGGCCCTGACGCAGTGGTTTTAGGCTCGGCGGAGTGGTTTCAGCCCCGACGGAGTTGTTTTAGGCTCAGCGGAGTGGTTTTGGCCCTGGCGGAGTTGTTCTCGCGCCGGCGGAGTGGTTTCAGCCCCAACGGAGTGGTTTTGGGCTCAGCGGAGTGATCTCGGCCCCGACGGAGTGGTTTTAATTTGGCGCAGTGGTTTTTATGTCGGCGGAGTGGTTTTGGCCCTGGTGGAGTGGGTTTCGGCCTGACGCAGTGCTTTTCAGCCTGACGCAGTGCTTTTCAGCCTGACGGAGCAGTTTCTGCCCCAGCACTGTGGTTTCAGCCCCGACGGAGTGGTTCTTGGCTTGATGGAGTGGTTTTAAGGTCAGCCGAGTGCTTTTCGCCCTGGTGGAGTGGTTTCAGCCCCGACGGAGTGGTTTTGGTCCTGGCACAGTGGTTTCAGCCCTGATGGAGTGGTTTTCGGCTCGGCGGAGTCGTTTCAGCCCCGACGCAGTGGTTTTCGGCCTGATGGAGTGGTTTTCAGCTCGGCGGAGTCGTTTCAGCCCCGACGCAGTGGTTTTCGGCCTGATGGAGTGGTTTTCAGCTCGGCGGAGTCGTTTCAGCCCCGACGGAATGGTTTTCGGCCTGATGCAGTGGTTTTAGGCTTGGTGGAGCGGTTTCAGCCCTGACGCTCTGCTTTTAGGCTCGGCGGCGTGGTTTTGGCCCTGACGGATTTGTTTTGGCCCCGACAGAGTGGTTTCAGCCCCGACGGAGAGATTTCCGGCTTGGCGGAGTGGTTTCAGCCCCGACGCAGTGGTTTTGGCCCCAACACAGTGGTTTCAGCCCCGACGGAGTGGATTTGGTCCTGGCACAGTGGTTACAGCCCCGACGGAGTGGTTTTAGGCTCGGCGGAGTGGTTTCTGCCCCGACGCAGTGGTTTTAGGCTTGATGGAGTGGTTTCAGCCCCGACGGAGGGGTTTTAGGCTTGATGGAGTGGTTTCAGCCCCGACGGAGGGGTTTTAGGCTTGATGGAGTGGTTTCAGCCCCGACGGAGGGGTTTTGGTCCTGGCACAGTGGTTTCAGCCCCGACGGAGTGCTTTTTGGCCCCAACACAGTGGTTTTAGGCTCGGCGGAGTGGTTTCAGCCCCGACAGAGTGGTTTTAGGCTTGATGGAGTGGTTTCAGCCCCGACGGAGGGGTTTTAGGCTTGATGGAGGGGTTTCAGCCCCGACGGAGGGGTTTTAGGCTTGATGGAGTGGTTTCAGCCCCGACGGAGGGGTTTTGGTCCTGGCACAGTGGTTTCAGCCCCGACGCAGTGGTTTTCGGCCTGATGCAGTGGTTTTAGGCTTGGTGGAGCGGTTTCAGCCCTGACGCTCTGCTTTTAGGCTCGGCAGCGTGGTTTTGGCCCTGACGGATTTGTTTTGGCCCCGACATAGTGGTTTCAGGCTTGGCCGAGTGGTTTCAGCCCCGAAGCAGTGGTTTTAATGTCGGCGGAGTGGTTTCAGCCCTGATGCACTGGTTTTAGGCTCGGCGGCGTGGTTTTGGCTCTGACGGAGTGGTTTTGGCCCCGGCGGAGTGGTTTGAGCCTCGATGAAGTGGTTTTAGGCTTGGCGCAGTGGTTTTTATGTCGGCGGAGTGGTTTTGGCCCTGGTGGAGTGGTTTTCGGCTTGACGCAGTGCTTTTCAGCCTGACGGAGCAGTTTCCGCCCCAGCACAGTGGTTTCAGCCCCGACGGAGGGGTTTTAATGTCAGCGGAGTGGTTCCAGCCCTGACGGAATGGTTTTAATGTCAGCCGAGGGGTTTCGGCCCTGGCGGAGTGGTTTTGGCCTCGGCGGAGTGGTTTTGGCCCTGGCGGAGTGGTTTTGGCCTCGTCGGAGTGGTTTCAGGCCTGACGCAGTGGTTTCAGGCTTGGTGGAGTGGTTTCAGCACTGGTGGAGTGGTTTTGGCCCTGACGGAGTTGTTTTGGGCCTGACGCACTAGTTTCAGCCCCGACAGAGGGGTTTTAGGCTTGATGGAGTGGTTTCAGCCCCGACGCAGTGGTTTTGGCCCAGGCGGAGTGGTTTCAGCCCCGACGCAGTGGTTCTGGCCCTGGCAGAGTGGTTTCAACCCCGACGCTGTGCTTTTAGGCTCGGCGGAGTGGTTTTAAGGTCAGACGAGTGGTTTTGGCCCAGGCGGAGTGGTTTCTGCCCCGGCAGAGTGGTTTTGGCCCTGGCGGAGTGGTTTTAGGCTTGGCCGAGTGGTTTCAGCAACGACCGAGTGGCTTCTGCCCTGACGCAGTGCTTTCAGGCTCGACGGAGTGGTTTTCAGCCTGACGGAGCAGTTTCAGCCCCGACGCAGTGCTTTTAGGCTCGGCGGAGTGGTTTTAAGGTCAGCTGAGTGGTTTCAGCCCCGACGCAGTGGTTTCAGGCTTGGCACAGTGGTTTCAGCACTGTTGGGGTGGTTTTGGCCCTGATGGAGTTGTTTTGCGCCTGACGCAGTGGTTTCAGCCCCGACGGAGGGGTTTTAGGCTTGATGGAGGGGTTTCAGCCCCGACAGAGTGGTTTTAGGCTTGATGGAGTGGTTTCAGCCCCGACGGAGGGGTTTTGGTCCTGGCACAGTGGTTTCAGCCCCGACGCAGTGGTTTCAGGCTCGGCGGAGTGGTTTCAGGCCCAACGCAGTGGTTTTAGGCTCGGCGGAGTGGTTTCAGCCCCGACAGAGTGGTTTTAGGCTTGATGGAGTGGTTTCAGCCCCGACGGAGGGGTTTTAGGCTTGATGGAGTGGTTTCAGCCCCGACGGAGTGGTTTTCGGCTCGGCGGAGTGGTTTCAGCCCCGACGGAGGGGTTTTGGTCCTGGCACAGTGGTTTCAGCCCCGACGCAGTGGTTTTCGGCCTGATGCAGTGGTTTTAGGCTTGGTGGAGCGGTTTCAGCCCTGACGCTCTGCTTTTAGCCTCGGCAGCGTGGTTTTGGCCCTGACGGATTTGTTTTGGCCCCGACATAGTGGTTTCAGGCTTGGCCGAGTGGTTTCAGCCCCGAAGCAGTGGTTTTAATGTCGGCGGAGTGGTTTCAGCCCTGATGCACTGGTTTTAGGCTCGGCGGCGTGGTTTTGGCTCTGACGGAGTGGTTTTGGCCCTGGCGGAGTGGTTTGAGCCTCGATGAAGTGGTTTTAGGCTTGGCGCAGTGGTTTTTATGTCGGCGGAGTGGTTTTGGCCCTGGTGGAGTGGTTTTCGGCTTGACGCAGTGCTTTTCAGCCTGACGGAGCAGTTTCCGCCCCAGCACAGTGGTTTCAGCCCCGACGGAGGGGTTTTAATGTCAGCGGAGTGGTTCCAGCCCTGACGGAATGGTTTTAATGTCAGCCGAGGGGTTTCGGCCCTGGCGGAGTGGTTTCGGCCCCGACGCAGTGGTTTCAGGCTTGGCGGAGTGGTTTCAGCCCCGACAGAGTGCTTTTCGGCTTCACGCAGGGGTTTCAGCCCCGACAGAGCGGTTTCAGCACTGGTGGAGTGGTTTTGGCCCCAACGGAGTTGTTTCAGGCTCGGCGGAGTTGTTTCAGCCCTGACGCAGTGGTTTCAGCCCCGACGCAGTGGTTTTGGCCCTGGCGGAGTGGTTTCAGCCCCGACGCAGTGGTTTTGGCCCTGGTGGAGTGGTTTTGGCCTCGGCGGAGTGGTTTCAGGCCTGACGCAGTGGTTTCAGGCTTGGTGGAGTGGTTTTGGCCCTGACGGAGTTGTTTTGGGCCTGACGCACTAGTTTCAGTCCCGACGGAGGGGTTTTAGGCTTGATGGAGTGGTTTCAGCCCCGACGCAGTGGTTTTGGCCCAGGCGGAGTGGTTTCAGCCCCGACGCAGTGGTTTTGGCCCTGGCGGAGTGGTTTTGGCCCTGGCGGAGTGGTTTTGGCCCTGGCGGAGTGGTTTTGGCCTCGGCGGAGTGGTTTCAGGCCTGACGCAGTGGTTTCAGGCTTGGTGGAGTGGTTTCAGGCTTGGTGGAGTGGTTTTGGCCCTGACGGAGTTGTTTTGGGCCTGACGCACTAGTTTCAGCCCCGACGGAGGGGTTTTAGGCTTGATGGAGTGGTTTCAGCCCCGACGCAGTGGTTTTGGTCCTGGCACAGTGGTTTCAGCCCCGACGCAGTGGTTCTGGCCCTGGCAGAGTGGTTTCAACCCCGACGCTGTGCTTTTAGGCTCGGCGGAGTGGTTTTAAGGTCAGACGAGTGGTTTTGGCCCAGGCGGAGTGGTTTCTGCCCCGGCAGAGTGGTTTTGGCCCTGGCGGAGTGGTTTTAGGCTCGGACGAGTGGTTTCAGCAACGACCGAGTGGCTTCTGCCCTGACGCAGTGCTTTCAGGCTCGACGGAGTGGTTTTCAGCCTGACGGAGCAGTTTCAGCCCCGACGCAGTGCTTTTAGGCTCGGCGGAGTGGTTTTAAGGTCAGCTGAGTGGTTTCAGCCCCGACGCAGTGGTTTCAGGCTTGGCACAGTGGTTTCAGCACTGTTGGGGTGGTTTTGGCCCTGATGGAGTTGTTTTGCGCCTGACGCAGTGGTTTCAGCCCCGACGGAGGGGTTTTAGGCTTGATGGAGGGGTTTCAGCCCCGACAGAGTGGTTTTAGGCTTGATGGAGTGGTTTCAGCCCCGACGGAGGGGTTTTGGTCCTGGCACAGTGGTTTCAGCCCCGACGCAGTGGTTTTGGCCCAGGCGGAGTGGTTTCAGCCCCGACGCAGTGGTTTTGGCCCTGGCGGAGTGGTTTTGGCCCTGGCGGAGTGGTTTTGGCCCTGGCGGAGTGGTTTTGGCCTCGGCGGAGTGGTTTCAGGCCTGACGCAGTGGTTTCAGGCTTGGTGGAGTGGTTTCAGCACTGGTGGAGTGGTTTTGGCCCTGACGGAGTTGTTTTGGGCCTGACGCACTAGTTTCAGCCCCGACGGAGGGGTTTTAGGCTTGATGGAGTGGTTTCAGCCCCGACGCAGTGGTTTTGGTCCTGGCACAGTGGTTTCAGCCCTGACGCAGTGTTTTCAGGCTCGGCGGAGTGGTTTCAGGCCCAACGCAGTGGTTTTAGGCTCGGCGGAGTGGTTTCTGCCCCGACGCAGTGGTTTTAGGCTCGGCGGAGTGGTTTCAGCCCCGACACAGTGGTTTCAGGCTTGATGGAGTGGTTTTGGCCCTGGCGGAGTTGTTCTCGCGCCGGTGGAGTGGTTTCAGCCCCAACCGAGTGGTTTTGGGCTCGGCGGAGTGATCTCGGCCCCGACGGAGTGGTTATAACTTGGCGCAGTGGTTTTTATGTCGGCGGAGTGGTTTTGGCTCTGGTGGAGTGGTTTTCGGCTTGACGCAGTGCTTTTCAGCCTGACGGAGCAGTTTCTGCCCCAGCACTGTGGTTTCAGCCCCGACGGAGTGGTTCTTGGCTTGATGGAGTGGTTTTAAGGTCAGCCGAGTGCTTTTCGCCCTGGTGGAGTGGTTTCAGCCCCGACGGAGTGGTTTTGGTCCTGGCACAGTGGTTTCAGCCCTGATGGAGTGGTTTTGGCCCTGGCGGAGTGGTTTCAGCCCCGACGCAGTGGTTTTCGGCTTGGCGGAGTGGTTTTGGCTCAGCGGAGTGGTTTCAGCCCCGATGCAGTGCTTTTAGGCTCGGCGGAGTGGTTTTAAGGTCAGACGAGTGGTTTTGGCCCTGACGCAGCAGTTTCGGCCCCGACGCAGTGGTTTTAGGCTTGATGGAGTGGTTTCAGCCCCGACGGAGGGGTTTTAGGCTTGATGGAGTGGTTTCAGCCCCGACGCAGTGGTTTTGGTCCTGGCACAGTGGTTTCAGCCCCGACGCAGTGGTTCTGGCCCTGGCAGAGTGGTTTCAACCCCGACGCTGTGCTTTTAGGCTCGGCGGAGTGGTTTTAAGGTCAGACGAGTGGTTTTGGCCCAGGCGGAGTGGTTTCCGCCCCGGCAGAGTGGTTTTGGCCCTGGCGGAGTGGTTTTAGGCTCGGCCGAGTGGTTTCAGCAACGACCGAGTGGCTTCTGCCCTGACGCAGTGCTTTCAGGCTCGACGGAGTGGTTTTCAGCCTGACGGAGCAGTTTCAGCCCCGACGCAGTGCTTTTAGGCTCGGCGGAGTGGTTTTAAGGTCAGCTGAGTGGTTTCAGTCCCGACGCAGTGGTTTCAGGCTTGGCACAGTGGTTTCAGCACTGTTGGGGTGGTTTTGGCCCTGACGGAGTTGTTTTGCGCCTGACGCAGTGGTTTCAGCCCCGACGGAGGGGTTTTAGGCTTGATGGAGTGGTTTCAGCCCCGACAGAGTGGTTTTAGGCTTGATGGAGTGGTTTCAGCCCCGACGGAGGGGTTTTAGGCTTGATGGAGTGGTTTCAGCCCCGACGGAGGGGTTTTAGGCTTGATGGAGTGGTTTCAGCCCCGACGGAGGGGTTTTAGGCTTGATGGAGTGGTTTCAGCCCCGACGCAGTGGTTTTAGGCTTGATGGAGTGGTTTCAGCCCCGACGGAGTGGTTTTAGGCTTGATGGAGTGGTTTCAGCCCCGACGGAGGGGTTTTGGTCCTGGCACAGTGGTTTCAGCCCCGACGCAGTGGTTTTCGGCCTGATGCAGTGGTTTTAGGCTTGGTGGAGCGGTTTCAGCCCTGACGCTCTGCTTTTAGGCTCGGCAGCGTGGTTTTGGCCCTGACGGATTTGTTTTGGCCCCGACATAGTGGTTTCAGGCTTGGCCGAGTGGTTTCAGCCCCGAAGCAGTGGTTTTAATGTCGGCGGAGTGGTTTCAGCCCTGATGCACTGGTTTTAGGCTCGGCGGCGTGGTTTTGGCTCTGACGGAGTGGTTTTGGCCCTGGCGGAGTGGTTTGAGCCTCGATGAAGTGGTTTTAGGCTTGGCGCAGTGGTTTTTATGTCGGCGGAGTGGTTTTGGCCCTGGTGGAGTGGGTTTCGGCCTGACGCAGTGCTTTTCAGCCTGACGGAGCAGTTTCCGCCCCAGCACTGTGGTTTCAGCCCCGACGGAGTGGTTCTTGGCTTGATGGAGTGGTTTTAAGGTCAGCCGAGTGCTTTTGGCCCTGGTGGAGTGGTTTCAGCCCCGACGGAGTGGTTTTGGCCCTGACGCAGTGGTTTTAGGCTCGGCGGAGTGGTTTCAGCCCCGACACAGTGGTTTCAGGCTTGATGGAGTGGTTTTGGCCCTGGCGGAGTTGTTCTCGCGCCGGTGGAGTGGTTTCAGCCCCAACGGAGTGGTTTTGGGCTCGGCGGAGTGATCTTGGCCCCGACGGAGTGGTTTTAACTTGGCGCAGTGGTTTTTATGTCGGCGGAGTGGTTTTGGCTCTGGTGGAGTGCTTTTCGGCCTGACGCAGTGCTTTTCAGCCTGACGGAGCAGTTTCCGCCCCAGCACTGTGGTTTCAGCCCCGACGGAGTGGTTCTTGGCTTGATGGAGTGGTTTTAAGGTCAGCCGAGTGCTTTTGGCCCTGGTGGAGTGGTTTCAGCCCCGACGGAGTGGTTTTGGCCCTGACGCAGTGGTTTTAGGCTCGGCGGAGTGGTTTCAGCCCCGACACAGTGGTTTCAGGCTTGATGGAGTGGTTTTGGCCCTGGCGGAGTTGTTCTCACGCCGGCGGAGTGGTTTCAGCCCCAACGGAGTGGTTTTGGGCTCAGCGGAGTGATCTCGGCCCCGACGGAGTGGTTTTAATTTGGCGCAGTGGTTTTTATGTCGGCGGAGTGGTTTTGGCCCTGGTGGAGTGGGTTTCGGCCTGACGCAGTGCTTTTCAGCCTGACGCAGTGCTTTTCAGCCTGACGGAGCAGTTTCTGCCCCAGCACTGTGGTTTCAGCCCCGACGGAGTGGTTCTTGGCTTGATGGAGTGGTTTTAAGGTCAGCCGAGTGCTTTTGGCCCTGGTGGAGTGGTTTCAGCCCCGACGGAGTGGTTTTGGTCCTGGCACAGTGGTTTCAGCCCTGATGGAGTGGTTTTCGGCTCGGCGGAGTCGTTTCAGCCCCGACGCAGTGGTTTTCGGCCTGATGGAGTGGTTTTCAGCTCGGCGGAGTCGTTTCCGCCCCGACGCAGTGGTTTTCGGCCTGATGGAGTGGTTTTCAGCTCGGCGGAGTCATTTCAGCCCCGACGGAATGGTTTTCGGCCTGATGCAGTGGTTTTAGGCTTGGTGGAGCGGTTTCAGCCCTGACGCTCTGCTTTTAGGCTCGGCGGCGTGGTTTTGGCCCTGACGGATTTGTTTTGGCCCCGACAGAGTGGTTTCAGCCCCGACGGAGAGATTTCCGGCTTGGCGGAGTGGTTTCAGCCCCGACGCAGTGGTTTTGGCCCCAACACAGTGGTTTCAGCCCCGACGGAGTGGATTTGGTCCTGGCACAGTGGTTACAGCCCCGACGGAGTGGTTTTAGGCTCGGCGGAGTGGTTTCTGCCCCGACGCAGTGGTTTTAGGCTTGATGGAGTGGTTTCAGCCCCGACGGAGGGGTTTTAGGCTTGATGGAGTGGTTTCAGCCCCGACGGAGGGGTTTTAGGCTTGATGGAGTGGTTTCAGCCCCGACGGAGGGGTTTTGGTCCTGGCACAGTGGTTTCAGCCCCGACGGAGTGCTTTTTGGCCCCAACACAGTGGTTTTAGGCTCAGCGGAGTGGTTTCAGCCCCGACAGAGTGGTTTTAGGCTTGATGGAGTGGTTTCAGCCCCGACGGAGGGGTTTTAGGCTTGATGGAGGGGTTTCAGCCCCGACGGAGGGGTTTTAGGCTTGATGGAGTGGTTTCAGCCCCGACGGAGGGGTTTTGGTCCTGGCACAGTGGTTTCAGCCCCGACGCAGTGGTTTTCGGCCTGATGCAGTGGTTTTAGGCTTGGTGGAGCGGTTTCAGCCCTGACGCTCTGCTTTTAGGCTCGGCAGCGTGGTTTTGGCCCTGACGGATTTGTTTTGGCCCCGACATAGTGGTTTCAGGCTTGGCCGAGTGGTTTCAGCCCCGAAGCAGTGGTTTTAATGTCGGCGGAGTGGTTTCAGCCCTGATGCACTGGTTTTAGGCTCGGCGGCGTGGTTTTGGCTCTGACGGAGTGGTTTTGGCCCTGGCGGAGTGGTTTGAGCCTCGATGAAGTGGTTTTAGGCTTGGCGCAGTGGTTTTTATGTCGGCGGAGTGGTTTTGGCCCTGGTGGAGTGGTTTTCGGCTTGACGCAGTGCTTTTCAGCCTGACGGAGCAGTTTCCGCCCCAGCACAGTGGTTTCAGCCCCGACGGAGGGGTTTTAATGTCAGCGGAGTGGTTCCAGCCCTGACGGAATGGTTTTAATGTCAGCGGAGGGGTTTTGGCCCTGGCAGAGTGGTTTCGGCCCCGACGCAGTGGTTTCAGGCTTGGCGGAGTGGTTTCAGCCCCGACAGAGTGCTTTTCGGCTTCACGCAGGGGTTTCAGCCCCGACAGAGCGGTTTCAGCACTGGTGGAGTGGTTTTGGCCACGACAGAGTGGTTTCAGGCTCGGCGGAGTGGATTTGGCCCCGACGGAGTTGTTTCAGGTTCGGCGGAGTGGTTTTGGCCCCGACGGAGTTGTTTCAGGCTCGGCGGAGTGGTTTTGGCCCCGACGGAGTTGTTTCAGGCTCGGCGGATTTGTTTCAGCCCTGACGCAGTGGTTTCAGCCCCGACGCAGTGGTTTTGGCCCCGACGCAGTGGTTTTGGCCCTGGCGGAGTGGTTTCAGCCCCAACGGAGTGGTTTTGGCCCTGGCGGAGTGGTTTTGGCCCTGGCGGAGTGGTTTTGGCCCTGGCGGAGTGGTTTTGGCCTCGGCGGAGTGGTTTCAGGCCTGACGCAGTGGTTTCAGGCTTGGTGGAGTGGTTTCAGCACTGGTGGAGTGGTTTTGGCCCTGACGGAGTTGTTTTGGGCCTGACGCACTAGTTTCAGCCCCGACGGAGGGGTTTTAGGCTTGATGGAGTGGTTTCAGCCCCGACGCAGTGGTTTTGGCCCAGGCGGAGTGGTTTCAGCCCCGACGCAGTGGTTCTGGCCCTGGCAGAGTGGTTTCAACCCCGACGCTGTGCTTTTAGGCTCGGCGGAGTGGTTTTAAGGTCAGACGAGTGGTTTTGGCCCAGGCGGAGTGGTTTCCGCCCCGGCAGAGTGGTTTTGGCCCTGGCGGAGTGGTTTTAGGCTCGGACGAGTGGTTTCAGCAACGACGGAGTGGCTTCTGCCCTGACGCAGTGCTTTCAGGCTCGGCGGAGTGGTTTTCAGCCTGACGGAGCAGTTTCAGCCCCGACGCAGTGCTTTTAGGCTCGGCGGAGTGGTTTTAAGGTCAGCTGAGTGGTTTCAGCCCCGACGCAGTGGTTTCAGGCTTGGCACAGTGGTTTCAGCACTGTTGGGGTGGTTTTGGCCCTGACGGAGTTGTTTTGCGCCTGACGCAGTGGTTTCAGCCCCGACGGAGGGGTTTTAGGCTTGATGGAGTGGTTTCAGCCCCGACGGAGGGGTTTTAGGCTTGATGGAGTGGTTTCAGCCCCGACGCAGTGGACTTGGTCCTGGCACAGTGGTTTCAGCCCCGACGCAGTGGTTTTCGGCCTGATGCAGTGGTTTTAGGCTTGGTGGAGCGGTTTCAGCCCTGACGCTCTGCTTTTAGGCTCGGCAGCGTGGTTTTGGCCCTGACGGATTTGTTTTGGCCCCGACATAGTGGTTTCAGGCTTGGCCGAGTGGTTTCAGCCCCGAAGCAGTGGTTTTAATGTCGGCGGAGTGGTTTCAGCCCTGATGCACTGGTTTTAGGCTCGGCGGCGTGGTTTTGGCTCTGACGGAGTGGTTTTGGCCCTGGCGGAGTGGTTTGAGCCTCGATGAAGTGGTTTTAGGCTTGGCGCAGTGGTTTTTATGTCGGCGGAGTGGTTTTGGCCCTGGTGGAGTGGTTTTCGGCTTGACGCAGTGCTTTTCAGCCTGACGGAGCAGTTTCCGCCCCAGCACAGTGGTTTCAGCCCCGACGGAGGGGTTTTAATGTCAGCGGAGTGGTTCCAGCCCTGATGGAATGGTTTTAATGTCAGCGGAGGGGTTTCGGCCCTGGCGGAGTGGTTTCGGCCCCGACGCAGTGGTTTCAGGCTTGGCGGAGTGGTTTCAGCCCCGACAGAGTGCTTTTCGGCTTCACGCAGGGGTTTCAGCCCCGACAGAGCGGTTTCAGCACTGGTGGAGTGGTTTTGGCCCCAACGGAGTTGTTTCAGGCTCGGCGGAGTTGTTTCAGCCCTGGCGGAGTGGTTTCAGCCCCGACGCAGTGGTTTTGGCCCTGGCGGAGTGGTTTCAGCCCCGACGCAGTGGTTTTGGCCCTGGTGGAGTGGTTTTGGCCTCGGCGGAGTGGTTTCAGGCCTGACGCAGTGGTTTCAGGCTTGGTGGAGTGGTTTTGGCCCTGACGGAGTTGTTTTGGGCCTGACGCACTAGTTTCAGTCCCGACGGAGGGGTTTTAGGCTTGATGGAGTGGTTTCAGCCCCGACGCAGTGGTTTTGGCCCAGGCGGAGTGGTTTCAGCCCCGACGCAGTGGTTTTGGCCCTGGCGGAGTGGTTTTGGCCCTGGCGGAGTGGTTTTGGCCCTGGCGGAGTGGTTTTGGCCCTGGCGGAGTGGTTTTGGCCTCGGCGGAGTGGTTTCAGGCCTGACGCAGTGGTTTCAGGCTTGGTGGAGTGGTTTCAGCACTGGTGGAGTGGTTTTGGCCCTGACGGAGTTGTTTTGGGCCTGACGCACTAGTTTCAGCCCCGACGGAGGGGTTTTAGGCTTGATGGAGTGGTTTCAGCCCCGACGCAGTGGTTTTGGCCCAGGCGGAGTGGTTTCAGCCCCGACGCAGTGGTTCTGGCCCTGGCAGAGTGGTTTCAACCCCGACGCTGTGCTTTTAGGCTCGGCGGAGTGGTTTTAAGGTCAGACGAGTGGTTTTGGCCCAGGCGGAGTGGTTTCTGCCCCGGCAGAGTGGTTTTGGCCCTGGCGGAGTGGTTTTAGGCTCGGACGAGTGGTTTCAGCAACGACCGAGTGGCTTCTGCCCTGACGCAGTGCTTTCAGGCTCGACGGAGTGGTTTTCAGCCTGACGGAGCAGTTTCAGCCCCGACGCAGTGCTTTTAGGCTCGGCGGAGTGGTTTTAAGGTCAGCTGAGTGGTTTCAGCCCCGACGCAGTGGTTTCAGGCTTGGCACAGTGGTTTCAGCACTGTTGGGGTGGTTTTGGCCCTGATGGAGTTGTTTTGCGCCTGACGCAGTGGTTTCAGCCCCGACGGAGGGGTTTTAGGCTTGATGGAGGGGTTTCAGCCCCGACAGAGTGGTTTTAGGCTTGATGGAGTGGTTTCAGCCCCGACGGAGGGGTTTTGGTCCTGGCACAGTGGTTTCAGCCCCGACGCAGTGTTTTCAGGCTCGGCGGAGTGGTTTAAGGCCCAACGCAGTGGTTTTAGGCTCGGCGGAGTGGTTTCAGGCCTGACGCAGTGGTTTCAGGCTTGGTGGAGTGGTTTTGGCCCTGACGGAGTTGTTTTGGGCCTGACGCACTAGTTTCAGTCCCGACGGAGGGGTTTTAGGCTTGATGGAGTGGTTTCAGCCCCGACGCAGTGGTTTTGGTCCTGGCACAGTGGTTTCAGCCCTGACGCAGTGTTTTCAGGCTCGGCGGAGTGGTTTCAGGCCCAACGCAGTGGTTTTAGGCTCGGCGGAGTGGTTTCTGCCCCGACGCAGTGGTTTTAGGCTCGGCGGAGTGGTTTCAGCCCCGACACAGTGGTTTCAGGCTTGATGGAGTGGTTTTGGCCCTGGCGGAGTTGTTCTCGCGCCGGTGGAGTGGTTTCAGCCCCAACGGAGTGGTTTTGGGCTCGGCGGAGTGATCTCGGCCCCGACGGAGTGGTTTTAACTTGGCGCAGTGGTTTTTATGTCGGCGGAGTGGTTTTGGCTCTGGTGGAGTGGTTTTCGGCTTGACGCAGTGCTTTTCAGCCTGACGGAGCAGTTTCTGCCCCAGCACTGTGGTTTCAGCCCCGACGGAGTGGTTCTTGGCTTGATGGAGTGGTTTTAAGGTCAGCCGAGTGCTTTTCGCCCTGGTGGAGTGGTTTCAGCCCCGACAGAGTGGTTTTGGTCCTGGCACAGTGGTTTCAGCCCTGATGGAGTGGTTTTGGCCCTGGCGGAGTGGTTTCAGCCCCGACGCAGTGGTTTTCGGCTTGGCGGAGTGGTTTTGGCTCGGCGGAGTGGTTTTAAGGTCAGACGAGTGGTTTTGGCCCTGACGCAGTAGTTTCGGCCCCGACGCAGTGGTTTTAGGCTTGATGGAGTGGTTTCTGCCCCGACGGAGGGGTTTTAGGCTTGATGGAGTGGTTTCAGCCCCGACGCAGTGGTTTTGGTCCTGGCACAGTGGTTTCAGCCCCGACGCAGTGGTTTCAGGCTCGGCGGAGTGGTTTCAGGCCCAACGCAGTGGTTTTAGGCTCGGCGGAGTGGTTTCAGCCCCGACAGAGTGGTTTTATGCTTGATGGAGTGGTTTCAGCCCCGACGGAGGGGTTTTAGGCTTGATGGAGTGGTTTCAGCCCCGACGCAGTGGTTTTGGTCCTGGCACAGTGGTTTCAGCCCCGACGCAGTGGTTCTGGCCCTGGCAGAGTGGTTTCAACCCCGACGCTGTGCTTTTAGGCTCGGCGGAGTGGTTTTAAGGTCAGACGAGTGGTTTTGGCCCAGGCGGAGTGGTTTCTGCCCCGGCAGAGTGGTTTTGGCCCTGGCGGAGTGGTTTTAGGCTCGGACGAGTGGTTTCAGCAACGACCGAGTGGCTTCTGCCCTGACGCAGTGCTTTCAGGCTCGACGGAGTGGTTTTCAGCCTGACGGAGCAGTTTCAGCCCCGACGCAGTGCTTTTAGGCTCGGCGGAGTGGTTTTAAGGTCAGCTGAGTGGTTTCAGCCCCGACGCAGTGGTTTCAGGCTTGGCACAGTGGTTTCAGCACTGTTGGGGTGGTTTTGGCCCTGACGGAGTTGTTTTGCACCTGACGCAGTGGTTTCAGCCCCGACGGAGGGGTTTTAGGCTTGATGGAGGGGTTTCAGCCCCGACAGAGTGGTTTTAGGCTTGATGGAGTGGTTTCAGCCCCGACGGAGGGGTTTTGGTCCTGGCACAGTGGTTTCAGCCCCGACGCAGTGGTTTTGGCCCAGGCGGAGTGGTTTCAGCCCCGACGCAGTGGTTTTGGCCCTGGCGGAGTGGTTTTGGCCCTGGCGGAGTGGTTTTGGCCTCGGCGGAGTGGTTTTGGCCTCGGCGGAGTGGTTTTGGCCTCGGCGGAGTGGTTTCAGGCTTGGTGGAGTGGTTTCAGCACTGGTGGAGTGGTTTCAGCACTGGTGGAGTGGTTTTGGCCCTGACGGAGTTGTTTTGGGCCTGACGCACTAGTTTCAGTCCCGACGGAGGGGTTTTAGGCTTGATGGAGTGGTTTCAGCCCCGACGCAGTGGTTTTGGTCCTGGCACAGTGGTTTCAGCCCTGACGCAGTGTTTTCAGGCTCGGCGGAGTGGTTTCAGGCCCAACGCAGTGGTTTTAGGCTCGGCGGAGTGGTTTCAGCCCCGATGCAGTGGTTTTAGGCTCGGCGGAGTGGTTTCAGCCCCGACACAGTGGTTTCAGGCTTGATGGAGTGGTTTTGGCCCTGGCGGAGTTGTTCTCGCGCCGGTGGAGTGGTTTCAGCCCCAACGGAGTGGTTTTGGGCTCGGCGGAGTGATCTCGGCCCCGACGGAGTGGTTTTAATTTGGCGCAGTGGTTTTTATGTCGGCGGAGTGGTTTTGGCTCTGGTGGAGTGGTTTTCGGCTTGACGCAGTGCTTTTCAGCCTGACGGAGCAGTTTCTGCCCCAGCACTGTGGTTTCAGCCCCGACGGAGTGGTTCTTGGCTTGATGGAGTGGTTTTAAGGTCAGCCGAGTGCTTTTCGCCCTGGTGGAGTGGTTTCAGCCCCGACAGAGTGGTTTTGGTCCTGGCACAGTGGTTTCAGCCCTGATGGAGTGGTTTTGGCCCTGGCGGAGTGGTTTCAGCCCCGACGCAGTGGTTTTCGGCTTGGCGGAGTGGTTTTGGCTCGGCGGAGTGGTTTTAAGGTCAGACGAGTGGTTTTGGCCCTGACGCAGTAGTTTCGGCCCCGACGCAGTGGTTTTAGGCTTGATGGAGTGGTTTCTGCCCCGACGGAGGGGTTTTAGGCTTGATGGAGTGGTTTCAGCCCCGACGCAGTGGTTTTGGTCCTGGCACAGTGGTTTCAGCCCCGACGCAGTGGTTTCAGGCTCGGCGGAGTGGTTTCAGGCCCAACGCAGTGGTTTTAGGCTCGGCGGAGTGGTTTCAGCCCCGACAGAGTGGTTTTAGGCTTGATGGAGTGGTTTCAGCCCCGACGGAGGGGTTTTAGGCTTGATGGAGTGGTTTCAGCCCCGACGCAGTGGTTTTGGTCCTGGCACAGTGGTTTCAGCCCCGACGCAGTGGTTCTGGCCCTGGCAGAGTGGTTTCAACCCCGACGCTGTGCTTTTAGGCTCGGCGGAGTGGTTTTAAGGTCAGACGAGTGGTTTTGGCCCAGGCGGAGTGGTTTCTGCCCCGGCAGAGTGGTTTTGGCCCTGGCGGAGTGGTTTTAGGCTCGGCCGAGTGGTTTCAGCAACGACCGAGTGGCTTCTGCCCTGACGCAGTGCTTTCAGGCTCGACGGAGTGGTTTTCAGCCTGACGGAGCAGTTTCAGCCCCGACGCAGTGCTTTTAGGCTCGGCGGAGTGGTTTTAAGGTCAGCTGAGTGGTTTCAGCCCCGACGCAGTGGTTTCAGGCTTGGCACAGTGGTTTCAGCACTGTTGGGGTGGTTTTGGCCCTGACGGAGTTGTTTTGCACCTGACGCAGTGGTTTCAGCCCCGACGGAGGGGTTTTAGGCTTGATGGAGTGGTTTCAGCCCCGACAGAGTGGTTTTAGGCTTGATGGAGTGGTTTCAGCCCCGACGGAGGGGTTTTAGGCTTGATGGAGTGGTTTCAGCCCCGACGGAGGGGTTTTAGGCTTGATGGAGTGGTTTCAGCCCCGACGGAGGGGTTTTAGGCTTGATGGAGTGGTTTCAGCCCCGACGGAGGGGTTTTAGGCTTGATGGAGTGGTTTCAGCCCCGACGCAGTGGTTTTAGGCTTGATGGAGTGGTTTCAGCCCCGACAGAGTGGTTTTGGTCCTGGCACAATGGTTTCAGGCTTGGCGGAGTGGTTTCAGCCCCGAAGCAGTGGTTTTAATGTCGGCGGAGTGGTTTCAGCCCTGATGCACTGGTTTTAGGCTCGGCGGCGTGGTTTTGGCTCTGACGGAGTGGTTTTGGCCCTGGCGGAGTGGTTTGAGCCTCGATGAAGTGGTTTTAGGCTTGGCGCAGTGGTTTTTATGTCGGCGGAGTGGTTTTGGCCCTGGTGGAGTGGGTTTCGGCCTGACGCAGTGCTTTTCAGCCTGACGGAGCAGTTTCCGCCCCAGCACTGTGGTTTCAGCCCCGACGGAGTGGTTCTTGGCTTGATGGAGTGGTTTTAAGGTCAGCCGAGTGCTTTTGGCCCTGGTGGAGTGGTTTCAGCCCCGACGGAGTGGTTTTGGCCCTGACGCAGTGGTTTTAGGCTCGGCGGAGTGGTTTCAGCCCCGACACAGTGGTTTCAGGCTTGATGGAGTGGTTTTGGCCCTGGCGGAGTTGTTCTCGCGCCGGTGGAGTGGTTTCAGCCCCAACGGAGTGGTTTTGGGCTCGGCGGAGTGATCTTGGCCCCGACGGAGTGGTTTTAACTTGGCGCAGTGGTTTTTATGTCGGCGGAGTGGTTTTGGCTCTGGTGGAGTGCTTTTCGGCCTGACGCAGTGCTTTTCAGCCTGACGGAGCAGTTTCCGCCCCAGCACTGTGGTTTCAGCCCCGACGGAGTGGTTCTTGGCTTGATGGAGTGGTTTTAAGGTCAGCCGAGTGCTTTTGGCCCTGGTGGAGTGGTTTCAGCCCCGACGGAGTGGTTTTGGCCCTGACGCAGTGGTTTTAGGCTCGGCGGAGTGGTTTCAGCCCCGACACAGTGGTTTCAGGCTTGATGGAGTGGTTTTGGCCCTGGCGGAGTTGTTCTCGCGCCGGTGGAGTGGTTTCAGCCCCAACGGAGTGGTTTTGGGCTCGGCGGAGTGATCTTGGCCCCGACGGAGTGGTTTTAACTTGGCGCAGTGGTTTTTATGTCGGCGGAGTGGTTTTGGCTCTGGTGGAGTGCTTTTCGGCCTGACGCAGTGCTTTTCAGCCTGACGGAGCAGTTTCCGCCCCAGCACTGTGGTTTCAGCCCCGACGGAGTGGTTCTTGGCTTGATGGAGTGGTTTTAAGGTCAGCCGAGTGCTTTTGGCCCTGGTGGAGTGGTTTCAGCCCCGACGGAGTGGTTTTGGCCCTGACGCAGTGGTTTTAGGCTCGGCGGAGTGGTTTCAGCCCCGACACAGTGGTTTCAGGCTTGATGGAGTGGTTTTGGCCCTGGCGGAGTTGTTCTCACGCCGGCGGAGTGGTTTCAGCCCCAACGGAGTGGTTTTGGGCTCAGCGGAGTGATCTCGGCCCCGACGGAGTGGTTTTAATTTGGCGCAGTGGTTTTTATGTCGGCGGAGTGGTTTTGGCCCTGGTGGAGTGGGTTTCGGCCTGACGCAGTGCTTTTCAGCCTGACGCAGTGCTTTTCAGCCTGACGGAGCAGTTTCTGCCCCAGCACTGTGGTTTCAGCCCCGACGGAGTGGTTCTTGGCTTGATGGAGTGGTTTTAAGGTCAGCCGAGTGCTTTTGGCCCTGGTGGAGTGGTTTCAGCCCCGACGGAGTGGTTTTGGTCCTGGCACAGTGGTTTCAGCCCTGATGGAGTGGTTTTCGGCTCGGCGGAGTCGTTTCAGCCCCGACGCAGTGGTTTTCGGCCTGATGGAGTGGTTTTCAGCTCGGCGGAGTCGTTTCAGCCCCGACGCAGTGGTTTTCGGCCTGATGGAGTGGTTTTCAGCTCGGCGGAGTCGTTTCAGCCCCGACGGAATGGTTTTCGGCCTGATGCAGTGGTTTTAGGCTTGGTGGAGCGGTTTCAGCCCTGACGCTCTGCTTTTAGGCTCGGCGGCGTGGTTTTGGCCCTGACGGATTTGTTTTGGCCCCGACAGAGTGGTTTCAGCCCCGACGGAGAGATTTCCGGCTTGGCGGAGTGGTTTCAGCCCCGACGCAGTGGTTTTGGCCCCAACACAGTGGTTTCAGCCCCGACGGAGTGGATTTGGTCCTGGCACAGTGGTTACAGCCCCGACGGAGTGGTTTTAGGCTCGGCGGAGTGGTTTCTGCCCCGACGCAGTGGTTTTAGGCTTGATGGAGTGGTTTCAGCCCCGACGGAGGGGTTTTAGGGTTGATGGAGTGGTTTCAGCCCCGACGGAGGGGTTTTAGGCTTGATGGAGTGGTTTCAGCCCCGACGGAGGGGTTTTGGTCCTGGCACAGTGGTTTCAGCCCCGACGGAGTGCTTTTTGGCCCCAACACAGTGGTTTTAGGCTCGGCGGAGTGGTTTCAGCCCCGACAGAGTGGTTTTAGGCTTGATGGAGTGGTTTCAGCCCCGACGGAGGGGTTTTAGGCTTGATGGAGGGGTTTCAGCCCCGACGGAGGGGTTTTAGGCTTGATGGAGTGGTTTCAGCCCCGACGCAGTGGTTTTCGGCCTGATGCAGTGGTTTTAGGCTTGGTGGAGCGGTTTCAGCCCTGACGCTCTGCTTTTAGGCTCGGCAGCGTGGTTTTGGCCCTGACGGATTTGTTTTGGCCCCGACATAGTGGTTTCAGGCTTGGCCGAGTGGTTTCAGCCCCGAAGCAGTGGTTTTAATGTCGGCGGAGTGGTTTCAGCCCTGATGCACTGGTTTTAGGCTCGGCGGCGTGGTTTTGGCTCTGACGGAGTGGTTTTGGCCCTGGCGGAGTGGTTTGAGCCTCGATGAAGTGGTTTTAGGCTTGGCGCAGTGGTTTTTATGTCGGCGGAGTGGTTTTGGCCCTGGTGGAGTGGTTTTCGGCTTGACGCAGTGCTTTTCAGCCTGACGGAGCAGTTTCCGCCCCAGCACAGTGGTTTCAGCCCCGACGGAGGGGTTTTAATGTCAGCGGAGTGGTTCCAGCCCTGACGGAATGGTTTTAATGTCAGCGGAGGGGTTTTGGCCCTGGCAGAGTGGTTTCGGCCCCGACGCAGTGGTTTCAGGCTTGGCGGAGTGGTTTCAGCCCCGACAGAGTGCTTTTCGGCTTCACGCAGGGGTTTCAGCCCCGACAGAGCGGTTTCAGCACTGGTGGAGTGGTTTTGGCCACGACAGAGTGGTTTCAGGCTCGGCGGAGTGGTTTTGGCCCCGACGGAGTTGTTTCAGGCTCGGCGGAGTGGTTTTGGCCCCGACGGAGTTGTTTCAGGCTCGGCGGAGTGGTTTTGGCCCCGACGGAGTTGTTTCAGGCTCGGCGGATTTGTTTCAGCCCTGACGCAGTGGTTTCAGCCCCGACGCAGTGGTTTTGGCCCTGGCGGAGTGGTTTCAGCCCCAACGGAGTGGTTTTGGCCCTGGCGGAGTGGTTTCAGCCCCGACGCAGTGGTTTTGGCCCTGGCGGAGTGGTTTTGGCCTCGGCGGAGTGGTTTCAGGCCTGACGCAGTGGTTTCAGGCTTGGTGGAGTGGTTTCAGCACTGGTGGAGTGGTTTTGGCCCTGACGGAGTTGTTTTGGGCCTGACGCACTAGTTTCAGCCCCGACGGAGGGGTTTTAGGCTTGATGGAGTGGTTTCAGCCCCGACGCAGTGGTTTTGGCCCAGGCGGAGTGGTTTCAGCCCCGACGCAGTGGTTCTGGCCCTGGCAGAGTGGTTTCAACCCCGACGCTGTGCTTTTAGGCTCGGCGGAGTGGTTTTAAGGTCAGACGAGTGGTTTTGGCCCAGGCGGAGTGGTTTCTGCCCCGGCAGAGTGGTTTTGGCCCTGGCGGAGTGGTTTTAGGCTCGGCCGAGTGGTTTCAGCAACGACCGAGTGGCTTCTGCCCTGACGCAGTGCTTTCAGGCTCGGCGGAGTGGTTTTCAGCCTGACGGAGCAGTTTCAGCCCCGACGCAGTGCTTTTAGGCTCGGCGGAGTGGTTTTAAGGTCAGCTGAGTGGTTTCAGCCCCGACGCAGTGGTTTCAGGCTTGGCACAGTGGTTTCAGCACTGTTGGGGTGGTTTTGGCCCTGACGGAGTTGTTTTGCGCCTGACGCAGTGGTTTCAGCCCCGACGGAGGGGTTTTAGGCTTGATGGAGTGGTTTCAGCCCCGACGGAGGGGTTTTAGGCTTGATGGAGTGGTTTCAGCCCCGACGGAGGGGTTTTGGTCCTGGCACAGTGGTTTCAGCCCCGACGCAGTGGTTTTCGGCCTGATGCAGTGGTTTTAGGCTTGGTGGAGCGGTTTCAGCCCTGACGCTCTGCTTTTAGGCTCGGCAGCGTGGTTTTGGCCCTGACGGATTTGTTTTGGCCCCGACATAGTGGTTTCAGGCTTGGCCGAGTGGTTTCAGCCCCGAAGCAGTGGTTTTAATGTCGGCGGAGTGGTTTCAGCCCTGATGCACTGGTTTTAGGCTCGGCGGCGTGGTTTTGGCTCTGACGGAGTGGTTTTGGCCCTGGCGGAGTGGTTTGAGCCTCGATGAAGTGGTTTTAGGCTTGGCGCAGTGGTTTTTATGTCGGTGGAGTGGTTTTGGCCCTGGTGGAGTGGTTTTCGGCTTGACGCAGTGCTTTTCAGCCTGACGGAGCAGTTTCCGCCCCAGCACAGTGGTTTCAGCCCCGACGGAGGGGTTTTAATGTCAGCGGAGTGGTTCCAGCCCTGACGGAATGGTTTTAATGTCAGCGGAGGGGTTTCGGCCCTGGCGGAGTGGTTTCGGCCCCGACGCAGTGGTTTCAGGCTTGGCGGAGTGGTTTCAGCCCCGACAGAGTGCTTTTCGGCTTCACGCAGGGGTTTCAGCCCCGACAGAGCGGTTTCAGCACTGGTGAAGTGGTTTTGGCCCCGACGGAGTTGTTTCAGGCTCGGCGGAGTTGTTTCAGCCCTGGCGGAGTGGTTTCAGCCCCGACGCAGTGGTTTTGGCCCTGGCGGAGTGGTTTCAGCCCCGACGCAGTGGTTTTGGCCCTGGTGGAGTGGTTTTGGCCTCGGCGGAGTGGTTTCAGGCCTGACGCAGTGGTTTCAGGCTTGGTGGAGTGGTTTTGGCCCTGACGGAGTTGTTTTGGGCCTGACGCACTAGTTTCAGTCCCGACGGAGGGGTTTTAGGCTTGATGGAGTGGTTTCAGCCCCGACGCAGTGGTTTTGGCCCAGGCGGAGTGGTTTCAGCCCCGACGCAGTGGTTCTGGCCCTGGCGGAGTGGTTTCAACCCCGACGCTGTGCTTTTAGGCTTGGCGGAGTGGTTTTAAGGTCAGACGAGTGGTTTTGGCCCTGGCGGAGTGGTTTCAGCCCCGACGCAGTGGTTTTCGGCTTGGCGGAGTGGTTTTGGCTCAGCGGAGTGGTTTCAGCCCCGATGCAGTGCTTTTAGGCTCGGCGGAGTGGTTTTAAGGTCAGACGAGTGGTTTTGGCCCTGACGCAGTAGTTTCAGCCCCGACGCAGTGGTTTTAGGCTTGATGGAGTGGTTTCAGCCCCGACGGAGGGGTTTTAGGCTTGATGGAGTGGTTTCAGCCCCGACGCAGTGGTTTTGGTCCTGGCACAGTGGTTTCAGCCCCGACGCAGTGGTTTCAGGCTCGGCGGAGTGGTTTCAGCCCCGACGGAGTTGTTTTAGGCTCAGCGGAGTGGTTTCAGCCCCGATGCAGTTGTTTTAGGCTCGGCGGAGTGGTTTTCAGCCTGACGGAGCAGTTTCAGCCCCGACACAGTGCTTTTAGGCTTGATGGAGTGGTTTTGGCCCTGACGCAGTGGTTTTAGGCTCGGCGGAGTGGTTTCAGCCCCGACACAGTGGTTTCAGGCTTGATGGAGTGGTTTTGGCTCTGGCGGAGTTGTTCTCACGCCGGCGGAGTGGTTTCAGCCCCAACGGAGTGGTTTTGGGCTCGGCGGAGTGATCTCGGCCCCGACGGAGTGGTTTTAACTTGGCGCAGTGGTTTTTATGTCGGCGGAGTGGTTTTGGCTCTGGTGGAGTGGTTTTCGGCTTGACGCAGTGCTTTTCAGCCTGACGGAGCAGTTTCTGCCCCAGCACTGTGGTTTCAGCCCCGACGGAGTGGTTCTTGGCTTGATGGAGTGGTTTTAAGGTCAGCCGAGTGCTTTTGGCCCTGGTGGAGTGGTTTCAGCCCCGACGGAGTGGTTTTGGTCCTGGCACAGTGGTTTCAGCCCTGATGGAGTGGTTTTGGCCCTGGCGGAGTGGTTTCAGCCCCGACGCAGTGGTTTTCGGCTTGGCGGAGTGGTTTTGGCTCAGCGGAGTGGTTTCAGCCCCGATGCAGTGCTTTTAGGCTCGGCGGAGTGGTTTTAAGGTCAGACGAGTGGTTTTGGCCCTGACGCAGTAGTTTCGGCCCCGACGCAGTGGTTTTAGGCTTGATGGAGTGGTTTCAGCCCCGACGGAGGGGTTTTAGGCTTGATGGAGTGGTTTCAGCCCCGACGCAGTGGTTTTGGTCCTGGCACAGTGGTTTCAGCCCCGACGCAGTGGTTTCAGGCTCGGCGGAGTGGTTTCAGGCCCAACGCAGTGGTTTTAGGCTCGGCGGAGTGGTTTCAGCCCCGACAGAGTGGTTTTAGGCTTGATGGAGTGGTTTCAGCCCCGACGCAGTGGTTTTGGTCCTGGCACAGTGGTTTCAGCCCCGACGCAGTGGTTTCAGGCTCAGCGGAGTGGTTTCAGCCCCGACGGAGTTGTTTTAGGCTCAGCGGAGTGGTTTCAGCCCCGATGCAGTGGTTTTAGGCTCGGCGGAGTGGTTTTCAGCCTGACGGAGCAGTTTCAGCCCCGACGCAGTGCTTTTAGGCTTGATGGAGTGGTTTTGGCCCTGACGCAGTGCTTTTAGGCTCGGCGGAGTGGTTTCAGCCCCGACACAGTGGTTTCAGGCTTGATGGAGTGGTTTTGGCCCTGGCGGAGTTGTTCTCGCGCCGGCGGAGTGGTTTCAGCCCCAACGGAGTGGTTTTGGGCTCAGCGGAGTGATCTCGGCCCCGACAGAGTGGTTTTAACTTGCCGCAGTGGTTTTTATGTCGGCGGAGTGGTTTTGGCCCTGGTGGAGTGGGTTTCGGCCTGACGCAGTGCTTTTCGGCCTGACGCAGTGCTTTTCAGCCTGACGGAGCAGTTTCCGCCCCAGCACTGTGGTTTCAGCCCCGACGGAGTGGTTCTTGGCTTGATGGAGTGGTTTTAAGGTCAGCCGAGTGCTTTTGGCCCTGGTGGAGTGGTTTCAGCCCCGACGGAGTGGTTTTGGTCCTGGCACAGTGGTTTCAGCCCTGATGGAGTGGTTTTCGGCTCGGCGGAGTCGTTTCAGCCCCGACGGAGTGGTTTTCGGCCTGATGCAGTGGTTTTAGGCTTGGTGGAGCGGTTTCAGCCCTGACGCTCTGCTTTTAGGCTCGGCGGCGTGGTTTTGGCCCTGACGGATTTGTTTTGGCCCCGACAGAGTGGTTTCAGCCCCGACGGAGAGATTTCCGGCTTGGCGGAGTGGTTTCAGCCCCGACGCAGTGGTTTTGGCCCCAACACAGTGGTTTCAGCCCCGACAGAGTGGATTTGGTCCTGGCACAGTGGTTACAGCCACGACGGAGTGGTTTTAGGCTCGGCGGAGTGGTTTCTGCCCCGACGCAGTGGTTTTAGACTCGGCGGAGTGGTTTCAGCCCCGACAGAGTGGTTTTAGGCTTGATGCAGTGGTTTCAGCCCCGACGGAGGGGTTTTAGGGTTGATGGAGTGGTTTCAGCCCCGACGGAGGGGTTTTAATGTCAGCGGAGTGGTTCCAGCCCTGACGGAATGGTTTTAATGTCAGCCGAGGGGTTTTGGCCCTGGCAGAGTGGTTTCGGCCCCGACGCAGTGGTTTCAGGCTTGGCGGAGTGGTTTCAGCCCCGACAGAGTGCTTTTCGGCTTCACGGAGGGGTTTCAGCCCCGACAGAGCGGTTTCAGCACTGGTGGAGTGGTTTTGGCCCCGACGGAGTTGTTTTAGGCTCGGCGGAGTGGTTTTGGCCCCGACGGAGTTGTTTCAGGCTCGGCGGAGTTGTTTCAGCCCTGACGCAGTGGTTTCAGCCCCGACGCAGTGGTTTTGGCCCTGGCGGAGTGGTTTCAGCCCCAACGGAGTGGTTTTGGCCCTGGCGGAGTGGTTTTGGCCTCGGCGGAGTGGTTTTGGCCTCGGCGGAGTGGTTTCAGGCTTGGTGGAGTGGTTTCAGCACTGGTGGAGTGGTTTTGGCCCTGACGGAGTTGTTTTGGGCCTGACGCACTAGTTTCAGCCCCGACGCAGTGGTTTTGGCCCAGGCGGAGTGGTTTCAGCCCCGACGCAGTGGTTTTGGCCCAGGCGGAGTGGTTTCAGCCCCGACGCAGTGGTTCTGGCCCTGGCAGAGTGGTTTCAACCCCGACGCTGTGCTTTTAGGCTCGGCGGAGTGGTTTTAAGGTCAGACGAGTGGTTTTGGCCCTGGCGGAGTGGTTTCAGCCCCGACGCAGTGGTTTTCGGCTTGGCGGAGTGGTTTTGGCTCAGCGGAGTGGTTTCAGCCCTGATGCAGTGCTTTTAGGCTCGGCGGAGTGGTTTTAAGGTCAGACGAGTGGTTTTGGCCCTGACGCAGTAGTTTCAGCCCCGACGCAGTGGTTTTAGGCTTGATGGAGTGGTTTCAGCCCCGACGGAGGGGTTTTAGGCTTGATGGAGTGGTTTCAGCCCCGACGCAGTGGTTTTGGTCCTGGCACAGTGGTTTCAGCCCCGACGCAGTGGTTCTGGCCCTGGCAGAGTGGTTTCAACCCCGACGCTGTGCTTTTAGGCTCGGCGGAGTGGTTTTAAGGTCAGACGAGTGGTTTTGGCCCAGGCGGAGTGGTTTCTGCCCCGGCAGAGTGGTTTTGGCCCTGGCGGAGTGGTTTTAGGCTCGGACGAGTGGTTTCAGCAACGACCGAGTGGCTTCTGCCCTGACGCAGTGCTTTCAGGCTCGACGGAGTGGTTTTCAGCCTGACGGAGCAGTTTCAGCCCCGACGCAGTGCTTTTAGGCTCGGCGGAGTGGTTTTAAGGTCAGCTGAGTGGTTTCAGCCCCGACGCAGTGGTTTCAGGCTTGGCACAGTGGTTTCAGCACTGTTGGGGTGGTTTTGGCCCTGACGGAGTTGTTTTGCACCTGACGCAGTGGTTTCAGCCCCGACGGAGGGGTTTTAGGCTTGATGGAGGGGTTTCAGCCCCGACAGAGTGGTTTTAGGCTTGATGGAGTGGTTTCAGCCCCGACGGAGGGGTTTTGGTCCTGGCACAGTGGTTTCAGCCCCGACGCAGTGGTTTTGGCCCAGGCGGAGTGGTTTCAGCCCCGACGCAGTGGTTTTGGCCCTGGCGGAGTGGTTTTGGCCCTGGCGGAGTGGTTTTGGCCTCGGCGGAGTGGTTTTGGCCTCGGCGGAGTGGTTTCAGGCTTGGTGGAGTGGTTTCAGCACTGGTGGAGTGGTTTTGGCCCTGACGGAGTTGTTTTGGGCCTGACGCACTAGTTTCAGTCCCGACGGAGGGGTTTTAGGCTTGATGGAGTGGTTTCAGCCCCGACGCAGTGGTTTTGGTCCTGGCACAGTGGTTTCAGCCCTGACGCAGTGTTTTCAGGCTCGGCGGAGTGGTTTCAGGCCCAACGCAGTGGTTTTAGGCTCGGCGGAGTGGTTTCTGCCCCGACGCAGTGGTTTTAGGCTCGGCGGAGTGGTTTCAGCCCCGACACAGTGGTTTCAGGCTTGATGGAGTGGTTTTGGCCCTGGCGGAGTTGTTCTCGCGCCGGTGGAGTGGTTTCAGCCCCAACGGAGTGGTTTTGGGCTCGGCGGAGTGATCTCGGCCCCGACGGAGTGGTTTTAACTTGGCGCAGTGGTTTTTATGTCGGCGGAGTGGTTTTGGCTCTGGTGGAGTGGTTTTCGGCTTGACGCAGTGCTTTTCAGCCTGACGGAGCAGTTTCTGCCCCAGCACTGTGGTTTCAGCCCCGACGGAGTGGTTCTTGGCTTGATGGAGTGGTTTTAAGGTCAGCCGAGTGCTTTTCGCCCTGGTGGAGTGGTTTCAGCCCCGACAGAGTGGTTTTGGTCCTGGCACAGTGGTTTCAGCCCTGATGGAGTGGTTTTGGCCCTGGCGGAGTGGTTTCAGCCCCGACGCAGTGGTTTTCGGCTTGGCGGAGTGGTTTTGGCTCGGCGGAGTGGTTTTAAGGTCAGACGAGTGGTTTTGGCCCTGACGCAGTAGTTTCGGCCCCGACGCAGTGGTTTTAGGCTTGATGGAGTGGTTTCTGCCCCGACGGAGGGGTTTTAGGCTTGATGGAGTGGTTTCAGCCCCGACGCAGTGGTTTTGGTCCTGGCACAGTGGTTTCAGCCCCGACGCAGTGGTTTCAGGCTCGGCGGAGTGGTTTCAGGCCCAACGCAGTGGTTTTAGGCTCGGCGGAGTGGTTTCAGCCCCGACAGAGTGGTTTTAGGCTTGATGGAGTGGTTTCAGCCCCGACGGAGGGGTTTTAGGCTTGATGGAGTGGTTTCAGCCCCGACGCAGTGGTTTTGGTCCTGGCACAGTGGTTTCAGCCCCGACGCAGTGGTTCTGGCCCTGGCAGAGTGGTTTCAACCCCGACGCTGTGCTTTTAGGCTCGGCGGAGTGGTTTTAAGGTCAGACGAGTGGTTTTGGCCCAGGCGGAGTGGTTTCTGCCCCGGCAGAGTGGTTTTGGCCCTGGCGGAGTGGTTTTAGGCTCGGACGAGTGGTTTCAGCAACGACCGAGTGGCTTCTGCCCTGACGCAGTGCTTTCAGGCTCGACGGAGTGGTTTTCAGCCTGACGGAGCAGTTTCAGCCCCGACGCAGTGCTTTTAGGCTCGGCGGAGTGGTTTTAAGGTCAGCTGAGTGGTTTCAGCCCCGACGCAGTGGTTTCAGGCTTGGCACAGTGGTTTCAGCACTGTTGGGGTGGTTTTGGCCCTGACGGAGTTGTTTTGCACCTGACGCAGTGGTTTCAGCCCCGACGGAGGGGTTTTAGGCTTGATGGAGTGGTTTCAGCCCCGACAGAGTGGTTTTAGGCTTGATGGAGTGGTTTCAGCCCCGACGGAGGGGTTTTAGGCTTGATGGAGTGGTTTCAGCCCCGACGGAGGGGTTTTAGGCTTGATGGAGTGGTTTCAGCCCCGACGGAGGGGTTTTAGGCTTGATGGAGTGGTTTCAGCCCCGACGGAGGGGTTTTAGGCTTGATGGAGTGGTTTCAGCCCCGACGCAGTGGTTTTAGGCTTGATGGAGTGGTTTCAGCCCCGACAGAGTGGTTTTGGTCCTGGCACAATGGTTTCAGGCTTGGCGGAGTGGTTTCAGCCCCGAAGCAGTGGTTTTAATGTCGGCGGAGTGGTTTCAGCCCTGATGCACTGGTTTTAGGCTCGGCGGCGTGGTTTTGGCTCTGACGGAGTGGTTTTGGCCCTGGCGGAGTGGTTTGAGCCTCGATGAAGTGGTTTTAGGCTTGGCGCAGTGGTTTTTATGTCGGCGGAGTGGTTTTGGCCCTGGTGGAGTGGGTTTCGGCCTGACGCAGTGCTTTTCAGCCTGACGGAGCAGTTTCCGCCCCAGCACTGTGGTTTCAGCCCCGACGGAGTGGTTCTTGGCTTGATGGAGTGGTTTTAAGGTCAGCCGAGTGCTTTTGGCCCTGGTGGAGTGGTTTCAGCCCCGACGGAGTGGTTTTGGCCCTGACGCAGTGGTTTTAGGCTCGGCGGAGTGGTTTCAGCCCCGACACAGTGGTTTCAGGCTTGATGGAGTGGTTTTGGCCCTGGCGGAGTTGTTCTCGCGCCGGTGGAGTGGTTTCAGCCCCAACGGAGTGGTTTTGGGCTCGGCGGAGTGATCTTGGCCCCGACGGAGTGGTTTTAACTTGGCGCAGTGGTTTTTATGTCGGCGGAGTGGTTTTGGCTCTGGTGGAGTGGTTTTCGGCCTGACGCAGTGCTTTTCAGCCTGACGGAGCAGTTTCCGCCCCAGCACTGTGGTTTCAGCCCCGACGGAGTGGTTCTTGGCTTGATGGAGTGGTTTTAAGGTCAGCCGAGTGCTTTTGGCCCTGGTGGAGTGGTTTCAGCCCCGACGGAGTGGTTTTGGCCCTGACGCAGTGGTTTTAGGCTCGGCGGAGTGGTTTCAGCCCCGACACAGTGGTTTCAGGCTTGATGGAGTGGTTTTGGCCCTGGCGGAGTTGTTCTCACGCCGGCGGAGTGGTTTCAGCCCCAACGGAGTGGTTTTGGGCTCAGCGGAGTGATCTCGGCCCCGACGGAGTGGTTTTAATTTGGCGCAGTGGTTTTTATGTCGGCGGAGTGGTTTTGGCCCTGGTGGAGTGGGTTTCGGCCTGACGCAGTGCTTTTCAGCCTGACGCAGTGCTTTTCAGCCTGACGGAGCAGTTTCTGCCCCAGCACTGTGGTTTCAGCCCCGACGGAGTGGTTCTTGGCTTGATGGAGTGGTTTTAAGGTCAGCCGAGTGCTTTTGGCCCTGGTGGAGTGGTTTCAGCCCCGACGGAGTGGTTTTGGTCCTGGCACAGTGGTTTCAGCCCTGATGGAGTGGTTTTCGGCTCGGCGGAGTCGTTTCAGCCCCGACGCAGTGGTTTTCGGCCTGATGGAGTGGTTTTCAGCTCGGCGGAGTCGTTTCAGCCCCGACGCAGTGGTTTTCGGCCTGATGGAGTGGTTTTCAGCTCGGCGGAGTCGTTTCAGCCCCGACGGAATGGTTTTCGGCCTGATGCAGTGGTTTTAGGCTTGGTGGAGCGGTTTCAGCCCTGACGCTCTGCTTTTAGGCTCGGCGGCGTGGTTTTGGCCCTGACGGATTTGTTTTGGCCCCGACAGAGTGGTTTCAGCCCCGACGGAGAGATTTCCGGCTTGGCGGAGTGGTTTCAGCCCCGACGCAGTGGTTTTGGCCCCAACACAGTGGTTTCAGCCCCGACGGAGTGGATTTGGTCCTGGCACAGTGGTTACAGCCCCGACGGAGTGGTTTTAGGCTCGGCGGAGTGGTTTCTGCCCCGACGCAGTGGTTTTAGGCTTGATGGAGTGGTTTCAGCCCCGACGGAGGGGTTTTAGGGTTGATGGAGTGGTTTCAGCCCCGACGGAGGGGTTTTAGGCTTGATGGAGTGGTTTCAGCCCCGACGGAGGGGTTTTGGTCCTGGCACAGTGGTTTCAGCCCCGACGGAGGGGTTTTAGGCCCCAACACAGTGGTTTTAGGCTCGGCGGAGTGGTTTCAGCCCCGACAGAGTGGTTTTAGGCTTGATGGAGTGGTTTCAGCCCCGACGGAGGGGTTTTAGGCTTGATGGAGTGGTTTCAGCCCCGACGGAGTGGTTTTCGGCTCGGCGGAGTGGTTTCAGCCCCGACGGAGGGGTTTTGGTCCTGGCACAGTGGTTTCAGCCCCGACGCAGTGGTTTTCGGCCTGATGCAGTGGTTTTAGGCTTGGTGGAGCGGTTTCAGCCCTGACGCTCTGCTTTTAGCCTCGGCAGCGTGGTTTTGGCCCTGACGGATTTGTTTTGGCCCCGACATAGTGGTTTCAGGCTTGGCCGAGTGGTTTCAGCCCCGAAGCAGTGGTTTTAATGTCGGCGGAGTGGTTTCAGCCCTGATGCACTGGTTTTAGGCTCGGCGGCGTGGTTTTGGCTCTGACGGAGTGGTTTTGGCCCTGGCGGAGTGGTTTGAGCCTCGATGAAGTGGTTTTAGGCTTGGCGCAGTGGTTTTTATGTCGGCGGAGTGGTTTTGGCCCTGGTGGAGTGGTTTTCGGCTTGACGCAGTGCTTTTCAGCCTGACGGAGCAGTTTCCGCCCCAGCACAGTGGTTTCAGCCCCGACGGAGGGGTTTTAATGTCAGCGGAGTGGTTCCAGCCCTGACGGAATGGTTTTAATGTCAGCGGAGGGGTTTTGGCCCTGGCAGAGTGGTTTCGGCCCCGACGCAGTGGTTTCAGGCTTGGCGGAGTGGTTTCAGCCCCGACAGAGTGCTTTTCGGCTTCACGCAGGGGTTTCAGCCCCGACAGAGCGGTTTCAGCACTGGTGGAGTGGTTTTGGCCACGACAGAGTGGTTTCAGGCTCGGCGGAGTGGTTTTGGCCCCGACGGAGTTGTTTCAGGCTCGGCGGAGTGGTTTTGGCCCCGACGGAGTTGTTTCAGGCTCGGCGGAGTGGTTTTGGCCCCGACGGAGTTGTTTCAGGCTCGGCGGATTTGTTTCAGCCCTGACGCAGTGGTTTCAGCCCCGACGCAGTGGTTTTGGCCCTGGCGGAGTGGTTTCAGCCCCAACGGAGTGGTTTTGGCCCTGGCGGAGTGGTTTCAGCCCCGACGCAGTGGTTTTGGCCCTGGCGGAGTGGTTTTGGCCTCGGCGGAGTGGTTTCAGGCCTGACGCAGTGGTTTCAGGCTTGGTGGAGTGGTTTCAGCACTGGTGGAGTGGTTTTGGCCCTGACGGAGTTGTTTTGGGCCTGACGCACTAGTTTCAGCCCCGACGGAGGGGTTTTAGGCTTGATGGAGTGGTTTCAGCCCCGACGCAGTGGTTTTGGCCCAGGCGGAGTGGTTTCAGCCCCGACGCAGTGGTTCTGGCCCTGGCAGAGTGGTTTCAACCCCGACGCTGTGCTTTTAGGCTCGGCGGAGTGGTTTTAAGGTCAGACGAGTGGTTTTGGCCCAGGCGGAGTGGTTTCTGCCCCGGCAGAGTGGTTTTGGCCCTGGCGGAGTGGTTTTAGGCTCGGCCGAGTGGTTTCAGCAACGACCGAGTGGCTTCTGCCCTGACGCAGTGCTTTCAGGCTCGGCGGAGTGGTTTTCAGCCTGACGGAGCAGTTTCAGCCCCGACGCAGTGCTTTTAGGCTCGGCGGAGTGGTTTTAAGGTCAGCTGAGTGGTTTCAGCCCCGACGCAGTGGTTTCAGGCTTGGCACAGTGGTTTCAGCACTGTTGGGGTGGTTTTGGCCCTGACGGAGTTGTTTTGCGCCTGACGCAGTGGTTTCAGCCCCGACGGAGGGGTTTTAGGCTTGATGGAGTGGTTTCAGCCCCGACGGAGGGGTTTTAGGCTTGATGGAGTGGTTTCAGCCCCGACGGAGGGGTTTTGGTCCTGGCACAGTGGTTTCAGCCCCGACGCAGTGGTTTTCGGCCTGATGCAGTGGTTTTAGGCTTGGTGGAGCGGTTTCAGCCCTGACGCTCTGCTTTTAGGCTCGGCAGCGTGGTTTTGGCCCTGACGGATTTGTTTTGGCCCCGACATAGTGGTTTCAGGCTTGGCCGAGTGGTTTCAGCCCCGAAGCAGTGGTTTTAATGTCGGCGGAGTGGTTTCAGCCCTGATGCACTGGTTTTAGGCTCGGCGGCGTGGTTTTGGCTCTGACGGAGTGGTTTTGGCCCTGGCGGAGTGGTTTGAGCCTCGATGAAGTGGTTTTAGGCTTGGCGCAGTGGTTTTTATGTCGGCGGAGTGGTTTTGGCCCTGGTGGAGTGGTTTTCGGCTTGACGCAGTGCTTTTCAGCCTGACGGAGCAGTTTCCGCCCCAGCACAGTGGTTTCAGCCCCGACGGAGGGGTTTTAATGTCAGCGGAGTGGTTCCAGCCCTGACGGAATGGTTTTAATGTCAGCGGAGGGGTTTCGGCCCTGGCGGAGTGGTTTCGGCCCCGACGCAGTGGTTTCAGGCTTGGCGGAGTGGTTTCAGCCCCGACAGAGTGCTTTTCGGCTTCACGCAGGGGTTTCAGCCCCGACAGAGCGGTTTCAGCACTGGTGAAGTGGTTTTGGCCCCGACGGAGTTGTTTCAGGCTCGGCGGAGTTGTTTCAGCCCTGGCGGAGTGGTTTCAGCCCCGACGCAGTGGTTTTGGCCCTGGCGGAGTGGTTTCAGCCCCGACGCAGTGGTTTTGGCCCTGGTGGAGTGGTTTTGGCCTCGGCGGAGTGGTTTCAGGCCTGACGCAGTGGTTTCAGGCTTGGTGGAGTGGTTTTGGCCCTGACGGAGTTGTTTTGGGCCTGACGCACTAGTTTCAGTCCCGACGGAGGGGTTTTAGGCTTGATGGAGTGGTTTCAGCCCCGACGCAGTGGTTTTGGCCCAGGCGGAGTGGTTTCAGCCCCGACGCAGTGGTTTTGGCCCTGGCGGAGTGGTTTCAACCCCGACGCTGTGCTTTTAGGCTTGGCGGAGTGGTTTTAAGGTCAGACGAGTGGTTTTGGCCCTGGCGGAGTGGTTTCAGCCCCGACGCAGTGGTTTTCGGCTTGGCGGAGTGGTTTTGGCTCAGCGGAGTGGTTTCAGCCCCGATGCAGTGCTTTTAGGCTCGGCGGAGTGGTTTTAAGGTCAGACGAGTGGTTTTGGCCCTGACGCAGTAGTTTCAGCCCCGACGCAGTGGTTTTAGGCTTGATGGAGTGGTTTCAGCCCCGACAGAGGGGTTTTAGGCTTGATGGAGTGGTTTCAGCCCCGACGCAGTGGTTTTGGTCCTGGCACAGTGGTTTCAGCCCCGACGCAGTGGTTTCAGGCTCGGCGGAGTGGTTTCAGCCCCGACGGAGTTGTTTTAGGCTCAGCGGAGTGGTTTCAGCCCCGATGCAGTTGTTTTAGGCTCGGCGGAGTGGTTTTCAGCCTGACGGAGCAGTTTCAGCCCCGACACAGTGCTTTTAGGCTTGATGGAGTGGTTTTGGCCCTGACGCAGTGGTTTTAGGCTCGGCGGAGTGGTTTCAGCCCCGACACAGTGGTTTCAGGCTTGATGGAGTGGTTTTGGCTCTGGCGGAGTTGTTCTCACGCCGGCGGAGTGGTTTCAGCCCCAACGGAGTGGTTTTGGGCTCGGCGGAGTGATCTCGGCCCCGACGGAGTGGTTTTAACTTGGCGCAGTGGTTTTTATGTCGGCGGAGTGGTTTTGGCTCTGGTGGAGTGGTTTTCGGCTTGACGCAGTGCTTTTCAGCCTGACGGAGCAGTTTCTGCCCCAGCACTGTGGTTTCAGCCCCGACGGAGTGGTTCTTGGCTTGATGGAGTGGTTTTAAGGTCAGCCGAGTGCTTTTCGCCCTGGTGGAGTGGTTTCAGCCCCGACAGAGTGGTTTTGGTCCTGGCACAGTGGTTTCAGCCCTGATGGAGTGGTTTTGGCCCTGGCGGAGTGGTTTCAGCCCCGACGCAGTGGTTTTCGGCTTGGCGGAGTGGTTTTGGCTCAGCGGAGTGGTTTCAGCCCCGATGCAGTGCTTTTAGGCTCGGCGGAGTGGTTTTAAGGTCAGACGAGTGGTTTTGGCCCTGACGCAGTAGTTTCGGCCCCGACGCAGTGGTTTTAGGCTTGATGGAGTGGTTTCAGCCCCGACGGAGGGGTTTTAGGCTTGATGGAGTGGTTTCAGCCCCGACGCAGTGGTTTTGGTCCTGGCACAGTGGTTTCAGCCCCGACGCAGTGGTTTCAGGCTCGGCGGAGTGGTTTCAGGCCCAACGCAGTGGTTTTAGGCTCGGCGGAGTGGTTTCAGCCCCGACAGAGTGGTTTTAGGCTTGATGGAGTGGTTTCAGCCCCGACGCAGTGGTTTTGGTCCTGGCACAGTGGTTTCAGCCCTGACGCAGTGGTTTCAGGCTCAGCGGAGTGGTTTCAGCCCCGACGGAGTTGTTTTAGGCTCAGCGGAGTGGTTTCAGCCCCGATGCAGTGGTTTTAGGCTCGGCGGAGTGGTTTTCAGCCTGACGGAGCAGTTTCAGCCCCGACGCAGTGCTTTTAGGCTTGATGGAGTGGTTTTGGCCCTGACGCAGTGCTTTTAGGCTCGGCGGAGTGGTTTCAGCCCCGACACAGTGGTTTCAGGCTTGATGGAGTGGTTTTGGCCCTGGCGGAGTTGTTCTCGCGCCGGCGGAGTGGTTTCAGCCCCAACGGAGTGGTTTTGGGCTCAGCGGAGTGATCTCGGCCCCGACAGAGTGGTTTTAACTTGCCGCAGTGGTTTTTATGTCGGCGGAGTGGTTTTGGCCCTGGTGGAGTGGGTTTCGGCCTGACGCAGTGCTTTTCGGCCTGACGCAGTGCTTTTCAGCCTGACGGAGCAGTTTCTGCCCCAGCACTGTGGTTTCAGCCCCGACGGAGTGGTTCTTGGCTTGATGGAGTGGTTTTAAGGTCAGCCGAGTGCTTTTGGCCCTGGTGGAGTGGTTTCAGCCCCGACGGAGTGGTTTTGGTCCTGGCACAGTGGTTTCAGCCCTGATGGAGTGGTTTTCGGCTCGGCGGAGTCGTTTCAGCCCCGACGCAGTGGTTTTCGGCCTGATGGAGTGGTTTTCAGCTCGGCGGAGTCGTTTCAGCCCCGACGGAGTGGTTTTCGGCCTGATGCAGTGGTTTTAGGCTTGGTGGAGCGGTTTCAGCCCTGACGCTCTGCTTTTAGGCTCGGCGGCGTGGTTTTGGCCCTGACGGATTTGTTTTGGCCCCGACAGAGTGGTTTCAGCCCCGACGGAGAGATTTCCGGCTTGGCGGAGTGGTTTCAGCCCCGACGCAGTGGTTTTGGCCCCAACACAGTGGTTTCAGCCCCGACGGAGTGGATTTGGTCCTGGCACAGTGGTTACAGCCCCGACGCAGTGGTTTTAGGCTCGGCGGAGTGGTTTCAGCCCCGACGCAGTGGTTTTAGGCTCGGCGGAGTGGTTTCAGCCCCGACAGAGTGGTTTTAGGCTTGATGCAGTGGTTTCAGCCCCGACGGAGGGGTTTTAGGGTTGATGGAGTGGTTTCAGCCCCGACGGAGGGGTTTTAATGTCAGCGGAGTGGTTCCAGCCCTGACGGAATGGTTTTAATGTCAGCGGAGGGGTTTTGGCCCTGGCAGAGTGGTTTCGGCCCCGACGCAGTGGTTTCAGGCTTGGCGGAGTGGTTTCAGCCCCGACAGAGTGCTTTTCGGCTTCACGGAGGGGTTTCAGCCCCAACAGAGCGGTTTCAGCACTGGTGGAGTGGTTTTGGCCCCGACGGAGTTGTTTTAGGCTCGGCGGAGTGGTTTTGGCCCCGACGGAGTTGTTTCAGGCTCGGCGGAGTTGTTTCAGCCCTGACGCAGTGGTTTCAGCCCCGACGCAGTGGTTTTGGCCCTGGCGGAGTGGTTTCAGCCCCAACGGAGTGGTTTTGGCCCTGGCGGAGTGGTTTTGGCCTCGGCGGAGTGGTTTCAGGCTTGGTGGAGTGGTTTCAGCACTGGTGGAGTGGTTTTGGCCCTGACGGAGTTGTTTTGGGCCTGACGCACTAGTTTCAGCCCCGACGCAGTGGTTTTGGCCCAGGCGGAGTGGTTTCAGCCCCGACGCAGTGGTTTTGGCCCAGGCGGAGTGGTTTCAGCCCCGACGCAGTGGTTCTGGCCCTGGCAGAGTGGTTTCAACCCCGACGCTGTGCTTTTAGGCTCGGCGGAGTGGTTTTAAGGTCAGACGAGTGGTTTTGGCCCTGGCGGAGTGGTTTCAGCCCCGACGCAGTGGTTTTCGGCTTGGCGGAGTGGTTTTGGCTCAGCGGAGTGGTTTCAGCCCTGATGCAGTGCTTTTAGGCTCGGCGGAGTGGTTTTAAGGTCAGACGAGTGGTTTTGGCCCTGACGCAGTAGTTTCAGCCCCGACGCAGTGGTTTTAGGCTTGATGGAGTGGTTTCAGCCCCGACGGAGGGGTTTTAGGCTTGATGGAGTGGTTTCAGCCCCGACGCAGTGGTTTTGGTCCTGGCACAGTGGTTTCAGCCCCGACGCAGTGGTTTCAGGCTCAGCGGAGTGGTTTCAGCCCCGACGGAGTTGTTTTAGGCTCAGCGGAGTGGTTTCAGCCCCGATGCAGTGGTTTTAGGCTCGGCGGAGTGGTTTTCAGCCTGACGGAGCAGTTTCAGCCCCGACGCAGTGCTTTTAGGCTTGATGGAGTGGTTTTGGCCCTGACGCAGTAGTTTTAGGCTCGGCGGAGTGGTTTCAGCCCCGACACAGTGGTTTCAGGCTTGATGGAGTGGTTTTGGCCCTGGCGGAGTTGTTCTCGCGCCGACGGAGTGGTTTCAGCCCCAACGGAGTGGTTTTGGGCTCAGCGGAGTGATCTCGGCCCCGACGGAGTGGTTTTAACTTGGCGCAGTGGTTTTTATGTCGGCGGAGTGGTTTTGGCCCTGGTGGAGTGGGTTTCGGCCTGACGCAGTGCTTTTCGGCCTGACGCAGTGCTTTTCAGCCTGACGGAGCAGTTTCTGCCCCAGCACTGTGGTTTCAGCCCCGACGGAGTGGTTCTTGGCTTGATGGAGTGGTTTTAAGGTCAGCCGAGTGCTTTTGGCCCTGGTGGAGTGGTTTCAGCCCCGACGGAGTGGTTTTGGTCCTGGCACAGTGGTTTCAGCCCTGATGGAGTGGTTTTCGGCTCGGCGGAGTCGTTTCAGCCCCGACGCAGTGGTTTTCGGCCTGATGGAGTGGTTTTCAGCTCGGCGGAGTCGTTTCAGCCCCGACGGAGTGGTTTTCGGCCTGATGCAGTGGTTTTAGGCTTGGTGGAGCGGTTTCAGCCCTGACGCTCTGCTTTTAGGCTCGGCGGCGTGGTTTTGGCCCTGACGGATTTGTTTTGGCCCCGACAGAGTGGTTTCAGCCCCGACGGAGAGATTTCCGGCTTGGCGGAGTGGTTTCAGCCCCGACGCAGTGGTTTTGGCCCCAACACAGTGGTTTCAGCCCCGACGGAGTGGATTTGGTCCTGGCACAGTGGTTACAGCCCCGACGCAGTGGTTTTAGGCTCGGCGGAGTGGTTTCTGCCCCGACGCAGTGGTTTTAGGCTTGATGGAGTGGTTTCAGCCCCGACGGAGGGGTTTTAGGCTTGATGGAGTGGTTTCAGCCCCGACGGAGGGGTTTTAGGGTTGATGGAGTGGTTTCAGCCCCGACGGAGGGGTTTTAGGCTTGATGGAGTGGTTTCAGCCCCGACGCAGTGTTTTCAGGCTCGGCGGAGTGGTTTCAGGCCCAACGCAGTGGTTTTAGGCTCGGCGGAGTGGTTTCAGCCCCGACAGAGTGGTTTTAGGCTTGATGGAGTGGTTTCAGCCCCGACGGAGGGGTTTTAGGCTTGATGGAGTGGTTTCAGCCCCGACGGAGTGGTTTTCGGCTCGGCGGAGTGGTTTCAGCCCCGACGGAGGGGTTTTGGTCCTGGCACAGTGGTTTCAGCCCCGACGCAGTGGTTTTCGGCCTGATGCAGTGGTTTTAGGCTTGGTGGAGCGGTTTCAGCCCTGACGCTCTGCTTTTAGGCTCGGCAGCGTGGTTTTGGCCCTGACGGATTTGTTTTGGCCCCGACATAGTGGTTTCAGGCTTGGCCGAGTGGTTTCAGCCCCGAAGCAGTGGTTTTAATGTCAGCGGAGTGGTTTCAGCCCTGATGCACTGGTTTTAGGCTCGGCGGCGTGGTTTTGGCTCTGACGGAGTGGTTTTGGCCCTGGCGGAGTGGTTTGAGCCTCGATGAAGTGGTTTTAGGCTTGGCGCAGTGGTTTTTATGTCGGCGGAGTGGTTTTGGCTCTGGTGGAGTGGTTTTCGGCTTGACGCAGTGCTTTTCAGCCTGACGGAGCAGTTTCCGCCCCAGCACAGTGGTTTCAGCCCCGACGGAGGGGTTTTAATGTCAGCGGAGTGGTTCCAGCCCTGACGGAATGGTTTTAATGTCTACGGAGGGGTTTTGGCCCTGGCAGAGTGGTTTCGGCCCCGACGCAGTGGTTTCAGGCTTGGCGGAGTGGTTTCAGCCCCGACAGAGTGCTTTTCGGCTTCACGCAGGGGTTTCAGCCCCGACAGAGCGGTTTCAGCACTGGTGGAGTGGTTTTGGCCACGACAGAGTGGTTTCAGGCTCGGCGGAGTGGTTTTGGCCCCGACGGAGTGGTTTCAGGCTCGGCGGAGTGGTTTTGGCCCCGACGGAGTTGTTTCAGGCTCGGCGGAGTGGTTTTGGCCCCGACGGAGTTGTTTCAGGCTCGGCGGAGTTGTTTCAGCCCTGACGCAGTGGTTTCAGCCCCGACGCAGTGGTTTTGGCCCTGGCGGAGTGGTTTCAGCCCCGACGGAGTGGTTTTGGCCCTGGCGGAGTGGTTTTGGCCTCGGCGGAGTGGTTTCAGGCCTGACGCAGTGGTTTCAGGCTTGGTGGAGTGGTTTTGGCCCTGACGGAGTTGTTTTGGGCCTGACGGAGTTGTTTTGGGCCTGACGCACTAGTTTCAGCCCCGACGGAGGGGTTTTAGGCTTGATGGAGTGGTTTCAGCCCCGACGCAGTGGTTTTGGCCCAGGCGGAGTGGTTTCAGCCCCGACGCAGTGGTTCTGGCCCTGGCAGAGTGGTTTCAACCCCGACGCTGTGCTTTTAGGCTCGGCGGAGTGGTTTTAAGGTCAGACGAGTGGTTTTGGCCCAGGCGGAGTGGTTTCCGCCCCGGCAGAGTGGTTTTGGCCCTGGCGGAGTGGTTTTAGGCTCGGACGAGTGGTTTCAGCAACGACCGAGTGGCTTCTGCCCTGACGCAGTGCTTTCAGGCTCGGCGGAGTGGTTTTCAGCCTGACGGAGCAGTTTCAGCCCCGACGCAGTGCTTTTAGGCTCGGCGGAGTGGTTTTAAGGTCAGCTGAGTGGTTTCAGCCCCGACGCAGTGGTTTCAGGCTTGGCACAGTGGTTTCAGCACTGTTGGGGTGGTTTTGGCCCTGACGGAGTTGTTTTGCGCCTGACGCAGTGGTTTCAGCCCCGACGGAGGGGTTTTAGGCTTGATGGAGTGGTTTCAGCCCCGACGGAGGGGTTTTAGGCTTGATGGAGTGGTTTCAGCCCCGACGGAGGGGTTTTGGTCCTGGCACAGTGGTTTCAGCCCCGACGCAGTGGTTTTCGGCCTGATGCAGTGGTTTTAGGCTTGGTGGAGCGGTTTCAGCCCTGACGCTCTGCTTTTAGGCTCGGCAGCGTGGTTTTGGCCCTGACGGATTTGTTTTGGCCCCGACATAGTGGTTTCAGGCTTGGCCGAGTGGTTTCAGCCCCGAAGCAGTGGTTTTAATGTCGGCGGAGTGGTTTCAGCCCTGATGCACTGGTTTTAGGCTCGGCGGCGTGGTTTTGGCTCTGACGGAGTGGTTTTGGCCCTGGCGGAGTGGTTTGAGCCTCGATGAAGTGGTTTTAGGCTTGGCGCAGTGGTTTTTATGTCGGCGGAGTGGTTTTGGCCCTGGTGGAGTGGTTTTCGGCTTGACGCAGTGCTTTTCAGCCTGACGGAGCAGTTTCCGCCCCAGCACAGTGGTTTCAGCCCCGACGGAGGGGTTTTAATGTCAGCGGAGTGGTTCCAGCCCTGACGGAATGGTTTTAATGTCAGCGGAGGGGTTTCGGCCCTGGCAGAGTGGTTTCGGCCCCGACGCAGTGGTTTCAGGCTTGGCGGAGTGGTTTCAGCCCCGACAGAGTGCTTTTCGGCTTCACGCAGGGGTTTCAGCCCCGACAGAGCGGTTTCAGCACTGGTGGAGTGGTTTTGGCCCCAACGGAGTTGTTTCAGGCTCGGCGGAGTTGTTTCAGCCCTGACGCAGTGGTTTCAGCCCCGACGCAGTGGTTTTGGCCCTGGCGGAGTGGTTTCAGCCCCGACGCAGTGGTTTTGGCCCTGGCGGAGTGGTTTTGGCCTCGGCGGAGTGGTTTCAGGCCTGACGCAGTGGTTTCAGGCTTGGTGGAGTGGTTTTGGCCCTGACGGAGTTGTTTTGGGCCTGACGCACTAGTTTCAGCCCCGACGGAGGGGTTTTAGGCTTGATGGAGTGGTTTCAGCCCCGACGCAGTGGTTTTGGCCCAGGCGGAGTGGTTTCAGCCCCGACGCAGTGGTTTTGGCCCTGGCGGAGTGCTTTTGGCCCTGGCGGAGTGGTTTTGGCCTCGGCGGAGTGGTTTCAGGCCTGACGCAGTGGTTTCAGGCTTGGTGGAGTGGTTTCAGCACTGGTGGAGTGGTTTTGGCCCTGACGGAGTTGTTTTGGGCCTGACGCACTAGTTTCAGCCCCGACGGAGGGGTTTTAGGCTTGATGGAGTGGTTTCAGCCCCGACGCAGTGGTTTTGGCCCAGGCGGAGTGGTTTCAGCCCCGACGCAGTGGTTTTGGCCCAGGCGGAGTGGTTTCAGCCCCGACGCAGTGGTTTTGGCCCTGGCGGAGTGGTTTTGGCCTCGGCGGAGTGGTTTCAGGCCTGACGCAGTGGTTTCAGGCTTGGTGGAGTGGTTTTGGCCCTGACGGAGTTGTTTTGGGCCTGACGCACTAGTTTCAGCCCCGACGGAGGGGTTTTAGGCTTGATGGAGTGGTTTCAGCCCCGACGCAGTGGTTTTGGCCCAGGCGGAGTGGTTTCAGCCCCGACGCAGTGGTTTTGGCCCTGGCGGAGTGCTTTTGGCCCTGGCGGAGTGGTTTTGGCCTCGGCGGAGTGGTTTCAGGCCTGACGCAGTGGTTTCAGGCTTGGTGGAGTGGTTTCAGCACTGGTGGAGTGGTTTTGGCCCTGACGGAGTTGTTTTGGGCCTGACGCACTAGTTTCAGCCCCGACGGAGGGGTTTTAGGCTTGATGGAGTGGTTTCAGCCCCGACGCAGTGGTTTTGGCCCAGGCGGAGTGGTTTCAGCCCCGACGCAGTGGTTTTGGCCCAGGCGGAGTGGTTTCAGCCCCGACGCAGTGGTTCTGGCCCTGGCAGAGTGGTTTCAACCCCGACGCTGTGCTTTTAGGCTTGGCGGAGTGGTTTTAAGGTCAGACGAGTGGTTTTGGCCCTGGCGGAGTGGTTTCAGCCCCGACGCAGTGGTTTTCGGCTTGGCGGAGTGGTTTTGGCTCAGCGGAGTGGTTTCAGCCCCGATGCAGTGCTTTTAGGCTCGGCGGAGTGGTTTTAAGGTCAGACGAGTGGTTTTGGCCCTGACGCAGTAGTTTCAGCCCCGACGCAGTGGTTTTAGGCTTGATGGAGTGGTTTCAGCCCCGACGGAGGGGTTTTAGGCTTGATGGAGTGGTTTCAGCCCCGACGCAGTGGTTTTGGTCCTGGCACAGTGGTTTCAGCCCCGACGCAGTGGTTTCAGGCTCGGCGCAGTGGTTTCAGCCCCAACGGAGTTGTTTTAGGCTCAGCGGAGTGGTTTCAGCCCCGATGCAGTGGTTTTAGGCTCGGCGGAGTGGTTTTCAGCCTGACGGAGCAGTTTCAGCCCCGACGCAGTGCTTTTAGGCTTGATGGAGTGGTTTTGGCCCTGACGCAGTGGTTTTAGGCTCGGCGGAGTGGTTTCAGCCCCGACACAGTGGTTTCAGGCTTGATGGAGTGGTTTTGGCCCTGGCGGAGTTGTTCTCGCGCCGGCGGAGTGGTTTCAGCCCCAACGGAGTAGTTTTGGGCTCAGCGGAGTGATCTCGGCCCTGACGGAGTGGTTTTAACTTGGCGCAGTGGTTTTTATGTCGGCGGAGTGGTTTTGGCCCTGGTGGAGTGGGTTTCGGCCTGACGCAGTGCTTTTCGGCCTGACGCAGTGCTTTTCAGCCTGACGGAGCAGTTTCTGCCCCAGCACTGTGGTTTCAGCCCCGACGGAGTGGTTCTTGGCTTGATGGAGTGGTTTTAAGGTCAGCCGAGTGCTTTTGGCCCTGGTGGAGTGGTTTCAGCCCCGACGGAGTGGTTTTGGTCCTGGCACAGTGGTTTCAGCCCTGATGGAGTGGTTTTCGGCTCGGCGGAGTCGTTTCAGCCCCGACGCAGTGGTTTTCGGCCTGATGGAGTGGTTTTCAGCTCGGCGGAGTCGTTTCAGCCCCGACGGAGTGGTTTTCGGCCTGATGCAGTGGTTTTAGGCTTGGTGGAGCGGTTTCAGCCCTGACGCTCTGCTTTTAGGCTCGGCGGCGTGGTTTTGGCCCTGATGGATTTGTTTTGGCCCCGACAGAGTGGTTTCAGCCCCGACGGAGAGATTTCCGGCTTGGCGGAGTGGTTTCAGCCCCGACGCAGTGGTTTTGGCCCCAACACAGTGGTTTCAGCCCCGACGGAGTGGATTTGGTCCTGGCACAGTGGTTACAGCCCCGACGGAGTGGTTTTAGGCTCGGCGGAGTGGTTTCTGCCCCGACGCAGTGGTTTTAGACTCGGCGGAGTGGTTTCAGCCCCGACAGAGTGGTTTTAGGCTTGATGGAGTGGTTTCAGCCCCGACGGAGGGGTTTTAGGCTTGATGGAGTGGTTTCAGCCCCGACGGAGGGGTTTTGGTCCTGGCACAGTGGTTTCAGCCCCGACGCAGTGTTTTCAGGCTCGGCGGAGTGGTTTCAGGCCCAACGCAGTGGTTTTAGACTCGGCGGAGTGGTTTCAGCCCCGACAGAGTGGTTTTAGGCTTGATGGAGTGGTTTCAGCCCCGACGGAGTGGTTTTCGGCTCGGCGGAGTGGTTTCAGCCCCGACGGAGGGGTTTTGGTCCTGGCACAGTGGTTTCAGCCCCGACGCAGTGGTTTTCGGCCTGATGCAGTGGTTTTAGGCTTGGTGGAGCGGTTTCAGCCCTGACGCTCTGCTTTTAGCCTCGGCAGCGTGGTTTTGGCCCTGACGGATTTGTTTTGGCCCCGACATAGTGGTTTCAGGCTTGGCCGAGTGGTTTCAGCCCCAAAGCAGTGGTTTTAATGTCGGCGGAGTGGTTTCAGCCCTGATGCACTGGTTTTAGGCTCGGCGGCGTGGTTTTGGCTCTGACGGAGTGGTTTTGGCCCTGGCGGAGTGGTTTGAGCCTCGATGAAGTGGTTTTAGGCTTGGCGCAGTGGTTTTTATGTCGGCGGAGTGGTTTTGGCCCTGGTGGAGTGGTTTTCGGCTTGACGCAGTGCTTTTCAGCCTGACGGAGCAGTTTCCGCCCCAGCACAGTGGTTTCAGCCCCGACGGAGGGGTTTTAATGTCAGCGGAGTGGTTCCAGCCCTGACGGAATGGTTTTAATGTCAGCCGAGGGGTTTTGGCCCTGGCAGAGTGGTTTCGGCCCCGACGCAGTGGTTTCAGGCTTGGCAGAGTGGTTTCAGCCCCGACAGAGTGCTTTTCGGCTTCACGCAGGGGTTTCAGCCCCGACAGAGCGGTTTCAGCACTGGTGGAGTGGTTTTGGCCACGACAGAGTGGTTTCAGGCTCGGCGGAGTGGTTTTGGCCCCGACGGAGTTGTTTCAGGCTCGGCGGAGTGGTTTTGGCCCCGACGGAGTTGTTTCAGGCTCGGCGGAGTGGTTTTGGCCCCGACGGAGTTGTTTCAGGCTCGGCGGAGTTGTTTCAGCCCTGACGCAGTGGTTTCAGCCCCGACGCAGTGGTTTTGGCCCTGGCGGAGTGGTTTCAGCCCCGACGCAGTGGTTTTGGCCCTGGCGGAGTGGTTTTGGCCTCGGCGGAGTGGTTTCAGGCCTGACGCAGTGGTTTCAGGCTTGGTGGAGTGGTTTCAGCACTGGTGGAGTGGTTTTGGCCCTGACGGAGTTGTTTTGGGCCTGACGCACTAGTTTCAGCCCCGACGGAGGGGTTTTAGGCTTGATGGAGTGGTTTCAGCCCCGACGCAGTGGTTTTGGCCCAGGCGGAGTGGTTTCAGCCCCGACGCAGTGGTTCTGGCCCTGGCAGAGTGGTTTCAACCCCGACGCTGTGCTTTTAGGCTCGGCGGAGTGGTTTTAAGGTCAGACGAGTGGTTTTGGCCCAGGCGGAGTGGTTTCCGCCCCGGCAGAGTGGTTTTGGCCCTGGCGGAGTGGTTTTAGGCTCGGCCGAGTGGTTTCAGCAACGACCGAGTGGCTTCTGCCCTGACGCAGTGCTTTCAGGCTCGGCGGAGTGGTTTTCAGCCTGACGGAGCAGTTTCAGCCCCGACGCAGTGCTTTTAGGCTCGGCGGAGTGGTTTTAAGGTCAGCTGAGTGGTTTCAGCCCCGACGCAGTGGTTTCAGGCTTGGCACAGTGGTTTCAGCACTGTTGGGGTGGTTTTGGCCCTGACGGAGTTGTTTTGCGCCTGACGCAGTGGTTTCAGCCCCGACGGAGGGGTTTTAGGCTTGATGGAGTGGTTTCAGCCCCGACGGAGGGGTTTTAGGCTTGATGGAGTGGTTTCAGCCCCGACGGAGGGGTTTTGGTCCTGGCACAGTGGTTTCAGCCCCGACGCAGTGGTTTTCGGCCTGATGCAGTGGTTTTAGGCTTGGTGGAGCGGTTTCAGCCCTGACGCTCTGCTTTTAGGCTCGGCAGCGTGGTTTTGGCCCTGACGGATTTGTTTTGGCCCCGACATAGTGGTTTCAGGCTTGGCCGAGTGGTTTCAGCCCCGAAGCAGTGGTTTTAATGTCGGCGGAGTGGTTTCAGCCCTGATGCACTGGTTTTAGGCTCGGCGGCGTGGTTTTGGCTCTGACGGAGTGGTTTTGGCCCTGGCGGAGTGGTTTGAGCCTCGATGAAGTGGTTTTAGGCTTGGCGCAGTGGTTTTTATGTCGGCGGAGTGGTTTTGGCCCTGGTGGAGTGGTTTTCGGCTTGACGCAGTGCTTTTCAGCCTGACGGAGCAGTTTCCGCCCCAGCACAGTGGTTTCAGCCCCGACGGAGGGGTTTTAATGTCAGCGGAGTGGTTCCAGCCCTGACGGAATGGTTTTAATGTCAGCGGAGGGGTTTCGGCCCTGGCGGAGTGGTTTCGGCCCCGACGCAGTGGTTTCAGGCTTGGCGGAGTGGTTTCAGCCCCGACAGAGTGCTTTTCGGCTTCACGCAGGGGTTTCAGCCCCGACAGAGCGGTTTCAGCACTGGTGGAGTGGTTTTGGCCACGACAGAGTGGTTTCAGGCTCGGCGGAGTGGTTTTGGCCCCGACGGAGTTGTTTCAGGCTCGGCGGAGTGGTTTTGGCCCCGACGGAGTTGTTTCAGGCTCGGCGGAGTGGTTTTGGCCCCGACGGAGTTGTTTCAGGCTCGGCGGAGTGGTTTTGGCCCCGACAGAGTTGTTTCAGGCTCGGCGGAGTTGTTTCAGCCCTGACGCAGTGGTTTCAGCCCCGACGCAGTGGTTTTGGCCCTGGCGGAGTGGTTTCAGCCCCGACGCAGTGGTTTTGGCCCTGGCGGAGTGGTTTTGGCCTCGGCGGAGTGGTTTCAGGCCTGACGCAGTGGTTTCAGGCTTGGTGGAGTGGTTTCAGCACTGGTGGAGTGGTTTTGGCCCTGACGGAGTTGTTTTGGGCCTGACGCACTAGTTTCAGCCCCGACGGAGGGGTTTTAGGCTTGATGGAGTGGTTTCAGCCCCGACGCAGTGGTTTTGGCCCAGGCGGAGTGGTTTCAGCCCCGACGCAGTGGTTCTGGCCCTGGCAGAGTGGTTTCAACCCCGACGCTGTGCTTTTAGGCTCGGCGGAGTGGTTTTAAGGTCAGACGAGTGGTTTTGGCCCTGGCGGAGTGGTTTCAGCCCCGACGCAGTGGTTTTCGGCTTGGCGGAGTGGTTTTGGCTCAGCGGAGTGGTTTCAGCCCCGATGCAGTGCTTTTAGGCTCGGCGGAGTGGTTTTAAGGTCAGACGAGTGGTTTTGGCCCTGACGCAGTAGTTTCAGCCCCGACGCAGTGGTTTTAGGCTTGATGGAGTGGTTTCTGCCCCGACGGAGGGGTTTTAGGCTTGATGGAGTGGTTTCAGCCCCGACGCAGTGGTTTTGGTCCTGGCACAGTGGTTTCAGCCCCGACGCAGTGGTTTCAGGCTCAGCGGAGTGGTTTCAGCCCCGACGGAGTTGTTTTAGGCTCAGCGGAGTGGTTTCAGCCCCGATGCAGTGGTTTTAGGCTCGGCGGAGTGGTTTTCAGCCTGACGGAGCAGTTTCAGCCCCGACGCAGTGCTTTTAGGCTTGATGGAGTGGTTTTGGCCCTGACGCAGTGGTTTTAGGCTCGGCGGAGTGGTTTCAGCCCCGACACAGTGGTTTCAGGCTTGATGGAGTGGTTTTGGCCCTGGCGGAGTTGTTCTCGCGCCGGCGGAGTGGTTTCAGCCCCAACGGAGTAGTTTTGGGCTCAGCGGAGTGATCTCGGCCCCGACGGAGTGGTTTTAACTTGGCGCAGTGGTTTTTATGTCGGCGGAGTGGTTTTGGCCCTGGTGGAGTGGGTTTCGGCCTGACGCAGTGCTTTTCGGCCTGACGCAGTGCTTTTCAGCCTGACGGAGCAGTTTCTGCCCCAGCACTGTGGTTTCAGCCCCGACGGAGTGGTTCTTGGCTTGATGGAGTGGTTTTAAGGTCAGCCGAGTGCTTTTGGCCCTGGTGGAGTGGTTTCAGCCCCGACGGAGTGGTTTTGGTCCTGGCACAGTGGTTTCAGCCCTGATGGAGTGGTTTTCGGCTCGGCGGAGTCGTTTCAGCCCCGACGCAGTGGTTTTCGGCCTGATGGAGTGGTTTTCAGCTCGGCGGAGTCGTTTCAGCCCCGACGGAGTGGTTTTCGGCCTGATGCAGTGGTTTTAGGCTTGGTGGAGCGGTTTCAGCCCTGACGCTCTGCTTTTAGGCTCGGCGGCGTGGTTTTGGCCCTGACGGATTTGTTTTGGCCCCGACAGAGTGGTTTCAGCCCCGACGGAGAGATTTCCGGCTTGGCGGAGTGGTTTCAGCCCCGACGCAGTGGTTTTGGCCCCAACACAGTGGTTTCAGCCCCGACGGAGTGGATTTGGTCCTGGCACAGTGGTTACAGCCCCGACGGAGGGGTTTTAGGCTCGGCGGAGTGGTTTCGGCCCCGACGCAGTGGTTTTAGGCTCGGCGGAGTGGTTTCAGCCCCGACAGAGTGCTTTTCGGCTTCACGGAGGGGTTTCAGCCCCGACAGAGCGGTTACAGCACTGGTGGAGTGGTTTTGGCCCCGACGGAGTTGTTTCAGGCTCGGCGGAGTGGTTTTGGCCCCGACGGAGTTGTTTCAGGCTCGGCGGAGTTGTTTCAGCCCTGACTCAGTGGTTTCAGCCCCGACGCAGTGGTTTTGGCCCTGGCGGAGTGGTTTCAGCCCCGATGGAGTGGTTTTGGCCCTGGCGGAGTGGTTTTGGCCTCGGCGGAGTGGTTTCAGGCCTGACGCAGTGGTTTCAGGCTTGGTGGAGTGGTTTCAGCACTGGTGGAGTGGTTTTGGCCCTGACGGAGTTGTTTTGGGCCTGACGCACTAGTTTCAGCCCCGACGGAGGGGTTTTAGGCTTGATGGAGTGGTTTCAGCCCCGACGCAGTGGTTTTGGCCCAGGCGGAGTGGTTTCAGTCCCGACGCAGTGGTTCTGGCCCTGGCAGAGTGGTTTCAACCCCGACGCTGTGCTTTTAGGCTCGGCGGAGTGGTTTTAAGGTCAGACGAGTGGTTTTGGCCCTGGCGGAGTGGTTTCAGCCCCGACGCAGTGGTTTTCGGCTTGGCGGAGTGTTTTTGGCTCAGCGGAGTGGTTTCAGCCCCGATGCAGTGCTTTTAGGCTCGGCGGAGTGGTTTTAAGGTCAGACGAGTGGTTTTGGCCCTGACGCAGTAGTTTCAGCCCCGACGCAGTGGTTTTAGGCTTGATGGAGTGGTTTCAGCCCCAACGGAGGGGTTTTAGGCTTGATGGAGTGGTTTCAGCCCCGACGCAGTGGTTTTGGTCCTGGCACAGTGGTTTCAGCCCCGACGCAGTGGTTTCAGGCTCAGCGGAGTGGTTTCAGCCCCGATGCAGTGGTTTTAGGCTCGGCGGAGTGGTTTTCAGCCTGACGGAGCAGTTTCAGCCCCGACGCAGTGCTTTTAGGCTTGATGGAGTGGTTTTGGCCCTGACGCAGTGGTTTTAGGCTCGGCGGAGTGGTTTCAGCCCCGACACAGTGGTTTCAGGCTTGATGGAGTGGTTTTGGCCCTGGCGGAGTTGTTCTCGCGCCGGCGGAGTGGTTTCAGCCCCAACGGAGTAGTTTTGGGCTCAGCGGAGTGATCTCGGCCCCGACGGAGTGGTTTTAACTTGGCGCAGTGGTTTTTATGTCGGCGGAGTGGTTTTGGCCCTGGTGGAGTGGGTTTCGGCCTGACGCAGTGCTTTTCGGCCTGACGCAGTGCTTTTCAGCCTGACGGAGCAGTTTCTGCCCCAGCACTGTGGTTTCAGCCCCGACGGAGTGGTTCTTGGCTTGATGGAGTGGTTTTAAGGTCAGCCGAGTGCTTTTGGCCCTGGTGGAGTGGTTTCAGCCCCGACGGAGTGGTTTTGGTCCTGGCACAGTGGTTTCAGCCCTGATGGAGTGGTTTTCGGCTCGGCGGAGTCGTTTCAGCCCCGACGCAGTGGTTTTCGGCCTGATGGAGTGGTTTTCAGCTCGGCGGAGTCGTTTCAGCCCCGACGGAGTGGTTTTCGGCCTGATGCAGTGGTTTTAGGCTTGGTGGAGCGGTTTCAGCCCTGACGCTCTGCTTTTAGGCTCGGCGGCGTGGTTTTGGCCCTGACGGATTTGTTTTGGCCCCGACAGAGTGGTTTCAGCCCCGACGGAGAGATTTCCGGCTTGGCGGAGTGGTTTCAGCCCCGACGCAGTGGTTTTGGCCCCAACACAGTGGTTTCAGCCCCGACGGAGTGGATTTGGTCCTGGCACAGTGGTTACAGCCCCGACGCAGTGGTTTTAGGCTCGGCGGAGTGGTTTCTGCCCCGACGCAGTGGTTTTAGGCTTGATGGAGTGGTTTCAGCCCCGACGGAGGGGTTTTAGGCTTGATGGAGTGGTTTCAGCCCCGACGGAGGGGTTTTAGGGTTGATGGAGTGGTTTCAGCCCCGACAGAGGGGTTTTGGTCCTGGCACAGTGGTTTCAGCCCCGACGCAGTGTTTTCAGGCTCGGCGGAGTGGTTTCAGGCCCAACGCAGTGGTTTTAGGCTCGGCGGAGTGGTTTCAGCCCCGACAGAGTGGTTTTAGGCTTGATGGAGTGGTTTCAGCCCCGACGGAGGGGTTTTCGGCTCGGCGGAGTGGTTTCAGCCCCGACGCAGTGGTTTTCGGCTCGGCGGAGTGGTTTCAGCCCCGACGGAGGGGTTTTGGTCCTGGCACAGTGGTTTCAGCCCCGACGCAGTGGTTTTCGGCCTGATGCAGTGGTTTTAGGCTTGGTGGAGCGGTTTCAGCCCTGACGCTCTGCTTTTAGCCTCGGCAGCGTGGTTTTGGCCCTAACAGATTTGTTTTGGCCCCGACATAGTGGTTTCAGGCTTGGCCGAGTGGTTTCAGCCCCGAAGCAGTGGTTTTAATGTCGGCGGAGTGGTTTCAGCCCTGATGCACTGGTTTTAGGCTCGGCGGCGTGGTTTTGGCTCTGACGGAGTGGTTTTGGCCCTGGCGGAGTGGTTTGAGCCTCGATGAAGTGGTTTTAGGCTTGGCGCAGTGGTTTTTATGTCGGCGGAGTGGTTTTGGCCCTGGTGGAGTGGTTTTCGGCTTGACGCAGTGCTTTTCAGCCTGACGGAGCAGTTTCCGCCCCAGCACAGTGGTTTCAGCCCCAACGGAGGGGTTTTAATGTCAGCGGAGTGGTTCCAGCCCTGACGGAATGGTTTTAATGTCAGCGGAGGGGTTTTGGCCCTGGCAGAGTGGTTTCGGCCCCGACGCAGTGGTTTCAGGCTTGGCGGAGTGGTTTCAGCCCCGACAGAGTGCTTTTCGGCTTCACGCAGGGGTTTCAGCCCCGACAGAGCGGTTTCAGCACTGGTGGAGTGGTTTTGGCCCCGACACAGTGGTTTTAGGCTCGGCGGAGTGGTTTTGGCCCTGGCGGAGTGGTTTTGGCCTCGGCGGAGTGGTTTCAGGCCTGACGCAGTGGTTTCAGGCTTGGTGGAGTGGTTTCAGCACTGGTGGAGTGGTTTCAGCACTGGTGGAGTGGTTTTGGCCCTGACGGAGTTGTTTTGGGCCTGACGCACTAGTTTCAGCCCCGACGGAGGGGTTTTAGGCTTGATGGAGTGGTTTCAGCCCCGACGCAGTGGTTTTGGCCCAGGCGGAGTGGTTTCAGCCCCGACGCAGTGGTTCTGGCCCTGGCAGAGTGGTTTCAACCCCGACGCTGTGCTTTTAGGCTCGGCGGAGTGGTTTTAAGGTCAGACGAGTGGTTTTGGCCCAGGCGGAGTGGTTTCTGCCCCGGCAGAGTGGTTTTGGCCCTGGCGGAGTGGTTTTAGGCTCGGACGAGTGGTTTCAGCAACGACCGAGTGGCTTCTGCCCTGACGCAGTGCTTTCAGGCTCGGCGGAGTGGTTTTCAGCCTGACGGAGCAGTTTCAGCCCCGACGCAGTGCTTTTAGGCTCGGCGGAGTGGTTTTAAGGTCAGCTGAGTGGTTTCAGCCCCGACGCAGTGGTTTCAGGCTTGGCACAGTGGTTTCAGCACTGTTGGGGTGGTTTTGGCCCTGATGGAGTTGTTTTGCGCCTGACGCAGTGGTTTCAGCCCCGACGGAGGGGTTTTAGGCTTGATGGAGTGGTTTCAGCCCCGACGGAGGGGTTTTAGGCTTGATGGAGTGGTTTCAGCCCCGACGGAGGGGTTTTGGTCCTGGCACAGTGGTTTCAGCCCCGACGCAGTGGTTTCAGGCTCGGCGGAGTGGTTTCAGGCCCAACGCAGTGGTTTTAGGCTCGGCGGAGTGGTTTCAGCCCCGACAGAGTGGTTTTAGGCTTGATGGAGTGGTTTCAGCCCCGACGGAGGGGTTTTAGGCTTGATGGAGTGGTTTCAGCCCCGACGGAGTGGTTTTCGGCTCGGCGGAGTGGTTTCAGCCCCGACGGAGGGGTTTTGGTCCTGGCACAGTGGTTTCAGCCCCGACGCAGTGGTTTTCGGCCTGATGCAGTGGTTTTAGGCTTGGTGGAGCGGTTTCAGCCCTGACGCTCTGCTTTTAGCCTCGGCAGCGTGGTTTTGGCCCTGACGGATTTGTTTTGGCCCCGACATAGTGGTTTCAGGCTTGGCCGAGTGGTTTCAGCCCCGAAGCAGTGGTTTTAATGTCGGCGGAGTGGTTTCAGCCCTGATGCACTGGTTTTAGGCTCGGCGGCGTGGTTTTGGCTCTGACGGAGTGGTTTTGGCCCTGGCGGAGTGGTTTGAGCCTCGATGAAGTGGTTTTAGGCTTGGCGCAGTGGTTTTTATGTCGGCGGAGTGGTTTTGGCCCTGGTGGAGTGGTTTTCGGCTTGACGCAGTGCTTTTCAGCCTGACGGAGCAGTTTCCGCCCCAGCACAGTGGTTTCAGCCCCGACGGAGGGGTTTTAATGTCAGCGGAGTGGTTCCAGCCCTGACGGAATGGTTTTAATGTCAGCGGAGGGGTTTTGGCCCTGGCAGAGTGGTTTCGGCCCCGACGCAGTGGTTTCAGGCTTGGCGGAGTGGTTTCAGCCCCGACAGAGTGCTTTTCGGCTTCACGCAGGGGTTTCAGCCCCGACAGAGCGGTTTCAGCACTGGTGGAGTGGTTTTGGCCACGACAGAGTGGTTTCAGGCTCGGCGGAGTGGTTTTGGCCCCGACGGAGTTGTTTCAGGCTCGGCGGAGTGGTTTTGGCCCCGACGGAGTTGTTTCAGGCTCGGCGGAGTGGTTTTGGCCCCGACGGAGTTGTTTCAGGCTCGGCGGAGTTGTTTCAGCCCTGACGCAGTGGTTTCAGCCCCGACGCAGTGGTTTTGGCCCTGGCGGAGTGGTTTCAGCCCCGACGGAGTGGTTTTGGCCCTGGCGGAGTGGTTTCAGGCCTGACGCAGTGGTTTCAGGCTTGGTGGAGTGGTTTTGGCCCTGACGGAGTTGTTTTGGGCCTGACGCACTAGTTTCAGCCCCGACGGAGGGGTTTTAGGCTTGATGGAGTGGTTTCAGCCCCGACGCAGTGGTTTTGGCCCAGGCGGAGTGGTTTCAGCCCCGACGCAGTGGTTCTGGCCCTGGCAGAGTGGTTTCAACCCCGACGCTGTGCTTTTAGGCTCGGCGGAGTGGTTTTAAGGTCAGACGAGTGGTTTTGGCCCTGGCGGAGTGGTTTCAGCCCCGACGCAGTGGTTTTCGGCTTGGCGGAGTGGTTTTGGCTCAGCGGAGTGGTTTCAGCCCCGATGCAGTGCTTTTAGGCTCGGCGGAGTGGTTTTAAGGTCAGACGAGTGGTTTTGGCCCTGACGCAGTAGTTTCAGCCCCGACGCAGTGGTTTTAGGCTTGATGGAGTGGTTTCAGCCCCGACGGAGGGGTTTTAGGCTTGATGGAGTGGTTTCAGCCCCGACGCAGTGGTTTTGGTCCTGGCACAGTGGTTTCAGCCCCGACGCAGTGGTTTCAGGCTCGGCGGAGTGGTTTCAGCCCCGACGGAGTTGTTTTAGGCTCAGCGGAGTGGTTTCAGCCCCGATGCAGTGGTTTTAGGCTCGGCGGAGTGGTTTTCAGCCTGACGGAGCAGTTTCAGCCCCGACGCAGTGCTTTTAGGCTTGATGGAGTGGTTTTGGCCCTGACGCAGTAGTTTTAGGCTCGGCGGAGTGGTTTCAGCCCCGACACAGTGGTTTCAGGCTTCATGGAGTGGTTTTGGCCCTGGCGGAGTTGTTCTCGCGCCGGCGGAGTGGTTTCAGCCCCAACGGAGTGGTTTTGGGCTCAGCGGAGTGATCTCGGCCCCGACGGAGTGGTTTTAACTTGGCGCAGTGGTTTTTATGTCGGCGGAGTGGTTTTGGCCCTGGTGGAGTGGGTTTCGGCCTGACGCAGTGCTTTTCGGCCTGACGCAGTGCTTTTCAGCCTGACGGAGCAGTTTCTGCCCCAGCACTGTGGTTTCAGCCCCGACGGAGTGGTTCTTGGCTTGATGGAGTGGTTTTAAGGTCAGCCGAGTGCTTTTGGCCCTGGTGGAGTGGTTTCAGCCCCGACGGAGTGGTTTTGGTCCTGGCACAGTGGTTTCAGCCCTGATGGAGTGGTTTTCGGCTCGGCGGAGTCGTTTCAGCCCCGACGCAGTGGTTTTCGGCCTGATGGAGTGGTTTTCAGCTCGGCGGAGTCGTTTCAGCCCCGACGGAGTGGTTTTCGGCCTGATGCAGTGGTTTTAGGCTTGGTGGAGCGGTTTCAGCCCTGACGCTCTGCTTTTAGGCTCGGCGGCGTGGTTTTGGCCCTGACGGATTTGTTTTGGCCCCGACAGAGTGGTTTCAGCCCCGACGGAGAGATTTCCGGCTTGGCGGAGTGGTTTCAGCCCCGACGCAGTGGTTTTGGCCCCAACACAGTGGTTTCAGCCCCGACGGAGTGGATTTGGTCCTGGCACAGTGGTTACAGCCCCGACGCAGTGGTTTTAGGCTCGGCGGAGTGGTTTCTGCCCCGACGCAGTGGTTTTAGGCTCGGCGGAGTGGTTTCAGCCCCGACAGAGTGGTTTTAGGCTTGATGGAGTGGTTTCAGCCCCGACGGAGGGGTTTTAGGCTTGATGGAGTGGTTTCAGCCCCGACAGAGGGGTTTTGGTCCTGGCACAGTGGTTTCAGCCCCGACGCAGTGGTTTCAGGCTCGGCGGAGTGGTTTCAGGCCCAACGCAGTGGTTTTAGGCTCGGCGGAGTGGTTTCAGCCCCGACAGAGTGGTTTTAGGCTTGATGGAGTGGTTTCAGCCCCGACGGAGGGGTTTTAGGCTTGATGGAGTGGTTTCAGCCCCGACGGAGTGGTTTTCGGCTCGGCGGAGTGGTTTCAGCCCCGACGGAGGGGTTTTGGTCCTGGCACAGTGGTTTCAGCCCCGACGCAGTGGTTTTCGGCCTGATGCAGTGGTTTTAGGCTTGGTGGAGCGGTTTCAGCCCTGACGCTCTGCTTTTAGGCTCGGCAGCGTGGTTTTGGCCCTGACGGATTTGTTTTGGCCCCGACATAGTGGTTTCAGGCTTGGCCGAGTGGTTTCAGCCCCAAAGCAGTGGTTTTAATGTCGGCGGAGTGGTTTCAGCCCTGATGCACTGGTTTTAGGCTCGGCGGCGTGGTTTTGGCTCTGACGGAGTGGTTTTGGCCCTGGCGGAGTGGTTTGAGCCTCGATGAAGTGGTTTTAGGCTTGGCGCAGTGGTTTTTATGTCGGCGGAGTGGTTTTGGCCCTGGTGGAGTGGTTTTCGGCTTGACGCAGTGCTTTTCAGCCTGACGGAGCAGTTTCCGCCCCAGCACAGTGGTTTCAGCCCCGACGGAGGGGTTTTAATGTCAGCGGAGTGGTTCCAGCCCTGACGGAATGGTTTTAATGTCAGCCGAGGGGTTTTGGCCCTGGCAGAGTGGTTTCGGCCCCGACGCAGTGGTTTCAGGCTTGGCGGAGTGGTTTCAGCCCCGACAGAGTGCTTTTCGGCTTCACGCAGGGGTTTCAGCCCCGACAGAGCGGTTTCAGCACTGGTGGAGTGGTTTTGGCCCCGACACAGTGGTTTCAGGCTCGGCGGAGTGGTTTTGGCCCCGACGGAGTTGTTTCAGGCTCGGCGGAGTGGTTTTGGCCCCGACGGAGTTGTTTCAGGCTCGGCGGAGTGGTTTTGGCCCCGACAGAGTTGTTTCAGGCTCGGCGGAGTTGTTTCAGCCCTGACGCAGTGGTTTCAGCCCCGACGCAGTGGTTTTGGCCCTGGCGGAGTGGTTTCAGCCCCGACGCAGTGGTTTTGGCCCTGGCGGAGTGGTTTTGGCCTCGGCGGAGTGGTTTCAGGCCTGACGCAGTGGTTTCAGGCTTGGTGGAGTGGTTTCAGCACTGGTGGAGTGGTTTTGGCCCTGACGGAGTTGTTTTGGGCCTGACGCACTAGTTTCAGCCCCGACGGAGGGGTTTTAGGCTTGATGGAGTGGTTTCAGCCCCGACGCAGTGGTTTTGGCCCAGGCGGAGTGGTTTCAGCCCCGACGCAGTGGTTCTGGCCCTGGCAGAGTGGTTTCAACCCCGACGCTGTGCTTTTAGGCTCGGCGGAGTGGTTTTAAGGTCAGACGAGTGGTTTTGGCCCTGGCGGAGTGGTTTCAGCCCCGACGCAGTGGTTTTCGGCTTGGCGGAGTGGTTTTGGCTCAGCGGAGTGGTTTCAGCCCCGATGCAGTGCTTTTAGGCTCGGCGGAGTGGTTTTAAGGTCAGACGAGTGGTTTTGGCCCTGACGCAGTAGTTTCAGCCCCGACGCAGTGGTTTTAGGCTTGATGGAGTGGTTTCAGCCCCGACGGAGGGGTTTTAGGCTTGATGGAGTGGTTTCAGCCCCGACGCAGTGGTTTTGGTCCTGGCACAGTGGTTTCAGCCCCGACGCAGTGGTTTCAGGCTCAGCGGAGTGGTTTCAGCCCCGACGGAGTTGTTTTAGGCTCAGCGGAGTGGTTTCAGCCCCGATGCAGTGGTTTTAGGCTCGGCGGAGTGGTTTTCAGCCTGACGGAGCAGTTTCAGCCCCGACGCAGTGCTTTTAGGCTTGATGGAGTGGTTTTGGCCCTGACGCAGTGGTTTTAGGCTCGGCGGAGTGGTTTCAGCCCCGACACAGTGGTTTCAGGCTTGATGGAGTGGTTTTGGCCCTGGCGGAGTTGTTCTCGCGCCGGCGGAGTGGTTTCAGCCCCAACGGAGTGGTTTTGGGCTCAGCGGAGTGATCTCGGCCCCGACGGAGTGGTTTTAACTTGCCGCAGTGGTTTTTATGTCGGCGGAGTGGTTTTGGCCCTGGTGGAGTGGGTTTCGGCCTGACGCAGTGCTTTTCGGCCTGACGCAGTGCTTTTCAGCCTGACGGAGCAGTTTCTGCCCCAGCACTGTGGTTTCAGCCCCGACGGAGTGGTTCTTGGCTTGATGGAGTGGTTTTAAGGTCAGCCGAGTGCTTTTGGCCCTGGTGGAGTGGTTTCAGCCCCGACGGAGTGGTTTTGGTCCTGGCACAGTGGTTTCAGCCCTGATGGAGTGGTTTTCGGCTCGGCGGAGTCGTTTCAGCCCCGACGCAGTGGTTTTCGGCCTGATGGAGTGGTTTTCAGCTCGGCGGAGTCGTTTCAGCCCCGACGGAGTGGTTTTCGGCCTGATGCAGTGGTTTTAGGCTTGGTGGAGCGGTTTCAGCCCTGACGCTCTGCTTTTAGGCTCGGCGGCGTGGTTTTGGCCCTGACGGATTTGTTTTGGCCCCGACAGAGTGGTTTCAGCCCCGACGGAGAGATTTCCGGCTTGGCGGAGTGGTTTCAGCCCCGACGCAGTGGTTTTGGCCCCAACACAGTGGTTTCAGCCCCGACGGAGTGGATTTGGTCCTGGCACAGTGGTTACAGCCCCGACGCAGTGGTTTTAGGCTCGGCGGAGTGGTTTCTGCCCCGACGCAGTGGTTTTAGGCTCGGCGGAGTGGTTTCAGCCCCGACAGAGTGGTTTTAGGCTTGATGGAGTGGTTTCAGCCCCGACGGAGGGGTTTTAGGCTTGATGGAGTGGTTTCAGCCCCGACAGAGGGGTTTTGGTCCTGGCACAGTGGTTTCAGCCCCGACGCAGTGTTTTCAGGCTCGGCGGAGTGGTTTCAGGCCCAACGCAGTGGTTTTAGGCTCGGCGGAGTGGTTTCAGCCCCGACAGAGTGGTTTTAGGCTTGATGGAGTGGTTTCAGCCCCGACGGAGGGGTTTTAGGCTTGATGGAGTGGTTTCAGCCCCGACGGAGTGGTTTTAGGCTTGATGGAGTGGTTTCAGCCCCGACGGAGTGGTTTTCGGCTCGGCGGAGTGGTTTCAGCCCCGACGGAGGGGTTTTGGTCCTGGCACAGTGGTTTCAGCCCCGACGCAGTGGTTTTCGGCCTGATGCAGTGGTTTTAGGCTTGGTGGAGCGGTTTCAGCCCTGACGCTCTGCTTTTAGGCTCGGCAGCGTGGTTTTGGCCCTGACGGATTTGTTTTGGCCCCGACATAGTGGTTTCAGGCTTGGCCGAGTGGTTTCAGCCCCAAAGCAGTGGTTTTAATGTCGGCGGAGTGGTTTCAGCCCTGATGCACTGGTTTTAGGCTCGGCGGCGTGGTTTTGGCTCTGACGGAGTGGTTTTGGCCCTGGCGGAGTGGTTTGAGCCTCGATGAAGTGGTTTTAGGCTTGGCGCAGTGGTTTTTATGTCGGCAGAGTGGTTTTGGCCCTGGTGGAGTGGTTTTCGGCTTGACGCAGTGCTTTTCAGCCTGACGGAGCAGTTTCCGCCCCAGCACAGTGGTTTCAGCCCCGACGGAGGGGTTTTAATGTCAGCGGAGTGGTTCCAGCCCTGACGGAATGGTTTTAATGTCAGCGGAGGGGTTTTGGCCCTGGCAGAGTGGTTTCGGCCCTGGCGGAGTGGTTTCGGCCCCGACGCAGTGGTTTCAGGCTTGGCGGAGTGGTTTCAGCCCCGACAGAGTGCTTTTCGGCTTCACGCAGGGGTTTCAGCCCCGACAGAGCGGTTTCAGCACTGGTGGAGTGGTTTTGGCCCCAACGGAGTTGTTTCAGGCTCGGCGGAGTTGTTTCAGGCCTGACGCAGTGGTTTCAGGCTTGGTGGAGTGGTTTCAGCACTGGTGGAGTGGTTTTGGCCCTGACGGAGTTGTTTTGGGCCTGACGCACTAGTTTCAGCCCCGACGGAGGGGTTTTAGGCTTGATGGAGTGGTTTCAGCCCCGACGCAGTGGTTTTGGCCCAGGCGGAGTGGTTTCAGCCCCGACGCAGTGGTTCTGGCCCTGGCAGAGTGGTTTCAACCCCGACACTGTGCTTTTAGGCTCGGCGGAGTGGTTTTAAGGTCAGACGAGTGGTTTTGGCCCTGGCAGAGTGGTTTCAGCCCCGACGCAGTGGTTTTCGGCTTGGCGGAGTGGTTTTGGCTCAGCGGAGTGGTTTCAGCCCCGATGCAGTGCTTTTAGGCTCGGCGGAGTGGTTTTAAGGTCAGACGAGTGGTTTTGGCCCTGACGCAGTAGTTTCAGCCCCGACGCAGTGGTTTTAGGCTTGATGGAGTGGTTTCAGCCCCGACGGAGGGGTTTTAGGCTTGATGGAGTGGTTTCAGCCCCGACGCAGTGGTTTTAGGCTTGATGGAGTGGTTTCAGCCCCGACGGAGGGGTTTTAGGCTTGATGGAGTGGTTTCAGCCCCGACGCAGTGGTTTTGGTCCTGGCACAGTGGTTTCAGCCCCGACGCAGTGGTTTCAGGCTCAGCGGAGTGGTTTCAGCCCCGACGGAGTTGTTTTAGGCTCAGCGGAGTGGTTTCAGCCCCGATGCAGTGGTTTTAGGCTCGGCGGAGTGGTTTTCAGCCTGACGGAGCAGTTTCAGCCCCGACGCAGTGCTTTTAGGCTTGATGGAGTGGTTTTGGCCCTGACGCAGTGGTTTTAGGCTCGGCGGAGTGGTTTCAGCCCCGACACAGTGGTTTCAGGCTTCATGGAGTGGTTTTGGCCCTGGCGGAGTTGTTCTCGCGCCGGTGGAGTGGTTTCAGCCCCAACGGAGTAGTTTTGGGCTCAGCGGAGTGATCTCGGCCCCGACGGAGTGCTTTTAATTTGGCGCAGTGGTTTTTATGTCGGCGGAGTGGTTTTGGCCCTGGTGGAGTGGGTTTCGGCCTGACGCAGTGCTTTTCGGCCTGACGCAGTGCTTTTCAGCCTGACGGAGCAGTTTCTGCCCCAGCACTGTGGTTTCAGCCCCGACGGAGTGGTTCTTGGCTTGATGGAGTGGTTTTAAGGTCAGCCGAGTGCTTTTCGCCCTGGTGGAGTGGTTTCAGCCCCGACGGAGTGGTTTTGGTCCTGGCACAGTGGTTTCAGCCCTGATGGAGTGGTTTTCGGCTCGGCGGAGTCGTTTCAGCCCCGACGCAGTGGTTTTCGGCCTGATGGAGTGGTTTTCAGCTCGGCGGAGTCGTTTCAGCCCCGACGGAGTGGTTTTCGGCCTGATGCAGTGGTTTTAGGCTTGGTGGAGCGGTTTCAGCCCTGACGCTCTGCTTTTAGGCTCGGCGGCGTGGTTTTGGCCCTGATGGATTTGTTTTGGCCCCGACAGAGTGGTTTCAGCCCCGACGGAGAGATTTCCGGCTTGGCGGAGTGGTTTCAGCCCCGACGCAGTGGTTTTGGCCCCAACACAGTGGTTTCAGCCCCGACGGAGTGGATTTGGTCCTGGCACAGTGGTTACAGCCCCGACGGAGTGGTTTTAGGCTCGGCGGAGTGGTTTCTGCCCCGACGCAGTGGTTTTAGGCTTGATGGAATGGTTTCAGCCCCGACGGAGGGGTTTTAGGCTTGGCGCAGTGGTGTTAACGTCGGCGGAGTGGTTTTGGCCCTGGTGGAGTGGGTTTTGGCCCTGGTGGAGTGGTTTCAGCCCCGATGCAGTGGTTTTAGGCTTGGCGGAGTGGTTTCAGCCCCGACGCAGTGGTTTTCGGCTTGGCACAGTGGTTTCAGCCCTGACGCAGTGGTTTTCGGCTTGGCACAGTGGTTTCAGCCCCGACGCAGTGGTTTTCGGCTTGGCACAGTGGTTTCAGCCCCGACGCAGTGGTTTTGGCCCCAACACAGTGGTTTCAGCCCCGACGCAGTGGTTTTGGTCCTGGCACAGTGGTTTCAGCCCCGACGCAGTGGTTTCTGGCCCCGACGCAGTGGTTTTAGGCTCGGCGGAGTGGTTTCAGCCCCGACAGAGTGGTTTTAGGCTTGATGGAATGGTTTCAGCCCCGACGGAGGGGTTTTAGGCTTGATGGAGTGGTTTCAGCCCTGACGGAGGGGTTTTGGTCCTGGCACAGTGGTTTCAGCCCCGACGGAGTGCTTTTTGGTCCCAAAACAGTGGTTTTAGGCTCGGCAGAGTGGTTTCAGCTCCGACAGAGTGGTTTTAGGCTTGATGGAGTGGTTTCAGCCCCGACGGAGGGGTTTTAGGCTTGATGGAGTGGTTTCAGCCCCGACGGAGTGGTTTTAGGCTTGATGGAGTGGTTTCAGCCCCGACGGAGTGGTTTTAGGCTTGATGGAGTGGTTTCAGCCCCGACGGAGGGGTTTTGGTCCTGGTACAGTGGTTTCAGCCCCGACGCAGTGGTTTTCGGCCTGATGCAGTGGTTTTAGGCTTGGTGGAGCGGTTTCAGCCCTGACGCTCTGCTTTTAGGCTCGGCAGCGTGGTTTTAGCCCTGACGGATTTGTTTTGGCCCCGACATAGTGGTTTCAGGCTTGGCCGAGTGGTTTCAGCCCCGAAGCAGTGGTTTTAATGTCGGCGGAGTGGTTTCAGCCCTGATGCACTGGTTTTAGGCTCGGTGGCGTGGTTTTGGCTCTGACGGAGTGGTTTTGGCCCTGGCGGAGTGGTTTGAGCCTCGATGAAGTGGTTTTAGGCTTGGCGCAGTGGTTTTTATGTCGGCGGAGTGGTTTTGGCCCTGGTGGAGTGGTTTTCGGCTTGACGCAGTGCTTTTCAGCCTGACGGAGCAGTTTCCGCCCCAGCACAGTGGTTTCAGCCCCGACGGAGGGGTTTTAATGTCAGCGGAGTGGTTCCAGCCCTGACGGAATGGTTTTAATGTCAGCGGAGGGGTTTTGGCCCTGGCAGAGTGGTTTCGGCCCCGACGCAGTGGTTTCAGGCTTGGCGGAGTGGTTTCAGCCCCGACAGAGTGCTTTTCGGCTTCACGCAGGGGTTTCAGCCCCGACAGAGCGGTTTCAGCACTGGTGGAGTGGTTTTGGCCCCGACGGAGTGGTTTTGGCCTCGGCGGAGTGGTTTTGGCCTCGGCGGAGTGGTTTCAGGCTTGGTGGAGTGGTTTCAGGCTTGGTGGAGTGGTTTCAGGCCTGACGCAGTGGTTTCAGCACTGGTGGAGTGGTTTTGGCCCTGACGCACTAGTTTCAGCCCCGACGGAGGGGTTTTAGGCTTGATGGAGTGGTTTCAGCCCCGACGCAGTGGTTTTGGCCCAGGCGGAGTGGTTTCAGCCCCGACGCAGTGGTTCTGGCCCTGGCAGAGTGGTTTCAACCCCGACGCTGTGCTTTTAGGCTCGGCGGAGTGGTTTTAAGGTCAGACGAGTGGTTTTGGCCCTGGCGGAGTGGTTTCAGCCCCGACGCAGTGGTTTTCGGCTTGGCGGAGTGGTTTTGGCTCAGCGGAGTGGTTTCAGCCCCGATGCAGTGCTTTTAGGCTCGGCGGAGTGGTTTTAAGGTCAGACGAGTGGTTTTGGCCCTGACGCAGTAGTTTCAGCCCCGACGCAGTGGTTTTAGGCTTGATGGAGTGGTTTCAGCCCCGACGGAGGGGTTTTAGGCTTGATGGAGTGGTTTCAGCCCCGACGCAGTGGTTTTGGTCCTGGCACAGTGGTTTCAGCCCCGACGCAGTGGTTTCAGGCTCGGCGCAGTGGTTTCAGCCCCAACGGAGTTGTTTTAGGCTCAGCGGAGTAGTTCCAGCCCCGATGCAGTGGTTTTAGGTTCGGCGGAGTGGTTTTCAGCCTGATGGAGCAGTTTCTGCCCCGACGCAGTGCTTTTAGGCTTGATGGAGTGGTTTTGGCCCTGACGCAGTGGTTTTAGGCTCGGCGGAGTGGTTTTGGCCACGACACAGTGGTTTCAGGCTTGGCGGAGTGGTTTCAGCCCCGACAGAGTGCTTTTCGGCTTCACGGAGGGGTTTCAGCCCCGACAGAGCGGTTTCAGCACTGGTGGAGTGGTTTTGGCCCCGACGGAGTTGTTTTAGGCTCGGCGGAGTGGTTTTGGCCCCGACGGAGTTGTTTCAGGCTTGGCGGAGTTGTTTCAGCCCTGACGCAGTGGTTTCAGCCCCGACGCAGTGGTTTTGGCCCTGGCGGAGTGGTTTCAGCCCCGACGGAGTGGTTTTGGCCTCGGCGGAGTGGTTTTGGCCTCGGCGGAGTGGTTTCAGGCTTGGTGGAGTGGTTTCAGGCCTGACGCAGTGGTTTCAGCACTGGTGGAGTGGTTTTGGCCCTGACGCACTAGTTTCAGCCCCGACGGAGGGGTTTTAGGCTTGATGGAGTGGTTTCAGCCCCGACGCAGTGGTTTTGGCCCAGGCGGAGTGGTTTCAGCCCCGACGCAGTGGTTCTGGCCCTGGCAGAGTGGTTTCAACCCCGACGCTGTGCTTTTAGGCTCGGCGGAGTGGTTTTAAGGTCAGACGAGTGGTTTTGGCCCTGGCGGAGTGGTTTCAGCCCCGACGCAGTGGTTTTCGGCTTGGCGGAGTGGTTTTGGCTCAGCGGAGTGGTTTCAGCCCCGATGCAGTGCTTTTAGGCTCGGCGGAGTGGTTTTAAGGTCAGACGAGTGGTTTTGGCCCTGACGCAGTAGTTTCAGCCCCGACGCAGTGGTTTTAGGCTTGATGGAGTGGTTTCAGCCCCGACGGAGGGGTTTTAGGCTTGATGGAGTGGTTTCAGCCCCGACGCAGTGGTTTTGGTCCTGGCACAGTGGTTTCAGCCCCGACGCAGTGGTTTCAGGCTCGGCGCAGTGGTTTCAGCCCCAACGGAGTTGTTTTAGGCTCAGCGGAGTAGTTCCAGCCCCGATGCAGTGGTTTTAGGTTCGGCGGAGTGGTTTTCAGCCTGATGGAGCAGTTTCTGCCCCGACGCAGTGCTTTTAGGCTTGATGGAGTGGTTTCGGCCCTGACGCAGTGGTTTTAGGCTCGGCGGAGTGGTTTTGGCCACGACACAGTGGTTTCAGGCTTGGCGGAGTGGTTTCAGCCCCGACAGAGTGCTTTTCGGCTTCACGCAGGGGTTTCAGCCCCGACAGAGCGGTTTCAGCACTGGTGGAGTGGTTTTGGCCCCGACGGAGTTGTTTTAGGCTCGGCGGAGTGGTTTTGGCCCCGACGGAGTTGTTTCAGGCTCGGCGGAGTTGTTTCAGCCCTGACGCAGTGGTTTCAGCCCCGACGCAGTGGTTTTGGCCCTGGCGGAGTGGTTTCAGCCCCGACGGAGTGGTTTTGGCCCTGGCGGAGTGGTTTTGGCCTCGGCGGAGTGGTTTCAGGCCTGACGCAGTGGTTTCAGCACTGGTGGAGTGGTTTTGGCCCTGACGCACTAGTTTCAGCCCCGACGGAGGGGTTTTAGGCTTGATGGAGTGGTTTCAGCCCCGACGCAGTGGTTTTGGCCCAGGCGGAGTGGTTTCAGCCCCGACGCAGTGGTTCTGGCCCTGGCAGAGTGGTTTCAACCCCGACGCTGTGCTTTCAGGCTCGGCGGAGTGGTTTTAAGGTCAGACGAGTGGTTTTGGCCCAGGCGGAGTGGTTTCTGCCCCGGCAGAGTGGTTTTGGCCCTGGCGGAGTGGTTTTAGGCTCGGCCGAGTGGTTTCAGCAACGACCGAGTGGCTTCTGCCCTGACGCAGTGCTTTCAGGCTCGGCGGAGTGGTTTTCAGCCTGACGGAGCAGTTTCAGCCCCGACGCAGTGCTTTTAGGCTCGGCGGAGTGGTTTTAAGGTCAGCTGAGTGGTTTCAGCCCCGACGCAGTGGTTTCAGGCTTGGCACAGTGGTTTCAGCACTGTTGGGGTGGTTTTGGCCCTGATGGAGTTGTTTTGCGCCTGACGCAGTGGTTTCAGCCCCGACGGAGGGGTTTTAGGCTTGATGGAGTGGTTTCAGCCCCGACGGAGGGGTTTTAGGCTTGATGGAGTGGTTTCAGCCCCGACGGAGGGGTTTTGGTCCTGGCACAGTGGTTTCAGCCCCGACGCAGTGGTTTTCGGCCTGATGCAGTGGTTTTAGGCTTGGTGGAGCGGTTTCAGCCCTGACGCTCTGCTTTTAGGCTCGGCAGCGTGGTTTTGGCCCTGACGGATTTGTTTTGGCCCCGACATAGTGGTTTCAGGCTTGGCCGAGTGGTTTCAGCCCCGAAGCAGTGGTTTTAATGTCGGCGGAGTGGTTTCAGCCCTGATGCACTGGTTTTAGGCTCGGCGGCGTGGTTTTGGCTCTGACGGAGTGGTTTTGGCCCTGGCGGAGTGGTTTGAGCCTCGATGAAGTGGTTTTAGGCTTGGCGCAGTGGTTTTTATGTCGGCGGAGTGGTTTTGGCCCTGGTGGAGTGGTTTTCGGCTTGACGCAGTGCTTTTCAGCCTGACGGAGCAGTTTCCGCCCCAGCACAGTGGTTTCAGCCCCGACGGAGGGGTTTTAATGTCAGCGGAGTGGTTCCAGCCCTGACGGAATGGTTTTAATGTCAGCGGAGGGGTTTTGGCCCTGGCAGAGTGGTTTCGGCCCCGACGCAGTGGTTTCAGGCTTGGCGGAGTGGTTTCAGCCCCGACAGAGTGCTTTTCGGCTTCACGCAGGGGTTTCAGCCCCGACAGAGCGGTTTCAGCACTGGTGGAGTGGTTTTGGCCCCGACGGAGTTGTTTCAGGCTCGGCGGAGTGGTTTTGGCCCTGGCGCAGTGGTTTCAGCCCCGACGCAGTGGTTTTGGCCCTGGCGGAGTGGTTTCAGCCCCGACGGAGTGGTTTTGGCCCTGGCAGAGTGGTTTCAGGCCTGACGCAGTGGTTTCAGCACTGGTGGAATGGTTTTGGGCCTGACGGAGTTGTTTTGGGCCTGACGCACTAGTTTCAGCCCCGACGGAGGGGTTTTAGGCTTGATGGAGTGGTTTCAGCCCCGACGCAGTGGTTTTGGCCCAGGCGGAGTGGTTTCAACCCTGACGCTGTGCTTTTAGGCTCGGCGGAGTGGTTTTAAGGTCAGACGAGTGGTTTTGGCCCTGGCGGAGTGGTTTCAGCCCCGACGCAGTGGTTTTGGCCCTGGCGGAGTGGTTTTGGCTCAGCGGAGTGGTTTCAGCCCCGATGCAGTGCTTTTAGGCTCGGCGGAGTGGTTTTAAGGTCAGACGAGTGGTTTTGGCCCTGACGCAGTAGTTTCAGCCCCGACGCAGTGGTTTTAGGCTTGATGGAGTGGTTTCAGCCCCGACGGAGGGGTTTTAGGCTTGATGGAGTGGTTTCAGCCCCGACGCAGTGGTTTTAGGCTCGGCGGAGTGGTTTCAGCCCCGACGGAGTTGTTTTAGGCTCAGCGGAGTGGTTTTGGCCCTGGCGGAGTTGTTCTCGCGCCGGCGGAGTGGTTTCAGCCCCAACGGAGTGGTTTTGGGCTCAGCGGAGTGATCTTGGCCCCGACGGAGTGGTTTTAACTTGCCGCAGTGGTTTTTATGTCGGCGGAGTGGTTTTGGCCCTGGTGGAGTGGGTTTCGGCCTGACGCAGTGCTTTTCGGCCTGACGCAGTGCTTTTCAGCCTGACGGAGCAGTTTCTGCCCCAGCACTGTGGTTTCAGCCCCGACGGAGTGGTTCTTGGCTTGATGGAGTGGTTTCAGCCCCGACGGAGTGCTTTTTGGCCCCAACACAGTGGTTTTAGGCTCGGCGGAGTGGTTTCAGCCCCGACAGAGTGGTTTTAGGCTTGATGGAGTGGTTTCAGCCCCGACGGAGGGGTTTTAGGCTTGATGGAGGGGTTTCAGCCCCGACGGAGTGGTTTTAGGCTTGATGGAGTGGTTTCAGCCCCGACGGAGGGGTTTTGGTCCTGGCACAGTGGTTTCAGCCCCGACGCAGTGGTTTTCGGCCTGATGCAGTGGTTTTAGGCTTGGTGGAGCGGTTTCAGCCCTGACGCTCTGCTTTTAGCCTCGGCAGCGTGGTTTTAGCCCTAACAGATTTGTTTTGGCCCCGACATAGTGGTTTCAGGCTTGGCCGAGTGGTTTCAGCCCCGAAGCAGTGGTCTTAATGTCGGCGGAGTGGTTTCAGCCCTGATGCACTGGTTTTAGGCTCGGCGGCGTGGTTTTGGCTCTGACGGAGTGGTTTTGGCCCTGGCGGAGTGGTTTGAGCCTCGATGAAGTGGTTTTAGGCATGGCGCAGTGGTTTTTATGTCGGCGGAGTGGTTTTGGCCCTGGTGGAGTGGTTTTCGGCTTGACGCAGTGCTTTTCAGCCTGACGGAGCAGTTTCCGCCCCAGCACAGTGGTTTCAGCCCCGACGGAGGGGTTTTAATGTCAGCGGAGTGGTTCCAGCCCTGACGGAATGGTTTTAATGTCAGCGGAGGGGTTTTGGCCCTGGCAGAGTGGTTTCGGCCCCGACGCAGTGGTTTCAGGCTTGGCGGAGTGGTTTCAGCCCCGACAGAGTGCTTTTCGGCTTCACGCAGGGGTTTCAGCCCCGACAGAGCGGTTTCAGCACTGGTGGAGTGGTTTTGGCCCCGACGGAGTTGTTTCAGGCTCGGCGGAGTGGTTTTGGCCCCGACGGAGTTGTTTCAGGCTCGGCGGAGTTGTTTCAGCCCTGGCGGAGTGGTTTCAGCCCCGACGGAGTGGTTTTGGCCCTGGCGGAGTGGTTTTGGCCTCGGCGGAGTGGTTTTGGCCCTGGCGGAGTGGTTTTGGCCTCGGCGGAGTGGTTTCAGGCCTGACGCAGTGGTTTCAGGCTTGGTGGAGTGGTTTCAGCACTGGTGGAGTGGTTTCAGCACTGGTGGAGTGGTTTCAGCACTGGTGGAGTGGTTTTGGCCCTGACGGAGTTGTTTTGGGCCTGACGCACTAGTTTCAGCCCCGACGGAGGGGTTTTAGGCTTGATGGAGTGGTTTCAGCCCCGACGCAGTGGTTTTGGCCCAGGCGGAGTGGTTTCAGCCCCGACGCAGTGGTTCTGGCCCTGGCAGAGTGGTTTCAACCCCGACGCTGTGCTTTTAGGCTCGGCGGAGTGGTTTTAAGGTCAGACGAGTGGTTTTGGCCCAGGCGGAGTGGTTTCTGCCCCGGCAGAGTGGTTTTGGCCCTGGCGGAGTGGTTTTAGGCTCGGCCGAGTGGTTTCAGCAACGACCGAGTGGCTTCTGCCCTGACGCAGTGCTTTCAGGCTCGACGGAGTGGTTTTCAGCCTGACGGAGCAGTTTCAGCCCCGACGCAGTGCTTTTAGGCTCGGCGGAGTGGTTTTAAGGTCAGCTGAGTGGTTTCAGCCCCGACGCAGTGGTTTCAGGCTTGGCACAGTGGTTTCAGCACTGTTGGGGTGGTTTTGGCCCTGATGGAGTTGTTTTGCGCCTGACGCAGTGGTTTCAGCCCCGACGGAGGGGTTTTAGGCTTGATGGAGGGGTTTCAGCCCCGACGCAGTGGTTTTAGGCTTGATGGAGTGGTTTCAGCCCCGACGGAGGGGTTTTGGTCCTGGCACAGTGGTTTCAGCCCCGACGCAGTGGTTTTCGGCCTGATGCAGTGGTTTTAGGCTTGGTGGAGCGGTTTCAGCCCTGACGCTCTGCTTTTAGGCTCGGCAGCGTGGTTTTAGCCCTGACGGATTTGTTTTGGCCCCGACAGAGTGGTTTCAGGCTTGGCCGAGTGGTTTCAGCCCCGAAGCAGTGGTTTTAATGTCGGCGGAGTGGTTTCAGCCCTGATGCACTGGTTTTAGGCTCGGCGGCGTGGTTTTGGCTCTGACGGAGTGGTTTTGGCCCTGGCGGAGTGGTTTGAGCCTCGATGAAGTGGTTTTAGGCTTGGCGCAGTGGTTTTTATGTCGGCGGAGTGGTTTTGGCCCTGGTGGAGTGGTTTTCGGCTTGACGCAGTGCTTTTCAGCCTGACGGAGCAGTTTCCGCCCCAGCACAGTGGTTTCAGCCCCGACGGAGGGGTTTTAATGTCAGTGGAGTGGTTCCAGCCCTGACGGAATGGTTTTAATGTCAGCGGAGGGGTTTTGGCCCTGGCAGAGTGGTTTCGGCCCCGACGCAGTGGTTTCAGGCTTGGCGGAGTGGTTTCAGCCCCGACAGAGTGCTTTTCGGCTTCACGGAGGGGTTTCAGCCCCGACAGAGCGGTTTCAGCACTGGTGGAGTGGTTTTGGCCCCGACGGAGTTGTTTTAGGCTCGGCGGAGTGGTTTTGGCCCCGACGGAGTTGTTTCAGGCTCGGCGGAGTTGTTTCAGCCCTGACGCAGTGGTTTCAGCCCCGACGCAGTGGTTTTGGCCCTGGCGGAGTGGTTTCAGCCCCGACGCAGTGGTTTTGGCCCTGGCGGAGTGGTTTTGGCCTCGGCGGAGTGGTTTTGGCCTCGGCGGAGTGGTTTCAGGCTTGGTGGAGTGGTTTCAGCACTGGTGGAGTGGTTTTGGCCCTGACGGAGTTGTTTTGGGCCTGACGCACTAGTTTCAGCCCCGACGGAGGGGTTTTAGGCCTGATGGAGTGGTTTCAGCCCCGACGCAGTGGTTTTGGCCCAGGCGGAGTGGTTTCAGCCCCGACGCAGTGGTTCTGGCCCTGGCAGAGTGGTTTCAACCCCGACGCTGTGCTTTTAGGCTCGGCGGAGTGGTTTTAAGGTCAGACGAGTGGTTTTGGCCCAGGCGGAGTGGTTTCCGCCCCGGCAGAGTGGTTTTGGCCCTGACACAGTGGTTTTAGGCTCGGACGAGTGGTTTCAGCAACGACCGAGTGGCTTCTGCCCTGACGCAGTGGTTTCAGGCTCGACGGAGTGGTTTTCAGCCTGACGGAGCAGTTTCAGCCCCGACGCAGTGCTTTTAGGCTCGGCGGAGTGGTTTTAAGGTCAGCTGAGTGGTTTCAGCCCCGACGCAGTGGTTTCAGGCTTGGCACAGTGGTTTCAGCACTGTTGGGGTGGTTTTGGCCCTGATGGAGTTGTTTTGCGCCTGACGCAGTGGTTTCAGCCCCGACGGAGGGGTTTTAGGCTTGATGGAGGGGTTTCAGCCCCGACGGAGTGGTTTTAGGCTTGATGGAGTGGTTTCAGCCCCGACGGAGGGGTTTTGGTCCTGGCACAGTGGTTTCAGCCCCGACGCAGTGGTTTTCGGCCTGATGCAGTGGTTTTAGGCTTGGTGGAGCGGTTTCAGCCCTGACGCTCTGCTTTTAGGCTCGGCAGCGTGGTTTTAGCCCTGACGGATTTGTTTTGGCCCCGACAGAGTGGTTTCAGGCTTGGCCGAGTGGTTTCAACCCCGAAGCAGTGGTTTTAATGTCGGCGGAGTGGTTTCAGCCCTGATGCACTGGTTTTAGGCTCGGCGGCGTGGTTTTGGCTCTGACGGAGTGGTTTTGGCCCTGGCGGAGTGGTTTGAGCCTCGATGAAGTGGTTTTAGGCTTGGCGCAGTGGTTTTTATGTCCGCGGAGTGGTTTTGGCCCTGGTGGAGTGGTTTTCGGCTTGACGCAGTGCTTTTCAGCCTGAAGGAGCAGTTTCCGCCCCAGCACAGTGGTTTCAGCCCCGACGGAGGGGTTTTAATGTCAGCGGAGTGGTTCCAGCCCTGACGGAATGGTTTTAATGTCAGCGGAGGGGTTTTGGCCCTGGCAGAGTGGTTTTGGCCCTGGCGGAGTGGTTTCGGCCCCGACGCAGTGGTTTCAGGCTTGGCGGAGTGGTTTCAGCCCCGACAGAGTGCTTTTCGGCTTCACGCAGGGGTTTCAGCCCCGACAGAGCGGTTTCAGCACTGGTGGAGTGGTTTTGGCCCCGACGGAGTTGTTTCAGGCTCGGCGGAGTGGTTTTGGCCCTGGCGGAGTGGTTTCAGCCCCGACGCAGTGGTTTTGGCCCTGGCGGAGTGGTTTCAGCCCCGACGGAGTGGTTTTGGCCCTGGCAGAGTGGTTTTGGCCTCGGCGGAGTGGTTTCAGGCCTGACGCAGTGGTTTCAGCACTGGTGGAATGGTTTTGGGCCTGACGGAGTTGTTTTGGGCCTGACGCACTAGTTTCAGCCCCGACGGAGGGGTTTTAGGCTTGATGGAGTGGTTTCAGCCCCGACGCAGTGGTTTTGGCCCAGGCGGAGTGGTTTCAGCCCCGACGCAGTGGTTCTGGCCCTGGCAGAGTGGTTTCAACCCTGACGCTGTGCTTTTAGGCTCGGCGGAGTGGTTTTAAGGTCAGACGAGTGGTTTTGGCCCTGGCGGAGTGGTTTCAGCCCCGACGCAGTGGTTTTCGGCTTGGCGGAGTGGTTTTGGCTCAGCGGAGTGGTTTCAGCCCCGATGCAGTGCTTTTAGGCTCGGCGGAGTGGTTTTAAGGTCAGACGAGTGGTTTTGGCCCTGACGCAGTAGTTTCAGCCCCGACGCAGTGGTTTTAGGCTTGATGGAGTGGTTTCAGCCCCAACGGAGGGGTTTTAGGCTTGATGGAGTGGTTTCAGCCCCGACGCAGTGGTTTTAGGCTCGGCGGAGTGGTTTCAGCCCCGACGCAGTGGTTTTAGGCTCGGCGGAGTGGTTTCAGCCCCGACGGAGTTGTTTTAGGCTCAGCGGAGTGGTTTTGGCCCTGGCGGAGTTGTTCTCGCGCCGGCGGAGTGGTTTCAGCCCCAACGGAGTGGTTTTGGGCTCAGCGGAGTGATCTTGGCCCCGACGGAGTGGTTTTAACTTGCCGCAGTGGTTTTTATGTCGGCGGAGTGGTTTTGGCCCTGGTGGAGTGGGTTTCGGCCTGACGCAGTGCTTTTCGGCCTGACGCAGTGCTTTTCAGCCTGACGGAGCAGTTTCTGCCCCAGCACTGTGGTTTCAGCCCCGACGGAGTGGTTCTTGGCTTGATGGAGTGGTTTCAGCCCCGACGGAGGGGTTTTTGGCCCCAACACAGTGGTTTTAGGCTCGGCGGAGTGGTTTCAGCCCCGACAGAGTGGTTTTAGGCTTGATGGAGTGGTTTCAGCCCCGACGGAGGGGTTTTAGGCTTGATGGAGGGGTTTCAGCCCCGACGGAGTGGTTTTAGGCTTGATGGAGTGGTTTCAGCCCCGACGGAGGGGTTTTGGTCCTGGCACAGTGGTTTCAGCCCCGACGGAGTGGTTTTCGGCCTGATGCAGTGGTTTTAGGCTTGGTGGAGCGGTTTCAGCCCTGACGCTCTGCTTTTAGCCTCGGCAGCGTGGTTTTAGCCCTAACAGATTTGTTTTGGCCCCGACAGAGTGGTTTCAGGCTTGGCCGAGTGGTTTCAGCCCCGAAGCAGTGGTTTTAATGTCGGCGGAGTGGTTTCAGCCCTGATGCACTGGTTTTAGGCTCGGCGGCGTGGTTTTGGCTCTGACGGAGTGGTTTTGGCCCTGGCGGAGTGGTTTGAGCCTCGATGAAGTGGTTTTAGGCATGGCGCAGTGGTTTTTATGTCGGCGGAGTGGTTTTGGCCCTGGTGGAGTGGTTTTCGGCTTGACGCAGTGCTTTTCAGCCTGACGGAGCAGTTTCCGCCCCAGCACAGTGGTTTCAGCCCCGACGGAGGGGTTTTAATGTCAGCGGAGTGGTTCCAGCCCTGACGGAATGGTTTTAATGTCAGCGGAGGGGTTTTGGCCCTGGCAGAGTGGTTTCGGCCCCGACGCAGTGGTTTCAGGCTTGGCGGAGTGGTTTCAGCCCCGACAGAGTGCTTTTCGGCTTCACGCAGGGGTTTCAGCCCCGACAGAGCGGTTTCAGCACTGGTGGAGTGGTTTTGGCCCCGACACAGTGGTTTTAGGCTCGGCGGAGTGGTTTTGGCCCCGACGGAGTTGTTTCAGGCTCGGTGGAGTGGTTTCAGCCCTGACGCAGTGGTTTCAGCCCCGACGCAGTGGTTTTGGCCCTGGCGGAGTGGTTTCGGCCCCGACGGAGTGGTTTTGGCCTCGGCGGAGTGGTTTCAGCCCCGACGCAGTGGTTTCAGGCTTGGTGGAGTGGTTTCAGCACTGGTGTAGTGGTTTTGGCCCTGACGGAGTTGTTTTGGGCCTGACGGAGTTGTTTTGGGCCTGACGCACTAGTTTCAGCCCCGACGGAGGGGTTTTAGGCTTGATGGAGTGGTTTCAGCCCCGACGCAGTGGTTTTGGCCCAGGCGGAGTGGTTTCAGCCCCGACGCAGTGGTTCTGGCCCTGGCAGAGTGGTTTCAACCCCGACGCTGTGCTTTTAGGCTCGGCGGAGTGGTTTTAAGGTCAGACGAGTGGTTTTGGCCCAGGCGGAGTGGTTTCTGCCCCGGCAGAGTGGTTTTGGCCCTGGCGGAGTGGTTTTAGGCTCGGCCGAGTGGTTTCAGCAACGACCGAGTGGCTTCTGCCCTGACGCAGTGCTTTCAGGCTCGACGGAGTGGTTTTCAGCCTGACGGAGCAGTTTCAGCCCCGACGCAGTGCTTTTAGGCTCGGCGGAGTGGTTTTAAGGTCAGCTGAGTGGTTTCAGCCCCGACGCAGTGGTTTCAGGCTTGGCACAGTGGTTTCAGCACTGTTGGGGTGGTTTTGGCCCTGATGGAGTTGTTTTGCGCCTGACGCAGTGGTTTCAGCCCCGACGGAGGGGTTTTAGGCTTGATGGAGGGGTTTCAGCCCCGACGCAGTGGTTTTAGGCTTGATGGAGTGGTTTCAGCCCCGACGGAGGGGTTTTGGTCCTGGCACAGTGGTTTCAGCCCCGACGCAGTGGTTTTCGGCCTGATGCAGTGGTTTTAGGCTTGGTGAAGCGGTTTCAGCCCTGACGCTCTGCTTTTAGGCTCGGCAGCGTGGTTTTAGCCCTGACGGATTTGTTTTGGCCCCGACAGAGTGGTTTCAGGCTTGGCCGAGTGGTTTCAGCCCCGAAGCAGTGGTTTTAATGTCGGCGGAGTGGTTTCAGCCCTGATGCACTGGTTTTAGGCTCGGCGGCGTGGTTTTGGCTCTGACGGAGTGGTTTTGGCCCTGGCGGAGTGGTTTGAGCCTCGATGAAGTGGTTTTAGGCTTGGCGCAGTGGTTTTTATGTCGGCGGAGTGGTTTTGGCCCTGGTGGAGTGGTTTTCGGCTTGACGCAGTGCTTTTCAGCCTGACGGAGCAGTTTCCGCCCCAGCACAGTGGTTTCAGCCCCGACGGAGGGGTTTTAATGTCAGCGGAGTGGTTCCAGCCCTGACGGAATGGTTTTAATGTCAGCGGAGGGGTTTTGGCCCTGGCAGAGTGGTTTCGGCCCCGACGCAGTGGTTTCAGGCTTGGTGGAGTGGTTTCAGCCCCGACAGAGTGCTTTTCGGCTTCACGGAGGGGTTTCAGCCCCGACAGAGCGGTTTCAGCACTGGTGGAGTGGTTTTGGCCTCGACGGAGTTGTTTTAGGCTCGGCGGAGTGGTTTTGGCCCCGACGGAGTTGTTTCAGGCTCGGCGGAGTTGTTTCAGCCCTGACGCAGTGGTTTCAGCCCCGACGCAGTGGTTTTGGCCCTGGCGGAGTGGTTTCAGCCCCGACGGAGTGGTTTTGGCCCTGGCGGAGTGGTTTTGGCCTCGGCGGAGTGGTTTTGGCCTCGGCGGAGTGGTTTCAGCACTGGTGGAGTGGTTTTGGCCCTGATGGAGTTGTTTTGGGCCTGACGCACTAGTTTCAGCCCCGACGGAGGGGTTTTAGGCTTGATGGAGTGGTTTCAGCCCCGACGCAGTGGTTTTGGCCCAGGCGGAGTGGTTTCAGCCCCGACGCAGTGGTTCTGGCCCTGGCAGAGTGGTTTCAACCCCGACGCTGTGCTTTTAGGCTCGGCGGAGTGGTTTTAAGGTCAGACGAGTGGTTTTGGCCCTGGCGGAGTGGTTTCAGCCCCGACGCAGTGGTTTTGGCCCTGGCGGAGTGGTTTTAGGCTCGGCCGAGTGGTTTCAGCAACGACCGAGTGGCTTCTGCCCTGACGCAGTGGTTTCAGGCTCAACGGAGTGGTTTTCAGCCTGACGGAGCAGTTTCAGCCCCGACGCAGTGCTTTTAGGCTCGGCGGAGTGGTTTTAAGGTCAGCTGAGTGGTTTCAGCCCCGACGCAGTGGTTTCAGGCTTGGCACAGTGGTTTCAGCACTGTTGGGGTGGTTTTGGCCCTGATGGAGTTGTTTTGCGCCTGACGCAGTGGTTTCAGCCCCGACGGAGGGGTTTTAGGCTTGATGGAGGGGTTTCAGCCCCGACGGAGGGGTTTTAGGCTTGATGGAGTGGTTTCAGCCCCGACGGAGGGGTTTTGGTCCTGGCACAGTGGTTTCAGCCCCGACGCAGTGGTTTTCGGCCTGATGCAGTGGTTTTAGGCTTGGTGGAGCGGTTTCAGCCCTGACGCTCTGCTTTTAGGCTCGGCAGCGTGGTTTTAGCCCTGACGGATTTGTTTTGGCCTCGACATAGTGGTTTCAGGCTTGGCCGAGTGGTTTCAGCCCCGAAGCAGTGGTTTTAATGTCGGCGGAGTGGTTTCAGCCCTGATGCACTGGTTTTAGGCTCGGCGGCGTGGTTTTGGCTCTGACGGAGTGGTTTTGGCCCTGGCGGAGTGGTTTGAGCCTCGATGAAGTGGTTTTAGGCTTGGCGCAGTGGTTTTTCTGTCCGCGGAGTGGTTTTGGCCCTGGTGGAGTGGTTTTCGGCTTGACGCAGTGCTTTTCAGCCTGAAGGAGCAGTTTCCGCCCCAGCACAGTGGTTTCAGCCCCGACGGAGGGGTTTTAATGTCAGCGGAGTGGTTCCAGCCCTGACGGAATGGTTTTAATGTCAGCGGAGGGGTTTTGGCCCTGGCAGAGTGGTTTTGGCCCTGGCGGAGTGGTTTCGGCCTCGGCGGAGTGGTTTCGGCCTCGGCGGAGTGGTTTCAGCCCCGACAGAGTGCTTTTCGGCTTCACGCAGGGGTTTCAGCCCCGACAGAGCGGTTTCAGCACTGGTGGAGTGGTTTTGGCCCCGACGGAGTTGTTTCAGGCTCGGCGGAGTGGTTTTGGCCCTGGCGGAGTGGTTTCAGCCCCGACGCAGTGGTTTTCGGCTTGGCGGAGTGGTTTTGGCTCAGCGGAGTGGTTTCAGCCCCGATGCAGTGCTTTTAGGCTCGGCGGAGTGGTTTTAAGGTCAGACGAGTGGTTTTGGCCCTGACGCAGTAGTTTCAGCCCCGACGCAGTGGTTTTAGGCTTGATGGAGTGGTTTCAGCCCCGACGGAGGGGTTTTAGGCTTGATGGAGTGGTTTCAGCCCCGACGCAGTGGTTTTAGGCTCGGCGGAGTGGTTTCAGCCCCGACGGAGTTGTTTTAGGCTCAGCGGAGTGGTTTTGGCCCTGGCGGAGTTGTTCTCGCGCCGGCGGAGTGGTTTCAGCCCCAACGGAGTGGTTTTGGGCTCAGCGGAGTGATCTTGGCCCCGACGGAGTGGTTTTAACTTGCCGCAGTGGTTTTTATGTCGGCGGAGTGGTTTTGGCCCTGGTGGAGTGGGTTTCGGCCTGACGCAGTGCTTTTCGGCCTGACGCAGTGCTTTTCAGCCTGACGGAGCAGTTTCTGCCCCAGCACAGTGGTTTCAGCCCCGACGGAGTGGTTCTTGGCTTGATGGAGTGGTTTCAGCCCCGACGGAGTGCTTTTTGGCCCCAACACAGTGGTTTTAGGCTCGGCGGAGTGGTTTCAGCCCCGACAGAGTGGTTTTAGGCTTGATGGAGTGGTTTCAGCCCCGACGGAGGGGTTTTCGGCTCGGCGGAGTGGTTTCAGCCCCGACGCAGTGGTTTTAGGCTTGATGGAGTGGTTTCAGCCCCGACGGAGGGGTTTTGGTCCTGGCACAGTGGTTTCAGCCCCGACGCAGTGGTTTTCGGCCTGATGCAGTGGTTTTAGGCTTGGTGGAGCGGTTTCAGCCCTGACGCTCTGCTTTTAGCCTCGGCAGCGTGGTTTTAGCCCTGACAGATTTGTTTTGGCCCCGACATAGTGGTTTCAGGCTTGGCCGAGTGGTTTCAGCCCCGAAGCAGTGGTTTTAATGTCGGCGGAGTGGTTTCAGCCCTGATGCACTGGTTTTAGGCTCGGCGGCGTGGTTTTGGCTCTGACGGAGTGGTTTTGGCCCTGGCGGAGTGGTTTGAGCCTCGATGAAGTGGTTTTAGGCATGGCGCAGTGGTTTTTATGTCCGCGGAGTGGTTTTGGCCCTGGTGGAGTGGTTTTCGGCTTGACGCAGTGCTTTTCAGCCTGACGGAGCAGTTTCCGCCCCAGCACAGTGGTTTCAGCCCCGACGGAGGGGTTTTAATGTCAGCGGAGTGGTTCCAGCCCTGACGGAATGGTTTTAATGTCAGCGGAGGGGTTTTGGCCCTGGCAGAGTGGTTTCGGCCCCGACGCAGTGGTTTCAGGCTTGGCGGACTGGTTTCAGCCCCGACAGAGTGCTTTTCGGCTTCACGCAGGGGTTTCAGCCCCGACAGAGCGGTTTCAGCACTGGTGGAGTGGTTTTGGCCCCGACGGAGTTGTTTCAGGCTCGGACGGAGTGGTTTTGGCCCCGACGGAGTTGTTTCAGGCTCGGCGGAGTTGTTTCAGCCCTGGCGGAGTGGTTTCAGCCCCGACGGAGTGGTTTTGGCCCTGGCGGAGTGGTTTCAGGCTTGGCGGAGTGGTTTCAGCCCCGACAGAGTGCTTTTCGGCTTCACGCAGGGGTTTCAGCCCCGACAGAGCGGTTTCAGCACTGGTGGAGTGGTTTTGGCCCCGACACAGTGGTTTTAGGCTCGGCGGAGTGGTTTTGGCCCCGACGGAGTTGTTTCAGGCTCGGCGGAGTGGTTTTGGCCCCGACGGAGTTGTTTCAGGTTCGGCGGAGTGGTTTTGGCCCCGACGGAGTTGTTTCAGGCTCGGCGGAGTGGTTTTGGCCCCGACGGAGTTGTTTCAGGCTCGGTGGAGTTGTTTCAGCCCTGACGCAGTGGTTTCAGCCCCGACGCAGTGGTTTTGGCCCTGGCGGAGTGGTTTCAGCCCCGACGCAGTGGTTTTGGCCCTGGCGGAGTGGTTTTGGCCTCGGCGGAGTGGTTTCAGGCCTGACGCAGTGGTTTCAGGCTTGGTGGAGTGGTTTCAGCACTGGTGGAGTGGTTTTGGCCCTGACGCACTAGTTTCGGGCCCGACGGAGGGGTTTTAGGCTTGATGGAGTGGTTTCAGCCCCGACGCAGTGGTTTTGGCCCAGGCGGAGTGGTTTCAGCCCCGACGCAGTGGTTCTGGCCCTGGCAGAGTGGTTTCAACCCCGACGCTGTGCTTTTAGGCTCGGCGGAGTGGTTTTAAGGTCAGACGAGTGGTTTTGGCCCAGGCGGAGTGGTTTCCGCCCCGGCAGAGTGGTTTTGGCCCTGGCGGAGTGGTTTTAGGCTTGGCCGAGTGGTTTCAGCAACGACCGAGTGGTTTCAGCAACGACCGAGTGGCTTCTGCCCTGACGCAGTGCTTTCAGGCTCGACGGAGTGGTTTTCAGCCTGACGGAGCAGTTTCAGCCCCGACGCAGTGCTTTTAGGCTCGGCGGAGTGGTTTTAAGGTCAGCTGAGTGGTTTCAGCCCCGACGCAGTGGTTTCAGGCTTGGCACAGTGGTTTCAGCACTGGTGGGGTGGTTTTAGCCCTGACGGAGTTGTTTTGCGCCTGACGCAGTGGTTTCAGCCCCGACAGAGTGGTTTTAGGCTTGATGGAGTGGTTTCAGCCCCGACGGAGGGGTTTTAGGCTTGATGGAGTGGTTTCAGCCCCGACGGAGTGGTTTTAGGCTTGATGGAGTGGTTTCAGCCCCGACGCAGTGGTTTTCGGCCTGATGCAGTGGTTTTAGGCTTGGTGGAGCGGTTTCAGCCCTGACGCTCTGCTTTTAGGCTCGGCAGCGTGGTTTTGGCCCTGACGGATTTGTTTTGGCCCCGACATAGTGGTTTCAGGCTTGGCCGAGTGGTTTCAGCCCCGAAGCAGTGGTTTTAATGTCGGCGGAGTGGTTTCAGCCCTGATGCACTGGTTTTAGGCTCGGCGGCGTGGTTTTGGCTCTGACGGAGTGGTTTTGGCCCTGGCGGAGTGGTTTGAGCCTCGATGAAGTGGTTTTAGGCTTGGCGCAGTGGTTTTTATGTCCGCGGAGTGGTTTTGGCCCTGGTGGAGTGGTTTTCGGCTTGACGCAGTGCTTTTCAGCCTGACGGAGCAGTTTCCGCCCCAGCACAGTGGTTTCAGCCCCGACGGAGGGGTTTTAATGTCAGCGGAGTGGTTCCAGCCCTGACGGAATGGTTTTAATGTCAGCGGAGGGGTTTTGGCCCTGGCAGAGTGGTTTCGGCCCTGGCGGAGTGGTTTCGGCCCCGACGCAGTGGTTTCAGGCTTGGCGGAGTGGTTTCAGCCCCGACAGAGTGCTTTTCGGCTTCACGCAGGGGTTTCAGCCCCGACAGAGCGGTTTCAGCACTGGTGGAGTGGTTTTGGCCCCAACGGAGTTGTTTCAGGCTCGGCGAAGTTGTTTCAGGCCTGACGCAGTGGTTTCAGGCTTGGTGGAGTGGTTTCAGCACTGGTGGAGTGGTTTTGGCCCTGACGGAGTTGTTTTGGGCCTGACGCACTAGTTTCAGCCCCGACGGAGGGGTTTTAGGCTTGATGGAGTGGTTTCAGCCCCGACGCAGTGGTTTTGGCCCAGGCGGAGTGGTTTCAGCCCCGACGCAGTGGTTCTGGCCCTGGCAGAGTGGTTTCAACCCCGACGCTGTGCTTTTAGGCTCGGCGGAGTGGTTTTAAGGTCAGACGAGTGGTTTTGGCCCTGGCGGAGTGGTTTCAGCCCCGACGCAGTGGTTTTCGGCTTGGCGGAGTGGTTTTAAGGTCAGACGAGTGGTTTTGGCCCTGACGCAGTAGTTTCAGCCCCGACGCAGTGGTTTTAGGCTTGATGGAGTGGTTTCAGCCCCGACGGAGGGGTTTTAGGCTTGATGGAGTGGTTTCAGCCCCGATGGAGGGGTTTTAGGCTTGATGGAGTGGTTTCAGCCCCGACGCAGTGGTTTTGGTCCTGGCACAGTGGTTTCAGCCCCGACGCAGTGGTTTCAGGCTCGGCGCAGTGGTTTCAGCCCCGACGGAGTTGTTTTAGGCTCAGCGGAGTGGTTTCAGCCCCGATGCAGTGGTTTTAGGCTCGGCGGAGTGGTTTTCAGCCTGACGGAGCAGTTTCAGCCCCGACGCAGTGCTTTTAGGCTTGATGGAGTGGTTTTGGCCCTGACGCAGTGGTTTTAGGCTCGGCGGAGTGGTTTCAGCCCCGACACAGTGGTTTCAGGCTTGATGGAGTGGTTTTGGCCCTGGCGGAGTTGTTCTCGCGCCGGCGGAGTGGTTTCAGCCCCAACGGAGTGGTTTTGGGCTCAGCGGAGTGATCTTGGCCCCGACGGAGTGGTTTTAACTTGGCGCAGTGGTTTTTATGTCGGCGGAGTGGTTTTGGCCCTGGTGGAGTGGGTTTCGGCTTGACGCAGTGCTTTTCAGCCTGACGGAGCAGTTTCTGCCCCAGCACTGTGGTTTCAGCCCCGACGGAGTGGTTCTTGGCTTGATGGAGTGGTTTTAAGGTCAGCCGAGTGCTTTTGGCCCTGGTGGAGTGGTTTCAGCCCCGACGGAGTGGTTTTGGCCCTGACGCAGTGGTTTTAGGCTCGGCGGAGTGGTTTCAGCCCCGACACAGTGGTTTCAGGCTTGATGGAGTGGTTTTGGCCCTGGCGGAGTTGTTCTCGCGCCGGCGGAGTGGTTTCAGCCCCAACGGAGTGGTTTTGGGCTCAGCGGAGTGATCTCGGCCCCGACGGAGTGGTTTTAACTTGCCGCAGTGGTTTTTATGTCGGCGGAGTGGTTTTGGCCCTGGTGGAGTGGGTTTCGGCCTGACGCAGTGCTTTTCGGCCTGACGCAGTGCTTTTCAGCCTGACGGAGCAGTTTCTGCCCCAGCACTGTGGTTTCAGCCCCGACGGAGTGGTTCTTGGCTTGATGGAGTGGTTTTAAGGTCAGCCGAGTGCTTTTGGCCCTGGTGGAGTGGTTTCAGCCCCGACGGAGTGGTTTTGGTCCTGGCACAGTGGTTTCAGCCCTGATGGAGTGGTTTTCGGCTCGGCGGAGTCGTTTCAGCCCCGACGCAGTGGTTTTCGGCCTGATGGAGTGGTTTTCAGCTCGGCGGAGTCGTTTCAGCCCCGACGGAGTGGTTTTCGGCCTGATGCAGTGGTTTTAGGCTTGGTGGAGCGGTTTCAGCCCTGACGCTCTGCTTTTAGGCTCGGCGGCGTGGTTTTGGCCCTGATGGATTTGTTTTGGCCCCGACAGAGTGGTTTCAGCCCCGACGGAGAGATTTCCGGCTTGGCGGAGTGGTTTCAGCCCCGACGCAGTGGATTTGGTCCTGGCACAGTGGTTACAGCCCCGACGGAGTGGTTTTAGGCTCGGCGGAGTGGTTTCTGCCCCGACGCAGTGGTTTTAGGCTTGATGGAATGGTTTCAGCCCCGACGGAGGGGTTTTAGGCTTGGCGCAGTGGTGTTAACGTCGGCGGAGTGGTTTTGGCCCTGGTGGAGTGGTTTCAGCCCCGACGCAGTGGTTTTCGGCTTGGCGGAGTGGTTTCAGCCCCGACGCAGTGGTTTTCGGCTTGGCACAGTGGTTTCAGCCCCGACGCAGTGGTTTTCGGCTTGGCACAGTGGTTTCAGCCCCGACGCAGTGGTTTTGGCCCCAACACAGTGGTTTCAGCCCCGACGGAGTGGATTTGGTCCTGGCACAGTGGTTTCAGCCCCGACGCAGCGGTTTCTGGCCCCGACGCAGTGCTTTTAGGCTCGGCGGAGTGGTTTCAGCCCCGACAGAGTGGTTTTAGGCTTGATGGAATGGTTTCAGCCCCGACGGAGGGGTTTTGGTCCTGGCACAGTGGTTTCAGCCCCGACGGAGTGCTTTTTGGCCCCAACACAGTGGTTTTAGGCTCGGCAGAGTGGTTTCAGCCCCGACAGAGTGGTTTTAGGCTTGATGGAGTGGTTTCAGCCCCGACGGAGGGGTTTTAGGCTTGATGGAGTGGTTTCAGCCCCGACGGAGGGGTTTTAGGCTTGATGGAGTGGTTTCAGCCCCGACGGAGGGGTTTTGGTCCTGGTACAGTGGTTTCAGCCCCGACGCAGTGGTTTTCGGCCTGATGCAGTGGTTTTAGGCTTGGTGGAGCGGTTTCAGCCCTGACGCTCTGCTTTTAGGCTCGGCAGCGTGGTTTTAGCCCTGACGGATTTGTTTTGGCCCCGACATAGTGGTTTCAGGCTTGGCCGAGTGGTTTCAGCCCCGAAGCAGTGGTTTTAATGTCGGCGGAGTGGTTTCAGCCCTGATGCACTGGTTTTAGGCTCGGTGGCGTGGTTTTGGCTCTGACGGAGTGGTTTTGGCCCTGGCGGAGTGGTTTGAGCCTCGATGAAGTGGTTTTAGGCTTGGCGCAGTGGTTTTTATGTCCGCGGAGTGGTTTTGGCCCTGGTGGAGTGGTTTTCGGCTTGACGCAGTGCTTTTCAGCCTGACGGAGCAGTTTCCGCCCCAGCACAGTGGTTTCAGCCCCGACGGAGGGGTTTTAATGTCAGCGGAGTGGTTCCAGCCCTGACGGAATGGTTTTAATGTCAGCGGAGGGGTTTTGGGCCTGGCGGAGTGGTTTCGGCCCCGACGCAGTGGTTTCAGGCTTGGTGGAGTGGTTTCAGCCCCGACAGAGTGCTTTTCGGCTTCACGGAGGGGTTTCAGCCCCGACAGAGCGGTTTCAGCACTGGTGGAGTGGTTTTGGCCCCGACGGAGTTGTTTTAGGCTCAGCGGAGTGGTTTTGGCCCCGACGGAGTTGTTTCAGGCTCGGCGGAGTTGTTTCAGCCCTGACGCAGTGGTTTCAGCCCCGACGCAGTGGTTTTGGCCCTGGCGGAGTGGTTTCAGCCCCGACGGAGTGGTTTTGGCCCTGGCGGAGTGGTTTTGGCCTCGGCGGAGTGGTTTCAGGCCTGACGCAGTGGTTTCAGGCTTGGTGGAGTGGTTTTGGCCCTGACGGAGTTGTTTTGGGCCTGACGCACTAGTTTCAGCCCCGACGGAGGGGTTTTAGGCTTGATGGAGTGGTTTCAGCCCCGACGCAGTGGTTTTGGCCCAGGCGGAGTGGTTTCAGCCCCGACGCAGTGGTTCTGGCCCTGGCAGAGTGGTTTCAACCCCGACGCTGTGCTTTTAGGCTCGGCGGAGTGGTTTTAAGGTCAGACGAGTGGTTTTGGCCCAGGCGGAGTGGTTTCAGCCCCGACGGAGTGGTTTTCGGCTTGGCGGAGTGGTTTTGGCTCAGCGGAGTGGTTTCAGCCCCGATGCAGTGCTTTTAGGCTCGGCGGAGTGGTTTTAAGGTCAGACGAGTGGTTTTGGCCCTGACGCAGTAGTTTCAGCCCCGACGCAGTGGTTTTAGGCTTGATGGAGTGGTTTCAGCCCCGACGGAGGGGTTTTAGGCTTGATGGAGTGGTTTCAGCCCCGACGCAGTGGTTTTGGTCCTGGCACAGTGGTTTCAGCCCCGACGCAGTGGTTTCAGGCTCGGCGCAGTGGTTTCAGCCCCGACGGAGTTGTTTTAGGCTCAGCGGAGTAGTTCCAGCCCCGATGCAGTGGTTTTAGGCTCGGCGGAGTGGTTTTCAGCCTGACGGAGCAGTTTCAGCCCCGACGCAGTGCTTTTAGGCTTGATGGAGTGGTTTTGGCCCTGACGCAGTGGTTTTAGGCTCGGCGGAGTGGTTTCAGCCCCGACACAGTGGTTTCAGGCTTGGCGGAGTGGTTTCAGCCCCGACAGAGTGCTTTTCGGCTTCACGGAGGGGTTTCAGCCCCGACAGAGCGGTTTCAGCACTGGTGGAGTGGTTTTGGCCCCGACGGAGTTGTTTTAGGCTCGGCGGAGTGGTTTTGGCCCCAACGGAGTTGTTTCAGGCTCGGCGGATTTGTTTCAGCCCTGACGCAGTGGTTTCAGCCCCGACGCAGTGGTTTTGGCCCTGGCGGAGTGGTTTCAGCCCCGACGCAGTGGTTTTGGCCCTGGCGGAGTGGTTTTGGCCTCGGCGGAGTGGTTTCAGGCCTGACGCAGTGGTTTCAGCACTGGTGGAGTGGTTTTGGGCCTGACGCACTAGTTTCAGCCCCGACGGAGGGGTTTTAGGCTTGATGGAGTGGTTTCAGCCCCGACGCAGTGGTTTTGGCCCAGGCGGAGTGGTTTCAGCCCCGACGCAGTGGTTCTGGCCCTGGCAGAGTGGTTTCAACCCCGACGCTGTGCTTTTAGGCTCGGCGGAGTGGTTTTAAGGTCAGACGAGTGGTTTTGGCCCAGGCGGAGTGGTTTCTGCCCCGGCAGAGTGGTTTTGGCCCTGGCGGAGTGGTTTTAGGCTCGGCCGAGTGGTTTCAGCAACGACCGAGTGGCTTCTGCCCTGACGCAGTGCTTTCAGGCTCGACGGAGTGGTTTTCAGCCTGACGGAGCAGTTTCAGCCCCGACGCAGTGCTTTTAGGCTCGGCGGAGTGGTTTTAAGGTCAGCTGAGTGGTTTCAGCCCCGACGCAGTGGTTTCAGGCTTGGCACAGTGGTTTCAGCACTGTTGGGGTGGTTTTGGCCCTGATGGAGTTGTTTTGCGCCTGACGCAGTGGTTTCAGCCCCGACGGAGGGGTTTTAGGCTTGATGGAGGGGTTTCAGCCCCGACGCAGTGGTTTTAGGCTTGATGGAGTGGTTTCAGCCCCGACGGAGGGGTTTTGGTCCTGGCACAGTGGTTTCAGCCCCGACGCAGTGGTTTTCGGCCTGATGCAGTGGTTTTAGGCTTGGTGGAGCGGTTTCAGCCCTGACGCTCTGCTTTTAGGCTCGGCAGCGTGGTTTTAGCCCTGACGGATTTGTTTTGGCCCCGACAGAGTGGTTTCAGGCTTGGCCGAGTGGTTTCAGCCCCGAAGCAGTGGTTTTAATGTCGGCGGAGTGGTTTCAGCCCTGATGCACTGGTTTTAGGCTCGGCGGCGTGGTTTTGGCTCTGACGGAGTGGTTTTGGCCCTGGCGGAGTGGTTTGAGCCTCGATGAAGTGGTTTTAGGCTTGGCGCAGTGGTTTTTATGTCGGCGGAGTGGTTTTGGCCCTGGTGGAGTGGTTTTCGGCTTGACGCAGTGCTTTTCAGCCTGACGGAGCAGTTTCCGCCCCAGCACAGTGGTTTCAGCCCCGACGGAGGGGTTTTAATGTCAGCGGAGTGGTTCCAGCCCTGACGGAATGGTTTTAATGTCAGCGGAGGGGTTTTGGGCCTGGCGGAGTGGTTTCGGCCCCGACGCAGTGGTTTCAGGCTTGGTGGAGTGGTTTCAGCCCCGACAGAGTGCTTTTCGGCTTCACGGAGGGGTTTCAGCCCCGACAGAGCGGTTTCAGCACTGGTGGAGTGGTTTTGGCCCCGACGGAGTTGTTTTAGGCTCAGCGGAGTGGTTTTGGCCCCGACGGAGTTGTTTCAGGCTCGGCGGAGTTGTTTCAGCCCTGACGCAGTGGTTTCAGCCCCGACGCAGTGGTTTTGGCCCTGGCGGAGTGGTTTCAGCCCCGACGGAGTGGTTTTGGCCCTGGCGGAGTGGTTTTGGCCTCGGCGGAGTGGTTTCAGGCCTGACGCAGTGGTTTCAGGCTTGGTGGAGTGGTTTTGGCCCTGACGGAGTTGTTTTGGGCCTGACGCACTAGTTTCAGCCCCGACGGAGGGGTTTTAGGCTTGATGGAGTGGTTTCAGCCCCGACGCAGTGGTTTTGGCCCAGGCGGAGTGGTTTCAGCCCCGACGCAGTGGTTCTGGCCCTGGCAGAGTGGTTTCAACCCCGACGCTGTGCTTTTAGGCTCGGCGGAGTGGTTTTAAGGTCAGACGAGTGGTTTTGGCCCAGGCGGAGTGGTTTCAGCCCCGACGGAGTGGTTTTAGGCTTGGCGGAGTGGTTTTGGCTCAGCGGAGTGGTTTCAGCCCCGATGCAGTGCTTTTAGGCTCGGCGGAGTGGTTTTAAGGTCAGACGAGTGGTTTTGGCCCTGACGCAGTAGTTTCAGCCCCGACGCAGTGGTTTTAGGCTTGATGGAGTGGTTTCAGCCCCGACGGAGGGGTTTTAGGCTTGATGGAGTGGTTTCAGCCCCGACGCAGTGGTTTTGGTCCTGGCACAGTGGTTTCAGCCCCGACGCAGTGGTTTCAGGCTCGGCGCAGTGGTTTCAGCCCCGACGGAGTTGTTTTAGGCTCAGCGGAGTAGTTCCAGCCCCGATGCAGTGGTTTTAGGCTCGGCGGAGTGGTTTTCAGCCTGACGGAGCAGTTTCAGCCCCGACGCAGTGCTTTTAGGCTTGATGGAGTGGTTTTGGCCCTGACGCAGTGGTTTTAGGCTCGGCGGAGTGGTTTCAGCCCCGACACAGTGGTTTCAGGCTTGGCGGAGTGGTTTCAGCCCCGACAGAGTGCTTTTCGGCTTCACGGAGGGGTTTCAGCCCCGACAGAGCGGTTTCAGCACTGGTGGAGTGGTTTTGGCCCCGACGGAGTTGTTTTAGGCTCGGCGGAGTGGTTTTGGCCCCAACGGAGTTGTTTCAGGCTCGGCGGATTTGTTTCAGCCCTGACGCAGTGGTTTCAGCCCCGACGCAGTGGTTTTGGCCCTGGCGGAGTGGTTTCAGCCCCGACGCAGTGGTTTTGGCCCTGGCGGAGTGGTTTTGGCCTCGGCGGAGTGGTTTCAGGCCTGACGCAGTGGTTTCAGCACTGGTGGAGTGGTTTTGGGCCTGACGCACTAGTTTCAGCCCCGACGGAGGGGTTTTAGGCTTGATGGAGTGGTTTCAGCCCCGACGCAGTGGTTTTGGCCCAGGCGGAGTGGTTTCAGCCCCGACGCAGTGGTTCTGGCCCTGGCAGAGTGGTTTCAACCCCGACGCTGTGCTTTTAGGCTCGGCGGAGTGGTTTTAAGGTCAGACGAGTGGTTTTGGCCCAGGCGGAGTGGTTTCTGCCCCGGCAGAGTGGTTTTGGCCCTGGCGGAGTGGTTTTAGGCTCGGCCGAGTGGTTTCAGCAACGACCGAGTGGCTTCTGCCCTGACGCAGTGCTTTCAGGCTCGACGGAGTGGTTTTCAGCCTGACGGAGCAGTTTCAGCCCCGACGCAGTGCTTTTAGGCTCGGCGGAGTGGTTTTAAGGTCAGCTGAGTGGTTTCAGCCCCGACGCAGTGGTTTCAGGCTTGGCACAGTGGTTTCAGCACTGTTGGGGTGGTTTTGGCCCTGATGGAGTTGTTTTGCGCCTGACGCAGTGGTTTCAGCCCCGACGGAGGGGTTTTAGGCTTGATGGAGGGGTTTCAGCCCCGACGCAGTGGTTTTAGGCTTGATGGAGTGGTTTCAGCCCCGACGGAGGGGTTTTGGTCCTGGCACAGTGGTTTCAGCCCCGACGCAGTGGTTTTCGGCCTGATGCAGTGGTTTTAGGCTTGGTGGAGCGGTTTCAGCCCTGACGCTCTGCTTTTAGGCTCGGCAGCGTGGTTTTAGCCCTGACGGATTTGTTTTGGCCCCGACAGAGTGGTTTCAGGCTTGGCCGAGTGGTTTCAGCCCCGAAGCAGTGGTTTTAATGTCGGCGGAGTGGTTTCAGCCCTGATGCACTGGTTTTAGGCTCGGCGGCGTGGTTTTGGCTCTGACGGAGTGGTTTTGGCCCTGGCGGAGTGGTTTGAGCCTCGATGAAGTGGTTTTAGGCTTGGCGCAGTGGTTTTTATGTCGGCGGAGTGGTTTTGGCCCTGGTGGAGTGGTTTTCGGCTTGACGCAGTGCTTTTCAGCCTGACGGAGCAGTTTCCGCCCCAGCACAGTGGTTTCAGCCCCGACGGAGGGGTTTTAATGTCAGCGGAGTGGTTCCAGCCCTGACGGAATGGTTTTAATGTCAGCGGAGGGGTTTTGGCCCTGGCAGAGTGGTTTCGGCCCCGACGCAGTGGTTTCAGGCTTGGTGGAGTGGTTTCAGCCCCGACAGAGTGCTTTTCGGCTTCACGGAGGGGTTTCAGCCCCGACAGAGCGGTTTCAGCACTGGTGGAGTGGTTTTGGCCTCGACGGAGTTGTTTTAGGCTCGGCGGAGTGGTTTTGGCCCCGACGGAGTTGTTTCAGGCTCGGCGGAGTTGTTTCAGCCCTGACGCAGTGGTTTCAGCCCCGACGCAGTGGTTTTGGCCCTGGCGGAGTGGTTTCAGCCCCGACGGAGTGGTTTTGGCCCTGGCGGAGTGGTTTTGGCCTCGGCGGAGTGGTTTTGGCCTCGGCGGAGTGGTTTCAGCACTGGTGGAGTGGTTTTGGCCCTGACGGAGTTGTTTTGGGCCTGACGCACTAGTTTCAGCCCCGACGGAGGGGTTTTAGGCTTGATGGAGTGGTTTCAGCCCCGACGCAGTGGTTTTGGCCCAGGCGGAGTGGTTTCAGCCCCGACGCAGTGGTTCTGGCCCTGGCAGAGTGGTTTCAACCCCGACGCTGTGCTTTTAGGCTCGGCGGAGTGGTTTTAAGGTCAGACGAGTGGTTTTGGCCCTGGCGGAGTGGTTTCAGCCCCGACGCAGTGGTTTTGGCCCTGGCGGAGTGGTTTTAGGCTCGGCCGAGTGGTTTCAGCAACGACCGAGTGGCTTCTGCCCTGACGCAGTGGTTTCAGGCTCAACGGAGTGGTTTTCAGCCTGACGGAGCAGTTTCAGCCCCGACGCAGTGCTTTTAGGCTCGGCGGAGTGGTTTTAAGGTCAGCTGAGTGGTTTCAGCCCCGACGCAGTGGTTTCAGGCTTGGCACAGTGGTTTCAGCACTGTTGGGGTGGTTTTGGCCCTGATGGAGTTGTTTTGCGCCTGACGCAGTGGTTTCAGCCCCGACGGAGGGGTTTTAGGCTTGATGGAGGGGTTTCAGCCCCGACGGAGTGGTTTTAGGCTTGATGGAGTGGTTTCAGCCCCGACGGAGGGGTTTTGGTCCTGGCACAGTGGTTTCAGCCCCGACGCAGTGGTTTTCGGCCTGATGCAGTGGTTTTAGGCTTGGTGGAGCGGTTTCAGCCCTGACGCTCTGCTTTTAGCCTCGGCAGCGTGGTTTTAGCCCTGACGGATTTGTTTTGGCCTCGACATAGTGGTTTCAGGCTTGGCCGAGTGGTTTCAGCCCCGAAGCAGTGGTTTTAATGTCGGCGGAGTGGTTTCAGCCCTGATGCACTGGTTTTAGGCTCGGCGGCGTGGTTTTGGCTCTGACGGAGTGGTTTTGGCCCTGGCGGAGTGGTTTGAGCCTCGATGAAGTGGTTTTAGGCTTGGCGCAGTGGTTTTTCTGTCCGCGGAGTGGTTTTGGCCCTGGTGGAGTGGTTTTCGGCCTGACGCAGTGCTTTTCAGCCTGACGGAGCAGTTTCCGCCCCAGCACAGTGGTTTCAGCCCCGACGGAGGGGTTTTAATGTCAGCGGAGTGGTTCCAGCCCTGACGGAATGGTTTTAATGTCAGCGGAGGGGTTTTGGCCCTGGCAGAGTGGTTTTGGCCCTGGCGGAGTGGTTTCGGCCTCGGCGGAGTGGTTTCAGGCTTGGCGGAGTGGTTTCAGCCCCGACAGAGTGCTTTTCGGCTTCACGCAGGGGTTTCAGCCCCGACAGAGCGGTTTCAGCACTGGTGGAGTGGTTTTGGCCCCGACGGAGTTGTTTCAGGCTCGGCGGAGTGGTTTTGGCCCTGGCGGAGTGGTTTCAGCCCTGACGCAGTGGTTTTCGGCTTGGCGGAGTGGTTTTGGCTCAGCGGAGTGGTTTCAGCCCCGATGCAGTGCTTTTAGGCTCGGCGGAGTGGTTTTAAGGTCAGACGAGTGGTTTTGGCCCTGACGCAGTAGTTTCAGCCCCGACGCAGTGGTTTTAGGCTTGATGGAGTGGTTTCAGCCCCGACGGAGGGGTTTTAGGCTTGATGGAGTGGTTTCAGCCCCGACGCAGTGGTTTTAGGCTCGGCGGAGTGGTTTCAGCCCCGACGGAGTTGTTTTAGGCTCAGCGGAGTGGTTTTGGCCCTGGCGGAGTTGTTCTCGCGCCGGCGGAGTGGTTTCAGCCCCAACGGAGTGGTTTTGGGCTCAGCGGAGTGATCTTGGCCCCGACGGAGTGGTTTTAACTTGGCGCAGTGGTTTTTATGTCGGCGGAGTGGTTTTGGCCCTGGTGGAGTGGGTTTCGGCCTGACGCAGTGCTTTTCGGCCTGACGCAGTGCTTTTCAGCCTGACGGAGCAGTTTCTGCCCCAGCACTGTGGTTTCAGCCCCGACGGAGTGGTTCTTGGCTTGATGGAGTGGTTTCAGCCCCGACGGAGTGCTTTTTGGCCCCAACACAGTGGTTTTAGGCTCGGCGGAGTGGTTTCAGCCCCGACAGAGTGGTTTTAGGCTTGATGGAGTGGTTTCAGCCCCGACGGAGGGGTTTTAGGCTTGATGGAGTGGTTTCAGCCCCGACGCAGTGGTTTTAGGCTTGATGGAGTGGTTTCAGCCCCGACGGAGGGGTTTTGGTCCTGGCACAGTGGTTTCAGCCCCGACGCAGTGGTTTTCGGCCTGATGCAGTGGTTTTAGGCTTGGTGGAGCGGTTTCAGCCCTGACGCTCTGCTTTTAGCCTCGGCAGCGTGGTTTTAGCCCTGACAGATTTGTTTTGGCCCCGACATAGTGGTTTCAGGCTTGGCCGAGTGGTTTCAGCCCCGAAGCAGTGGTTTTAATGTCGGCGGAGTGGTTTCAGCCCTGATGCACTGGTTTTAGGCTCGGCGGCGTGGTTTTGGCTCTGACGGAGTGGTTTTGGCCCTGGCGGAGTGGTTTGAGCCTCGATGAAGTGGTTTTAGGCATGGCGCAGTGGTTTTTATGTCCGCGGAGTGGTTTTGGCCCTGGTGGAGTGGTTTTCGGCTTGACGCAGTGCTTTTCAGCCTGACGGAGCAGTTTCCGCCCCAGCACAGTGGTTTCAGCCCCGACGGAGGGGTTTTAATGTCAGCGGAGTGGTTCCAGCCCTGACGGAATGGTTTTAATGTCAGCGGAGGGGTTTTGGCCCTGGCAGAGTGGTTTCGGCCCCGACGCAGTGGTTTCAGGCTTGGCGGACTGGTTTCAGCCCCGACAGAGTGCTTTTCGGCTTCACGCAGGGGTTTCAGCCCCGACAGAGCGGTTTCAGCACTGGTGGAGTGGTTTTGGCCCCGACGGAGTTGTTTCAGGCTCGGCGGAGTGGTTTTGGCCCCGACGGAGTTGTTTCAGGCTCGGCGGAGTTGTTTCAGCCCTGGCGGAGTGGTTTCAGCCCCGACGGAGTGGTTTTGGCCCTGGCGGAGTGGTTTCAGGCTTGGCGGAGTGGTTTCAGCCCCGACAGAGTGCTTTTCGGCTTCACGCAGGGGTTTCAGCCCCGACAGAGCGGTTTCAGCACTGGTGGAGTGGTTTTGGCCCCAACACAGTGGTTTTAGGCTCGGCGGAGTGGTTTTGGCCCCGACGGAGTTGTTTCAGGCTCGGCGGAGTGGTTTTGGCCCCGACGGAGTTGTTTCAGGTTCGGCGGAGTGGTTTTGGCCCCGACGGAGTTGTTTCAGGCTCGGCGGAGTGGTTTTGGCCCCGACGGAGTTGTTTCAGGCTCGGTGGAGTTGTTTCAGCCCTGACGCAGTGGTTTCAGCCCCGACGCAGTGGTTTTGGCCCTGGCGGAGTGGTTTCAGCCCCGACGCAGTGGTTTTGGCCCTGGCGGAGTGGTTTTGGCCTCGGCGGAGTGGTTTCAGGCCTGACGCAGTGGTTTCAGGCTTGGTGGAGTGGTTTCAGCACTGGTGGAGTGGTTTTGGCCCTGACGCACTAGTTTCAGCCCCGACGGAGGGGTTTTAGGCTTGATGGAGTGGTTTCAGCCCCGACGCAGTGGTTTTGGCCCAGGCGGAGTGGTTTCAGCCCCGACGCAGTGGTTCTGGCCCTGGCAGAGTGGTTTCAACCCCGACGCTGTGCTTTTAGGCTCGGCGGAGTGGTTTTAAGGTCAGACGAGTGGTTTTGGCCCAGGCGGAGTGGTTTCCGCCCCGGCAGAGTGGTTTTGGCCCTGGCGGAGTGGTTTTAGGCTTGGCCGAGTGGTTTCAGCAACGACCGAGTGGTTTCAGCAACGACCGAGTGGCTTCTGCCCTGACGCAGTGCTTTCAGGCTCGACGGAGTGGTTTTCAGCCTGACGGAGCAGTTTCAGCCCCGACGCAGTGCTTTTAGGCTCGGCGGAGTGGTTTTAAGGTCAGCTGAGTGGTTTCAGCCCCGACGCAGTGGTTTCAGGCTTGGCACAGTGGTTTCAGCACTGTTGGGGTGGTTTTAGCCCTGACGGAGTTGTTTTGCGCCTGACGCAGTGGTTTCAGCCCCGACGGAGGGGTTTTAGGCTTGATGGAGTGGTTTCAGCCCCGACGGAGGGGTTTTAGGCTTGATGGAGTGGTTTCAGCCCCGACGGAGGGGTTTTAGGCTTGATGGAGTGGTTTCAGCCCCGACGCAGTGGTTTTCGGCCTGATGCAGTGGTTTTAGGCTTGGTGGAGCGGTTTCAGCCCTGACGCTCTGCTTTTAGGCTCGGCAGCGTGGTTTTGGCCCTGACGGATTTGTTTTGGCCCCGACATAGTGGTTTCAGGCTTGGCCGAGTGGTTTCAGCCCCGAAGCAGTGGTTTTAATGTCGGCGGAGTGGTTTCAGCCCTGATGCACTGGTTTTAGGCTCGGCGGCGTGGTTTTGGCTCTGACGGAGTGGTTTTGGCCCTGGCGGAGTGGTTTGAGCCTCGATGAAGTGGTTTTAGGCTTGGCGCAGTGGTTTTTATGTCCGCGGAGTGGTTTTGGCCCTGGTGGAGTGGTTTTCGGCTTGACGCAGTGCTTTTCAGCCTGACGGAGCAGTTTCCGCCCCAGCACAGTGGTTTCAGCCCCGACGGAGGGGTTTTAATGTCAGCGGAGTGGTTCCAGCCCTGACGGAATGGTTTTAATGTCAGCGGAGGGGTTTTGGCCCTGGCAGAGTGGTTTCGGCCCTGGCGGAGTGGTTTCGGCCCCGACGCAGTGGTTTCAGGCTTGGCGGAGTGGTTTCAGCCCCGACAGAGTGCTTTTCGGCTTCACGCAGGGGTTTCAGCCCCGACAGAGCGGTTTCAGCACTGGTGGAGTGGTTTTGGCCCCAACGGAGTTGTTTCAGGCTCGGCGAAGTTGTTTCAGGCCTGACGCAGTGGTTTCAGGCTTGGTGGAGTGGTTTCAGCACTGGTGGAGTGGTTTTGGCCCTGACGGAGTTGTTTTGGGCCTGACGCACTAGTTTCAGCCCCGACGGAGGGGTTTTAGGCTTGATGGAGTGGTTTCAGCCCCGACGCAGTGGTTTTGGCCCAGGCGGAGTGGTTTCAGCCCCGACGCAGTGGTTCTGGCCCTGGCAGAGTGGTTTCAACCCCGACGCTGTGCTTTTAGGCTCGGCGGAGTGGTTTTAAGGTCAGACGAGTGGTTTTGGCCCTGGCGGAGTGGTTTCAGCCCCGACGCAGTGGTTTTCGGCTTGGCGGAGTGGTTTTAAGGTCAGACGAGTGGTTTTGGCCCTGACGCAGTAGTTTCAGCCCCGACGCAGTGGTTTTATGCTTGATGGAGTGGTTTCAGCCCCGATGGAGGGGTTTTAGGCTTGATGGAGTGGTTTCAGCCCCGATGGAGGGGTTTTAGGCTTGATGGAGTGGTTTCAGCCCCGACGCAGTGGTTTTGGTCCTGGCACAGTGGTTTCAGCCCCGACGCAGTGGTTTCAGGCTCGGCGCAGTGGTTTCAGCCCCGACGGAGTTGTTTTAGGCTCAGCGGAGTGGTTTCAGCCCCGATGCAGTGGTTTTAGGCTCGGCGGAGTGGTTTTCAGCCTGACGGAGCAGTTTCAGCCCCGACGCAGTGCTTTTAGGCTTGATGGAGTGGTTTTGGCCCTGACGCAGTGGTTTTAGGCTCGGCGGAGTGGTTTCAGCCCCGACACAGTGGTTTCAGGCTTGATGGAGTGGTTTTGGCCCTGGCGGAGTTGTTCTCGCGCCGACGGAGTGGTTTCAGCCCCAACGGAGTGGTTTTGGGCTCAGCGGAGTGATCTTGGCCCCGACGGAGTGGTTTTAACTTGGCGCAGTGGTTTTTATGTCGGCGGAGTGGTTTTGGCCCTGGTGGAGTGGGTTTCGGCTTGACGCAGTGCTTTTCAGCCTGACGGAGCAGTTTCTGCCCCAGCACTGTGGTTTCAGCCCCGACGGAGTGGTTCTTGGCTTCATGGAGTGGTTTTAAGGTCAGCCGAGTGCTTTTGGCCCTGGTGGAGTGGTTTCAGCCCCGACGGAGTGGTTTTGGCCCTGACGCAGTGGTTTTAGGCTCGGCGGAGTGGTTTCAGCCCCGACACAGTGGTTTCAGGCTTGATGGAGTGGTTTTGGCCCTGGCGGAGTTGTTCTCGCGCCGGCGGAGTGGTTTCAGCCCCAACGGAGTGGTTTTGGGCTCAGCGGAGTGATCTCGGCCCCGACAGAGTGGTTTTAACTTGCCGCAGTGGTTTTTATGTCGGCGGAGTGGTTTTGGCCCTGGTGGAGTGGGTTTCGGCCTGACGCAGTGCTTTTCGGCCTGACGCAGTGCTTTTCAGCCTGACGGAGCAGTTTCTGCCCCAGCACTGTGGTTTCAGCCCCGACGGAGTGGTTCTTGGCTTGATGGAGTGGTTTTAAGGTCAGCCGAGTGCTTTTGGCCCTGGTGGAGTGGTTTCAGCCCCGACGGAGTGGTTTTGGTCCTGGCACAGTGGTTTCAGCCCTGATGGAGTGGTTTTCGGCTCGGCGGAGTCGTTTCAGCCCCGACGCAGTGGTTTTCGGCCTGATGGAGTGGTTTTCAGCTCGGCGGAGTCGTTTCAGCCCCGACGGAGTGGTTTTCGGCCTGATGCAGTGGTTTTAGGCTTGGTGGAGCGGTTTCAGCCCTGACGCTCTGCTTTTAGGCTCGGCGGCGTGGTTTTGGCCCTGACGGATTTGTTTTGGCCCCAACACAGTGGTTTCAGCCCCGACGGAGAGATTTCCGGCTTGGCGGAGTGGTTTCAGCCCCGACGCAGTGGTTTTGGCCCCAACACAGTGGTTTCAGCCCCGACGGAGTGGATTTGGTCCTGGCACAGTGGTTACAGCCCCGACGGAGTGGTTTTAGGCTCGGCGGAGTGGTTTCTGCCCCGACGCAGTGGTTTTAGGCTTGATGGAATGGTTTCAGCCCCGACGGAGGGGTTTTAGGCTTGGCGCAGTGGTGTTAACGTCGGCGGAGTGGTTTTGGCCCTGGTGGAGTGGTTTCAGCCCCGACGCAGTGGTTTTCGGCTTGGCGGAGTGGTTTCAGCCCCGACGGAGTGGTTTTCGGCTTGGCACAGTGGTTTCAGCCCCGACGCAGTGGTTTTCGGCTTGGCACAGTGGTTTCAGCCCCGACGCAGTGGTTTTGGCCCCAACACAGTGGTTTCAGCCCCGACGGAGTGGATTTGGTCCTGGCACAGTGGTTTCAGCCCCGACGCAGTGGTTTCTGGCCCCGACGCAGTGCTTTTAGGCTCGGCGGAGTGGTTTCAGCCCCGACAGAGTGGTTTTAGGCTTGATGGAATGGTTTCAGCCCCGACGGAGGGGTTTTGGTCCTGGCACAGTGGTTTCAGCCCCGACGGAGTGCTTTTTGGCCCCAACACAGTGGTTTTAGGCTCGGCAGAGTGGTTTCAGCCCCGACAGAGTGGTTTTAGGCTTGATGGAGTGGTTTCAGCCCCGACGGAGGGGTTTTAGGCTTGATGGAGTGGTTTCAGCCCCGACGGAGGGGTTTTAGGCTTGATGGAGTGGTTTCAGCCCCGACGGAGGGGTTTTGGTCCTGGTACAGTGGTTTCAGCCCCGACGCAGTGGTTTTCGGCCTGATGCAGTGGTTTTAGGCTTGGTGGAGCGGTTTCAGCCCTGACGCTCTGCTTTTAGCCTCGGCAGCGTGGTTTTAGCCCTGACGGATTTGTTTTGGCCCCGACATAGTGGTTTCAGGCTTGGCCGAGTGGTTTCAGCCCCAAAGCAGTGGTTTTAATGTCGGCGGAGTGGTTTCAGCCCTGATGCACTGGTTTTAGGCTCGGCGGCGTGGTTTTGGCTCTGACGGAGTGGTTTTGGCCCTGGCGGAGTGGTTTGAGCCTCGATGAAGTGGTTTTAGGCTTGGCGCAGTGGTTTTTATGTCGGCAGAGTGGTTTTGGCCCTGGTGGAGTGGTTTTCGGCTTGACGCAGTGCTTTTCAGCCTGACGGAGCAGTTTCCGCCCCAGCACAGTGGTTTCAGCCCCGACGGAGGGGTTTTAATGTCAGCGGAGTGGTTCCAGCCCTGACGGAATGGTTTTAATGTCAGCGGAGGGGTTTTGGGCCTGGCGGAGTGGTTTCGGCCCCGACGCAGTGGTTTCAGGCTTGGTGGAGTGGTTTCAGCCCCGACAGAGTGCTTTTCGGCTTCACGGAGGGGTTTCAGCCCCGACAGAGCGGTTTCAGCACTGGTGGAGTGGTTTTGGCCCCGACGGAGTTGTTTTAGGCTCAGCGGAGTGGTTTTGGCCCCGACGGAGTTGTTTCAGGCTCGGCGGAGTTGTTTCAGCCCTGACGCAGTGGTTTCAGCCCCGACGCAGTGGTTTTGGCCCTGGCGGAGTGGTTTCAGCCCCGACGGAGTGGTTTTGGCCCTGGCGGAGTGGTTTTGGCCTCGGCGGAGTGGTTTCAGGCCTGACGCAGTGGTTTCAGGCTTGGTGGAGTGGTTTTGGCCCTGACGGAGTTGTTTTGGGCCTGACGCACTAGTTTCAGCCCCGACGGAGGGGTTTTAGGCTTGATGGAGTGGTTTCAGCCCCGACGCAGTGGTTTTGGCCCAGGCGGAGTGGTTTCAGCCCCGACGCAGTGGTTCTGGCCCTGGCAGAGTGGTTTCAACCCCGACGCTGTGCTTTTAGGCTCGGCGGAGTGGTTTTAAGGTCAGACGAGTGGTTTTGGCCCAGGCGGAGTGGTTTCTGCCCCGGCAGAGTGGTTTTCGGCTTGGCGGAGTGGTTTTGGCTCAGCGGAGTGGTTTCAGCCCCGATGCAGTGCTTTTAGGCTCGGCGGAGTGGTTTTAAGGTCAGACGAGTGGTTTTGGCCCTGACGCAGTAGTTTCAGCCCCGACGCAGTGGTTTTAGGCTTGATGGAGTGGTTTCAGCCCCGACGGAGGGGTTTTAGGCTTGATGGAGTGGTTTCAGCCCCGACGCAGTGGTTTTGGTCCTGGCACAGTGGTTTCAGCCCCGACGCAGTGGTTTCAGGCTCGGCGCAGTGGTTTCAGCCCCGACGGAGTTGTTTTAGGCTCAGCGGAGTAGTTCCAGCCCCGATGCAGTGGTTTTAGGCTCGGCGGAGTGGTTTTCAGCCTGACGGAGCAGTTTCAGCCCCGACGCAGTGCTTTTAGGCTTGATGGAGTGGTTTTGGCCCTGACGCAGTGGTTTTAGGCTCGGCGGAGTGGTTTCAGCCCCGACACAGTGGTTTCAGGCTTGGCGGAGTGGTTTCAGCCCCGACAGAGTGCTTTTCGGCTTCACGGAGGGGTTTCAGCCCCGACAGAGCGGTTTCAGCACTGGTGGAGTGGTTTTGGCCCCGACGGAGTTGTTTTAGGCTCGGCGGAGTGGTTTTGGCCCCAACGGAGTTGTTTCAGGCTCGGCGGATTTGTTTCAGCCCTGACGCAGTGGTTTCAGCCCCGACGCAGTGGTTTTGGCCCTGGCGGAGTGGTTTCAGCCCCGACGCAGTGGTTTTGGCCCTGGCGGAGTGGTTTTGGCCTCGGCGGAGTGGTTTCAGGCCTGACGCAGTGGTTTCAGCACTGGTGGAGTGGTTTTGGGCCTGACGCACTAGTTTCAGCCCCGACGGAGGGGTTTTAGGCTTGATGGAGTGGTTTCAGCCCCGACGCAGTGGTTTTGGCCCAGGCGGAGTGGTTTCAGCCCCGACGCAGTGGTTCTGGCCCTGGCAGAGTGGTTTCAACCCCGACGCTGTGCTTTTAGGCTCGGCGGAGTGGTTTTAAGGTCAGACGAGTGGTTTTGGCCCAGGCGGAGTGGTTTCTGCCCCGGCAGAGTGGTTTTGGCCCTGGCGGAGTGGTTTTAGGCTCGGCCGAGTGGTTTCAGCAACGACCGAGTGGCTTCTGCCCTGACGCAGTGCTTTCAGGCTCGGCGGAGTGGTTTTCAGCCTGACGGAGCAGTTTCAGCCCCGACGCAGTGCTTTTAGGCTCGGCGGAGTGGTTTTAAGGTCAGCTGAGTGGTTTCAGCCCCGACGCAGTGGTTTCAGGCTTGGCACAGTGGTTTCAGCACTGTTGGGGTGGTTTTGGCCCTGACGGAGTTGTTTTGCGCCTGACGCAGTGGTTTCAGCCCCGACGGAGGGGTTTTAGGCTTGATGGAGTGGTTTCAGCCCCGACGGAGGGGTTTTAGGCTTGATGGAGTGGTTTCAGCCCCGACGGAGGGGTTTTGGTCCTGGCACAGTGGTTTCAGCCCCGACGCAGTGGTTTTCGGCCTGATGCAGTGGTTTTAGGCTTGGTGGAGCGGTTTCAGCCCTGACGCTCTGCTTTTAGGCTCGGCAGCATGGTTTTGGCCCCGACGGATTTGTTTTGGCCCCGACATAGTGGTTTCAGGCTTGGCCGAGTGGTTTCAGCCCCGAAGCAGTGGTTTTAATGTCGGCGGAGTGGTTTCAGCCCTGATGCACTGGTTTTAGGCTCGGCGGCGTGGTTTTGGCTCTGACGGAGTGGTTTTGGCCCTGGCGGAGTGGTTTGAGCCTCGATGAAGTGGTTTTAGGCTTGGCGCAGTGGTTTTTATGTCGGCGGAGTGGTTTTGGCCCTGGTGGAGTGGTTTTCGGCTTGACGCAGTGCTTTTCAGCCTGACGGAGCAGTTTCCGCCCCAGCACAGTGGTTTCAGCCCCGACGGAGGGGTTTTAATGTCAGCGGAGTGGTTCCAGCCCTGACGGAATGGTTTTAATGTCAGCCGAGGGGTTTTGGCCCTGGCAGAGTGGTTTCGGCCCCGACGCAGTGGTTTCGGCCCCGACGCAGTGGTTTCAGGCTTGTCGGAGTGGTTTCAGCCCCGACAGAGTGCTTTTCGGCTTCACGCAGGGGTTTCAGCCCCGACAGAGCGGTTTCAGCACTGGTGAAGTGGTTTTGGCCCCGACGGAGTTGTTTCAGGCTCGGCGGAGTTGTTTCAGCCCTGACGCAGTGGTTTCAGCCCCGACGCAGTGGTTTTGGCCCTGGCGGAGTGGTTTCAGCCCCGACGCAGTGGTTTTGGCCCTGGCGGAGTGGTTTTGGCCTCGGCGGAGTGGTTTCAGGCCTGACGCAGTGGTTTCAGGCTTGGTGGAGTGGTTTCAGCACTGGTGGAGTGGTTTTGGCCCTGACGGAGTTGTTTTGGGCCTGACGCACTAGTTTCAGCCCCGACGGAGGGGTTTTAGGCTTGATGGAGTGGTTTCAGCCCCGACGCAGTGGTTTTGGCCCAGGCGGAGTGGTTTCAGCCCCAACGCAGTGGTTCTGGCCCTGGCAGAGTGGTTTCAACCCCGACGCTGTGCTTTTAGGCTCGGCGGAGTGGTTTTAAGGTCAGACGAGTGGTTTTGGCCCTGGCGGAGTGGTTTCAGCCCCGACGCAGTGGTTTTCGGCTTGGCGGAGTGGTTTTGGCTCAGCGGAGTGGTTTCAGGCCCGACGCAGTGCTTTTAGGCTCGGCGGAGTGGTTTTAAGGTCAGACGAGTGGTTTTGGCCCTGACGCAGTAGTTTCAGCCCCGACGCAGTGGTTTTAGGCTTGATGGAGTGGTTTCAGCCCCGACGCAGTGGTTTTAGGCTTGATGGAGTGGTTTCAGCCCCGACGGAGGGGTTTTAGGCTTGATGGAGTGGTTTCAGCCCCGACGGAGGGGTTTTAGGCTTGATGGAGTGGTTTCAGCCCCGACGGAGGGGTTTTAGGCTTGATGGAGTGGTTTCAGCCCCGACGGAGGGGTTTTAGGCTTGATGGAGTGGTTTCAGCCCCGACGGAGGGGTTTTAGGCTTGATGGAGTGGTTTCAGCCCCGACGGAGGGGTTTTAGGCTTGGTGGAGTGGTTTCAGCCCCGACGGAGGGGTTTTAGGCTTGATGGAGTGGTTTCAGCCCCGACGCAGTGGTTTTGGTCCTGGCACAGTGGTTTTGGCCCAGACGCAGTGGTTTCAGGCTCGGCGCAGTGGTTTCAGCCCCGACGGAGTTGTTTTAGGCTCAGCGGAGTGGTTCCAGCCCCGATGCAGTGGTTTTAGGCTCGGCGGAGTGGTTTTCAGCCTGACGGAGCAGTTTCAGCCCCGACGCAGTGCTTTTAGGCTTGATGGAGTGGTTTTGGCCCTGACGCAGTGGTTTTAGGCTCGGCGGAGTGGTTTCAGCCCCGACACAGTGGTTTCAGGCTTGATGGAGTGGTTTTGGCCCTGGCGGAGTTGTTGTCGCGCCGGCGGAGTGGTTTCAGCCCCAACAGAGTGGTTTTGGGCTCAGCGGAGTGATCTCGGCCCCAACGGAGTGGTTTTAACTTGCCGCAGTGGTTTTTAATGTCGGCGGAGTGGTTTTGGCCTTGGTGGAGTGCTTTTCGGCTTGACGCAGTGCTTTTCGGCCTGACGCAGTGCTTTTCAGCCTGACGGAGCAGTTTCTGCCCCAGCACTGTGGTTTCAGCCCCGACGGAGTGGTTCTTGGCTTGATGGAGTGGTTTTAAGGTCAGCCGAGTGCTTTTGGCCCTGGTGGAGTGGTTTCAGCCCCGACGGAGTGGTTTTGGTCCTGGCACAGTGGTTTCAGCCCTGATGGAGTGGTTTTCGGCTCGGCGGAGTCGTTTCAGCCCCGACGCAGTGGTTTTCGGCCTGATGGAGTGGTTTTCAGCTCGGCGGAGTCGTTTCAGCCCCGACGCAGTGGTTTTCGGCCTGATGCAGTGGTTTTAGGCTTGGTGGAGCGGTTTCAGCCCTGACGCTCTGCTTTTAGGCTCGGCGGCGTGGTTTTGGCCCTGACGGATTTGTTTTGGCCCCGACAGAGTGGTTTCAGCCCCGACGGAGAGATTTCCGGCTTGGCGGAGTGGTTTCAGCCCCGACGCAGTGGTTTTGGCCCCAACACAGTGGTTTCAGCCCCGACGGAGGGGTTTTGGTCCTGGCACAGTGGTTTCAGCCCCGACGCAGTGGTTTTCGGCCTGATGCAGTGGTTTTAGGCTTGGTGGAGCGGTTTCAGCCCTGACGCTCTGCTTTTAGGCTCGGCAGCGTGGTTTTGGCCCTGACGGATTTGTTTTGGCCCCGACATAGTGGTTTCAGGCTTGGCCGAGTGGTTTCAGCCCCGAAGCAGTGGTTTTAATGTCGGCGGAGTGGTTTCAGCCCTGATGCACTGGTTTTAGGCTCGGCGGCGTGGTTTTGGCTCTGACGGAGTGGTTTTGGCCCTGGCGGAGTGGTTTGAGCCTCGATGAAGTGGTTTTAGGCTTGGCGCAGTGGTTTTTATGTCCGCGGAGTGGTTTTGGCCCTGGTGGAGTGGTTTTCGGCTTGACGCAGTGCTTTTCAGCCTGACGGAGCAGTTTCCGCCCCAGCACAGTGGTTTCAGCCCCGACGGAGGGGTTTTAATGTCAGCGGAGTGGTTCCAGCCCTGACGGAATGGTTTTAATGTCAGCGGAGGGGTTTTGGCCCTGGCAGAGTGGTTTCGGCCCCGACGCAGTGGTTTCAGGCTTGGCGGACTGGTTTCAGCCCCGACAGAGTGCTTTTCGGCTTCACGCAGGGGTTTCAGCCCCGACAGAGCGGTTTCAGCACTGGTGGAGTGGTTTTGGCCCCGACGGAGTTGTTTCAGGCTCGGCGGAGTGGTTTTGGCCCCGACGGAGTTGTTTCAGGCTCGGCGGAGTTGTTTCAGCCCTGGCGGAGTGGTTTCAGCCCCGACGGAGTGGTTTTGGCCCTGGCGGAGTGGTTTCAGGCTTGGCGGAGTGGTTTCAGCCCCGACAGAGTGCTTTTCGGCTTCACGCAGGGGTTTCAGCCCCGACAGAGCGGTTTCAGCACTGGTGGAGTGGTTTTGGCCCCAACACAGTGGTTTTAGGCTCGGCGGAGTGGTTTTGGCCCCGACGGAGTTGTTTCAGGCTCGGCGGAGTGGTTTTGGCCCCGACGGAGTTGTTTCAGGTTCGGCGGAGTGGTTTTGGCCCCGACGGAGTTGTTTCAGGCTCGGCGGAGTGGTTTTGGCCCCGACGGAGTTGTTTCAGGCTCGGTGGAGTTGTTTCAGCCCTGACGCAGTGGTTTCAGCCCCGACGCAGTGGTTTTGGCCCTGGCGGAGTGGTTTCAGCCCCGACGCAGTGGTTTTGGCCCTGGCGGAGTGGTTTTGGCCTCGGCGGAGTGGTTTCAGGCCTGACGCAGTGGTTTCAGGCTTGGTGGAGTGGTTTCAGCACTGGTGGAGTGGTTTTGGCCCTGACGCACTAGTTTCGGGCCCGACGGAGGGGTTTTAGGCTTGATGGAGTGGTTTCAGCCCCGACGCAGTGGTTTTGGCCCAGGCGGAGTGGTTTCAGCCCCGACGCAGTGGTTCTGGCCCTGGCAGAGTGGTTTCAACCCCGACGCTGTGCTTTTAGGCTCGGCGGAGTGGTTTTAAGGTCAGACGAGTGGTTTTGGCCCAGGCGGAGTGGTTTCCGCCCCGGCAGAGTGGTTTTGGCCCTGGCGGAGTGGTTTTAGGCTTGGCCGAGTGGTTTCAGCAACGACCGAGTGGTTTCAGCAACGACCGAGTGGCTTCTGCCCTGACGCAGTGCTTTCAGGCTCGACGGAGTGGTTTTCAGCCTGACGGAGCAGTTTCAGCCCCGACGCAGTGCTTTTAGGCTCGGCGGAGTGGTTTTAAGGTCAGCTGAGTGGTTTCAGCCCCGACGCAGTGGTTTCAGGCTTGGCACAGTGGTTTCAGCACTGGTGGGGTGGTTTTAGCCCTGACGGAGTTGTTTTGCGCCTGACGCAGTGGTTTCAGCCCCGACAGAGTGGTTTTAGGCTTGATGGAGTGGTTTCAGCCCCGACGGAGGGGTTTTAGGCTTGATGGAGTGGTTTCAGCCCCGACGGAGTGGTTTTAGGCTTGATGGAGTGGTTTCAGCCCCGACGCAGTGGTTTTCGGCCTGATGCAGTGGTTTTAGGCTTGGTGGAGCGGTTTCAGCCCTGACGCTCTGCTTTTAGGCTCGGCAGCGTGGTTTTGGCCCTGACGGATTTGTTTTGGCCCCGACATAGTGGTTTCAGGCTTGGCCGAGTGGTTTCAGCCCCGAAGCAGTGGTTTTAATGTCGGCGGAGTGGTTTCAGCCCTGATGCACTGGTTTTAGGCTCGGCGGCGTGGTTTTGGCTCTGACGGAGTGGTTTTGGCCCTGGCGGAGTGGTTTGAGCCTCGATGAAGTGGTTTTAGGCTTGGCGCAGTGGTTTTTATGTCCGCGGAGTGGTTTTGGCCCTGGTGGAGTGGTTTTCGGCTTGACGCAGTGCTTTTCAGCCTGACGGAGCAGTTTCCGCCCCAGCACAGTGGTTTCAGCCCCGACGGAGGGGTTTTAATGTCAGCGGAGTGGTTCCAGCCCTGACGGAATGGTTTTAATGTCAGCGGAGGGGTTTTGGCCCTGGCAGAGTGGTTTCGGCCCTGGCGGAGTGGTTTCGGCCCCGACGCAGTGGTTTCAGGCTTGGCGGAGTGGTTTCAGCCCCGACAGAGTGCTTTTCGGCTTCACGCAGGGGTTTCAGCCCCGACAGAGCGGTTTCAGCACTGGTGGAGTGGTTTTGGCCCCAACGGAGTTGTTTCAGGCTCGGCGAAGTTGTTTCAGGCCTGACGCAGTGGTTTCAGGCTTGGTGGAGTGGTTTCAGCACTGGTGGAGTGGTTTTGGCCCTGACGGAGTTGTTTTGGGCCTGACGCACTAGTTTCAGCCCCGACGGAGGGGTTTTAGGCTTGATGGAGTGGTTTCAGCCCCGACGCAGTGGTTTTGGCCCAGGCGGAGTGGTTTCAGCCCCGACGCAGTGGTTCTGGCCCTGGCAGAGTGGTTTCAACCCCGACGCTGTGCTTTTAGGCTCGGCGGAGTGGTTTTAAGGTCAGACGAGTGGTTTTGGCCCTGGCGGAGTGGTTTCAGCCCCGACGCAGTGGTTTTCGGCTTGGCGGAGTGGTTTTAAGGTCAGACGAGTGGTTTTGGCCCTGACGCAGTAGTTTCAGCCCCGACGCAGTGGTTTTATGCTTGATGGAGTGGTTTCAGCCCCGATGGAGGGGTTTTAGGCTTGATGGAGTGGTTTCAGCCCCGATGGAGGGGTTTTAGGCTTGATGGAGTGGTTTCAGCCCCGACGCAGTGGTTTTGGTCCTGGCACAGTGGTTTCAGCCCCGACGCAGTGGTTTCAGGCTCGGCGCAGTGGTTTCAGCCCCGACGGAGTTGTTTTAGGCTCAGCGGAGTGGTTTCAGCCCCGATGCAGTGGTTTTAGGCTCGGCGGAGTGGTTTTCAGCCTGACGGAGCAGTTTCAGCCCCGACGCAGTGCTTTTAGGCTTGATGGAGTGGTTTTGGCCCTGACGCAGTGGTTTTAGGCTCGGCGGAGTGGTTTCAGCCCCGACACAGTGGTTTCAGGCTTGATGGAGTGGTTTTGGCCCTGGCGGAGTTGTTCTCGCGCCGACGGAGTGGTTTCAGCCCCAACGGAGTGGTTTTGGGCTCAGCGGAGTGATCTTGGCCCCGACGGAGTGGTTTTAACTTGGCGCAGTGGTTTTTATGTCGGCGGAGTGGTTTTGGCCCTGGTGGAGTGGTTTTCGGCTTGACGCAGTGCTTTTCAGCCTGACGGAGCAGTTTCTGCCCCAGCACTGTGGTTTCAGCCCCGACGGAGTGGTTCTTGGCTTCATGGAGTGGTTTTAAGGTCAGCCGAGTGCTTTTGGCCCTGGTGGAGTGGTTTCAGCCCCGACGGAGTGGTTTTGGCCCTGACGCAGTGGTTTTAGGCTCGGCGGAGTGGTTTCAGCCCCGACACAGTGGTTTCAGGCTTGATGGAGTGGTTTTGGCCCTGGCGGAGTTGTTCTCGCGCCGGCGGAGTGGTTTCAGCCCCAACGGAGTGGTTTTGGGCTCAGCGGAGTGATCTCGGCCCCGACAGAGTGGTTTTAACTTGCCGCAGTGGTTTTTATGTCGGCGGAGTGGTTTTGGCCCTGGTGGAGTGGGTTTCGGCCTGACGCAGTGCTTTTCGGCCTGACGCAGTGCTTTTCAGCCTGACGGAGCAGTTTCTGCCCCAGCACTGTGGTTTCAGCCCCGACGGAGTGGTTCTTGGCTTGATGGAGTGGTTTTAAGGTCAGCCGAGTGCTTTTGGCCCTGGTGGAGTGGTTTCAGCCCCGACGGAGTGGTTTTGGTCCTGGCACAGTGGTTTCAGCCCTGATGGAGTGGTTTTCGGCTCGGCGGAGTCGTTTCAGCCCCGACGCAGTGGTTTTCGGCCTGATGGAGTGGTTTTCAGCTCGGCGGAGTCGTTTCAGCCCCGACGCAGTGGTTTTCGGCCTGATGCAGTGGTTTTAGGCTTGGTGGAGCGGTTTCAGCCCTGACGCTCTGCTTTTAGGCTCGGCGGCGTGGTTTTGGCCCTGACGGATTTGTTTTGGCCCCAACACAGTGGTTTCAGCCCCGACGGAGAGATTTCCGGCTTGGCGGAGTGGTTTCAGCCCCGACGCAGTGGTTTTGGCCCCAACACAGTGGTTTCAGCCCCGACGGAGTGGATTTGGTCCTGGCACAGTGGTTACAGCCCCGACGGAGTGGTTTTAGGCTCGGCGGAGTGGTTTCTGCCCCGACGCAGTGGTTTTAGGCTTGATGGAATGGTTTCAGCCCCGACGGAGGGGTTTTAGGCTTGGCGCAGTGGTGTTAACGTCGGCGGAGTGGTTTTGGCCCTGGTGGAGTGGTTTCAGCCCCGACGCAGTGGTTTTCGGCTTGGCGGAGTGGTTTCAGCCCCGACGCAGTGGTTTTCGGCTTGGCACAGTGGTTTCAGCCCCGACGCAGTGGTTTTCGGCTTGGCACAGTGGTTTCAGCCCCGACGCAGTGGTTTTGGCCCCAACACAGTGGTTTCAGCCCCGACGGAGTGGATTTGGTCCTGGCACAGTGGTTTCAGCCCCGACGCAGTGGTTTCTGGCCCCGACGCAGTGCTTTTAGGCTCGGCGGAGTGGTTTCAGCCCCGACAGAGTGGTTTTAGGCTTGATGGAATGGTTTCAGCCCCGACGGAGGGGTTTTGGTCCTGGCACAGTGGTTTCAGCCCCGACGGAGTGCTTTTTGGCCCCAACACAGTGGTTTTAGGCTCGGCAGAGTGGTTTCAGCCCCGACAGAGTGGTTTTAGGCTTGATGGAGTGGTTTCAGCCCCGACGGAGGGGTTTTAGGCTTGATGGAGTGGTTTCAGCCCCGACGGAGGGGTTTTAGGCTTGATGGAGTGGTTTCAGCCCCGACGGAGGGGTTTTGGTCCTGGTACAGTGGTTTCAGCCCCGACGCAGTGGTTTTCGGCCTGATGCAGTGGTTTTAGGCTTGGTGGAGCGGTTTCAGCCCTGACGCTCTGCTTTTAGCCTCGGCAGCGTGGTTTTAGCCCTGACGGATTTGTTTTGGCCCCGACATAGTGGTTTCAGGCTTGGCCGAGTGGTTTCAGCCCCAAAGCAGTGGTTTTAATGTCGGCGGAGTGGTTTCAGCCCTGATGCACTGGTTTTAGGCTCGGCGGCGTGGTTTTGGCTCTGACGGAGTGGTTTTGGCCCTGGCGGAGTGGTTTGAGCCTCGATGAAGTGGTTTTAGGCTTGGCGCAGTGGTTTTTATGTCGGCAGAGTGGTTTTGGCCCTGGTGGAGTGGTTTTCGGCTTGACGCAGTGCTTTTCAGCCTGACGGAGCAGTTTCCGCCCCAGCACAGTGGTTTCAGCCCCGACGGAGGGGTTTTAATGTCAGCGGAGTGGTTCCAGCCCTGACGGAATGGTTTTAATGTCAGCGGAGGGGTTTTGGCCCTGGCGGAGTGGTTTTAGGCTCGGCGGAGTGGTTTCGGCCTCGGCGGAGTGGTTTCAGCCCCGACAGAGTGCTTTTCGGCTTCACGGAGGGGTTTCAGCCCCGACAGAGCGGTTTCAGCACTGGTGGAGTGGTTTTGGCCCCGACGGAGTTGTTTTAGGCTCAGCGGAGTGGTTTTGGCCCCGACGGAGTTGTTTCAGGCTCGGCGGAGTTGTTTCAGCCCTGACGCAGTGGTTTCAGCCCCGACGCAGTGGTTTTGGCCCTGGCGGAGTGGTTTCAGCCCCGACGGAGTGGTTTTGGCCCTGGCGGAGTGGTTTTGGCCTCGGCGGAGTGGTTTCAGGCCTGACGCAGTGGTTTCAGGCTTGGTGGAGTGGTTTTGGCCCTGACGGAGTTGTTTTGGGCCTGACGCACTAGTTTCAGCCCCGACGGAGGGGTTTTAGGCTTGATGGAGTGGTTTCAGCCCCGACGCAGTGGTTTTGGCCCAGGCGGAGTGGTTTCAGCCCCGACGCAGTGGTTCTGGCCCTGGCAGAGTGGTTTCAACCCCGACGCTGTGCTTTTAGGCTCGGCGGAGTGGTTTTAAGGTCAGACGAGTGGTTTTGGCCCTGGCGGAGTGGTTTCAGCCCCGACGCAGTGGTTTTCGGCTTGGCGGAGTGGTTTTGGCTCAGCGGAGTGGTTTCAGCCCCGATGCAGTGCTTTTAGGCTCGGCGGAGTGGTTTTAAGGTCAGACGAGTGGTTTTGGCCCTGACGCAGTAGTTTCAGCCCCGACGCAGTGGTTTTAGGCTTGATGGAGTGGTTTCAGCCCCGACGGAGGGGTTTTAGGCTTGATGGAGTGGTTTCAGCCCCGACGCAGTGGTTTTGGTCCTGGCACAGTGGTTTCAGCCCCGACGCAGTGGTTTCAGGCTCGGCGCAGTGGTTTCAGCCCCGACGGAGTTGTTTTAGGCTCAGCGGAGTAGTTCCAGCCCCGATGCAGTGGTTTTAGGCTCGGCGGAGTGGTTTTCAGCCTGACGGAGCAGTTTCAGCCCCGACGCAGTGCTTTTAGGCTTGATGGAGTGGTTTTGGCCCTGACGCAGTGGTTTTAGGCTCGGCGGAGTGGTTTCAGCCCCGACACAGTGGTTTCAGGCTTGGCGGAGTGGTTTCAGCCCCGACAGAGTGCTTTTCGGCTTCACGGAGGGGTTTCAGCCCCGACAGAGCGGTTTCAGCACTGGTGGAGTGGTTTTGGCCCCGACGGAGTTGTTTTAGGCTCGGCGGAGTGGTTTTGGCCCCAACGGAGTTGTTTCAGGCTCGGCGGATTTGTTTCAGCCCTGACGCAGTGGTTTCAGCCCCGACGCAGTGGTTTTGGCCCTGGCGGAGTGGTTTCAGCCCCGACGCAGTGGTTTTGGCCCTGGCGGAGTGGTTTTGGCCTCGGCGGAGTGGTTTCAGGCCTGACGCAGTGGTTTCAGCACTGGTGGAGTGGTTTTGGGCCTGACGCACTAGTTTCAGCCCCGACGGAGGGGTTTTAGGCTTGATGGAGTGGTTTCAGCCCCGACGCAGTGGTTTTGGCCCAGGCGGAGTGGTTTCAGCCCCGACGCAGTGGTTCTGGCCCTGGCAGAGTGGTTTCAACCCCGACGCTGTGCTTTTAGGCTCGGCGGAGTGGTTTTAAGGTCAGACGAGTGGTTTTGGCCCAGGCGGAGTGGTTTCTGCCCCGGCAGAGTGGTTTTGGCCCTGGCGGAGTGGTTTTAGGCTCGGCCGAGTGGTTTCAGCAACGACCGAGTGGCTTCTGCCCTGACGCAGTGCTTTCAGGCTCGGCGGAGTGGTTTTCAGCCTGACGGAGCAGTTTCAGCCCCGACGCAGTGCTTTTAGGCTCGGCGGAGTGGTTTTAAGGTCAGCTGAGTGGTTTCAGCCCCGACGCAGTGGTTTCAGGCTTGGCACAGTGGTTTCAGCACTGTTGGGGTGGTTTTGGCCCTGACGGAGTTGTTTTGCGCCTGACGCAGTGGTTTCAGCCCCGACGGAGGGGTTTTAGGCTTGATGGAGTGGTTTCAGCCCCGACGGAGGGGTTTTAGGCTTGATGGAGTGGTTTCAGCCCCGACGGAGGGGTTTTGGTCCTGGCACAGTGGTTTCAGCCCCGACGCAGTGGTTTTCGGCCTGATGCAGTGGTTTTAGGCTTGGTGGAGCGGTTTCAGCCCTGACGCTCTGCTTTTAGGCTCGGCAGCATGGTTTTGGCCCCGACGGATTTGTTTTGGCCCCGACATAGTGGTTTCAGGCTTGGCCGAGTGGTTTCAGCCCCGAAGCAGTGGTTTTAATGTCGGCGGAGTGGTTTCAGCCCTGATGCACTGGTTTTAGGCTCGGCGGCGTGGTTTTGGCTCTGACGGAGTGGTTTTGGCCCTGGCGGAGTGGTTTGAGCCTCGATGAAGTGGTTTTAGGCTTGGCGCAGTGGTTTTTATGTCGGCGGAGTGGTTTTGGCCCTGGTGGAGTGGTTTTCGGCTTGACGCAGTGCTTTTCAGCCTGACGGAGCAGTTTCCGCCCCAGCACAGTGGTTTCAGCCCCGACGGAGGGGTTTTAATGTCAGCGGAGTGGTTCCAGCCCTGACGGAATGGTTTTAATGTCAGCGGAGGGGTTTTGGCCCTGGCAGAGTGGTTTCGGCCCCGACGCAGTGGTTTCGGCCCCGACGCAGTGGTTTCAGGCTTGTCGGAGTGGTTTCAGCCCCGACAGAGTGCTTTTCGGCTTCACGCAGGGGTTTCAGCCCCGACAGAGCGGTTTCAGCACTGGTGAAGTGGTTTTGGCCCCGACGGAGTTGTTTCAGGCTCGGCGGAGTTGTTTCAGCCCTGACGCAGTGGTTTCAGCCCCGACGCAGTGGTTTTGGCCCTGGCGGAGTGGTTTCAGCCCCGACGCAGTGGTTTTGGCCCTGGCGGAGTGGTTTTGGCCTCGGCGGAGTGGTTTCAGGCCTGACGCAGTGGTTTCAGGCTTGGTGGAGTGGTTTCAGCACTGGTGGAGTGGTTTTGGCCCTGACGGAGTTGTTTTGGGCCTGACGCACTAGTTTCAGCCCCGACGGAGGGGTTTTAGGCTTGATGGAGTGGTTTCAGCCCCGACGCAGTGGTTTTGGCCCAGGCGGAGTGGTTTCAGCCCCAACGCAGTGGTTCTGGCCCTGGCAGAGTGGTTTCAACCCCGACGCTGTGCTTTTAGGCTCGGCGGAGTGGTTTTAAGGTCAGACGAGTGGTTTTGGCCCTGGCGGAGTGGTTTCAGCCCCGACGCAGTGGTTTTCGGCTTGGCGGAGTGGTTTTGGCTCAGCGGAGTGGTTTCAGGCCCGACGCAGTGCTTTTAGGCTCGGCGGAGTGGTTTTAAGGTCAGACGAGTGGTTTTGGCCCTGACGCAGTAGTTTCAGCCCCGACGCAGTGGTTTTAGGCTTGATGGAGTGGTTTCAGCCCCGACGGAGGGGTTTTAGGCTTGATGGAGTGGTTTCAGCCCCGACGGAGGGGTTTTAGGCTTGATGGAGTGGTTTCAGCCCCGACGGAGGGGTTTTAGGCTTGATGGAGTGGTTTCAGCCCCGACGGAGGGGTTTTAGGCTTGATGGAGTGGTTTCAGCCCCGACGGAGGGGTTTTAGGCTTGATGGAGTGGTTTCAGCCCCGACGGAGGGGTTTTAGGCTTGGTGGAGTGGTTTCAGCCCCGACGGAGGGGTTTTAGGCTTGATGGAGTGGTTTCAGCCCCGACGCAGTGGTTTTGGTCCTGGCACAGTGGTTTTGGCCCAGACGCAGTGGTTTCAGGCTCGGCGCAGTGGTTTCAGCCCCGACGGAGTTGTTTTAGGCTCAGCGGAGTGGTTCCAGCCCCGATGCAGTGGTTTTAGGCTCGGCGGAGTGGTTTTCAGCCTGACGGAGCAGTTTCAGCCCCGACGCAGTGCTTTTAGGCTTGATGGAGTGGTTTTGGCCCTGACGCAGTGGTTTTAGGCTCGGCGGAGTGGTTTCAGCCCCGACACAGTGGTTTCAGGCTTGATGGAGTGGTTTTGGCCCTGGCGGAGTTGTTGTCGCGCCGGCGGAGTGGTTTCAGCCCCAACAGAGTGGTTTTGGGCTCAGCGGAGTGATCTCGGCCCCAACGGAGTGGTTTTAACTTGCCGCAGTGGTTTTTAATGTCGGCGGAGTGGTTTTGGCCTTGGTGGAGTGCTTTTCGGCTTGACGCAGTGCTTTTCGGCCTGACGCAGTGCTTTTCAGCCTGACGGAGCAGTTTCTGCCCCAGCACTGTGGTTTCAGCCCCGACGGAGTGGTTCTTGGCTTGATGGAGTGGTTTTAAGGTCAGCCGAGTGCTTTTGGCCCTGGTGGAGTGGTTTCAGCCCCGACGGAGTGGTTTTGGTCCTGGCACAGTGGTTTCAGCCCTGATGGAGTGGTTTTCGGCTCGGCGGAGTCGTTTCAGCCCCGACGCAGTGGTTTTCGGCCTGATGGAGTGGTTTTCAGCTCGGCGGAGTCGTTTCAGCCCCGACGCAGTGGTTTTCGGCCTGATGCAGTGGTTTTAGGCTTGGTGGAGCGGTTTCAGCCCTGACGCTCTGCTTTTAGGCTCGGCGGCGTGGTTTTGGCCCTGACGGATTTGTTTTGGCCCCGACAGAGTGGTTTCAGCCCCGACGGAGAGATTTCCGGCTTGGCGGAGTGGTTTCAGCCCCGACGCAGTGGTTTTGGCCCCAACACAGTGGTTTCAGCCCCGACGGAGGGGTTTTGGTCCTGGCACAGTGGTTTCAGCCCCGACGCAGTGGTTTTCGGCCTGATGCAGTGGTTTTAGGCTTGGTGGAGCGGTTTCAGCCCTGACGCTCTGCTTTTAGGCTCGGCAGCGTGGTTTTGGCCCTGACGGATTTGTTTTGGCCCCGACATAGTGGTTTCAGGCTTGGCCGAGTGGTTTCAGCCCCGAAGCAGTGGTTTTAATGTCGGCGGAGTGGTTTCAGCCCTGATGCACTGGTTTTAGGCTCGGCGGCGTGGTTTTGGCTCTGACGGAGTGGTTTTGGCCCTGGCGGAGTGGTTTGAGCCTCGATGAAGTGGTTTTAGGCTTGGCACAGTGGTTTTTATGTCGGCGGAGTGGTTTTGGCCCTGGTGGAGTGGTTTTCGGCTTGACGCAGTGCTTTTCAGCCTGACGGAGCAGTTTCCGCCCCAGCACAGTGGTTTCAGCCCCGACGGAGGGGTTTTAATGTCAGCGGAGTGGTTCCAGCCCTGACGGAATGGTTTTAATGTCAGCGGAGTGGTTTCGGCCCTGGCGCATTGGTTTTGGCCCTGGCGGAGTGGTTTCGGCCCCGACGCAGTGGTTTCAGGCTTGGCGGAGTGGTTTCAGCCCCGACAGAGTGCTTTTCGGCTTCACGCAGGGGTTTCAGCCCCGACAGAGCGGTTTCAGCACTGGTGGAGTGGTTTTGGCCCCGACGGAGTTGTTTCAGGCTCGGCGGAGTTGTTTCAGCCCTGACGCAGTGGTTTCAGCCCCGACGCAGTGGTTTTGGCCCTGGCGGAGTGGTTTCAGCCCCGACGCAGTGGTTTTCGGCCTGATGCAGTGGTTTTAGGCTTGATGGAGTGGTTTCAGCCCCGATGGAGTGGTTTCAGGCTCGGCGGAGTGGTTTTAAGGTCAGCCGAGTGGTTTTGGCCCTGGCGGAGTGGTTTCAACCCCGACGCAGTGCTTTTCGGCTTGGCGGAGTGGTTTCAGCCCCGACAGAGTGCTTTTCGGCTTCACGGAGGGGTTTCAGCCCCGACAGAGCGGTTTCAGCACTGGTGGAGTGGTTTTGGCCCCGACGGAGTTGTTTCAGGCTCGGCGGAGTTGTTTCAGGCCTGACGCAGTGGTTTCAGCCCCGACGCAGTGGTTTTGGCCCTGGCGGAGTGGTTTCAGCCCCGACGGAGTGGTTTTGGCCTCGGCGGAGTGATTTCAGCCCCGACGCAGTGGTTTTCGGCTTGGCGGAGTGGTTTCAGCACTGGTGGAGTGGTTTTGGCCCTGACGGAGTTGTTTTGGGCCTGACGCACTAGTTTCAGCCCCGACGGAGGGGTTTTAGGCTAGGCCGAGTGGTTTCAGCCCCGACGCAGTGGTTTTAGGCTTGGCGGAGTGGTTTTTATGTCGGCGGAGTGGTTTTGGCCTTGGTGGAGTGCTTTTCGGCCTGACGCAGTGGTTTTCAGCCTGACGGAGCATTTTCCGCCCCAGCACAGTGGTTTCAGCCCTGACGGAGGGGTTTTAGGCTCGGCAGAGTGGTTTCAGCCCCGACGGAGGGGTTTTAGGCTTGGCGCAGTGGTTTTAATGTCGTCGGAGTGGTTTTGGCCCTGGCGGAGTGGTTTTAGGCTTGATGGAGTGGTTTCAGCCCCGACGGAGGGGTTTTAGGCTCGGCAGAGTGGTTTCAGCCCCGACGGAGGGGTTTTAGGCTCGGCAGAGTGGTTTCAGCCCCGATAAGAGTGGTTTTTGGCTCAGCGGAGTTGTTTTAGGCTTGACGGAGTGGTTTCAGTCTCGGCGGCGTGGTTTTGGCCCTGGAGGAGGAGTTCCCGCCCTGCCTGATGCAGTGGTTTTTTCCTTGGCGGAGTTGTTTCAGCCCCGGCAGAGTGGTTTTCGGCCTGGCAAAGTGGTTTCAGCAGCGACGGAGTGGTTTTCGGCTTAACGCAGTGGTTTTAGGCTCGGGGCCCCGGTTTTGGCCCCGTCGTAGCTTTTTTAGGCTCAGCGGAGTGGTTTCGGCCCCCACGGAGTGGTTTTGGTCCTGACAGAGTGGTTTCAGGCTTGGCGGAGTGGTTTTAAGGTCTGCCAAGTGGTTTTCGGCCTGGTGGAATTCTTTCAGCCCCGACACAGTGTTTTTGGCCCTCGCGGAGCGGTTTCAGTCCTGACGGAGTGGTTTTCAGCCTGACGCAGTGGTTTTCAGCCCCGATGGAGTGGTTTCTGCACTGGTGGAGTGGTTTTGGCCCTGACGGAGTTGTTTTAGGCTCCGTGGAGTGGTTTTAGGCCTGACGCAGTGGTTTCAGGCTCAGCGGAGTGGTTTTAGTGTTAGCAGAGTGGTTTCGGCCCCAACAGACTTCTTTTCTGCCTGACGGAGTGGTTTCAGGCTGGGCGGAGTGGTTTCAGTCCCGACGCAATGGTTTTTGGCTTGGCGGAGTGGTTTTAGGCCTGATGCTGTTGTTTCCACCCCGACGGAGTGCTTTTAGGCTTGGCGGAGTGGTTTTAAGGTCGGCCAAGTTGTTTTCGGCCTGGCAGAGTGCTTTCAGCCCCGACACAGTGGTTTTGGCTCTGGCGGAGTGGTTTCCACCCCGACGGAGTGCTTTTAGGCTTGGCGGAGTGGTTTCAGCCCCGTCGGAGTGATTTTGGTCCTGAGGGATTTGTTTTCGGCCCTGCCGCAGTGGTTTTCGGCCCGGCTGCAGTGGTTTTAGGTTTTTTGGAGTGGTTTTAAGGTCAGCCGAGTAGTTTTGGCCCTGGCGGAGTGGTTTCTGCCCCGGCGGAGCGGTTTTGGCCCTGACGGAGTTGTTTTAGGCTCAGCGGAGTGGTTTTCGGCCTGACGCAGTGGTTTCAGCCCCGACCGAGTTTTCTCCCAAGCCCATCACGCCACGCAGCAGGCCATACCATGTCTCCCCAGTCCCCAGGCCTGGCACCAGGCTCCACCAGCCCCCACACCCCGCACGACACTCCCCCTGCCCCCCAGGCCTAGCACCAGCACGGCCAACCTCCATTCTCCAGGCAGCAGGCAACATGACAAAGCAGCTCTACAGCCCAACACGTCCCACACCCAGCCACAGCCTCTTCCTCTTCGTCCCACCTCACCTCAAGCCACCTCTGCCCTCAACGGCCCTGCCAGCGCCGCCTCCGCCTCTCCGGCACCCGCTCTCCACAGGCTCCACACGCCGCCTTTCCCCCTCCAAGCGCTCCGCTTCACCGCACCGCCTGCCAAAACCAAGCACAGCAAGGCCACGCGCAGCTTTCCTAGGGACCCTCTCGCACGGCCGGGCCTTTCCGTGGACAGCAGCCCCCCGACCCGCGCCTCCTCCAGCCTCGCCGCCCTCGCCGACACCCCGCCTCGCGCAGCCCACCCCCTCGGGCCTCGCGGGACTCCTCGGGGGCAGCGCTCCCCCGCAACGCACCCTCCCGCCTCGCTTGGCGGCACCCTGCGCACAGCCCAACCTGCTCCCAGCACTTGGCCTCCGGCACCGGCCGCTCCAGGCCCGCGCGAGCCACCGCCGCTTCCTGCCTGCCCTGCCCGCAGCCCCTGCCCTGCCCGCGCACGGCGCCTGCCCTCCCCGCTGCCCTCTGCCGCCGGCCACAGCCGACCGCCCTGCTCTCCTGGCCGCCTCGCCCAGGGCCACCAACCCCCGAGCCCAGCAGCTCCCGGCCCACTTGTTTTGCCAGGGGCCCCTCGGCCCGCTCTCGCCCTTCGCCCCCACCAGCGCCGCAGCTCGGCCGAGGCGCCGGAGCGGCCCGGGCGGGCACAAGGGGTGGACGGGGCCGAGGGGACAGCGAGGGGGACACTGAGGGGGGACAGCGGGGACCGCGTCCCTGGCGCCGGCAGACCCGGCCCCGCCGCCCGCCCGCCCGCTCGCTCGGCGGCGCCCACGGCCGCCGGACGCCATCTGCGGCCTCTCTCCGCTCCCTCCCGCCCTCCGCCCGGGCCGCCGCGGGGATTGGCCGGCCGGGCCAGCTGCCTCTCGGCCATTGGAGGGCGCCTGCGCGCCGCCCGCCGCTGATTGGCGCCCCGCTCCCGCCTCTGGCCGGGGGGGAGGGTGTGGTCGGCGGCGAAGATGGCGGCGGGGTGGCTGGCTGTGTGGTGGCGCCTGGCGGCGGCGGCGAAGATGGCGGAGCGGAAGGGGAGGGCTCCCTGCCCCGTCCGGCCCCGCGGCGCGGCGCAGTTGGAGAGCGGCAGGCTGCGGGACACGCGGTGGGTCGTGGCGCAGCCGGGCGGGCAGGGCTCGGGGGCGGCGGGGGGGCCGGGCCGGGCCCGAGGGCGGTAGCGGCAGGGGAAGGGGGCGGGGGGCGGCGAAGGGGCTTTTCGGGGGCCGAAGGGCGGCGGCGCCTGCGCCGGGGCCGCCGGCGGGAGGCTGCGCGAAGGTGCTGGCGGCTGCGAGGCGCGGCCAGCTCGGGGCGGGGCTGCTGCTGCTGTGGCTGGTGCTGGTGCTGGGAGGCGGCGGGGTCGGTGCCGGGCGGGCCGGGGAGGGTTTGCGGCGGCCGGTCGGGCGGGGCCGGGGCCGGGGCCGGGGCCGAGCGGGGCTTCGGTGTCGCCCGGCGCCCGGCTGAGGAGGCCGGTGCGTCGCCGCTGGACGGGGGAGCGTTTGCGTCCGCCGCCTGCTCGCCCGCCGCCTGGGGAAGGGAGCTGAAGGGCGGCAGGGAAAGGGGTGGGGGAAGTAGGAGCAGGGTCGGAGGCGGGGCGGGGCGGGGGGGTGGGAGCGCGGGGCGTTTGCGGGGCGCTGGGCGGGAGGCGGCGGCGGCGGGAGGCTGGAGAGCGAGGCGGGGCGGGGGGCGGGCGGCGAGGAGCTGCTGAGCTCGGGCAGGCGGAGCGCGGAGCGGAGCGGGCGAGGAGGAGAGCGGGCAGAAGGGCGAGGTGGGGAGGGCGGGGCGGGGGCAGGAGGCGGCCTGGGGGCTGCTGGGGCGGGGCGGGGGCGGCGTGAGCGTGTGTGGCCTGGCTCCAGCTCGCCTGTCCTGTGGGTGGTGTTGAAGTGGTGTTTGTGTGCGCCGGAGACAGAGCTGGGTAAGCTGGAGCGAGAGGTGGGTTTTCCAGCTAGTCACCTTTAGCGGTGGCTGGTGCGTGGAGCTCTGAAGGTCGACACAGCGCGAAGGGTGCGTGCTAGCAGTGTTGCCTCTTGTGTGTGTACTTCTGTGATGGGGGTGTGTTGGTTTGAACTGTGCCTGATGACGTTGTTTGAGCTCGGTTGCCTGGTGGGAGTTGAGGAGCAGCAGTGGAGTGGGTGCTTTGAACTGATGTGATGTTTGGTGTTGAGGGGAGTAGTGATGGCAGAGGTGTGTGTGCCTTGGGCAAGGTTTTGCATGGATGCTAGTGAAAGGAAGGGACTGGCTAAGTGTTTGCACCTTGTTCAAACTGGCTCTGTCAGGGTGCTGCCTAGGATTGCTCCAAGAGCTCTTGCAGCGTGGTGCGGGGAGCCTGTGTCTTGTTCATGCCTGGGTGTATGTCGCTCCCTCGAGTGCAGTAGTGAGCAGGAGTTTGTGGGAGAGGGTGTGCAAGTACATGTGGTGGAAGATGCCTTTGGACTAGGTGTCAAAGGAGGTGAGCTGAAGTGATGGGGAAGGTGTCTGGGGGGGCTGATTTGTTAAGGGGTGGACTTGAAATGGGTGGAGCTGAGAGGGAGCTGGGTCAGGTGCACTTGTTTAGTGGGGGGGAAAGGGAGGTTGTAGGTGAAGGCAGTGGAGTAGTTGTGGTTGCCCTGTGACTGTGTCTGGAAGTGAGGGGTGGGCAGTGGTGCTTGGCCCATGGGAGTGGAGAGGCTTATTCCTGATGTGGGGTCATGTTACTTGTTTGTAGTTAGTTTTTTTTGGTGGGGGAAGTGAACCTGGTTTGATTACTGTTGTGTGTTCCCTGATAGAGGGGAAGTAAGGCCAGGCTCGAGAGAGGGTTTGTGCTAGAACTAGTTTTCTGGAAGACCTTTCTGAGGTTGAAGTTGATGTGGCTGCCCAAGAAAGAGGAGACAGTGTGTATTGGAGCTGCTAATTGGCTATTTGTTGCTTTGGGTCCCTTGGAGTCGTTCAGGTCTACTGTGATATGTTGCCCTTGATAGGCTGTGCAATTGGAGTGTAGTGCCAGTCTTGATAGTACTAATGTATGAGGTGGAGTCTTTTGCAAAGACTGAAGGTGCTAGTTGGAGCCCCTTGACACAGGAGTGCTGCTGAAAGGAGTGGGTTCATCTGTTTGTCAACCTCCTTTTGTTGTGGCCCAGGGAGTGGAGGTGGGAATGAGTGTTTAGTGTGGGGGGTGGTGGTGGTGGTGATTGTTGTTGTTTACAATGAAATGGGTGGGGGGGGAGAATACATTCTTTGGGCAAACAATCATCTGTTCTTCTGCCAGTACTGAGTATGCCCTAAGCTGGTGTCAGACAGTAGGCTAAAAGTTTTGCTCATTTAACTTAAATGCAAAAGTAGATAGTGTGCTTGGGGGAATAGGTTCCCCAGTTCTATTACCACTCTTCCTCCCCCCCCACCCCCCTCCCCCAAGTGCAGGAGTTAACCAGTGTTTGAAAGCAGGTGTCAGTGAGTGAGTGTGAGAGAGGCAGTGTGCTACAGGACCTGTATGCTTGGTGAGAAGCATCCCATGTTGACCTGCTCAGGCTACTGGATGTGCTTCTCCTGTGAAGGAGTAGTATGCTCTTGACCTAGGAGTCATGTAGGTGCTTGTATGCTGAGCAAGCCAACTGCTCAGTGTGTTGAGCAGAGATGTTGGCGCATGAAGGAAGCAGTCCTGGTTTGAGAGCCTAGTGTGCCTGGTAGTGAGTCAGGGCATGGCTGCAGAGGATTGCTGGGCTGCTCCAGCTGCATGCTTGAGTAAGAGGTGGACTGCAGTGCTTGTCTTTGAGAAGAGTTATTGTCCTTCTTGGGTGCAAGTGCAGTTATTCCAGCAGGTGAAGGTAGGCTGAGGTCCAGCTGTTATGGTAGAGGGACCTTGCTGCCTTCTGGAAGCTTGTTGATGTTGCAGCCAGTGATGCTGGTATTAAAGCAGGCAGGAATGGTAGTTTGATAGAGGAGGGCATGGTTGGTGCTGAGGTTTAGCTGAGTGCTTTCTCTTGTGATGTTAATTGGTTCCTGCTGGGGTTTAGAGGAGATGATAGATAGAGTGCTGAGGCTTTCTGCTGGTGGCGATTAAGCTTTCTGGAGTACTTGTTCTAAGAGAAAAGAGTGGAGCTATGCCATGTGAGGAAGCTTTACAAGCAAGCCAAGTTCTGTCTGGGCAATGAGAGAGACGATGTTAGTGGAAACTAACGTTGCAGTGTGGGCATCCAGTGGAAGTGATGCTTTGTGAAGAGTTGAAGCACTGGAGTGCTGCATGTTCAGGCTGTTAAGGCTGAGCTTGCAACTGATTATGTATTGATTGGACGCATAGCCTCTAAAATGTATGGCAGTGATACTGTGATTGCTGATGACGGAAGTTCCTGTGTGAAGGGAAGGCTAGGCTTAAAAGGGTTGGCTGTGTTAAGGTTACTTGCTGTTATCTGTGTCGGGTGCAATTCTGTAGAGGTAGGCAACACTGGCTACTGAAATGCCTCCAGTAGTTTTTATGCCTGTGCAAATCTAGAGGTCGAGTAGAAAAGAAAGAGTTGGTGCTTGCTGCTGAAGGCCAAGAAGTTAGGCAATGACTAAGGGGAGTCTTTTTGTGTTGTTGCTTGCGACTGGTGTGTCTAGGTCATGTTTTGTATTTGTGATCCTTGCAGAACTGTGTTTTGTAGGAGGAAGGTTTTGAGTGGAAAGGGTTGAGGGGAGCAGCTGATTTTCCTGGAAGGTTAGGAGAAGATGTGTAGCAGCTTGTGTCCATTTGGGAAGTTGCAGTAGGGGACCACTGAGGACCGGCTTAAACTTGCTTCTTGTTTGGGTGTGAAATGGATCTTTCAGTTCAGGTCTTGGGAGTAGAGTAGCTTTCCATTGCGATATTGGTGGAATGAAGGTCTCTAGATCTGCTGCTTTTGAGCATGACTTGCTAATAGGTAAGCAAGCTGAGTGGTGTTTGACAAAAGCACTAACACAGTGGGTGATGCAAATATGTTGTGTTTGTTAGCTATGGGCTCCTTGTATGGGAAGGAGGAGTGAAAAGGGAAGCAATGCTGAAGCAGTTGCTTGTGTTTTCCGAGGAAAACCTGAATGGAATATTGGCGATTGTTAGTCAGTGTTCATAACTTGGAACAGATTATGTGCGGTTTGGGCTTGGAATGTGAAAATGGCCTGAAAAAGGGTGTGTTAGGCATTGTGGATGAAAGGCAGAGATCTGGAATGGTTAAAATGCGTTTACCCTTTCTGATGTTAGAGGAACTCTTTTGCTGTTAGGTGTTTCCTGTCTCCTGTCCCATTGTGGAGTTTCACTGGGGTTTGCTAGGGGAGATCCTGTGAGAGTTGGCTCTATCTCAGCCAATGACTAGCAGCTGCATGTACTATTCTTGCTCTGAGTAAATGCAGGCTGTCATCTGGATTTAGAGCTGCTGAAATGGTTTAGGAACTAGTATTGTAGCTAGGCAACAATTTTTTTTTCCTCTTGGCTTTTTTAATGTGACAGGAACTATTTAGACTTTGTTTGGAAAGACAGGACTGTTGTCTCCTGGTGTTACTTGAGTATACTGGCCTGTGTAAAAGCAGTGACTTTAAGATATTGCCCAGTGCTGTCATTGTTGAACAGAAATCAGTTTTAGCGAGTCACAAATGAAATACTTGCCCTCAATGTTTTCTAGTGGTTTCACCTGTGGCTCTTGTGAAGTAAGAGCTGCCAAACATTGCTCTTTAGTAAACTTCTGGGTTGACCTAAGGTAGAAGAAAAAGTTTCAGGACTGGCTTTGAAAAGGGGGTCAAGGTTCTTGGAGATCTGTAAGCATGTGACCTGGTGTAACATGAGATGCTTCTCCTGTTTGGACACTAGGGGATGTTGGTTTTGGAATTGTGATTCCTGGGGAAGTCAACTGCTAGCAAGAGAGGTGTGTGGCTATGTCACTGGCAGAACTTGAGCTACTATGAGTTTTCTATAGCTGAAGGTGTCTGTTGTGGGTTAGAGGTTTCTCTATAGCTTTTTAGTGTAGAGAAACTAAAACGTTTCCCTTTTTTTTTCCCTCCTCTCTTCCTGCTCTCCTAATGGTAGTGGAAGTACAAAGTTTGTATGACCCAAGACCCCAAGGTAGCATATTGGGTTTGTCATGGGGCAGTAAATGCAGGAGGATTTGCCTGACAAGTGTGAGCTTCTCAGAGCAGTGTTTGGCTGGTAGGTAGGTTGGAAGCAGTTTCTAAATGACATGTTAGTAGATGTGGGAGAGTAGGGAAGTAGTGCTGTAGACTCTCAGGCCTTGAAGCGACCTGACTGAAGCCTTAAAGCACAGTTGCTGCCTTAGTGGTTGTAAGTTGTGAGTTACCCATGTAAAGCATGGTTCGTGGTGGTGGTTGTAGTTGTTGTCTCATTTCCATTGGCTAGCAGTTATGAAACCTAAGTGGCTTTACCTGTAGGGAGGGAGGAAAGAAAAGAAAGGATGTTGAGGGCTGAGCCTTGCTTTTGAACTGCTGCCTTGTTGCATGCATGTATTGTCTTAAAGTAGAGTTTTGTAGCAGCTTCTGAAGATGATGCATGGGAGAGAGGCCATGGAGGTGTGAAGCCCTATTAATGGGCTAGAGAGGTTGCAGGTGCCTCATGCATGACTTGCCACTTGATGCTCAGGTTCATTGGATGTAATTGACATAATAGCATGTTGCTGTAGTTCTAGGCGTTTGTGCAGGCTTTCTGGAAAAAATGACTGTGCCTGAAAGCAGACTAATGACATGCCTGCGTTTCACCTTAGTTCTGCCTGAATGCTCTCTCTTGGTTTACAACTTGTGTAGTGTTTGTTTATAATGCCAGCAAGGGCTTGATAGAAATTCCTCGTTTCTGCTGGTCTCTAGGGTCAGTTGTTGAGCAGGACAAAATAAAATAAAAAAAAAAAAGCAGGTGCTGCTTGGGGCTAGAAGAACTTTCCTTCAGCAGGGGATCAGTCCTTCAGTGAGTAGTAGTGTAAAAGGGAGTGCTGGTTGAAGGGTATGGATGTTGCATGAGAGTAGCTTTGTCAGGGAGGGGTACAAGGTGAGGTTCGCTAGAGTCTTAACAGCAGCTACCAGTAGTTGTTTTTGTCCCGGAGAGAGTTTCCTGCTTTCCTGTGGGGGTTTTGTTCTTCATATTCTCCTGCTGGAAATTATTTTGGTACTTTAAAAAAAAAAAAAAAAGGACTAACTTCTGCAATACTGTGGCTTCCTGGTGAAACTCTGTTGGAGATGTATATGGTGCTGGTATGAGTGCATGAGTAGGTGAGGACTAGATGGCAGGATGGTTCTTATCAGTTCAGAGAGTTGTGTGCAGTGTGCCAGTTGTATTAGAGCAGGTAAATATTTGCAGGAAAGGCAGAAGAGGGAAATATTGGCTGTTATCAAGCTAGCATCTGGGATTGCCTGGCTAGTCAGTGTAGCTGGTGAACATAAGTAGTGGAAATATACTTGGGTGGACTTGAGGCTGAGCATGTGCATAGGTACGCGTTGCCAATTAGGCTTTATTTTGTGCCCCCCCCTGTAGAACAGGGTTGCGTTTAGGACGTGAGTACTTTCCCATGCAAATCTAATGATTTCTGTACTGGCTGCTGTAATGATGCTTCTTGAAGAAGGTTGTATTGAGTAGGCAGGACTGGAGAGAGTTGAGTGTGAGTGATCTTTTGCCCTTTGCTTGACAAGAGAGATGATTTCCCAGGTAGACCTCCTCAGCTTGGTGCAGTGAAATGTTAGGAGAAGTGGAGCATAACAATTTGAGAAGTGCTTTGAGATGCCTACCTCGGTTCCTGTGTGTGTCTTTGGTGCCTGTCGAAGGTGCGAGATGAACATTAGAGCAGAAGGCATCTGTCCATGTAGCTGCTCCTGCAGTGGTCTGAGGCAGGAGTGCTTGTCAGTGTGAATGGACGTAGGAAGCCTCTTTTGCCCTCCGGCTTTGTCTGAAGTGCCACTATGAATCTGCAGGCTAGTAATTGTAAATCAGAGGCAAGGTGTGTATTGTGTTAGTAGGTGGAGACTTAATAAAAGCCTCGTGCTGTGCCTTTACCTGTCTAATTGGAGAATGGTTCCACTGAGGTGTATAAAGTGGAGACTGAAACTTGCCTTGCCTTGCTGGAAGCTGGAGGCAAAGGCTAGAGAGGTCCGGGCTGCAGGATTATGGAGGATGGAGGAGCTGCTGAGCCTTCAGCTAGGAACGTGTGCTGGAGGAAATGGAGTTTCCTCAGCATGAGGGTCATCAGTGTTTTCTTTTGGTGAGAAAAATGCAGTGGGTGATCCGTTGGCCGTAGAGGGGTGGCCAGGAGGAACGGGGTCGGTTTTGAGGAAGGTGGCTCCCGTTTAGTAGTTTTAGTAAGGCATAGCTAAACAAGAGATTTGAAAAGCATAGAGTGCTGTGAGTTTGGCACTGGAAGTTAATGCCATGCTGTCGAGTTGTTTAATTCTCGGGATGCTGATGTTTCAGCTTCAGTAAATGGTGATTCTTCCCCACCACTAAATGCAGGGAGCGTTTATGTGCAGCCTTCCGATGACTCTTTGTTCCCTCCCTAGAATGTTAGTGTGGCCAAGACTGACGTTTTAAGCTAGAAGACTAGACTGTAAAATAAGAGAGTAACTAGGAAAGGTTCCTTATGCGCAAGGAATCCGATAGCTTGCTTTTTAAAATGATGCCCTAGTTTGAGGCATCTGTCCTCGAAGCCACTGCAAGGAATTGTAAGCGTGACTTGGCGCATTAATTGCTATACCAGCTTTCTTTTACTGTAGCAGGATTTTGAGGTAAGCCTGGTGAACCTTCTGAGTGCCTCCTTCCCCGCTCTGTTTGTTTCAGTTATCCTGAAAGACCTGAAGCTCTCGGGTTAAGGAACGTTTAACATCTCTTTGTGGGACCGTGTTTATTCACTGCAAGGCTAGTTGGGGAGTAATGTGAGAAGCTCGACTCGAGATGCTGAAATGCCAAGCGTTGGGCAGAATTGGTATGCTTTGGAGTCCGCAAGATGGCTTCCCTCTGTTCCACGTGTGACCTGTCCTGAGTCTCCCCTAAGTGATGTCCTTCTCTGAAATGTAATCTCTAGGTGTGAATTGTTTTTTTCTTACAGCCCAGTTTGTGAGTTGTGCTGCTGCTGCTTGGATGACCTTTGAGAATGCTTGTATTGCTGCCACGCAACAGAGTTAGCATGTGCGCTTTGCTGTATTTCTACTTGTATGTGCTTATTGTCCAATGGATGTCTTTGCAGTGTGGCAGAGTAGCCAGCTTTAGAAACTGAGGAGTGCCGAGATCATTGGATATGCTGTTGATGCTCAAGCTTCTGTCGGTGAAGTCCAGTTGCCCAGCTACTTGTTGATGCTCGTGGCATGAACTTATCAGAAGAAGAAGTTGTGGATCTCTTTAGGGGGAAAAAAGGATGGTAAGACGATGTGGGCAACCATGTTGAGAGTTTTGTTTGTTATGATATGAATGTCTATTAGGTAATAGTACTTTTCAAATGTTGTAGTTTTGGCAGTAGTGTGTTGGGGATGTGTGAGCTCAGCAGGGGGAGCGTAGCACCAGACTGATCTGTTGCATCGACCCTTGAGTAACTGATGGGAAGAGTCTGTAGTGCTGTTCCATATGTTTCATTCATTCCAATGGAGGATTGGTCCGTGTGGGACAACTGGGCATGGGACCGCCAGCACCTGAGGCAAAAGAAGAGGGGAACCCCGCAAAGAGTGACTCTGGCCGTAGTAGGCGCCAGTATCCTGCACAATGCACCCACAGCAACTGCTCCACCCTATACCCCTTTGCTCTCACCTCCTAGAGATTTATCTGTCACTTGCTCTCTCTCTCTTTCTCCTACTTCTACTCTGCCAGCTGCTGGACTCTCCCCTCGGGGTCCCAATGTTTTACCTAATCCGGCAGCGTTACAGCCGGGCGTAGCAGGGGGAGCTCCCCCACCCGTTCCAGTGCTGCCTGTATTTACTAAGCAAGGCTGGAGCCCGAGTGATTTAGCATTGCAGGGAAGCAAAGTGCCCGGGTTGAGGGAAGACGCGGGAAGGTGTGCTCAGCTATTTTCTAATATGTGCACGGGGCAGTAGTATCGCCAATTCTTGATGGAGGTATGGAGTGAACGCAAGTCCCTTCTCAGAAGAATGGGCTCGGTGGCAAGGAGCAGAATTGGGAAGCTGCTGAAGAATACCTGAAGGTAACTAGGAGCCACACAAGGGATAGACAAGGGAGAGGCATTCTCGGCAAGAGGTATCTGTTTAGAAGCTGCATATCCAGAAAGGGAGACTAGGAGTAGAAAGGAGCAGGAGCTAAAGACAGAACTGGAAGGTAGGAAGGCAGCTGAGTTGTTGTTGCCTTTGACAACTGAACAGCTGCAGAATGCAAGGAAAGACTAGGTGACAAGGACCCGCCCAGGCAACTCCCTGCATGGGCCGAATTCATGCATGGCAAGGTTAAGCCCAGGCATGAAATGGGCTGGGATTGATCTAACAGCTAAAAAAGGGAACCTGAAGCCCCAGGGGGAAGAGCTCATAGGGTGAGACCAGTGATATAGGCACCCCCTGGGAATAGGAACTAAGTCAAAGGGAAATAAGCCTCCAGACCCGCGAACAGAATATCGGGAACTGAGCAGTGGGTTGTGGAGGAAAGCCTCAGGATTCAAGGTGGGCCTACTGGCGTTGTCTGGAGTGTGCTTGAAGCATCCCAGAAACAAGAGAATGGCCAAAGGTTGGGGGGGGGGCGTACTTTGACTCCGCCAGTGCCAGCTCCTAGAGAGAGAGACAATGCCTAGGGAGGAATTGCAGGGCATGAAAGAAAAAAGAAAGGAGGAAAAAAAAAAAGGAAAAAGGGGAAAACCCCAAGCAATGCCCAGAAGGCAATTGGGTCTGCCTGTTGGGCAAGGGGAGGCTTGTCAGTGGAGAAGTGATAATGGCCCATGTATCTAGATTGCAGTTGGTCCTCAGGGACAATTGGTGAAGTTGTAATAGATACAGGAGCACAAATGTCAATACTGACCCCACAAGGTGCCTAGGAGCTGGGTGTGTGACCCGGAGGGCAGAGAGTTAGAATTAGCGGTGTGAAGGGAGCGAGCGTTGTGTGCCAAACTGCCAAGGGTTAATTCATGGCTCCCGGGCAAGAGGCGCATGTTGACTACTCGCTTTTTTGGAATATATTTGAACTTTTGATGTTTTAAAGGGACGAACGTGGTGCCTGCCGGCTGGTGGTGTGTGGTCCTTCAGCTCAAACATGGGTACTAACCCCCGTAGAAAGAGGGAGGCTGTAGTGTGTGTACTTTGCCCAGCCCTGCGCTCTCCGATTGAGAAATCGCTGGCGGACGACAATAGCCGGTCTCTGCTGCGGCGCGCAATGGGATTTCTGAAGCCAGAGCTGATTTGGAGAAAGGACAAATGATCTCCAAAGCCCACTCCCCATATGACCCGCCTCTGTGGCCAGTTGGGAAAGCAGATGGGAAGTGGCGTTTGGGACTGAGTGATCAGGGCCCCCTTAACAGCTGCTGGACCAAATAGTGCAGAGTTAACAGCTCTATTGCAAGCAGCTGCACGCCCCTGGATGGTGGCGCTAGCCAGGAAGGAGATGTTCTTTCTGGTCCCCTTGCAGGAAGAGGATAAAGAGGAGTTGGCTTTCCCTGGGGAGGGAATGCAATATACCTTTACCAGACTTCCCCCCACCCCTCCCCCCCCAAGGAGGGGGACAAGCATTCCCCCACGATTGCTCCTGCTGCCCTTGCTGAACTTGTACGGACAGTCCCACTGCCTCCAGATGGGAAACTGCACCAATAGAGAGATGGTGTTCTGATGGGAGGACCTTCCCCTGAGAAAGTGGGGGAAGCAGCAGCAGCAGTGTGGCAAGCACTACAGAAAGCAGAAACTGAGGTTCCACCTGAAAATGGTCAGGGACCAAGGAGGGGAGTCAAATGTTTAGGTCCTTGGTGGATAGTGGGCAGTGCAGGGATTCCTCCAGACGCGTCCAGAAAAATGAGAGAGCTGCAAATGGCCCAACCAAGGAAGGAGGTTGCAACAGTTGATGGGAGCTTGAGGCTCCTGGAGGAAGAGTGTACCTGGGTTTTCTCTTAGTGCTTGTCCATTATATTTGCCCTTATGGGAAGGCAAACCCTGGGGGTGGAAATGAGAACACAAAGAGGCGGTCCAAACTGGAACGGAAGAAATGGAAAGCATATCAGTCATTGGGACCAGTACGCCCCCGTGACCCTACTAGAGCCGAATGGGGTTTTGCAGAGCGTGCTACTTGCTGTGTAACCTGTTCCAAACTGGCCCCGATCATGACTGAGAGCATTTCTGAGCCTGAGTACGTGTTTGAATCGGATTGTGGATGGGTGCAGCTGCACCCATCTGACTTCATGTCAGAGTCCAATGCTCTGGGGTTTTTTTAATATTCCATGTGTGGAGGGTTTAATGCTTAATAGGATGTGTACTTATTTGAATTGTGTTGAAGTCGCACAGGATTTTGATTGAGCACAGTGTCCCAGCAGTGCACTGAAAGAACAATATACGCTGAGCAGAGCACAGCAATTGCAATATCCAGTTGAATCCCAACATCAGTGTCCTGACCGGTCTGTAGAATATCCTCGTTGTCGCGACACCGAGTGTGTCCAGTGGCCAGGAAGGAAAATGGGGGTTGAAAGCAGCTCAAGCCTGCTGCTCTCTTCAGAGTTCCTTTGTTCCTCGTTGGGTTTGTAGACTTCATGTTGGGCTGAACCACGTATACGCTCCCCATCCTCGCCTGGCTGAGTAGTTTATAGCCAGGAGGTCTCCAGTGGCGAGTCTGTGTCCCATCCCTTATCGCTTCAGGCCTGCACTTCTCTAAGTTGTACTCTGTGCCTTTGCTTCTCAAAGCCACTGCTGCCGTCCTAGGCCTATATTTCAGCGTGGTGAGAGTCATCAATAGCTGCCTGTACCTAGAAGGAGGTGTGTTTACACTTAGCTGATGTAGGCAGTTTGTCTAGAACAAAGGCATCTTGCAGTGTCCTTTGTTGTTGAGGTGATGCTAGGGTCCTTGGCCAAAACTATGGTAAATCACTCCATCGCTCTCCTGTGAGCCCTAAAGGGGGCAGAGTCTCTGCTTCTCTTGACAGCATTCCTCCCGTGTATTGGGGGGGAGGGGAGGGTGGTCCTTGGATCGGTCATCCTTCAGAGATGGGCTCCAAGCTGTGGGATAAGTAAAGCAGCTAACTTTCTTTGTGCCTTCTCCTTTGGAAGGCATTGTGGAGGAATTTTGGGAAAGGGGCATTAGTCAGATGGTAATAGGTGCAGTGAAATTTGAGTGCTACTAGTAGAAAGTATTCCGATGAGTTTTCTCTCGCCCATGCAAGGATATTGGTGGTGATTAGCCCTAAAGCTAAAAGGAATAGTGTTATCCTCTAGTGTACGTGAGTACTAAGGCCAAAAAGTAATGCAAGCGAGTTCCTGGAACTGAGCTCTCTCAGCCAAACGTGCCCCATTGGGTAGAATTTTCTAGTAAGAAATAATCCAACTTTCTTTGTTTCAGGACTTGTTCAATGAGGGGGGGTGGAGGGGGGAACGGGCGTATTCTCTCCTGTTTGCTAAGGAGGCAGCACTGGAAGAGATATTGTGACCTAGTAGCCAGCCATGCTTTGAGACTTCTCTCTTGGTAGAGAAGCTTTGCTTAGTGTGCTGGCACCCTCAGTCCTTCTTCCAGGATACATGTTAACGAGCAGAAAACAAGCTCGCTGTATTCATTTCAAGTTGCTTGTCTTGGTTTCTGGGTGTGTATTTGTATGTATGTCTCTAGCTGAATACCCTCTGCAGTGATGTGTCTGAAACGTCAGCTAAGGAGTTGTCCTTGTAGGGGCTAGGCCCTGGAAACATGCATTGGAAGCCCTAAAAGTGGCAGTGGTTGGAGACATCTGTAAATAAGCCTACTTTGAGAGGGGCTGATGATGGCAGGAGCATAATAAACATCTAAGCTAACATTTGAACATGTTGAGCCTAAGGTTCTCTTCCCTAGTGTTGGAAACCAACCTTGATTAGCTTGTGTTTGTTGTCGAAGATAGTCTACACATCAGCAAGGAGGTGGCTTTTGAAGAGCTGTATTGTCTTGTCCTCAGCTTTCCAGGTAACAGTGAAGGTAAGAGGCTAGTAGTACATCAGCTATGGTTCAACAAGGTCAGCATGACCAGTTCACTTGCTCCTGCGGCCCCTTTTTGGAAAAAGTCCTTCTCCTACAATTTGTTGCCAGCTTCTCCTCTCCAGTGTTGAGGCAGAGGCCAGCTGGAGAAAGATGCTCTTGCATGTCCTAAGGTGAGGGGGACCCCCTTAGAACAGGGACTGACCCCGCGGGAGGACGTGTCCGCTGGGATCTGCCCTGGTTGCCCTCCATCTCAGCATGGAGCACTTGAGGCAACAAATGGGCAATGCCAGGGCCTGTGTGCTGTAGGCCATAGTGCTAGAAAAGGTCTGGAGCTGCATCTCAGACCCCAGAGACCCTTTGACGGGACTCGTAAGCCCTGCAGAGCGCGAGGCCTGCTCTTGCTCCACCACGTCTCTGGAGAGAGCAGGGGACGTGAAAGCTTTTCTTCTCCTTGCCTCTTGGTTTTGCACCCCAGCAGAGTAGCTGGCGCTTTGTGGCAAAGACACTGTGTGTGTGTGAGTGTGTTCGGGCGGGAAGAGTGCGTGTCCTAGCTCTCTCGGGATGATCCTGATTCCTTCAGGGCCTGAGTTTTCTGCCGTTTAGTTTCCACCAAGAAAAGATCCCGACATGTGGTGAAGAGGCAGGGCTGCTGCTTTGGGGAAAGTGTAGCAGTGCTATGGAAACAGTTTGAGCCTAGGTTTCCAAGGAGCAGAGTCTCGCACAGGTCTAGCAGCAAAATGAATTGATTATTTGTTGGTGGTGCAGCAAAGCGAGAGCTTGAGGTGGATGCCTCTAAGGAGGGACCCCGAACAAAGAGATTCTTTACAGTCTTATTTCCCTGCCTGCCAGGGAAGGTCTCGTTCAGTTTCTACTGAGTTGGTGGTCTCTCTCTTTCTGATTGGTCTTGGCCTACATCCCGGGCTGGTTGCCATGTCCTTGTCTTCCATGGTCCCTTGTCCTCTCAGAGGTGAACCACCACCCAGGTGCATCCCGTCTTGTCTCCTGCATCCTGTTGTATGTCCTCATTAGGTAGTTGTGTGTCCTCATTAGCTGATTTGAACTGACCTTGTGGTTATGTGGTCAGCACTGATTCTTGAGTTTGACAGTTTGGCCTGGAGGCTTGCAGGCTTTGTTTACTTGAGATGCTAGTGCTAAGCAAGGGTTAGACTTGTGCTAAGCTAGTTACCATCTGAGTTACCATGTCCTTCTCTAACAAGCACAGGGTGGCCTGGCAGCGGCAGAGAGGCCAGGAAGCCCCCAAAGTTCCTTGCGCGCTCAGGTGGCGGCCATGGGCCGAGCAGACCAGGCTCAGAAGTGAGCAGAGGTGCAGCAGCAAAGGCTGCTGTGTCTTAGAGGCCGCTGCCACCTCTGCCACTTGTTCCTGATCCAGGAGGAGAGGGTTCCTTGGCTGGCTCTGGCTGGAGACTTTGTCCTTGAAGCTCTCAGGATCAGGATGGTTTGGGCCACCAGCGAACAAGTGGAGGGCCTGGCTCTCTTCTGCAAGGTTTCAAGGGCTGAAAGAGCAAGGACCAGAGCAGAGATCAACCCCCCTGGATCTGCGCAGACCCCAGGCTTCCCCTCCCCTGCTGCCGGGGCTAGTCCCACCTAGCTCTTCCCGTGGCCAGGAGGAAGCGGGGGGACAAATGGCTCAGCAGCAAGTGTCTGGCCAGGAATGTCCCAAGGGCCCCTGAACTCTCTCTCCTCTCCCCACAAGGCCCCTGCTGCGTGAGGGGGGAGCAGAGCCCTGCTTGCCAGGGAGTGGGGATTGGTGCTCACTGCCCAGGGTGTGTCTTCCTCCCCGTCAGCCCTGGCTGACCTGCCACTGCCCTCACTCACCCTTGCAAATGTGCTGCAGCTCCTCCTCATCCTGCTCCCTCATCTGCCGTCCAATGAGCCCTAGGCACACACAGCCTGTCACAAATCCCGCTCCCCAGCGCACTGCCAGCAGCAGAGCTCCTTCCCAGCCCTGCTGGCCTGGCTTTTGTGGCTGCCAGCCCAAAAGCCAGGGCTGGGGCCAAGCTGCCCTGGGACAGAGAGGGACCCCCGGAGGGGTTGTGGCTCACCAAGGAACCTCACGGCTTCCTCTTGCAAGGGCTCCTGCGGGCTCTGCAGGTAGCGCAGGCTCTGGCGCAGGTATTCTGCTCTGTTGTTCTCCTTTGCCAGCTGGGGAGAGCACAAGGGTTGGTGGTTGGTGCAGAGCCTCCCCCCTCAGCTGGCCAGCACCTCCACCTAGGAGCAGTCTCCCCTTCCATCGCCTGCCAGGGCGTTCACGGTGCCCGGCCAGGAGGCGCGTAGCGCTCGGGTTTGGAGGGAGCAGAGGCCCCGGTGCTGCCCAGGGATGATGAGGTGCCAGGTGGGCTGGAGTTGCTTGAGCATGCCAGAGGTGAGTGAGGGGCACAGCTCGGGCCTGGAGGGGGCCAGGCCTTATGCAGGCTGGGTGCTTTGGGGCTGTGCTTACCAGGTACTCGCTGATGCGCCTTGTCTGTCCTGTCTCGGTGAGGTAGGTGAGCTGCTGCCATTTCAGGAACTTGGCAGCGCCCAGGAGGGCTTCCTGCGAGGCCTGCACAGCAGCAGAGAGTGGGAGATGCCACCGTGGCCCAGGGGAGGAGATCCTGTGCCCCCGTCCTTGTGGTGAGGCTCAGAGCCTTTCTTAGCCCGTGGTGGGAAGATGCTGCAGCTGGGCACCAAGTCTGCCACTGGGTTCAGTGTCCCAGGCAGAGATGTGAGGCAACCACCATCTCAGGCGCCATATGCTGCCAGGGCAGCAGGACAGAGATGGCCAAGAGGTGCTGAGCTGTAGCCAAGCCAGGAGGAGGCTGAAGTGCTGCAGTCCCAGAGACGGCAGTGCAGGACTCGGGCAGAAGAGCCTCCCCTGGGGCTTCCCTGGGCTCCCTGTCCTGCTCGGTTGCTGTTGCCTTGTGGCCAGGCTCCAGATGCAGGGCTGGTCCTCTGCCCTGATTGCAAGTCTGTGTATCTCTCCCCTCCCCAGGCTGGGGGAGGCTGGGCAATGTGCTGGCTCTCGCAACCCCTTGAGGGTGCTGCGCCCCTCTGCAGGGGCCAAGTGCCCTGGCCATGGGTAGGGTGAACTCTGTTGCTGTGGTGGTCATGCCTTAGACATGCTGTGCCCCTCTACCTGGGTGTCCCCTGGGCAGAGTGTGGTGGGGCAGGAGGGGAGGAGGGCCGTGATGGGGAGAGCATAACCCTGGCCTTTGACTCCTGCAGGGACAGCTGGGAAACCTGTGGGGCCTCGAGTGCTTAGGCTGTTTTGGCCATGGATGGCTGCCGAGCCTTGTTGGAGCAGGTGGAGGAGCTCTGGGAAATGGCCAGCTGCTCAGCCCCTGCTAGCCCTGGGCCTGCCGGGGCTCTTGCTATGGCCCGCACTGGTGGAGGGCTGTAGGGAGGGAGTGGGGCTGTGAGGGGACCTCAGCTCTCTGTCCATCTGTGCAGGAAGAGGCATGGCAGGAGGATGAAGGCAGTGCAGTGGGTGGCTTGGTAGAGACAGGGAGGAGGTTCTGTGCCCTCCTCAGGGCCTCCGGAGGTTGGGCCTCAAGGTAACACCCATTCAAAGGGAGCGACTGCTGGCAGCCTTTGCTCTTGATGCTGAGGCCCAGCCAAGGTGGGGAGGGGGTCAGCATTGCCCTCCCGCAATGACTGGTCAGGTCCGAAATCCACACCTGGGCCACGCTCTGGACCTGGTCGTGCAAGTGGAAGAAGAGGAGGAGCAGGCTCCTCTGCACTTGCTTCCTCATCAGTTTTCTTGTGGTGCCCGCTACCATTGTCATCATATCTTTCAGGAGGTTGATGGAGAGGTTTCTGACGCAGCCGGACTCCTGGTGGGAAGGAAGAGGAGAGGAGCTCAGCCCTGGCTGCTCCAAAACCACGATGGGCAAGGGGCTCAATGTGGCTGGAGCAGCCTGGGCTGGCCATCCGCATCAGATCCTGGGGGACCCAGCGGGTGCCCGACTCTCCCCCGAGCCTTACATCATCGAAGAGTGGCAAGAGTTTCTCAGCCAGCTGCGGAACGATGAGGCTGGCCCTCTGCCCGTCCAGGAGATGGATCATGCTGCTGAGCAGAGCTAGGGCCTTCTCGCGGATGTCCCTGTCTGCGTCCTGCAGGCTCTCCATGAGGGCTGGCAAGAGGGCCTGCATTTTCCTTGCCTGTGGGAAAGGCAACTTCCTTCAGCACAGCATTCTCGTGACTGAGGTGGTTTGGAGGTGGCTTGCTTGGTGCAGGGCCAGGGTCTGGGTCTGCTGCCGGCACCGGTGCCTTTCTCCTTGTGCAGCAGAGCCAGGGCCCTGTCCCAAAGGACTCCCAAAGTGGGCAGAGGAAGAGGACAGCTCCTGAGTTGTAAGCTACGGAGTTACCCAGCCCCTCCTACCCAGCCCCAGGCCTCTGGCATGGCTTCAGCTGGCTGTCCCCGCTCGCTCACCATCTCAGGTCTCTCCCACAGCCTGAGGAGGCCCCTGAACACCAGCCTGCGCATCACTGAGCTCTGGCTTTGCAGGTATCTCAGGAAGAGGTTCAGGATGTGATGGTCCTCTCCCCTGAGGTCAGCACAGCCCAGCAGCTGAAACACACACAGCAGTGGCAGACTGACAAAGCTGCAGGACTCCCCATATCCTGCAGTGCTGGATCCAACCACCAGCTGAGGGCAAGGCCACCAGACCCGGGCAAGGCAGCAGTGGTTGGGAGAGCCCCTGTGGCCCTGTCCTGTGCCTCAGGGCACGCTGTGCAGCTAGCTCGCTTGTTCCTCCAGGCCTGGCCACCAGCTGCAGCCTCTTACTGTCATGCCTCTGAGGAGCAGTTGAGTAGGGAGAGCAGGCACAAAGCAGATAGATAGGAAAGACAGGTAGTGGCAAGCGTTCCCCCACCGGAAATGGACCGAGGTACTGCTCGGAGTGCACCCACCACCCCGCTCCATTCATTGCCACCCACGGTGCAGTGGTGGGCACAAGAGAGCAGAGTGGTTTGAGGCACCCCAGAGATGCAGCGCTGGCTGCTGAGCTCACCTCGACGAGGAAAGCCATAGCAGGGATCTCATGGGAGGGCTTCTCCCTGCTGAGCAGCTCTAGCAGGTGGTGGAAGATGTAGGCACGCTGGGGCCTGGGGGCCTTCCTCATCTCTCTGGCAGGGGGAAGAAGGTAGTGTTGGCCTTGAGCAGGGCAGGCAAACCTCTTGTGGCATGGCACTGCCCAGTCTAGGTGTTCTCCCACAGGCCAGGCAGGGTGAGGCCATGTTTGTGCTCAGCTCCAGCAGGCAGCAGCATTTGCTCCTGGAGGTGTGGTGTCTTGCCACCCCAGCTTGCCATTAGAAAGGCAGTGTCCAACAGGAGGAGGCTCGTTTTGGTGGAGGAGGCTGGAGAAGCTCCCTTCCTGCCCTGAAGTCTGCCTTGCAGCACAGCCCATGTCCTGCGCACTGTGGAGTCCTGCCCCGTGCCCCCACCCCCCGGGCTCTTGCAGTGTTCCCCTGTGCCTCCTGCCCCTTCCCTGCTGGGCTGCCCTTGGTGGGGGTGGGGGAGGCGACTGCTGCTGTGCATCACCCTCTTTTGTGCCTGGTAACACCAGCTCTCCTCCAGGAGAGGAGCTCTCAGAGCTGGGCAGCGACAGAGCGAGACCACCCCCCGAATCCACACCCAGCCCTTTGCCGTTCCCCTGTGCCATCCCTCAGTGACAAGGGCTGAGAGTGCAGCTCCTTTGTGGAGAGCTGGGGCCGGCCTGTCAGCCACGAGGAAGGGGGTTGTGTAGGGCGTCCCATCAGTGGGGAGAAGGGCTAGGGGAGAGCGGGGAGAAGGGGGCTCTCACATGGCCAGCAAAGCCACTCCGCAGTGGTGGGTGGCGGCAGTGAGGAGCATGTCCCAGGCGCCCTTGCTCTCCAGGGCAAGCACTTGGCTCTTGTAGTTGGCCCAGCAGAGCAGTGCTTTCATGGCCTCTGCTGCGCACCTGCCCGCAGAGAAAAGGCCAGGTCACCCTGGGAGCCCTGGCCTTGGCTCCAGGTGCAGGGCAGAGGTGGGGGAAGTGGGAGGCAGTACCTGGTGGGGCTGGAGGCAGCAGCCTGATGCTGTTGGCATTGCCCCCAGAAGACAGCAACCTCCTCTGGCATCATCTCGAGAGCGAGGGAAATGCGGAAGAGCAGTGCCAGGAGGAGTTGGGGGAAAAAGAGCTTCACCTCCTGGGGGCAGAGGGGCTGATGGAGAATCTCGTGCAGCGCCCTGGTTGCCTGCAACAAACACCCAAGAGACGGTTGTCAGTGGTGAGACGGTGTTGCCCTGGCCGAGCTTGGGGCGTGAGGCTCAGGCGCTGCCCTGTGCCCCAGCAGATGCAGCGCGGTGTGCGCGCGGCCTGGCTGTCTGGGCAGGGCTAAGTCATGGAAGCTCTTGAGGCTCAGCTCCTGTTTGTGGCATGGGCCCATCGAGCCTTCCTGCGTGGGCATGGACATCAACCTGGGCGGGGGGAGGGGGGCGGCTCTCGCGTTATCTCCTGTGTCAGCCCTTGCAGCCTGCTTGGGCTGTGCGTGGGCCCTGCCTGGCCCTGAACCCTGTCCCAACCGCTAAGCCTGCCCCTAGCACAAGCTTCCAGCCTGCTGAGGAAGGCCAGGAGATGCAGAGACCCAGGAGGCCAGAGAGCTGCCCAGGCAGGCCCCGAGCTTGTGCGCGCAGGGCTCCAGGCGGTGCTCGGCAGCCCAGTGCACTGGCCCAGCAGAGGCTAGACGCTGGGCAGAGCCCTGCTGGCCATGGCCCTGAGGTGTGTGTGCCCTGTGGGAGGTGCCAGCTTGGGGGGCAGATGGGGAAGGCGAAAGGGAGCGCTGCCTCTTGCCTGGGGAGGCAAGCACAGCCCTGAAGGTGATGGAGGCCTCGCCTGGAAACTCACAGCCCACGAAAGGATGCCCGCGTTGTTCCCGATGAAGGCGGATGTCTTGCCCAGTGGTCCAGCAGCCTGGGTCCCAGAGTCCTCCAGCAGCCTCAGTAGTTGGGGCAGCACCTTCTCTGCAGCGCCGGGCTCCGAGACCATCACCCGCCACATGGCCTTGGCAGCGCTGTAGGCCCCGAGCGCTCTGTCAGCAGGCTGCCTTGGGCGCGCCGTGGCCTGGCTACCCTGGAGGGCCCAGGCTGGCCACCAGCCCTGCCTCTGCCCACTGCCCTTTGCTAGCAACAGCCAGCGCGCCCTGCCCCACCAGCAGCACGTGGCCGAGCTGCAGTTCCTTATGGCGCAGGCAGGCACCAAGGCAGCCAGGCTCTGCGGCTCGCTCGAGCAGCGCTCCAGGCAGGCCTGATCACCTCTGCCTGCTGCAGCCCTGCCTCATGCACCAGCACTGGGGCCAGTCCCTCAGCGGGGGTCCTGGAGATCTCCACCTCTCTGGTAGCCCCCATGGCATGAGCTCCCAAGGCTGCTGGGCCCTGAGCCCTGCAGGCAGCTGAGCCCCGTACCTGTTGCATGTCGGCGAACAGTGCAAGAGGCTCACGACTGCCTCGTGAGGGTATGCGCAGGTCAGCTCCAGAAGAGCCCTGTTCACGCTGTGCCGGGCAGACGCCTCTTTGATGGCCATCAGGCAGCTGCAGATGCACCTCATGATGTTGGCCACCTGCAGGGGACATGGCATGGAGGGAGGCATTTCTCCAGCTCCCACCGACAACTGCTTCCCTTCCCACTGCTCCGTGCTGGCCTCAAAGGCTCTTAGGTGCCTGGGGGGGAGACCTGCGTTCAGAGGGAAAACAATGCCCTGCAGGGCTCGAGCCCCGGCCATGCCAGCCGCAGGCGACTTACGTGCTTCAGCTGAGAGGCGTCCTCTGTCACCAGCACATCCAGCATGTGAGCGGCTGCCTGCGTGACAAAGGCACTGGAGCAGCTCATGGCCCTGATGGCTACGACAATGAGATCTGCTCTCTCCGAGGCCTGGAGGTATTTTGCAAACATCTAGAGGACAAAGGAGGCAGGGAAGAGAGATGCATCACACGCAGTGCCCTCGTGCTGCTGGCTGCTGCCCAGCTGAGCAGTGAGCGCGGCTCTGGAGAGAAACGTGTGGCAGTGCTGCCTCTGTGCTGCCAGGAGAGCCAGGAGCAGGGGTTGAGCTGGGCTGGGTGATGGCCCCAGGCAGGAAGTGGGCGGTTGGGCTCAGGGTGCCCCTCTGCTGCTCCTGTGGGGAAGCAGAGCTCTGGTGGGGGGCGGGGGAGGGGGCCAGGCCACAAACTTGTGGCTAGTCCATGCTCAAGAACAAGGTGAGCCCCCTGCCCGATGACGGCAAGCACCCGTTAGTCCCCCTGTCAAAGGGTCCCTCTGTTCATCTGAGCATCGTGCTGACCCCACGGCCGGCAGTCCCAGCAACGGAGGCGCTCCTTACCGCGGTGATTTCCCTAACGTTGTTGGGCGGCGAAAGGCGGCTTTTTGCCTCTTCCCTGTCCTTTTGGATCTGCAGGTGCTTTGGGCTATCCTGGGACAGCCCCATGCCTGGACAGGAGGGGAGACACAGGGCAATTAGGAGGGAGGATGGTGACTCAGAGGTGGTACCCTGCAGGCCTCAGCGAGAAACGTTGCTGGCAGAGAAAGCAGGCGTGCCAGAAATGGATGGGGAGCAGGCTTTCCAGGGAAGTCCTGGGCCTATCGCAAGGCAGGTGGGAGGGGAAACGGCTTTTAAGACTACCACGAGGCAGAGGCGTTTGAGCAGCCGTTCTAGTAGGAAGCGAGACAGAAGCCCTAAGAGGAGCAGGGGCTGCTGAAGGTTTTCCAGCCCGTTGGTAAGCAGGCGAGGGATTCCAGCAAGGCAGCTGACGGCCCTGCGTGAAGTCTAGGAGGTGGCTGCTGTTTATTAAGTAGTGTGTGCATGCCCCCTCTCTCCCCAGAGAGCTGGCTGCAGATCACATCCCCCGTGGCCTCCTGCTTACGGGCCTGCTACGCTGAGCCTGGCCTCTGTGGGCCCTGGCCTTTACGCAGTGCTTGCCCTGCGCCTACAAGGCAGGAGTTTCTGGCTCTTTGCTGCTGCTGCGGAGAGTGGCTGAAGCAGCACGGTGTCTTGCCTGCCCTTGCCTGGCTCTGTGCGTGTGTGGGAGGACTCAGCCTGCGGCCGCTTCTCTTACTTTCTTCCTGTAGGATGAACGTGTACAGGTGGTGAAGAGCTTCTGCAGCTCCGTGACTGGTGCCTTGGTCCTGGCAGGCACAGCACAGGATGACGTGTCCCACCAGCCCACCCAGGATGGAGAACTGCTTCCTTCTGCAGTCGTCAGGGCCATCACTGCTTCCTTCCAAGGGCGAGCGGACCTGGGGGAGGGAGGCAGGGCTGAAGGGTGCTGCTTGCCACCAAAGCCCCGAGGCCACGTTTAAGCCGTGACTGGACCGCAGGTGAGCGGGAGCTGTGGAGGGCCTACCAAAGGGGCTGGGCAGGGAGGGCTGCCAGAGCTGTTGGGCCCACAGCGTGTGCCCAGGGCAGTGCTGCCCTGCCCAGGGCTGCGAGCAGAGGTGGCGTCTGGGAGAGCAGGGCCTGCAGGAGGAAGCCCCACCGAGGCATGGCCAAGAGCATAGCTTCGGGGCAGGGCCTTGCTGGGTGCCCTACCTTGTAGCCAGGCTTCCCTTGGAGGCAGCGCGGAGCTGCAGAAGGCTCCGGAGCACCATGGAGGGGTGATGGGGCGCCTGGAGGTTGCCTGGTCCTGAGGCGGCTTACCTTGAGCAAGGGAGGGGTGACCAGGAGCTGCGTGAGCTCGGCAATGCGCCCCACAGCCCTCTGGCGCGTGGCTGCTTGCTTGGACCGGAGGAAGGGCAGCAGGACCTGGGAGGAGAAAAGCTGCTGGTCTGCGCGGTGACCTGCCAGCTGCTGCAAGCGAGGCAGCTCTGCTGATGCCTGCTCGGCTTTGCCCTTCAGCTCCTGGGAGCAGGAGCAAAGCCCGTAAGTGGGTTCTTGCCTTGCGAGTCCCCCCAAACTAGGGACAAGTCCCCTCGGCTGAGCGGCTGGAGCCGGGCAGGCAGCAGGCTCCCGTGGCTCCTGCAGCCTCTGCTGCTTGCCAGAAAGGGCCCGCTGGGCCCTCCTGTCGCGGAGGGCCAGGGGTTAGGGCTTTGCCTTCCACTGCAGGAGTCGGGTGGGCAAGAAAGGACTCTTGACTGCAGCCAGGAGACCCTGGGCTTGCAGAAGAGCACGGTGGGGAAGCCTCGCTCCCCCGAGGGAGACGCTCCTCTCCCTGCGGCATGCTCTCTGCCCCTAGCGCTGCGGGGCCGAGCAGAGGGAGGTCCCCTCCAGAGAGTCCCTTTGTTTTGGGGTGAGAAACAGTCCCTGTGAAGGCCACTCTTTGCCTAAATGCCACACCTGCAGGATGTTCTGCAGCTCCAGGAGAGCAGGCGAGAGACATGTGAGCACCAGCGCCTGCAGCATGCTGTCCAGGGCAGCCAGCGTCTGCAAGGAAGACAGAGGCTTGTGGCACTTCTTCCCTGGAGCCCCCTGCCTGCAGGAGAGGGGCTTGAATCCCTGCAGCCTGAGGGGGACACCCAGGGCCCTGCGGTGCCCAGGGAGAGGCTTAGGGCAGAGGAGCTGCCGCACGAGGACCAGCTCGGCGACACTACGCGGGGCCATCGCCAGGGCAAGGGGGAAAAGGCACGAGGGTGGGAAAGCCACGCTGCAGTGCTGCTCTGGCTTGGAGCTTGCGTTCATCTCTCGGCACAGAGCAGCCGGGGACCAGCCCAGGGGGACTGTCGGGCTCTGCAGCCCTCGGCCAGGGCGTACCTTGGAGTAGAGGGCAGCCTGCAGGCTCTGCATGTGCTCTGTCGGAGGAAGGAAGAAGACCGCGCAGAAGCAGGACTGGAGGAGGCTTGTCTGCTGGTTGCGATCTAGCACCAGCTTCGCTTTGCTGCAAGGAGGGAGAGGCGCTGCTCAGAGCCGGGGGCTGACGGTGGCACCTCCAGAGCTGGTGGGCGGCAGAGCCTATGCTGCTAGGGGAGCGAGGTGGGGAGGCCCCTGGGGAGGCGCCTCTTCCTCCTGTGATGCTGGCCCAGGGACAGAGGACGGTCCGGCAGCATGTGCCCGATACCCTCTGCAGCTCCTGCCTCAGCCTTCGTGAGCAAAGTCCGGAGACACTGGACAGGGCTCCGGGGCCCTCTCTGCCCTCCCGTCTCCAGCACTGTCAAGGCCCGTGCAGGGGAGAGCAGAGGCCCCGCAGACGCCTCGCTCAGACTGCCCCCGAACGGGAGATGCCGCCCAGCTGCAGCTGGTGCCGTCAGGTCCGTAGGCTGTGGAGGCCTTGAGCAAGGCAGGGGCTGGGGCAGCTACCTCATTGCAGCGATGGCGAGGAAGGCTTGCTGCCGCACCGCAGTGCTCAGCTGCTCCACGGGCTCCTCTCGCAACAGCACCTGGAGAGCGCAGCGAGGACGCGGCGTGGGAGCTGTCAGCAGCCAGCGAGGAGCCTGCCAGGCTGGCAGAGCCCAGGTGCCCCCGTCGCACCCCAGCGCTGGCACCCAGGGCAGCCCCCTCGTTGCCCCGCTCTCGGTGGCTTCTGGAGCCCTGCAGTGGGCAGCGCTGCGCTCACGAGCAAGGGCTCCCCACCTTCCCACGCTCACGCACCCCAGTCCTGGCCTCCCTGGTGTGCCAGTGCCCGGCTAGGCTTGCCCACTCCCCCAGGCCCCGGCCTGCGCCCTCACCTCGATTGCCTTTGCCAGATCCACCCTGCACAGGAAAAGCAGGACCCGCAGCAAGACATCCGTGCTGGCGCCTCTGCAGAGGATGCACACGTCGGCCAGAAACTGCAGCTTCTCGGCCTCTCCCTGGCAGCAGCAGGAGAGAGACGGAGAGCGTAAGTGCGCCAGAGGCATGGGCAGCAGCACCGGAGCATTTGCGGCCACGCAGCGGTGCGTGGCGTGCCCGTACGGGAGCAGCTCTGCACAGCCAGCAGCCCTTGCGGGGCCGCCTGAGCGTTGCACGTGCAGGGGCCGCCCACCAGGAGATGCAGGCACAGCCCAGGCACAAGTGCCTGCCGTTACCTTGCCTCCGCTTCGCAGAAAGGTGCGCATGCTTCCCAGGGCTTCCTCCTCTCCTGGCAGAAGCTGCCCTAGATGTGACCAAGAAAGAGAGTGGGCAGAGCTGTCGGGGCTGGCAGCAGACAGGAACCAGTTGAGGCCTGTCCAGGAGGTGCCCAGCAGGCAGGCGGCGAGGCTGGAGCCCAGCCCACGGGGGAAAGCCCCAAGCGCGTCCCCTTGAGAAACCTGCTCGCGCGCAGGCTGCAAAGCTCTGTCTCCCGCCAGCCGAGCTGCCTGCCCCTGCCTGGGCCGTGGAGCAGGAGCTGTGTCCCCTTTGCTCCTCTCCACCGCCCCCCGGCCCCCTGGGGGGGATGCGCTCCTGGGGGCTGGCTCCCAAGCTCAGAGCAGGCCCCGGCATTCAGGCACCGCCGGGCCACCAGGCTCCTGGGGACCCCACATGCCAGCCTGCCGGGTGCGCTCGCAGCCCCCGGTCCTGCCCAGCCCAGGGGTGCCCACTCGCTCACCTGGCTGCGATGGCTGGGGCGAGCACTGCTCCGGCTGCGAGCTGCTCCCTGAAGGGCCTCCATCCTCCTCCTCCTCCTCCTCCCAGGCAACCCTGGTGGAGGTGGAGGGTCCACCCTCCTCCTCCTCCTCCTCCTCCTCCTCCTCCTCCTCCTCTTCCGAGGCCCTCATGGGGTGGCTCTCTGAAGGGCCTCCATCCTCCTCCTCCTCCTCCAAGGCTTCCTTTGGGTGCCTGGGAGGTCCATCCTCCTCCTCCTCCTTCAAAGCCACCCTAGGGCAGCTGACGGAGCCATCCTTCTCATCCTTCTCCCAGGCCACCCTTGGGAGCCTGGGGGATCTGTCCTCCTCCTTCAAAGCCACCTCAGGGCAGCTGACGGAGCCATCCTCCTTTTCCTTCTCCCAGGCCACCCTGGGGTGCCTGGGGGGTCCATCCTCCTCCTTCAAAGCTGCCCTAGGGCGGCTGACGGAGCCATCCTTCTTCTCCCAGGCCACCCTGGGGTGCCTTGGGGGTCCATCCTCCTCCTCCTTCAAAGCTGCCCTAGGGCGGCTGACGGAGCCATCCTTCTTTTCCTTCTCCCAGGCCACCCTGGGGTGCCTGGGCGGTCCATCCTTCTCCTTCAAAGCCACCCTAGAGCGGCTGACGGAGCCATCCTTCTCCCAGGCCACCCGGGGGTGCCTGGGAGGTCTCCTCTCCATCCTGCAGGGAGGAAGAAAAGGGGGAGGTTGGGAATGGAGGAGCCTAAGGCCAGGCCTGGCACCTGGAAACAGTTGCACTGTCCCCCTGAGCTTAGCAGACAGCCTGGCTGGAGAAGGCCGAGCCCACGGCTGTGGCTTTTCCATGCAAAAGGTGTCATTTGGAAAATGCCCGCAGGCTTTGCCAAGATGTTCTTGGAAGGAAAACCTTTCGCTAACCCCACCAGCAGAGGGTGGTTCCCTGCGGGACATTGGCGTCCCCCGCCCGCTGCAGGTGTGCTGGGCCCTGGCGCCAGCTCTCCTGCACCTTAGCTCCAGCCCCACCCCATCACCCTGCCTGCTCCTTCCTCTCCTGGCCATGGCCATGGCCATGGCCAAGGGCCCCCTTGAGGCCCTGGGGAGCTGCTCAGCCCCAGCCCCAGCCCTCTTACCCAGGTCTGAGCTGGGGGTGCCTTGGGGAAACGCCTCGCACTGCGGGGCTGCCCGGGGTGACAGGGAAAGACATCGCGCGCTCAAGGGCTCCTTCAGCAGCCCTGCGTGCTCCTTCCTTTCCTGTTGCCATCCTCCCGGACACTGCCTTGCTCATGCCATAGTGGTGCCCAACAACACCATGGGGCACCACGGGGTCACAAAGGACCCTGCTGTGACCCGCCGCCCTAGGGAGGGGCAGGGCACATCCCTTCAGGCCCGCACGGCTGCCTGCCCCTCGGCCACCTCTGTCTGCCGCTGGGCCTCCATGGGGCTCTGGTCACAGACTCACAGAGCGGTGGAGGTTGGAAGGGACCTCTGGACATCATCTAGTCCAATCCAGAGGGGTCACCTAGAGCGGGTTGCCCAGCACCCTAGCCAGATGCCTTTTGACTATGGCCACGGATGGGGACTGCACGACCTCGCTGGGCAGCCTGTTCCAGCGCTCCGTCACTCCCACAGCAAAGACGTTTGTCCTCGTGTTCGGACGGACCTGCCTGTGCTTCAGTTTGTGCTCACTGCCTCTCCTCCTGTCAGTGGGCCCCTCTGACAAGGCTCTGGCCCCATCCTCTTGACACCCTCCCTTCAGATATTTATACCCATTGGTCAGATCCTCCCCCCCCCCCCCCAGGTCTTCTCTTCTCCACGCTGAACAGGCCCAGCTCTCGCAGCCTTTCCTCCTATGCCCCCATCCCTTCAGCATCTGAGGAACCCTCAGCTGCACTCACTGCACTAGCTCCATGTCTCTCTTGTATTGGGGAGCCCACCCCTGCACCCGGGACTCCAGGCGAGGCCTCACCAGGGCTGAGGAGAGGGAGAGGATGACCGCCCTCCACCTGCTGCCAGTGCTTTGCCTACTGCAGCCCGGGAGATCGTTGGCCGCCTTGGCCACAAGGGCACGTTGCTGCCTCGTGCTCAACTTGCTGGCCACCTGCCCTCCCAGCACCTCACTCCCCAGCCTGTACTGCTGCACCAGGGTGTTTCTCCTGCAGGGCAGGACTCTTCAAGCCCTTCCTTGGCTTGAACTTCATGAGCTTCCCCTCTGCCCATCTCTCCAGCCTGTCGAGCTCCCACTGAACGGCGCTACAACCCTCCAGGGTTGCAACCATACCACCCAGTTCAGAACAGCCGCAAACTCGCTGAGGGCGCACGCTGTCCCTTCAGCCAAGTTTCTGAGGAACAACTTGAACAGGATCAAAGCCAGTATCGACCCCTGGGGTACCCCACTCGCTATGATGCACTAAGGCATCCAAAATAACTGTAGCTGTCTGCCATGCAGATAATTAAGATGATCCCCTAGGATAGGATTTAAGAGTTACATCTTAATTTGGGGGGGGGTGCGGGGGTGCGTGTGTAAAACTGCATGTGAGCAGGTGCCCTTTTCTATTCACTAGGGACATAGTCATTAAGGTCAGTGTTATCTCGAGAGCTATTCACAACGTGCCAAGTGGACACACACTGTTTGGTCAGCTTGGTCTCCCGTTTTCCTGATGTACCAAAGCCAATACACAGCCTAAATAAGACCCCCCCCCCATCTCCAATCATTAAAGGAACAAATGCAGTAAATACCAGTGTTTTTTCTTGGGGAATGTGATGTCATTTTTTTTCTACTATTCCTAATTAGGCTCGAAGCAAACACACCAAGACAAGGAGTGTGTTTATTTTATGTTTTTCTTGAGGGAGTAGTCAAAGAAGCTGTTGTTCTCCTCACTAGGCAATGACTTCTTCGTGTCGCCGTGCCTCACCGGAGGGGATCTGTTTCTAGCACCACCAACAACAACAGCACAAGTTAGAGCAGCAATTCTACTTCGCTCTCCTGTCTCCACGTGGCCACAAATCAAGCATGCCCTTTAATTTGCTTCCATTCTCCAACCCTTTGGGGCTGAAAGAATACCTCCTTTTCTTCTCTCTTCCAGTATGGCACCTCCTAGCTCCAGCTGCTGTTGAAGGACACCGAGACTTGCCTTGTTCCCCTTTCCCACAGCACTTCGTTCCAGGCAGCTCTCTCCTACCTCTCTCAGCTGTCTCTTTTCCTTCCTGAAGAGCCCTCCTCCAGGCTCCCGTTCCTTTAACGGAAAGTGGCATCTCTTTGACTAGTCTGCTCATGCTTTTCTACCTCTTTCTCAGTTCCAGGAAATCCTCTGGCACCCCAGTATTTCACAGAGTCACAATTGGAATTCGGGATTTCGGCTCACCACGTGGCGAGAGTCCTTTCCAGATGCTTTGATACACTCCTAGCACACCTGAGACTACATTCAGACAGGATTATCATTTTCCTCCGGTGGCAGACATAACGGCTAGAGACGTGCAGTCCTTCTGCAGTCCCACCGCTCTCTGGGATCGATTGGGTGAAGGGCTCTCTGGAAGGGCCCGTTTTTCTCCACAGCCTAGGGAGGGAGCCCGGAGAAGCAGTTCAGACCTTAAGTTTGGCTTCCTAAAGTTCGATGAGATAACTCCACCCCAGTTACTAGCCTAATGGGTTTTAAGACTGTCGGCTTCCTATCAAAAAGCCGCTCTTTTCCTTTTGCCGCCTTTTCCTGCTGTCTGCCTGCCTTCCTTTAGAGCCTCAGTTATGGGCACAGAAGATGGGGTTAACATGTCTTGGAAACCACACAGAACGTGTCTAAGGGGAGGAAGGGAAAGGAGAAAGACTGCAACGAGGAGGCCTAAGGGAGATGTAAGGCAGCAAAGATAACGGCAAACTGATACTAGCTCAGAGAGCCCGGCACGGGCCTGTACGAACTCGGAACGGTCCCATATGAGCCCGTAGGGCCCAGCACGAGTCCGTTGGAGTCCCTAGGGCCCAGTGCAGGCCCGTACCAGCCCACAGGGCCTGGCATGGACCTGTACAAGCTCAGGGTGAGCCAGTACGAGCCCACAGAGCCTGGCACAAGCACGCAGAGCCTGGCGTGGGCTCGTATGAGCCCGTAGAGCGCTGTGCAGGACCGTACCAGCCCACAGAGCTCGGCATGGGCCCATATGTGCTCAGCATGGGGGCATACGAGCCCTCAGAGCCCCAAACAGCTCTGTATGAGTCCACAGAGCCCTGTGCAGGCCCATAGAAGTCCATAGAGCCTGGCACGGGCTCCTATGAGCTTGGCATGGGCCCCTACGAGCCCGTGGAGCCCTGTGGGGGTCCGTATGAGCCCGCAGAGCCCAGCAAGGGCTCATACAAGCCTGCAGGGCCTGGCACAAGCCCATGTGAGCTCGGCATGGGGCTGTACAAGCCCCTAGAGCCCCGTTCAGGCTCTTAGAAGCCTGTAGAGCCTGGCACAGGCCTGTATGAGCTTGGCACGAGCCTGTATGAGCCTGGAGGGCCCAGCACAAGTCCGCACGAGCCCCTAGGGCCCGGCAGGGACCCGCACCAGCTCAGCGGGGGCCTGGATGAGCCCATAGAGCCCCACGTGGGTCCATACGAGCCCGTGGAGCCCTGTGGGGGCCCGTAGGACCCTGCAGAGCCTGGCATGGACGCAAATGAGCCTGCAGGGCATGGCGTGAACCCGTATGACCTCAGCACAGGCCTGTAGAGCCCTGTTCAGGCCCATAGAAACTCGTAGGCTTTTGACACTGTCTCCCATCATATCCTCCCAGGTAAACTCAGGAAGTGGGGGTTAGATGAGTGGCCAGTGAGGTGGACTGAGAACTGGCTGGATGGCCGAGCTCCGAGGGTTGTGGTCAGTGGCGCAGAGTCTAGTTGGAGGCCTGTAGCTAGCGGTGTCCCCCAGGGCTCAGTCCTGGGTCCACTCTTGTTCAATGTATTCATCAATGACCTGGAGGAAGACACAGAGTGCACCCTCAGCAAGTTTGCTGATGATACTAAACTGGGGGGGAGTGGCTGACGCGCCAGAAGACTGTGCTGCCATTGAGAGGGACCTGGGCAGGCTGGAGAGCTGGGCGGAGAGGACCCTCCTGAAGTTCAACATAGGCAAGCGCAAGGTGCTGCACCTCGGGAGGAAGAAGCCCAGGCAGCAGGACAGGCTGGGGGTTGACCTGCTGGCAAGCAGCTCTGCAGAGAAGGACCTGGGAGTGCTGGTGGGCAACAAGTGAAGCATGAGGCAGCAGTGTGCCCTTGTGGCCAAGGAGGCCAATGGGATCCTGGGGTGCCTGAGGAAGAGTGTTGCCAGCAGGTGGAGGGAGGTGATCCTGCCCCTCTCCTCAGCCCTGGTGAGGCCTCCCCTGGAGTCCTGGGTGCAGTTGTGGGCTCCCCAGGACAAGAGAGACATGGCACTACTGGAGAGAGTCCAGCGGAGGGCTACAAAGAGGATGAGGGGACTGGAGCATCTCTCCTCTGCAGAAAGGCTGCGAGAGCTGGGCCTGTTGAGCCTGGAGAAGAGAAGACTGAGAGGCGATCTCATCAACGTGTGCAAGTATCTGAAGGGGGAGTGTCAAGAGGATGAGGCGGGTCTCTTCTCCGTGGTGCCCAGTGACAGGACAAGAGGCAACGGGCACAAACTGAAGCACAGGCAGGTCCACCTGAACCTGAGGAAAAACTTCTTGACTGTGAGGGTGAGTGAGCACTGGCACAGGTTGCCCAGAGAGGTGGTGGCGTCTCCTTCGCTGGAGACATTCAAAACCCGTCTGGATGCGATCCTGGGCAACACGCTCTAGAGGAGCCTGCTGGAGCAGGGGGGTTGGACTAGATGATCTCCAGAGGTCCCTGCCAACCTCAACCATGCTGTGACTCTGTGGAGCCGGGCGCGGGCCCCCCCGAGCTCAGCGCGGGACTACACAAGCCCGTGGAGACCCGTGCGGGGCCGTAGGAGCCCCTCGGGCTGGACGAGGGGCTGTGCAAGCGCCGCGCAAGCCCGCACGAGCCTGGGCAGGACTGTATGAGCTGGGGGAGAGCGGCCTGGGACCGGGCGAGCCCGTCGGGGGCGACCCGGGCCGGGAGGAGCTCGGCGGGGCCTCGACGTGGGTCACACGAGGCAGCGCCGCTTCCTGCCTGCCCTGCCCGCAGCCCCTGCCCTGCCCGCGCACGGCGCCTGCCCTCCCCGCTGCCCTCTGCCGCCGGCGACAGCCGACCGGGCGGCGACGGGCGGGAGGACGGGGGGACAGCGAGGGGGACACTGAGGGGGGACAGCGGGGACCGCGTCCCTGGCGCCGGCAGCCCCGGCCCCGCCGCCCGCCCGCCCGCCCGCTCGGCGGCGCCCACGGCCGCCGGACGCCATCTCCGGCCTCTCTCCGCTCCCTCCCGCCCTCCGCCCGGGCCGCCGCGGGGATTGGCCGGCCGGGCCAGCTGCCTCTCGGCCATTGGAGGGCGCCTGCGCGCCGCCCGCCGCTGATTGGCGCCCCGCTCCCGCCTCTGGCCGGGGGGGAGGGGAGCGAGCGGCCGGCGGCGAAGATGGCGGCGGGGTGGCTGGCTGTGTGGTGGCGCCTGGCGGCGGCGGCCGGGTCCCGTCGCGTGGCGTCGCGTGGCGTCGCGTCCTGTGTGGTGCGGTGGCGCGGCGCTGCTGGAGAGCGGCAGGCTGCGGGACGCGCGGCGGGTCGTGGCGCGGCGGGGCTCGGGGGCGGCGGGGGGGCCGGGCCGGGCGCGGGGAGGCGGTCGGGGCGGCCGGTCGCTCTCGCCTGGGCAACGCGCAACGGTTGTGGCAGCGCCGTTGGCAGCGCGGCGGGACCAAGCGGGACGTGCGCGATGGTGCCGGCCGCGAGCTGCTGGCAGCACCGGCGGGCGCCGCGGAGGAGCGAGCGCCGGCAGCGGAGCGCTGGGTGTCTGCGGGCGCTGTTTGCCGGCCCGTGCAGCGAGTGCCCGGCGGGCTGCGGGCGGCGCCGGAGGAGGGAGCGTTGGCAGCCGGCAGCCGGGCTGTCCGGAGCGCCGGGGAGGGGGCAGCGCTCGGGCAGGGGCTTCCCTGGCGGCCCCGAGGCGGCCGGGTGGCGCTTCCCGCCCCGCCGGGGGCTCGTCCGCTGCCGGGGGCGGCAGGTTTCCAGCGCGGCTGCCGCCCTTCCTCGGGCTTTCTTCGGGTGCGGGTGTTGGCAGGCTGGTTCCCAGCCTTGTGGGAGCAGCTGGAGCCTGGTGGTGGCGCGGCGTGTTGTGGCGCTGGTGCGGGGTCCTTCCTTGTCTGTCTGTCTGTCAGTACAGAGCTTTCAGCCTTTGCTGTAGAAAGTGGAATCAGAGCGTATCATTTGGCCAGGGGGAAAAACCATCTTTGAAGTTCATAACCAGAAGGTGTTTTACTGGCGAGGCTGTTTTGGGGTTTCAGCTGCCTGGGGAGCTGAGAAGCATAGTGGGAGCTGTGTCCTGTCTCTGCAAGATCTCTGTCTGCTTCCTTTGTGGCCGCTGGGAGCTGACGTGCTCACTGAGAGCTCGGTTGTGTTTCTGCGGTTGTGTTTGTCGGTTGTGTTTTCTGTTGCCTGGCTCAGTTCAACGTGGCCGCTTTGTCTGTCTGAGGGGGCAACTGGGGCGTGCAGCTCCCGCTGCCAGAGGGCTGGGGGAGTTTCAGTTCCCAGTAGGTCATGACCGACTGGGTTTTGCTCCCCGGGGCTCCTCTCGGCAGGTAAGGCCGGTGGGAATGTCTCGTGCCAGGGGAAGGGGCTCTCTGGGACAGCTCTGGCTGGGCTGCAATGTACTGGAGCGTAGGAGGGACTGGAGGACTTTGGACTTGCTTCTCTTTGGCTTTGCTTTTTGGAGTTGTTGGAGCTCCCTTGCCTTTTTAGGGAAGCAGGGGGCACTAAAGAGGAGAGGGAGTGTGAGTTGTGCGCAAGAGATGCTGTTGCTGTGCTGTGGTGCAGTGCCAGACTCGAGAGAGGGTCTCTCCTTTTCTAGGTGTCTGGGCGTCCCCTGCAGCCCACGCAGTAGGAACGTTGCGTCCCCTCGGCATTTCTGTACTGTGCCGGCGCCTTCTCCCTGAAGGCAGGCCTCTTGGTGTTCAGCGCTGTCGCCTTGCACACGAAGGAGGAGGAGAAATGGGCCTGAGCTGCGTATGGGAGGAAGAGGCTTTTTGCCCATCACTGGCAGCGCGCAGAGAGCAGCGGCGCTCGGGCTCCTTCCGAGACCTTTGAGGCCTGGTAGGTGCCAGACAAGCTATGGCTCTGGTTTATTTATTTCATTATTATTATTGTTTTTTCATATTTGGGGCCACTAGTTGTGTGCGTTTCTGCTCTGTTTTCAGCAGGAGCCGTGCTCTGTGGATGCGCTGAAGGCCAGAAGGCAGAGCCGCAGTGCGCAGAGCCCCAGCGCCTGCTCCCCGAGGGGGACGCAGGGTCGGGCCCGAGTGTTGAGAGAGGGAAAGTGCCTGGTCCTGCTCTTTCTGAAGAGCTCTGTTTTGTTTTCCTAGGTGCTAGTTGCTGGCTAGACCTGCTTTTTCATCTCTTGCCCACCCCTCCCGCAGCTCTTTGGGGCCCCAGCTTCAGACTCCAGCTGCACTGAGGAAGTGACCTGCTTTCCCAGAGACCCCCCCCCGCCACCCGAAGGAGCAAGAATCCGGCTTTGGCCTTCACGCACCCCTCCAGGAGCTGCCGCAGCAGGAAGGCGGCCTGCGCCTGCCAGCTCGTCCTGCTCCCCAGGAAGCGCCAAGTGGGACTCGGGCACGGTGGCACCGCGCGAAGGTGTTTGGGCTCTGGGCAATAAAACTTGGCGCGAGCCCCAGCTGAGGCGAGGTGCCATGTGCTGTGTTCTGTGCGCGGTCTCTGTTCACGCCTGCTCGCAGCTTGCCGAAGGCTGCGTTCTCCCTGCTCGGGGAAGAGCTCCTGGCTGCAGCGCTGGAGCGGAGAGGGGGCAGCTGGCAGCCGGGGCCATCTCGCTGCAGTAGGTGAGAGCTCCTGTCCCAAGGGGCTGTTTCTCCTCGCCCCCGGGTTGGCCCTTTCTTTGAGCAGGGGCCCTGGCAGCCCAGCTCCAGCCCGGGAGGCAGCGGGGAAGGCCGGGGCGACGAGGGAGCAGCGAGCGCTCCTTGGCCTCAGGGCTTTGTGTGGGGGCAGCCGTTGGGCAGGGCTTTTTGGTGCCCCCCACCAAAGCCCTGAGGCTGGGGAGTGTGGGGGTCTGGGCTGAGGCCTGCCCCTGCTGCCCTTAAAGGCAAGGTTGAGAGGCTTTAAGGCTCTTCAAGTCTCTGGGGGCTCTTCAGGCAACTTGGAGTCCCTTAACTTCTTCCCAAGGAACTCCCAGTTACTTGAGGAACCACCTCAGGGACTCAGCCCCCCTGGGAGACCTCTCTTCTTCAGTTCTCCCAGTTCAGCTGAGTTATGTGGTCAGCAATGATTCTCGAGTCTTGCTGAATTTCTGTCCCCACACAAGTCTCTTAGGCTAGGGAGCCCAGGGGCCTCCAGGGCCCCCATTGGGCCAGGCCGGCCCCTGCCCCCCGGGGGAGCCAATCGGGTCCAGGCCTGCCCCCGACGCCCACCACTGCCCTTAAAGGCAGGGCTGGGAGACTTTAAGAGTCTTCAAGACTCTTAAAGAAGAGAGGTCTCCCAGGTGGGCTGACTCCCTGAGGTTGGTCTTCCAGGTACTTGGAGCTCCTTAATGTCTTCCTCAGTGCCTCCTGGTTCCCTTAAGAGCCCCCAGAGACTTTAAGACTCTGACAGCCCCTAGGGACTTGTAAGGAACTCAGCTGACCTGGGAGCCCTGCAGAAGAGAGGTCTCCCAGGTGGGCTGAGTCCCTGAGGTTGGTCTTCCAGTTACACTGAGGGACTTGGGAAGAAATTAAGGGACTCCAAGCTCCTTGAAGAGCACCCTGAGGCTTGAAGACTCTGACAGTCTCCCAAGCCTGCCTTTAAGGGCAGGGGTGGGTGTCGGGGGCCGGCCTCGACCCCACCGGCTCCCCCGGGGGGCAGGGGCAGGCCTGGCCCCACTGGCGGCGCTCCCGCTCGAGGGAGCTGCTCGGGGCAAAAAGCGCCGCGGCCTCGCTGTGCCTGGGGCGCCCTCGCTGCTCGGCCACGTGCCCCCAGCCGAGTTGACGCCCAAACCTTGGCTGTCACGAGGAACGCCCACGTCCAGCCGCGGAAAGGTCGGGGCCCTGGGGACCTAGATGGCCCCGCAGCGGCCGTGGCTGCTTTCTCCACCGCCTGGGGGCCCGGCCGGGCCGGCAACGCTGCTCTCCCTGGAGAGGAGGCTGCTCTCCCCCTTGGGCTCCGGGATCGGGTCCCTGGGGGCCAGGGGCAGGGCCCGGCCATCTCGCTGACTCCGCTGGCGCTGCCGCAGGGCCGGGCGGGCTGCAAGGGAAAGACAAGAGCCCTTGGTGCCCCGTCCTCTGCCCGGCTGCTGACGGCTGAGCTGCCGGGCGCTGCCCGACCGGAGAGGGCTCCGCGGGCACAGGACCGCGGCTCCCTCCTCTTCCTCCTCCTGGTGCTGGGCAGGGCAAGGGGATCGCTGCCAAACTCCTCTGCGTCCTGCCTGCCTGCAGGTGCTGCACGAGCCCCTCCCCGCCTGGCTGGGGTGAAGCCAGCAGGGTGCAGTGTTGGGGGGGGGGGCTCTGGGGTGCCCCACAAGACAATCCAAGCATCGAGGGCGCTCCGAAAGGCAACCCGAGGAGCCTGGGGCGCACGGAGAAGCGAGCGGCGGGCCGAGGAACCAAACGGAGGGCTCCGAGGTGCTCTGGAAGGGGAAAAAACACAAACAAACAAACAAACAACCCACCCCCAAGGCTCTGGGGAGCCAAAAAGCAAACCCCAGGGCTCCAGCACATCCCCACAGGCGAGCAGAAACATCTCAGATGCTTCAAAAGGCAAACCAAAGCCTAGAGAGCTCTCAAAGAGCTACAGGGGGCTCCAGGAAAAGCACCCCGAGGTGGCTAGAGCACCCTGAAGAGCACCCCAAGTGCTCTGGGGTGCCCCAAAAGGCACCTCCTAGGGGTGCAGGGTGCCCCAAAAGCCACACTGAGGGTCCAGGGGCACCCTGAAAGGCAACCTGAGGGGTCAGGGGCACCCTGAAAGGTACCCCAATCACTCTGGGGTGCAAGGAAAGACACTCCGAGGGGGCTAAGACACCCCAAAATACACACCAACAGGCCCAGGACCTACCTAAAAGGACAAGAAATGGGTCTGCGGTGCCCCAAAAGCCACATCCTGAGCTCTGGGGCGCACCAAAAGGCACAGCAAGGGGACTGACAGGAACTGAAAAGCACACCAAGGGGTCTGGGTGACCCCAAAAAGCACACCAAGGGGCCCCGGGCACCCCGGATGGCACACCGAGGGGCTGAGGCACTCTGAAAGAAACACCGGGGGGGTCCGCGTGGCCCGAGCAGCACAGCGAGAGGCCAGGAAAGCCCTGAAAGACGCGGCAAACACTCTGCGGGGGCGCCAAAAGTGACACCGCGGGCTCCAGGGCAGCCCCAAACGCGCAATGGGGGCACCGGGGAGCACCCACAGCCCCACTCGGGGCTCAGGCTGCACTGAAACGCCCACCGAGGAGCCCGGGGCAGCAGGAGAAAACTGCTGAGGGCGCCAGGCCTCTCTGAAAGGCCCAACGCGGGGCCAGGGGCACCCCAAAAGCCACAACCGGAGCCTGGGACCTACCAACAAGCACACTACATGGCTCTGCGGTGCCCCAAAAGCCACACCAAGGGGCCCAGCGCACACCAAAAGGCACCCTCAGCACCTCTAAGCACCCCAAAAGGCCCACCGGACGGCTCCACGGCACCCCCACACGCACCCCGAGGGCACTGCGGGCCCCCCCACACGCACCCCGAGGGCCCTGGGCACACCAAAAGGCACGGGCAGGCACCCGCGACGCACCAACATGCCCACCGAGCCCCCTGGGCCACCAGGAGAGCCACAACCAGGGGCCGCAGAGGCACCACAAGGCACAGCCAGGCCTCTGCGAGCAACCACACGCACCTCACAAGCCCTGGCCAGCACCAAAAGACACCCCCGAGGGCCCAGGACACCCCCAAAGGGGCAACGAGGCCTCCGCCGAGCGCCCCAACCCCCTTCCAAGGGCCACCGGCAACCCCAAAGGCACCACAAACGCCTCCAGGCAGCCACCGACCCACACCAAGGCACCCAGCGGACACCGCAAAGCACACCCAGGGCTCCGGCTGCCCTCCCAGAGCGCACCCATACGGCCGGGCCACCCCCAAAGGCCCCCAAGACGCCAGCGCAGCACCCAGAGGCACACTGAATGCCCTGGGGAGCACCAGCGGGCACCACGAGGGCTCTGGGGCGTCCCCAGAAGGGCAGCGATGGGTGTGGGCAGCACCACGGGGCACATGAAGAGCCCTGCGGCGGGCACAAACGCACACCGAGGGGTCACGGATGACACAAAAGCACAACACGGGGTCTGGGCACCCCCCAAAGCTACTCCGAGGGGTCGCAGGTGCCCCAAAAGGCACACCAAATGACTCAGAGGCACCACAACAGACAGACCAAGGGGGCTGGGATGGGGCCAAAAACCACCCCCAGGAGTGTGCGGCACCCCAGAGGGCACACGGAGGGCCTCGGCCACCTCCAAAAGAGTCTGAATGAGACTGCAGAGCCCCTCCAAGCTCGCCCAAGCCTGCAGAGCCTGCCACAAGGCCGTCTGAACACGCAGAGCCTGATACGAAGGGGTCCTGGCCGCACCCAAAGGCACGCGGAGGCTCCACGGCCGCACTCCAAGGCGCGCGGAGGATCCCCAACTCACCAGAACGACACTCGGAGGCTCCCCGATCTTGTAGAACGACACTTGGTGGCTCCCTGGCCGCACCCAAAGGCAGTCGGAGGCTCCTCAGCCTCCTACAACGACACTCCGAGGCTGCCCGGTCTCCTACGACGATCCTCGGAAGCTGCTCGGTCTCCTACAATGACACGCGGATGCTGCCCAGTCTCCTAGAACGACATGCAGAGGCTCCCCGGCTGCACCGAAAGGGATGAGGAGGCTCTCTGGCCGCACCCAAAGGCACGTGGAGGATGCCCGGCTTCCTAGAACAAAACTAGATGCTCCCTGGCTGCTCCAAAAAGCACACAGACGATCCTCCGCTTCCTCGAACAATGCTCCGAGGCTCCCCGGTCTCTAGAATGAAATTCAGAGGCTGCACAGCCGCACCCAAACGCACGCGGAGCCGGACCGGTCGACTGAAATGACACTCGGAGGCTGCCTGGCTTCCAAGAATGACGCTCTGAGGCGGCCCGGTCTCCTAGAACAACACTCGCAGGTTGCCCAGCTGCACCCAAACACACGTGCACGTTTCCTGGCTTCCTAGAACGACACGCGGAAGCTCCCTAGCTGCACCCAAAGGCACATGGAGGCTCCCTGGCTGCACCCAAAGGCACACGGAGGCTCCCCAATCTCCTAGAAAGACACTCACAGGCTTCCTGGTCTCTTAGAACAAAATTCAGAGGCTGTTTGGCCGCACCCAATGGCACACGGAGGCTTCCTGGTCTCCTAGAACGACACTTAGAGGCTCCTCGGCCTCTTAGGATGACACTCGCAGGCTCCCTGGCCGCACTGAAAGGCAGGCAGAGGCTCCCCAGCCGCACCAAAAGGAACGCGGAGGCTGCCCGGCCTCCTAGAACAACACGCGGAGGCTGCCTGGCCGCACCCAAGGGCACGCGGATGCTGCCCGCTCTCCTACAACGATACTCGGAGGCTCCCTGGCCACACTGCAAGGTTCGTGGACGCTGCTCGGTTTCCTGCAATGACACGCGGAGGCTCCCCGCTCTCCTACAACGACACGCCGAGGCTGCCTGCTCTCCTACAACGACACGCCGAGGCTGCCTGCTCTCCTACAACGACACGCCAAGGCTTCCTGGCTGAACCGGACACACACAAAGGCACAAGGAGGCTCCTCGGATCCACACAAAGGCACGAAGATGCTGCCCGCTCTCCTAGAACAACACTCGGAGGCTGCCCGGCCGCACCCAAAGGCACGTGGAGGCTGCCCGGCCTCCTACAATGACACTCCGAGGCTCCCCGCTCCCCGCTTGAACCACATTCAGATGCTGTCCGGCCCTACCAAAAGACACGCAGTGGCTTCCCGGCTTCCTAAAACGACACTCAGACGCTGCTCAGTCTCCTACAACCACACGCGGAGGCTGCCCGCTCCACTAGACCGACACGCCGAGGCTGCTCGGCCTCCTACAACGACACTCCGAGGCTGCTTGGACGTCCCCAAAGGCACACGGAGGTTGTCCGCTCTCCTACAATGACGCTCAAAGGCTGCCTCGACGCACCGAAACATATGCGGAGCCTCCCCGGCCACACCTAAAGACACGCACAGGATCTCTGGCCGCACCCAAAGGCACGGGGAGGCTCCCCGGCCTCCTACAACGACACTCGGAGACTACCCGGCCTCCTACAACGACACTCGGAGACTACCCGGCCTCCTACAATGACACTCCGAGGCTGCCTGGCTGAACCCAAAGGTAGGAGGAGGCTCCCCGGCTGCACAGAAAGGCACGCGGAGGCTCCCCGGCCTCCCCGAACGATACTCGGAGGCTGCCCGCTCTCCTGGAATCACACTGGCAGGCTGCCTGGCCGGACCGAAAGACAAGTGGAGGCTCCCTAGTCTCCTGCAACCACACTCAGAGGCTGCCCGGCCGCACCCAAAGGCTCACGGAGGCCGCCCAGCTTCCTACAACGACACTCTGAGGCTGCCCCAATGCACCAAAAGCCACAGGGATGTTCCCCAATCTCCTACAACGACACGCACAGGTTGCCCATTCTCGGATCGGTGGAGAGGTTCTGGCCCTGGAGGAGCAGTTTCAGCCCTGACACAGTGGTTTTAGGCTCAGTGGAGTGGTTTCAGCCCTGGCGAAGTGGTTTTAATGTCGGCGGAGTGGTTTCAGCCCTGACGCACTGGTTTTAGGCTTGGTGCAGTGGTTTTAATGTCGGCGGAGTGGTTTTGGCCCTGGTGGAGCGCTTTTTGGCCTGACGCAGTGCTTTTCAGCCTGACGGAGCAGTTTCCGCCCCAGCACTGTGGTTTCAGCCCCGACGGAGTGGTTTCAGCACTGGTGGAATGGTTTTGGCCCTGATGGTGTTGTTTTAGGCTTGGTGGAGTGGTTTCAGGCCCGACGGAGTGGTTTTAGGCTCGGCGGAGTGGTTTTAAGGTCAGCCGAGTGGTTTTGGCCCTGGCGGAGTGGTTTCTGCCCCGACGCAGTGCTTTTCGGCTTGATGGAGTGGTTTCAGCCCCGACGGAGTTGTTTTAGGCTCAGCGGAGTGGTTTCGGCCCCGATGCAGTGGTTTCGGCCCCGACAGAGTGGTTTTGGTCCTGGCACAGTGGTTTCGGCCCCGACGGAGTGGTTTTAGGCTTGGCACAGTGGTTTTAATGTCGGGGGAGTGGTTTTGGCCCTGGTGGAGTGGTTTTCAGCCTGACGCAGTGATTTTCAGCCTGACGGAGTGGTTTTCAACCCCAACGCAGTGTTTTTAGGCTTGATGGAGTGGTTTGAAGGTCAGCCGAGTGGTTTTGGGCCTGGCGGAGTGGTTTCAGCCCCGACGCAGTGGTTTCAGGCTTGGCGGAGGGGTTTTGGCCCTGACGGAGTTGTTTTAGGTCTGACGCAGTGGTTTGAGCCCCAACGGAGTGGTTTTCGGCTTGGCGGAGTGGTTTCAGCCGCGACGGAGTCCCTCCAACATGAGGCTCTGGAAGCTCGGTCGGACCCAGATCACGTGGAGGGAGGCAGATTCCTGCAGCTGCTGCTCTTGTGGCAGGTGTTGGTCAGCGACCTGCTGCCCCGCTTCCTGCTGTGTTGAGCCGCCTTGCTGTTGCTCGCGTGCTGCCAGCACTCTGGTCCCTGTTGCTTCCTGCTGCTCGTCCTGGAAAGGCTGCTGTTGTGGGCAGCTTGCTGTTGGTGGCTGTGCTGGCTGCCCTGGCCTTCTGCCTCTGCCCAGGAAAGATGGCACGCTTGCCTCCATGAGCATGGGGAGCAGGTCCTTGCTGAGGCGCCGGGGCTGTACTTTTGGCCTGTGGCTTCCTCTGGTCCGCAGCTGTGCTTGCCAGGGGTGCCGAACGGAGCGCGTGCGCCAAGGGACCCTGTGGTAGAGCCATTGCAGACTCCTCCGCAGCCTTGTGCGCGCATGGCAGCGCCTCATGGCTCTCCTGTTTGTGTCCACAGCTAAGCGCAAGGCAGCAGAGACGAGCAACTCAGCAGCGTCCTCCAGAGAGGCGGCAGATGATATGGGGCTGTGCGGGGCAGGGCCTGGGCTCACAGGCCTCCCGGCAATGTGCAGGTGGCGGAGGTCCTGAGCAAGGGCATTAAAATCAGGCAGGGAAGGCGACGAGGAGTCGGCTTGAGCCGTTTCCCTGTGGGGCCTGGCAAGGCCGTCTTCTGCAGAGCCGTGCGGTACCTCAGTGAAGGAGAGGCTGGGGCTGGGGCTGGGGCTGGGGCTCTCGCTGCTGGTGAGTGCAGCCTCGTCTGCCATGTCTCTGCGGCTGGTCTCCAACTGCAGGGGATCGTCCGCAGTAGAAGAGGCTCTTTCCGCCTGTGCCGCCTCAGCCGGTGGCTCTTGCAGCCTGGGAGGCTGCAGGTCTGCGCTTGGCGATGCTGAGGAGTCGCTGTGGCCTGAGTCGTGGCTGTGCGCCCTCGTGTGCGGGGCGTGCGGCAGACTTGGCAGCACCGGGTAGCTTGTCCAGGGCTGGTCCCACTCCATGCATGCTGGGCCGCCTCGGCTGGCCCCATGAGCAGTGCTGGGGGCTGCCAGGAGGAAGGAGGAGTGTGCTGAAGGGTGGCGGCTGATTGGAGGAAGGATTCTCCTGCTGCCGTGGCCCTGTGATGGCCTTGGTGTTGCCCGGGCTGATGTGGAAGAGCTAGGCCTGGCCTCTGGCATGGCAGGGAAAGGCTCTTCCCTTGCCGCGGTGAGAGCAGAAGCATGCTGCTTGGGTGGTCGAAGGGAAGCGCTACTGCCAGCTGGGAAGTTTTCCGTGGGGTCCGCTTCTGCACACTTCTGCAGGGGCCATTTGAGGGCCTGGGCCCTGCCTGTGGCAGAGCATCCCGAGGATGTTGGCAGAGCAGGCAGCTTGGGTTGACTGGTAGATGCTGCCGTTGGAGCTCTCGCTGTGTGGGGGGACACATGTGCCTGGGTTGGTGGCCTGGTGGGGAGAGGCGGCAAGCATGGCACAAGTGGCAGCTCTTCTCTGCTAAAACTCCTGTGGGGCAGTGCCTCCCCACGCTCCACCCTGACCGTCTGCAATAGGTGGCAAGGAGAAAGGCGGAGTTACTGTGGTGCTTTCCCGCGCCCGCCCCCTCCTTCCCAGGTGGCAAGCCTCCTGCGGCCCCTGCTGGGACCCCAATGCAGCGCTCACCCATGCGAGCGGCTGCCGCCCTGCTCCCAACAGCCGGCTGGGGAGGGGGCTGGTGGCCGGGGGGCAAGGGACAGGCAAAGGTGGTGCCCACGGAGAGCCCCGCGGCACACCCTTGCAGAGTGGCGTGCAGAGCTGGCAGTCAGCCTGCCAGGGGGCAGGGACCTCGCGTTGTCTCCCAGCACCTGCCGCCTGCTTCTTGGCAGCTCCGGGCAGTCAGGAAGAGGCTTTGCCAGCGTCTCTGGCCAGCTCGGTACCTTTGTGCTGCCGTGTTGAGAGTCCCACGAGGTGTCTGGGCAGGGGAGCAGAGGCAGCCTGTCGCTTTGGTGGGACGAAGCCGAGCTCTGGCTGCTCTGCATGGCTGCGGGCAGCTCCCGGTGGCCCACCTGTGGGGAGAAGGAGATGTGTGGTGGAGGCGGTGGTGATGGCATGAGCAGCCGCTGAAGAGCAGGAAAGGCCAGCCCCGTTTGGAAGGGAAGCTCATGGTGGAGCGTGGCCCAGAGCTGTCCTCTGGCTGTGGGCGCAGAGCTGCAGGGGCTGTGGGGGGCTTGGGGCATGCACTGAGTCAGCTCTGCCCGAGAGAAAATCCCCAGGGCCTGAATCAACACCTCCTGGCCACAGGGGCTCAGGGCTGGCTGTCTCACACCAGCTGCCCTTCCCCACCGTCCTCACGCTCTCCGTGTGTGTCCCCTGCCTGCTGCCTGCTCTCCCTCCAGCCCCATGGCTCACCTCGCTGCGCTCCTGCGAGACCGCGTAGCCATCCACAGGCGGCGAGAAGAGCTTTGCCTCCCGCTCCGTGGGCATCTCCAAGGTATGCTGCCGGACACCTAGCACGCCGGCACCAAGTGGAGCTGCTCCCTCCTGATGGAGCTGCTCTCCTCGGAGTGGGGACCGCGGGGGGCTCTGGCCCTGCCAGGCTCTGTGCCCTGTCACAATGGCCTTGTGGGCACGATGCCGCCGCCGTCACAGAGCCCTGGCAGCCGCCGGGGCGACCCGCATGGCCTTGTGCTGGCAGTCGCCCACGGGGCCTCCCCATCCGTGCGTATCTGCCTCCAGGCCTCTGGACCCAGTTGTCTCTTCCAGCCCCCAACAGTCCCTGTACTGGGGCCTTCCCCTCCACCCCCAGCACAGGTGGTGCCACCTCGCGGCCCTGCTCGCGGCTCCCTCTGTGGGCCCACGGTCTCTAGGGTCTTGCTGCAGCCGGAGGCAGCAGGGAACTGCCAGTGCCATGCCATGTGGCCTTGGGCGAGGGTTTCCCCCAGTGGGGCTGCAGACCTCAGGGCCCCCGAGCCCTCCGTGGCACATTCTGCCAACGGGGCAGGGTGGCCTGGGAAGAAAAAGCTGTGCAAATGCCTCTTCTACATGCATTTTCACTACTACGGCCTTTGAGCTTTGCTAAACAATAAAGCACCTCCCTTATCTCCCGTGCAGCATGCTCAAAGGGCTGACACGGTCATGGGGAGACTTGGCAAGACTATGACCAGTAACCCTCCTGTCTCCTTGCTTGTGGCTTCTTGGGTACCCCAGGCTGTGCCGCTCCTCCCGCCCACTGCTGCTGTTTGCTAAAGATTGCAGCAGAGTTGTGGCTAGTGCTTGGAAACAGAGCAGAGCAGAGGCCAGAAACCTGCCCCTCTTCACGAGGCAGCCCTTCGCAGCGCTGGCTCCCGGCAGCTGCATGGTCAGAGGTGGAAGGGGCTCCCCCTCTTCTCAGCTGGCATCAACAGGCGACAGCTTTCCTCCTCTAAGGTGTTGGAGCTGCTGTCGGGGTGCGGGGGGCACCAAGCTCTGTGTGCCAGGGGCTGCTGACACTGCTAGAGCAACCTTAGCTCCGCAGGCTTCTGTCCCTTGCGGGGCTGGCAGACGCTGCCTTCTGAGTCTGGTGGCTAAGGCGGGGAGCCAGTCCTGTCCTGTCCTGCCTCTGCCTGCTGCTGGAGAAGACAGGCTTCCTGATGTTTGGTGTAAAATGCTGGGCTGTCACTGGACAGTTGTGAAACTGAGGATGCTTCTAGAGCTGGGTCTATCCATTGGGCTCTTTACTAGGAGAGCTCTGATCAAGCCATTCAGCTACTTGGAGTAGTACTCAGGCACAGTGCCATACTCACATCTGACAGTCTTACAACAGGTTAATTAGGTTTATGCTGTAAAAGGGTGGCTTCAGGGTGCAGATCTCAGAGGATGCATGCCAGGGCCCATATGTCAGCATGGGAGTTGTATGGCTGGAGCTCACAGAGCTCTGGGCTCAGGTAGATGGGTGTGCCTAGGAAAGTGCTGGCCATCTCCCTGGTGCACTCTGTTAGCTTTGAGACGCCAAAGTCCTGTGGTCTGAGAACCCCTCATTTAGTAAGGAGCAGGTTGGATGCTTTAATGTCTTAGTGTGGGACGTTCATGAAATGAATGTACTGCATGGCCTTTGTTAGCTGGGCAAACTGCTCCATGACTGCGCTCTCAGAAAATAGCCTATTCTTCCCTCACCTGGATGTGCTATCCAGGCAGCCCCCGTCACAGTACTCCTGTTTCAGGGCAAACAGCTCCTTTCTTGGCACATTCCTCACCAGGAAGATCTCTGCACTTGCTCCCCAGATGATGCTTAGGATTTTCTCATACTTCCTTGCTCTCTTTGCCAGTCACAAGTTGGAAGAGAAAGGCAAAGTTTAGGCTATGTATTAGGCATAAATGACAAGGTTTTGGTAGTAGGGGACTGCAGGGTGCCCAGTATGGGAGGAGGTCATGAACCATCCTATTGCAGTCACAGCCAGAGCCAGTCAGGTCTGAAATGGATGGCAACATCCCATCAAGCACAAAAACTTCAATTGATCAGAGGAGTACATGGCACCCCTACTCAGGCGTATTTAAGAAAGGGCAGTAGGTGCAAGGCGCGAGACACAAAAGGACACACCTAAGGAGATATGTGAGGACACACAAAGGGAGACACAAAAAGGAGATACAGGAGGAGACACAGGATGATACACAAAACAGGACATGTGAGGAGGAGTGTGAAGAGGCATGTTTTTGGAAAAAATGGAGAAGGAAGCAGAGGAGACACAAGGAAGGGGATATTTTCGGGGACATGGCCGGAGATGCACTCTCGCAAGGAGGCGCTCCATGCCAGAGGAGGTATGTCTCTGAGGGGAGAATCCTCAGGGGAACTGTTGTCTTCTTTTTTGTCCTCAATACCCAGATCAGGAATTAAAAGTTTCTGTTAATTGGCCATAAATTAAATTAAGTGAAATTTCTCACATCAGGATTGTTTTGTCCACAACAGGTTACCATGCTGAAGAGGGTGGTGCCCTGGGGTGGGGTTCAGTTGCAGAAGGACATGCCCCCAAGGCCAGACTGTGATCAGATGCAGCTGTCTCTCCCTGCCAGCACACCCTTGTGTTTGTTTCCAAATTGGCCCTGTGTTACATTTGCTACCTGAGCACAGCAGGGCGGCAGGGAGCTCGAACCTGCTGCCCAGTCCTCTGCAAGTGCTGAGGCAGGAGGAAGAAGCAGGTCCATGATGGTGAGGCTTTGGGGAATTCCCACTGCCCAGACTCGTGGATCAGGCATTACCAGGAGCCTGTGCATCAGCCCACCTTGCCACAGCCCTTCTCCACTCTACAACCCTGTAACTGGGCCTCATCTCTGAGCCAGCAGATGACTGCTTTGGTGTGGATGTCCTGGACGGGGAAGGAATGCGCAGTGATGCAGGAGGTAGCACAGAAAGAAACCTGATTGTTGCATGACTGGATGCAGGGGGGCAAACAGCTGAAGAATTTTCTACGCACTCTGGGACAGCAGGCAAACCACTAGGAACTCTTCTGTTCCTCTATCTGCCAAACACAGCCCCAGAATGCACCCTTCATGCCAGGGAGTGAGCTGCTTGCTCCCAGTGGGACTGGAAGCAGGCCCATGCAGATGGGCTGTAATATTTTTCTGCCCCTTGAGGAACAGGGAGGTTTAAATTGTTCCTTCCAGTGAAGAGCCTGGAAGCTCTTGAAATTAAGGCCATTCAATTCTGTAAGGGGGCATTGTGGCATTGGAGGGAATTGACCCAGCACAGTGATTTTGCTGCAGAGGGAGCACAGGCTATCAGTAGGAGCTGAGCTCGCAAAAAAGAGATCCCACACCTATGGACCACCACCCACAGGCCCACAAGATGCTTCCATAGCAGCTGTGATTTGTGCAGACTCTGTGCCTTCCACAAGCACACCTGGGGTGTGATAGGGCCATGGCCCTGAAAACTTTTGTGATTGAGCCTCCATCCCAGCATGACTGCAGGAGGTCCGGACTAAATAAAGTCAGTTGTTTTGTACAGTGTGGCTAACTTGCCATGGCACCTGCGTAATTGCCCTCTTGCATCTGACTGGAGCTGCTGGAAATGGAAGGATGGCTTTTTTCTGGAGTGAGCTGGAAACTGGGGAGGGCAGATGTTTTCGTGTTCCTTCGGCCAGCTGCCTACTGAGGGATGGTGGAGAATGCCTGAGGCAGCATGGATAGCCCAGGGCCGTTGGACTGCCACAAGGGGTCGCTCTGCTCCCACAGGTTGGTGTCCCTGTGCCTGGCTCCGCAGCGTCACAGCTGTTTCTGCTGTACATAGCCAGAGTACACCGTGTTCACCCAGAGTCCTTTATTAAACAAAATGTTTATGCATGCCTCTGCTCCGACTAACATCTTGGCTGGCCTGCACAAAGCCTCCTCTCCTCAGCAGTTCCAGCTGCGCCAGGGTGTGAGCCCCAGCTAGCAGAAGGTGTCAGGAAGGGCCTATGCGATGCTAACTTTAGGAGCGTGCTAGCCTTCCTCTGGTTCCTGCCCCACTCCTGGCACCCCACTCAATCCCCTCTGTCGATCTCTGCATTCCCAGCTTCACTGTGAGAGACTTTGGCTGCCTGGGGAGGCAGCTGCCCTGTAACCCCTGGCTGGGAGAGCTTTAGTGCCTAGGGGAGCTTCTGGTCCCTTTGAGGGGACCCTGAGAGCCACAATTTGCTTTTTTACTCCAGGGAGGGCTGACACCCACCCCACAAACCTGCTACCCTTTTCCCCACTGTCCCCCCAAGCAGGGATTTGGGATGGATCTCAATGCTTCAGAAGCAGCTCAGAAATTGCTTTCCTGGGCTCTAGAGTGTCTCCAACACTCCAGGTCACTGCTCCTGCCACAGTTCCTTCTAAACTGCCTCCTGGGGATTACCAGCTCATCCCAGCTATGTATAGCACTATGGGGTAGGATGGACCATCTCCAGCACCCACAGCCCTGATTGCCATAGAGCACAGCCCCCTTGGGGCAGTGGCAGGGCTAGCACTAGTTTGTAGGGCTAACTTATTTGCTGTTCTCCATGTCATCTGGCCTGCCCAGCATCCCAGCCAGTGTTGCCTGGGATGTGTCCATTTCCTTCCCTGCCAGAAGGGATTGTTTTTGCCAGTTCTGCTCTTCTGAAGTTAACTGAGGAGAGTGGGCTATGTCATCTTTCGAGTAGTGTGTGGCCACACAGTCCATGTCTGCATAGCAGCCCTCAGCCAGATGTGCCAGGCATTTGTGTTCATGTTACCATTCTTGCTGATACTTCCAAACCCCTCTAAGAGAGTGGGGTAACTCCCCCACCAGCCGTTTCCCCTATGGGAAAGGAGCAGCATGCCTTGGGCAAGGAGGACCAGCATACTGAGCTCATTTGTCACCCTGCCACTTGAAACTAAGCCCAAGAAAAGGTATCTGGAGGCTTAAGGGGGTGCTCTGGACACAGATGTGATTTGAGGATGGATACTAGAGCTTGGTTCTGCTCCATGGACCCAACATTTGAATAGTGCCTTGCAGACTGCCATTATCTGGTATTAGTGTACATGCCAAGGGTGTGCTGACAGAGTAGCATGAGAGGCAGTGTCCCATTGTGCAGAGTTTAACAGCCCAAATAATACAGCTAGGGGAGGACAGGGAGGGAGGCTGGAAGAAACTGGAGGGATCAATGCTAAACTGTTGGTCTTTTGGCTGGCAATCAGATAACAGGTACCTAGCAAGAGAAACTGGGCTGTGTTCACCAGCTCTGCAAGGTGGGGGAAGAACTGAAATGGGGCAGACAGTAAACTCAGATGTCTGTGCCTTGAATTCTGGAGTCCAGAAAGGAGACAATGCTGATGGCCATGCAGGTGACAGTGGCCCTGCACTATGAGTTTTCTGCCTTATCATGCATGACTCATTGCACAGGGAAGGCTGGAGGCCTGTTTCCCAGGAGCACTGACTTTTGGCAGAGCTCGTTGCCCAAGTGACTTTTGTGCCCCCGCCAAGCTGTGTACCATAGCCCTTGCGAAACAATGTTGATAAACACTCCAGGGCATGCCAAATCCTGCAAGATGACAACGGATGTGCTCAGGCTGGAGAGAGCACCCGGCCTGGTGAGAGGAATTTTCCACTCTGCTCCTGTAAGTGTGTCTCACCCAGCTGAGGGACTTTCCCAGCTCTTCTCCAAAATGAAGACTCATTTGCAAGGTTCCCGACTATCTCTGTCTGGGACTACCTGGGACTATAAGCGCTGGCTGTGCAGGCCTGCTGTTGGGGACAGGTCAGGACAAGGGATGGCTAGGTCACCTGGAGCATAGCTGCACCTCAAACTAGCCCCATCCCACCATGGGGCCGTTCTTGTGTCTTGGCCTCTGCTTTCCAGACACATGGGCCAAGTCAGAGTCAAGCCTGCACTGGATCAATCCCTACCCCAAAGACTTGCTTTTTTAACAGATATTGCTCCTCTTCTCATGCATCCAAGAGCACCAGGTGCTAGGTTACCCTTTCATGGCTGTCCAGGCTGGCTGGGTCAGCTCTGCCTCCCTGTTTCTGCCAGGCCTTCTGGCCTGTTGGAAACACCTTAAAGACTGGCAGGCACCTTTCTCCTCTGAACCGCTGTGACTCTGCTTGAAAAGTTTAGTTCCCATAGGTCCAAGCCTGGTCTTGGTTAAGGCATCTCTTTTCTTTGGAGGAAAGATGTCTCAGGAAGTGGGTTACCACCATTCAGAGCACTGTGGGGCACGTTTGTAGCACAAAGAGGGTGTGCTCCATCACATGCTGGCTAATGTATGGTAATTAACATGCTAAAGCACAATTTAATTTGACCAGATAACATTTCAGAGATGCAGCTTGCCTTGTCTGCCCTGCAGTCTCAGTGCGTTCAACAGATGTTTCTTTTGCTGAGTGCCAGCAGGGCACTGGATATAAATCTCTAGTTAAATGAAGACTGAGTTTGCGCCAGGGCTGATTTGGTGCTGGGAAGGGGAAGCTAAGGACTTTGTCCTTTCCTCAGTGCTGGGCACACATTTCTGGTCTGCTTTTCCCCTCCCGGACATGTGGTGAGATGTATGAAAATAGTACTGCAGTGCTCCAAAAGGAGATCCATGCCTAGTCTGTGGGAACAGTGAAAAAGGGAGCCCATTGCAGGGGATGGCCATGCCACATGATACAGGCTTGGCTGGTGCACAATGGCACAGTGCAACACAAGTCTCTAGAAAACACCTCTTCCCTGTTGTAACTTACTGGCATGCATGGCTGCAACAGGCCTGGGGCTGGCCTGCCCCATGGTCCCAGGACCTGTAGAGAGTGAGTGTGTGTTTCAAACTGTGACATCACACATGATCTTCCACAAAGTGCCTCCATGATGCCTGAACTGTGCTGAAAAAGGCAGAGTTTAAAGAGCAGCTGGAAAGCCTACGTGTCCCAGCCAACAGCCATGGGCAATTATGGCATCCACAGCTGATTGAGCAGCAGGGAAACGGGATTATTTGGGGCAACACTTGTAACTCAGCAGCTGCTGAACCCTGGTAGAACATAATTCCTTCCAAAAGAAAGCCTTTCCTCCCCTTCCTCCCCACATCCTCTGGCCAGAGTTAAACCAGTCTTTGTGGAAAGTTATTGGTACTGGGACACACATGAACCCAAGGCAGCTGGAATCCCCTGTGCCCAAAATAACAGCAAGCCCTGAAGCAGTGCTGGGTTCTCCCTCTCATGTCCCCCAAGCCTGCCTTTGGGACATTCCCGTGATATATTTCTAGTGCTGTGGTCAGCTTGGTTTAAAGTGGCAGGATTCCTGACTGTTCTCTTGGGAAACTATTTCAGAGGCTAATGTGGAGCCCTTGTGTTTGCTGGTGGGCTCCTTTGGCACCTGTCCCTCTTCTTCTCTCTTCCCTTCTTTCCCCCCTCCTTTCCTCCCTCCCTCTATTAGTTCCTCCCTCTGCCCCTCCCTCCCTTTCTTCCTTTTTCCTTTGCCCTTCTTTCTTTCTCTTTTTCTTTTCTTCCATTTTCTTTCATTCTTTTTTCTTCCTTCTTTTTATCTCTCTTTTCTGTTTTTTCTGTCTTTCTGTCTGCATTTTGCTCTCTCAGTCCCTTTTACTTCCTCTTTCTGTTTCTCTTTCTTTCTCTGTCTATTTCTCTCTTCCTTCCTCTCTTTTGCTTTCTCCTGAAAACTGTCATGCCTGCCAGAATGATCCTGCCACCCTGGTGACTCTGTGTCCATCCCCCTGACATCAGGGCTGGCACCAGCAGAGCTGGAGTATATGGTGTCCTTGCCATTTCCTCCAGGAAAACCAGACACATTGCCTAGTCCCAGTGTGTCCAAGGGAATAAAAGGAATCAGTGCCTAGGGAAAACCCCCATCAGCTAGGAGCCTGTTCTCCCTGTATTCCCCTTCATCAGGGGCTAAGGTCTGGGATACATGTGCTGGCCTTGTCTCTTATTCATCTGTAGATGAGCTATGGGCTTACAGGCTGTCTTAGTGGGGTGTCATAGATGGACAAGATGGCCAGGGAGAAGAAATGTTTTGCTAGAAAGGCACTGATGATGTGTTGTCTATATATAACTGCACTAGCCATGCTGTTGTGGCTGTGCTGATCTAAGGATAAAAGCGAGACATGGTTTGACTGGAGAGTAATAGCTATTGTTAGCAAGTCAGTGTCATAGGAGGAATGAGTCAAGCTTTGGGCACACCAGCTCCTCTCCCTTAGCCTATGTTGGGTATGTGGGGAGTCCTGTGGCCACCTATGCTGGGGCTGGCACGACAGGCATGGCAAGCTCCTCCTGGCAAAGCCAGACACAGAGGCAGATCTAGCTTGGATCAAGGGTACCTGCTTGGGGCATGAGAAGCCCTTTGTGCCTGTTTTCTCCCTGCCCTGGCTTGGACCATCTGCTCCCCCTGCAAGCTAAAGCTGCCCTGGTGCTGCCCACTTCTGGGCCACCCCCAATAGTGCTGGCAGAGCTGGGCCAACCAGCATCTCCTGGTTTGCTGTGGTCATAGAAAGGAGGTGGCAGAGGCAGGAAGGCCTCCTTTGCTTCTGTGCAAAACAGACTGGCAATCCCCCAAAGCCTGATTTTCCCACCAGGTAGAAACAATTCCTGATTCACAGGCTCCCCCTAGGGCTCCCTTGTGCTCAGATACCCTCTTCTAAAAGTATGTTGGCAGTGCACCCACCTTATTGCCTGCTCCCTGTCTCACATACAATTTGAAGGATGAATGAATGATTAATGACAGTACAGTCAACTGGCTACTGTAATTGCAGGATCCAGATAGTGCCATGGCTGCTCACAACTCAGGATTGCTTGTACCGTTTTCTACCCTGCTGTTCCCCTGACATCATGTATGATGACTGTACCAGTTCAGTTTGGCACCGCTGTAAGGGAGCAGCGCTGGGGCCTATCGTGACATTGGTGTGAGTGGAATTAGAAAGGGATCACCACCATTCCTGGGTGCTGGATGAAGGCAGAGTGCCAGGCTCCCTGACCACTTCCCAAGTCCTGGTAGGCTGGTGGGTGCTGGATCAGCGCCTGCTGTGCGTCACATACGCAGGCACAGAAAAGGGCAGGGAGCTGGAACAGGCTGGAGGTACTCAGTGTCTGTGGATTCTCCACTGGGGAGAGACAGAACATGGGAAAAAAGCAGTGTAAGAGGCAGCAGGCCCAGTCCTGCCCCTGGATACTTGGGACATAATGTTCTCTCCAAGCGACGATAAGGACAATCAATAATAAAAACAGGCAGCCTGGAAGCAAGCCTAGTCTCTAGCGCCGGCAACCTTCAGGAGCTGGGTTACTGGAGCAAGCTCAGGCATTCTTGGCAATGGCATGAAGAGCTCTTCGTCAGGAGCAAGCACAGACTAAACATTGCTGCTGGACACATATGGCAGAGTGTATGGCAAGCACTGCCCAGAAACGCAGGTCCAGTGGGCTGGCACTGCCATGCGCACCCTCCTGGTCATGCAGGAGGCTCTGCAGCGCTTCACACCTTCAAGTAGCTACCTCCACACAGATGCTGCTGCAATTGTTCATGTGCACATACACACATGCATGCATACACTGAGCACCTCCATAGCAAGCTAGATAGATAACAGCACTCTCATGGACACACAGATTCGTGTACTCATTACCCGAATAACAGTACTCACAAACAAACATGTGGAGAATCATGCACATGTGCAACACTGGTGAAGGACGACCAGTCAAGACTCTGGAATAACCCTGAGCACTTACATAATGACCTGCGTTTACAAATCACTGCACAAACATGACCTACTCACCAAGAACACAGCATATCTCAGCAAGATTCTGATATAGCAAAAAAACCCAGCTCCTAAACAGAGCTGGTTGGGACCATTTGGGTCTTGTGACGTGGCAAGGGAAAAGGTTCACATACGTGCAAGCCAGGTCCCTGAAGAGCTCTAGCATTTGGGCTCAAGCACTACATAACAACCTGGAAGACTCAAACTGGCCTCTGAAGTGAGTTTATGTCCTGTAGGAGGTTCTGGCTCTTTCTGAGCTTGTTGGGGCTAGAATGAAACTTGGGGTTTTGCAGTATTCCAGAAAAGGAAGCACTGCAGGGCCACACCCAGTACCAGCACAACTGCCTGCCCCATCTGGGAGGAGAGAGCCCCAAAACAGCTCCACTGGCACAAGACAGCCTTTTTAAGGGTTGAAATCATGGGATCTCAGCAGCTTAGTCTCAGGTCAGGCTCTCCCTCACCACCTAATTAAGTCACAGGCCATTTCTTTCACTTGCTGCCCAAAGAGTGCTTCCACGTCACTTAAACAGCTGTGGTGAGGGGTTCAGGATGTGCTATTTCATGTTAGGTACCCCCTTCTGGGGGCAGGGGTAGCTCTGCTGTCACTGGAGAGGGTGCTGAGATACTTTGCAGGATCTGCTTGGCAGCACTGGCGGCAAGCATGCTCCTCATGCTTTTCTCTCCCATTCAGGCCCCTGTGGGGGCTGGTTCTTATCCCACATCTGAATGTGACACCCATTAATCCCAGCTCTGCCTGCCCCATCAGGTGGTTCCTATACTACAACCACTGTGTCAGACCCTCTCTGTGCATCTCCAGCCCCTGTGCATCTTCCTCTCCCAGGGTCCTGCCCCATCAGCTTCCCCAGAGCAAGCATCACTCTCCGTGCTTCTGAATCCCTGGCTTGCCCAGGCTGTCTCAGACCAGTATAGGACCCTGGCCCTGGTAATGCGTGGAGGATTTTCGCTGCCCTGGCCCTGGCGCAGGAAAGGCTGTTGCTGGTATGGTGGGGAAGATGTGAGCCTCACAGCTGGTTCAGGAAGCAGATCCACCCTCACATGTCACAGCCAGAGTGAGCATGTGAAAAGAAGGGCTTGTTCTTGCGTGCAGTACAGGGCAGCTGGTGTTAAAAGGCATATGCTTTTCCTATCTAGTTCAGGAAGTCTCTCTGCTGGATATCCAGATATCTCCACACCCACCCTTCTCTTTCCAGGCACCTCCAGCCCTATAGATTCTTCCTCTGGGCACATGAAACCCAGAGCAGGCTACTTGTTCCAGGCCTTTGAAAGGGTCTACAGCAAATATCTGCCTAGAAAAGGCTAAAAATAGCCTACAGCGGAGAAAAAACGCGACTCTAGCACTTAGCAAACAGCATAACCAGTTGCCGCCTGGCAAATATGAGAGAGGAACTGTTAGTTAAAAATAACCTCTGCTTGCAGGGAGCCAGCCCGGGCCACTGAGTTCCCAGCTCTTCTGCAGGCATCCTGCATCTGTGGGGAGATTGCAGTCGTGAGAACTGACTGCACTCCTACACCATGTCTGAATAATGAACCCTGCTGAGCTCCCATCTGGGACAACATGATGATGGGGAGACCCATCCAAGTGTCAGCTGGACACTTTCCACCCTTGTGTGGAGAGCTGCCTATGCCTCCGGGGAGTTCTTGAGCAGAGAGCAGCAGGCTGGGATTTTGGGAGGGCTGCACAGGGTATCTCCCTGTGAATCCCAGGAACTGTATAAAGTATGTCTCCTTCTGGGCTGGGGAACATGGCCCAGGAACGTTCTAGCTGAGTCATGACAAAAGGAAATTGTTGCTTGCAGTACTGGCAGATTTGGTTAATCTCTCTTTGCTGGCCTGCAGTGGTCCTCATTGAGACAACTGCAGCAGAAACACTAGCATCTCCTTCCCTAATATCACCTTGACCATCCACCCCACTGACTGCCTTTATCCCCAGCCAGATAGTACAGGGTCATGTGGTGCTACTTTGGAGCTTTGTTACCAGGGCCAGGGCGGAAGGCACCAGATGTACCAGGTCTTGCTGGCTATGCATGCTGAATGCAAACTTGGGCTGCTGGATTTCCAGATATATCTGGCAGCCAGCATGAAGAGAAGGGACATGGCCAAGGAATCCTTGTGGTAGGCCTCAGAGTGAGGGGAGCCAGGTTGTACATGCTGCCCTGCCCAGCACCCTGCCATGTCCTGGGCCTGTCCCACCCACAGGACAGTTTGTGGGCTCCATGCGTGGTGGTAATGGGAACAGCCTGTTCACCACTACCAGACCCAGAGCCCCATCTGTAGGGTCTGATGATGCCTTGTCAGGTTTTCTTGCATAGCTTTTCATGACAACTGGGATAACGAGACCCTTACAGTCCATTTGTGGCCGGCAGGTGTGCTGGTTCTTGGATACCTGTGGCTTTTCCTTGGAAAGCTCTAGAGGGAATCAGAAGGAAGAGCTATACAAAAGCCCACTTAAAGAGTCCAGTCAAGTGGATCCAAGCAAGTGCACAGCACATCCCAACCTTGGTTCCCTGGGGTAGGGAACAGCCTACTTAGGGTGGCCAAGAGCCTTTCAGGGCCCTCCCTGCTGCACAGAGCAGCAGAGTCAAGCTCTCATGGAGCTGGGAGTCTCTCCTCCACTTGACCTCAAATGCACCTGCAGGCCTAGAGCAGAGGGCAAGGTTCCCAGAGAGCTCAGCTGCAGTGGAGATGTGATATCCCACTCTACATGCCATTGCTTTGCTACTCCCTGAGGGGACAGAGTGCAGCAGAAGGTGGTGAATAAATACTCTGAGTGCAATAAGTAAACACAAGCTGTTCCCCTCAGACGGAACTTCTCATGCTGAAGAACACAGGGGCTGCTCAGCCAGGCACCTCACCACGACTCAAAACTCCCTCATTCCTGCCTCATGGCCATGCTGCCTGCAGAACGTCTCCTGGGTATGTTGGGAGCTCCTCTGGGCCATGCTAACATCAGCATCACCAGCTAACACCAAGGTGTTTCTGTGTGACTCAGGACAAACCTTGCCCTCTGTTAGCAGGTGGCTCCACAGGCCTCAGGTTTGTGCTCCTTATCCCCCAGGCACAAGGATGACTGCATCCAGCAGGACAGAGCTGTAATTCTGATGGTAACCGTGTTCACATCAGGGCAGGAGAGGCAGAAAACACCACAGTGGGGCCAAGGGAGCAGAGAACTGGAGAAAACTTTGACTTCTTGAGTCCCGGTGTCCACCTTGACTCCAATACTGAGTCAGATATTACACAGCTCACATGGACAGCTCTTCCTGAGCCTACAGGCAGAAACCTGGGTGGCTCTCCCTTTCCCACAGCAAGGACAGTCTATAGCACTGTTCATGTCAGCTTCAGATGAGCCTGGAATCCAACAGCTCCCCAGGCACCACTGCAGGCATTCACTCTTCAAAGGAATCTTACAACTAGGAGTAAAAGCAGTGCAGAGAACTCCAGCCTGAAAAAACAGGCTCCCCAGAAGACTAAGCTCAGTGTTTTTAAATCCTATGGGCTGGGTTTTCATCGCTATCTTATACTGGTTCGGCATCTGGCCCGTTTCTCTTATCTCCTTGCTAGGGGCTCCTGAGAAGCTGGTGGAAGTCACAAGCAAGCAGATAGCATCATGAGGTTTCTGCCACTCTGGGCCAGGAGCACGCAAGAACAGATGGTGCGTTCTTGTCACAGGAGAATGCAAAACAGAGATGGAACCTGTGTTTGGCCCTGGAGCTGAAGTCTGAACCTGCCCACATCTTAGGCAGGTTGAAAACAAGCCTGTCCTGAGACCATATGAAAGTGCATAAGTCTGTAGCTTTCTTGCTGTCTCTGATCTTGCCTTTTTCCCTCCATTGGACATGGAGCTGTTGAGGTAGTGCCAGATATTACAGACACACCCTGGGCAGTTTTCTAGGACACCCCATCCTAGGTGAAGGCAAACCACACTGGCTTTCTCGGAGCCATCCCTCACCTTTAAAACCCTGCTAGGATGCATCCCACCCCATTCACTCTGTTGCCTGAGCAATCCAACCCAATGGATCTTCCTTAGTGGGTTTCCCCAGCCCCTGTCAATGGGAGAGGTTTGTGGGCAGCAGGGTGAATGCAGAAGATGCTGGGCATTGCTGGAACATGGTGGTTCACTAGCTGGATGCTGAGAGTTAGTGTTAGGCTAGCAATGAGGCAGTTGTCAGGACAGTGATTTCACAGGTTGATTGGCACTGGAGGAATGAGGAGGGCTTGAAAAGCACACCATTTTTCTAAGACCCACGAGGTTGCCTCTTGATTAAGCTGGCTGAGCATCTGTGGAGCAAGCACACTGTCTGCTATTGTGTGCCTCCTGCCTCGGCCATTGTCCTTTCCTTATCCTACCTCATGCTTAGTGACCACAGCAAGCGTCAATGTGTGATGTCTGGTCATGCTGTGGTAGCCACCCCCTCTCATGTGGCTCTTCAGGCCTGATGATCAGCACTTTCTCATGTCACCCTGGCCATGATGGCACATAACTTGACCGGAGTACGTTAATCCCAAGGGGGATGCAGATGGGTGGCAAGGCTTATTTGTGCCCTCAGCCTCTCTGAGAACCCCAGTAGTGTGGTTTTGGGAGCATGGCCTCAACTCAATGCCAGGGAGAGGTATGGGCAGAGCTCTGGAGTTTGTCTGGGTGCCAGTGCCCTCCATTGGCACAGCACAGCAATAAGACTAGGCAGCAGTGCTGGACAGAGCCTGGGGGCGCTGATGTAGGGCTTGTAGGGCTTCTTCAGGGGTCAGTCCTGCTGTCTCTCCTCACTCCCCCAGTCAGAGGAGGATGAATCAGGCCTGCTGAGGACAGCCAGCTGTCCTAGGTACACCCAGGCTTCCTCTAGCAGGGCTTTGCTAAACCAATCCTTTCACCATGTGTTTGTGCATGGCTGCACAAGTTCCTGCCCTGAAAAGGTGTGGAAAGCACCTAGTGTAAGCTGGCTGGGGTCTCAGCAGGCTCCAGGGTGATGTACCTGGCTCCTGGTGATCAGACACAGCACAGTGAAGAATCATGCCCTCAACAGAATCTTTTGGACAGGGCAAAGCCTGAGCTGGCCCAGAGCCAAAAGTAGGGTCACAGCACAATTTGGATGGGAAAGGGCTTCTGGAGTCCCCAGTCCAACTGTTGCCCAAAGCAAGGCTGACTTCAGAGTTAGATCAGGGGTGTGTTCAGTCAAGGTCTGAATATCTCCAAGGATGATCACCTCTATCTGGGCGCCTCTCCCAGAGCTGCACCAAATTCATGGGCAAGGATTTTGTCCTTACATTCAGTCAGAATTTCCCTCGTTGCAACGTGTCCCATTGCCCCTCACCCTGCCTCCAGGGACATTTGCGGAGGGCCTGACTCCATCCTCTCTGCACCCTCCCCTTAGGCAGTTGCAGGCAGCAGTAACATCCCCCTGTGCCTTCTCTTCTTGAAGCTGAACACACCCAGCGTTCTTGGCCTGTTCTCATACCTCCTGTGCTCCAGCCCCCAACTGGATGAGAGGCCTCTGCTGGGCTTGCTCCAGTATGTCCATGTCTGTCTGGGGCTGCAGAGCCCCACACTGGTCCCAGGGCCCAAATGCAGTCTCTCCTGTGCTGAGAGAAACCAAGTGGACATGGTCCTGGGCAACCTGCTCTAGTCAACAGTGAGCCCAGGGAGACACGAGAGGTGGAATCCATTCCTTCGTCCTGCTGGCTGCACTCTTGCTGACAAAACCCCAGGGCATGGGGCCAGTCTTGCTGCCTGGGCACACTATTGTCTCCTGCTCAGCTTGTCCCCCAGGACCCCCAGGGCCTTTTCTGCAGAGCTGTTCTCTAGCAACTTGGGCCCAGCCTGGCCTACTGCAAGGCATTATCCCATCCCTGGGCCAAGACTTTACACTTGCCTTTGTCTCTGTAGTTTCTTGGAAGCTCCTAGTTGCTGCTGGGATTTGGGGCCCTGTGTCACTGGCTGAGATGCTCCAGCAGGTGAAAGAAGACATGGCACAGCAGGGGAAGGGAAGGGGATGTTAGGACCTAGCTGGGGAAGAAAGTATTACCCTTTGGTCCAGTGTAGGCTTCCCTGTTTGTGCAATGGGCTTTGTGTCACCCAAGGGGATGTAGGAGCTGTGGATCCAGGCCCCGGTTCAGACTCAGGTTCCCAGTCTGCATCGCAGAGCAACTCTGCTTCCAGTGAAGTCTGCTGTTCTGCATGGCACAGACCCTCCTGGTCCCCTGAGCCAGTGCCATCTGAAGTACTACAGCCCCAGGCTATCTCTTTGGCTGTGAAAATTAGGCTGCTTTTCCTCTGCGGAAAAAGCCTGCGCCACCCAAAGGCAACCCAGAGCCACTTCCCATTACCTGCCCCTTGGCAAAACAGCACCTGCACGTTCCTCAGGGCATGCCTTGCCTCCAGCTTGACCCTGCAGCCTTGCTGCCCTCTGATGTTCTCTGTCCCAGTTTGCCTGCCACCTATAAGGAAGATAAGGGCTGTGCAGCCAGACACCTTGTTCAGGAGGAGGACATGCTACTGGGTTCCATAATAATGTTTAAGCCTTACTTCTTCCCCAGTGAAGCTGTCAATCACTCCATGCTTATAGTGTCCCTGAGGCAATGCCCTTGCCTGGACTGCAGCAGTGGAGCCCTTGCCTGTCTCAGCCCCCAGCATGTCATGCCCAGCCAGCACTCCTGGGCCTACTGCAGGGCTGAGAGCCTGGCCAGGAGATGGCAGCAGCCTCTCATCATGATTCAAGGGCCGGAGCACAGGGCTGATATCCCTGCAAACAAGCAGTCCTACTTTTTTGTCCTGCTCTACCCTGGCTTCCCCCTTCCCCGGCAGCAAGGAGGGTGTATGGACAGGAAGGCAGAGCTCCCTACAGTGCAGCTGGTGCTCTTGGTCATGGAGCAAGCCAGGTCAGGGCAGGTGCCCTAGACGAGGTTTCAGCAGTGCACTGAGGGAGGAAGACGCAGGGCACCCGGGGCACATGCAGATGCAGGCTCTCAGCATGGAGCCTCTCCAAGCAGGCACAGCTGGGTTGTGCTCTAAGGATCTCACCAGCGAGCTCTGCCAGGCATTGTGGTTTGAGGCAGCAGCATGCGAAAGTCAGAAAGAACAAACTGTTCGGCTGCCAGCCCTTCCAGCTTCTGCTTTCAAAGTTATCTAACAGCCCAAACAAAGACAGAAAGCACTAGCTTGGCGGCAGCTGGCTGGCCTAGCCCAGCCACTGCAGGGCAGGCACAGCCTGTCCCATTCCTGCAGCTGTGCTAAGCTTGCAGTGCAGGGTCATCCTTTGCAGCAGGTCCCAGTGGGGTAGATGAGGGGCTCTGGTCCCCCATTCCCCACCTCCAGCTCCATTGCAAACCCCACTTGGCACAGTGCAGTCACAACATGGCAGTCTTCTGGGCCTCCCTCTCCACCTTGCTCTAGGCTCCTTGCCAGCCTGCAGCCCCCGGAACCGAGACCTCTACCTTTGCTCCTGATTTTGCATTGCCCACTGAATCCCCCCTCCCCCCTCCAGAACAGCAAGGATTTGGTGATAAATCTTTGCATCACTACCCTTCTCCTAGTTGTAAAGTATATCTCGGGTTTGGCTAGGAGGGGAAAGGTGCAGACCCCCAGCTGGTCCCAATCCTTTCTTGTCCTGATCCCTGCCAAACTCAGACTTTCTTTTTGGCTCTCTGCTTCTTCCTCAGATTAACTCCAGCTCCATGGACCCCATTACAAGGCTGGGGAGTCCCTCTCTGTGTTGGAGCAGATGCCCTAATAGTTCTGTGGCTGCCCAGTGATGACTGGCAGTTACCTTAAAAGCTCCACTATCCCTCCAGAAAGGGATAATCACGATGGCTTGGGAGGGTTTCCTTTCTGCCCTACTCAGTCCTTATTGGCCTGCCCTCAAACATGATTGCAAGATGAGCTTGGCCACTGGTGAATGGCTCTGGGTTGCCAAGCTAATCCCTGCACATTGGAAAGTAGCTGGCAGGGTGGAATATGTGATGCAGAGACATGCTGTGGCCAGCCTGTACAAAGGAGGAGAGCTCTGATCCACCACTGCTGGGTAATTGAATGTACCTGCAGCCATAGCTCCTGTGTTAGTGGGACATACCCTAGCTGGCATCCACTGGCGTAGCATGGGCCTCCTGGTTACAGCAAAAAGATGACCTTGGAAGCTCCTGGAATGCTACCTCTGAAGATACTTGGGCTTTTGAAGGGTCATGACTCTGCATGGTTCTGGTGCTTGGGCTCTGGTGCTTGTGCTCCCCCTTTACTCAGGGACAGAGCAGGGCTGTAGGACGCCAGTGTAAGTTGCTGAGGCTGGAGCCTACAGCCTGAGCAAGACCTGCCTGGTTCAGCTGTGCATGGGGAGGGGGGGTGAGCCGTGGTGTTGCCAGATGAGCTGTGCTGCCAAGGACTGTGCTGCCAAGGAGCTGCCAGCTTGAAGCATTTAGCCAAGGAGACAGGCAGGAAGTGACCACCAACCTTGTGTGTTTGGGTCTACTTGTGCCATGCTGCAAAAGGGCTAGACTGATGCGGAGGTGGAAACTGTGCCCAGAACCGGGCTGCTGAGGAGAGTCTGGAGCAAGGTCTCAGCAGGGTAGCCCTTCGGCCCCAGATGGCAGCAGAAAAGGGAAGCTGTGGGTTGTACTCAGGCTCTGAAAAACAAGGTTGTATTGCAGTGTCTTGTCACAAGTGTAGAATTCACACGCGGGGGGTGAGGGTGGGAGGGGGAAGTGGGAAAGGGGTGGAGAGCTCTGTTACGTAAAGCGAGTCCTCTAGCCTTCCTTCCTGCTGCCGCCCAGGGTTGAGGGTATATAAACAGCTGAGCTATAATTATCTGGAGATGGTGAGCAGCAGAGCCTGCCTGAGCTCCCAGCTGCCACCGGCATGGCTGTGGGGCAGACAGGCTCAGAGCTCACCCGTACCCTGGCCAGCAAAGGAGCAGGCATCCATCAGCCCAGGCAGGCCGCACTGCTCTGCTGGAGAGGGAGAAATGGCCCACAACCTGCTCTCTCAGCAACAGGCAAAATGAAGCAATGGAGAGGCCCCCCCCAAAGAGGAAATAGAGGCTGCATAGAAGGAATTGTCCCCACAGAGAGAATTGGAGACTGATTCCCCATGGGGCTGGGTGGCACAGGCCAATGAATTAACACCTGACTGGACCAGCACTGGTCTCAGCCACTGTGTTTCCCATCCAAAATAGCCACCATTTGTGAAAGGATGGTACCGGGAGAAGACACCTGCTTCTGCATTCCTTTTTTACATTTTGACCATTTTGATCTGTCTTGGGAACCCTTTTGTTTCTGTTTCTATGGAAGTTCCTCACCCCTAGTGCTCCTGGCAGGTGCCTGCTGGGGAAATGAGGGGAAGCACTAAAGATTCCATCTCCCCTCCTGACTGAAACACAGTGAGGAAAGGCGTGATTCTCCTCCAGGCCTTGGGTGCAACATCAAGAGGTTCATTAGGCAGTTTTGAGTGAAAACAGAATATCACTCCTGGTTGGTTAAAAAGAGCCTGATGAGAAGAACTCCCCAGGGGACAGTGGGTCCTATGCACCCTGTCTGCTCAGACGCTACAAATGGACCCCCTGATTCAGAGCCAGGTCATACTATCCCTGGCCAGACCAAATGATCAGGCAGCTCAATCTGGTGCCATCTGCACAGGGTCCAGCTCCTCCAAGAGTTTGTCATTATAAGACAGTTGCTATCTCCGTTGCACTAAGGGGATCTGAGACCGTGGGGTGCTTCAGTGGACAAATTAGACACTTGAGAATTTACTGGATTTTGGCCTTTATGAAATTTATGCCAAAGGTACTTCAAGATGCATCCCAAAAGACACCAATGTCCATGAAGGTGCTTAACATCTCTGGGTGCAAGCATTTACCGAACACTAGTGAGCAAGCCCTACAGCTGCCAAGCTCCCAAGCAGCCAGATGGATTCCTGTGAGCTGCCTGACGGCCTTGGTACCTCACCTCTGCCTTGGGCACCTCTGTGTCTTGTGCTGTGGTGCCCAGTTATTTCAGAGCAGGTGATCCCAAAGGACTTTCTGAATGCTATGCAGGTACTGCTTAGCACACGCTGGTTGGCCAAGCCCCCCAGCCCTCCAACAGTCAGGTTGGGTGGCACTGGACAGAGGCCCAGGCCAGCTGCCAGCTCCATTCTTCCTTCCTGTAGCACCTACAGGTATCTAGCCTGGTTTCCAAGGAGCACATCTTTCACCAGATGACATCAGCATGCATTCACTAAAGGTGGGAGAGGAGGGGAAGGAGATAAGGCAAGGCTAGAAACTGCTGGAGCAACTGGGAGGCTGAGAGGGTATTTTGGATGGTACTTTGGCTAGTACTTTGGAAGTGCTAGTTTGGTGGTAAGATGGGGCAGAGAGGGAAGGACCAATATGAGTTTGGAGACTGTCACCTGCTGCTGGCTGCTGGCCAGATGTCAAAAAAAAACTAGCTGAGAGGGAACCAGCACCAGCATCCTCAAGCTGGCAGAAAAACCCTAAACTTCTTTATATACCACTCATGAGCAAACTGCCAGCCACGCTGCTGCCTGCAAGAGGTGCATGGGCCTATGTGGATGATCTACCTCTGGTAGCACAGGACTACTTTCTGCTCCCTCTCCGGGCCCACATGTGGATCATATAAGGCCAGGCCAGACTGAGATAACTCTAATTTGGGCTGGAATTTCTGGAGCTAATAGGAAATAGTGAGCTGGGAATGAGGAAGTAAGAGATGGCAGAAAGAGACCAGGTCATTGCAGAAGGCTCAGCCAAAGGCTGGCATCCTACAAAGGATGTAGAAAGTGCTTGGTTTTAATCTGTGCTTAAAATTTCCACCTCCTTCAGCTTCTTTGGTCTCAACTGAGCACAGTGTTTGCTTTTACTTCCCTGCCTGGCCGCCAAGACAGGCAAACTCTGGGAATTTTCCATGTCCAAAACAACAAAAAACAAAAACGAAAGACACACATAAGAAAGCAATATTCAAATTTGGAAGAAAAGAAGGAATCTATCATTTCCTACCCAAAAACAGTCCACACTCAGGAGAGAAAAATAAAAACAACCACCTGAAAAAGCAGAATTTGTCACAAGGGTTCTGGGTCCTGGCTGCTCAGCTGGAACTGCTGGCTTGGGGTGGGTGATCTCTCCAGTCACGCTATGAAGCCCAAGGGCCAGCATGCTGACTCCAGGGAGATGTGCTAGTGTATTTTAGGGCACTTTGGAACAGCTCATTAGCATGCAGCTAGGTCTGAGCTCTTGGAGAGTTCCAAGCTGAGGAGTGCAGGGCCTGAAGTCCCAGGGTGAGGAGGTGTCAGGCTGTGGCTCTAGCATTGCTAGTTGGTGGCCACACAGAGGAAAGCCAGATCAGTCATGGGCATACCACTTCATTTGGGTATCAAGTCATGCTTCATGCCAGTGCCTTAGATGGTTTGAGCCTGCTTTAGGCACCCTCAGATTGGAGTCTCTGCCTTGTGGCTGCTGGGTCCCAACCTCACATGCTAGCTTGAGCCATTCATATATGATGGGGTTGCTCAGCTTGAACCCAGTCCTGCTGCACATGAGCTCCTTGCTTTCTTCCAGGTATCAGCTGTGCTCAGTGGGGTGGGTAGGTCTCAGCTCCCCCTCTTCCCATATTACTTCCCACTCTGCTTGGCACTGACTGAGAACAAGCCTGAGTCAGGGACAGCACTGGCGGTCCTGAGCACTGTGTGCTCACTTTCTCAGAGCTATCAAATGACAGTGGCAGGTGACATGTTTGGTGACAGGACTACAGTTGTTCAGTAGAGACTCCCATCCCCACCCCTTGCAAAAGAGAGAAGGGGACAAACCACCCTGCACAGACCTCAGTTTGGAGTAGGAGTGACCTGCATGGGTATAGACACAGGCATGGCCTCTGGAGATGGTGTGTAGTGGGCAGATGGGCCAGAGACACAAGAGAGTCTGATGCAAACAGGATTTCCAATGCTTGCATCTCCCTCTCTCCCCCTTTCTGTGTTGGACAGGTAACTTTATGCAATGGCTTTTAACAGTGGGTTTTACTTCCTACTAGAAAGCATGGTATTGTGGCTGGCTGCTCTCCAGGCTGTATGGCCATGCCACCACCACCTGGGAAGGCAGCACAAGCTACTGCTAAGTGATGTGGGAAGGCTAGCACGTAAAGTGCTGTCTCACCTGCCCTGCTCCACCTCTCCCCCAGGGAAAGGCAAACCCAGTATTAGCTGTTCCTTAGCACATTTCAGTTATTTACTCAGTGGGACTCCCACTCCAAAGCACTTTACTGATGAAAGACACAGGCCTGAAACAGGCATTTGGCTGATGAAAGAGACAGTCCAAGTTGCCAGCAGAGCAAGTTATCTGTGTCCTTACATCAGGCTTATAGGGTTTCACCATGGTGAAAGACATGGCCGGTACCCTATGCTCCACAAAGCTCTCATTTGTGTCATGGATCGGCTTCCCTTTCCAAAAAGAGAGAGAAGGAGTTGCCGTGGGGCTCTGGTTCACTTGGGAAGAGCTGGAGGGGAGCTGGAGAATGTGGGACTTCTGCACAGGCCACCTTAAAACCAGATAATTTTTTCTCGTCCTCTTCAACACTTGGATGCCCTAGATACAGCCAGTGAGTGGGGATGGATTTTGGCCTAGCTCTGATGCAGGACGTGCAGCTGGAAGGATAAGGGGTGAGCAAGCATGCTCTGAACCAGCATGGGAGCCATCTAGTCCTTGTGAGTCTGAGAGGCATTTTGCAGGCAAAGGCAACATCCTGCATCGCAAGCACTAGTACACATATCCAGGCGGACACCAAGCCACATACTTCCCACACCTTCTTGCTGTTGACCAAGTGTTTATCTTCCATGGTTGCAAGCAGAAGAGGAAACTCTCCCACTTCAGTGTTGTAATCCTGAAATCACCCCTGGAGACACTCTTCCAGACTCTGCTTTGCAAGCTGACTCACGATTTGGGAATAAAATCACTTTTATTTTGGAACATGACATGCCCAGAGGGTGCTCTTCTAAAGCAGCTCTGGTGGTGAGCTTTCCCTGTTGACAGGGCCCTGCAGTTATAAAACATCCCCTAAAGTGAAACAGAAACTGTTGGCTGTTTGCCGAGCGGCCAGGAGCGCGTCAGGTGTGCAGACAACCAGAGAGCACAGTTGTACTGGGTTCTTTGCATGCTTGTGATCTGGAGGCCCAGCTGTGCCCTCCCACCAGCCTTCTCCCAACACAACGTGCTGACCTGAACGTTACATAAATGTCCTTGCTGGGTGACAAGATGACATGTGAACCACAGAGCACCATGCTGACCAGAGCCCTAGTCTTGGCTCTGTCAGGGATGGGGCCTGACAAGAGCAGGGAAAAAGGAGAAACTGAGAAAGCCTGAGACACTGGCCTAATTTTTTCCAGCAATCCCAACTGGCTTGGGCTATGCAGGGAGGCTGAAGGAATCATTGCTTTGGCATATACCAGGCTGAGCTGCAAGGCTGATCCTGAGCCAGGACCATACGTGGCGGGTTATTTAATGTAATCCAGAGCTGCAGTAGGGGTACAGATCCCAGGTAATAAGCATTTGTCCTCTCCCCGTCCTACTGAGAGGGCACATGTCTAGGGAAGACATGACCTCCTCCTGTTTGTGTGGGCAGCACTGGCTCTGGACAACTGGGTTAAGCGTGGGGGCTCTCAGTGCTGGTCACCTCTGTGCCCCACGGATCTTCCCTGGGCACCCTGGATGCATTTTGCAAAGGGAACTTTGGCGGAGTGGCAGCTGCTTGGGGCAATGTAAGCACCTATGGATAGTCTCAGCAGGGGGAGCCCAGTAGGTATTGTACAGTCATTGTGTGACTGTCCTGTCATTGACTTAAGGCAATTTGTTGCCAATTTGGTGAGAGAAGCTTCCTTGGGGAGAGACTGTCCCCTCGTAAGCCTCTCCAACCTGGTGTGACAGAACTTGCAGTGTTTGCACTCTCCCCTTTCCTCTATGCATGCAGCTCATCATGAAGCACTCTCAGTAAGGTCGGGCATGGGGTGAGCTGCCCTTGAGACCCAGCCTCCTTGGCTGGATGAAACCCCCCCTCCACGCCTTTCTTTCACTCGCTGATTATTTTCTCCCAGCATAAACAGATCTGGACTGGCTTGCGGGCTCTGTTTTCTTCCTTGAGCAGAGAAAAGTGCCAGCAAAACAAAGATTCTTCCCTATCCCTCCCCTTTCTAATTGTTTCCTTATGGTTCTAATTTCGCCATGTCCTGGAGCAGGATTGGGTTCCCTGCTTACATAAGATTGAAAACAAGGAGTTTGGCACTGGTTGTTGTCTGGAGAGCATGTCTACCCTATGATACCCCCAGAGCACAGACCAACTTCCAGGCTTGGCTTTTTCAGGTACCTGAGATGTATGGGCCCTCCCAGGAGCAGCGATGCCAGATCTCCCTTTGCCTTGCTGTTGGAGAACTCTCTGCGGTGTTGGCTGTGCCTGCAGCATGTGTACCCCAGTACCATTGAGGAGGGAGTGAAAGACAAGAAACCACTCATGTTCATATTATGGGGATGCCAGCTGAGCTGGAAAGCCATGTCTTGGACACAAAAGGACAGGGACTGCACTCAGATAGCCTTTGGCTTGGCCTGAGCCATGGGTGGCCAGCTATGGACACCATGCAGCTGACAGTTCTCCTCCCTGCTTCCCTTGCTGTAGGGATGGTTTTGCCAGGCTCTGGGTCAGTGCTTCTGGGGCAGCTCCTTGCTTGGAGCATTACAGTGCCACAAGCGCCCACATCCTCATTGCTCATGTTAGACCCTGCATTAGTTTACTGGAGTTGGACTGGCTATGAGGGTAGGGTAAAGGGTGGCATTATGGTGCACTTTCCAATAGGGTTCCTGTAGTGCCACATTTCCCCACTGCAAGCTGTGGGTTTCCCCTGCTCCAGCTTATATGTGCAGTGTCTCTTTTCTGTGTGCTGGAGCTGGACAGGATGATGGGAGGTGATGGCATGGGACTGAGATGGCCTGGCCATGACAGTGGTCCTAGCAGCTAGCTGTGACCTGAAGGAGAAACAGCAGGACAGTTTGGAATATGCTTGAGGCTTTTCAATCCAATTTCTTTCCTGTCTCTACCATCTCCTGGCATGTGCTGGGCCATAGGATGAGTCACCTCAGAGGAGCAGCATCACCTGGCTAGTGGGAAGCGAACCACAACAGCAGGGCTGTAACACACACACAAGGAGTAGGACATATGGCATCTTCCGGGCTGTATGCTGGGGCACACTTCCCAGCCTTCCCCTGAGCCCTGCAGCTGCTGCATTGTGTGTGCTGGCCATGCTAGCCTACTCCTGCAAATGCTTTCCTCCAAGAAGCTGTGCAATGTGGCCATGCAACCAGCAAAGTGAAGTCCCCACAAAGAGTTTATGCAGTACATATGGCATGCTCTTCTCCCACTTCAGCCCATACAAATGCTGGTCCTGCTGCTGGGCACAGATTTGAGCTGCATTGGGAGCTCCTGAAGTAGCTCCCAAATCCCCATCTTCCTAGGAGACAGAGCCGAGACAAGGCACCAGCAGTACAGGAGAGGCCACAGAGCAGTGCAGCTGGAGCATCGCAGAGGCTTTTGTTGGAGCTTGGCACCAGCAGAAAGAGGTGGTTGCCCCGTGGATCTGGGCAGGAAGGCATGAGGAACAGGCCAGGGGAATCCCACTTGAGTTGCACTAGATTGCTTTGGTTTGGCATTGTGAGCCATCTCTTGCCAGTCAGGATTCCTGAGGCTCTGGAGGACTGCATAGGTAGGATCTTCCCAGAGCTGGAGGAGTTATGCTCAGGGGAAGAGAAATGCACCTAAGAAATGCACCTAAGAAACGCACCTGGCAATGCCCCAAAGATGGCATTCCCTAAGTCGTAGCAAACTCCTTTAGCCAGAGGCCGCTAACGAGTTGTCGCAGCCAAACTCAGTTGTGTCCTGGGGGGATTTGTGGAGAGTGGTGGGTGAATCACCACCTCCACCTGCTCCAGTGTGGAGAACTAATCAGTCCAGCTCTAGCTGGGTTTGTGCAGCTCAGGGCAAATAGAGCCAGTTCAAGCCCAGTTCAATGCATGTCAGGTACCTTGCTGGGGCCTGGTTCTCCAGGTTTCTCTTGGGGCTGCAACACTGGCAGTTTTCTAAGCCAGTCTGGCAGTATCACTGGGCAAAGGTGGCCCTCTGGAGCTGCAGAGTTACCCTGATGCTCCCCTCCTTGTCCAAAGGAGACAGTTGGGACTCAAGGTGGTGATGAGGGTATTTCGTCTGGCTCTGTCTTGGCAGGCAATCTCTGTACTGCTGGAAAAGGCCTACGCTGCGTTCTAGCCTCCATCCACCCTGCCAGCCACCAGGGCGGGGGGACCTGGCAGCCTGATCCCTCTGTGGTCACATTCACAGCCTCTTTCCTTGGGTGGCAACTCCTGCACCATGATTTGTGCATGAGCAGGCCTGCCTGTCCTGGCATCAGTCTGCCTGGAGGGATGGGACTCTGGCTTCATGTGCAGACAAGGCTGGCTCAGCTAAGTATAGCCGTAGTGCCACGCTTGGCCCCAGGCGCATACTGTACTGTTTGCAAACAGGAGCTTTACTGACTTGCTGAGTGCAACTTCCTCCCGCCTGCACCCTCTGGGCCCAGGGAAGAGTGAGGTAGGGTTGCCTACCTGCTCCCTGTTTCTTGCAGCCTGTGTGCAGCCTTTCTCTGTGGAGGGCCTGGGCCTGGGGAAGGGCTTGCTCAGGGGCTGGCATTGCACCTGCCAGTTACTGGCTTCACTGGTGTCCAGCAAGGCTGCTGCCTGAGTCTGGCTGGTGGTTGCTCCTTGCCTGCCCAGCACGGATGCAGACAGGAGCACCTCTCCTTCCCCAGACCACGATCCGACAGTATCTGTTTGAGTTTACTGGAGCAGAAGCACCGTTTTTGCAGAAAACCTGCTTCCAGAAGAAGAAGAATTGTTGCAGAAGACATTATACTATTCAGAGGCTGAGTCCTGGTGACTCACTCTCTTGCGGAATGTTTTGCTCTCAGTGAGTGACCGACTTCAGCGAGGGCCTGAAGCTGCCTTGTATTATATGATGGCTTCCTGCTCCTGGGGGACAGATCCCTAAGTGGAGTCCACACCTCTCTCTGTGAACACTCCCACTCAGCACCCATATGCACCTCCCTTGGCAGAGTTGTATTTTGGAGAGCTTCAGTCCTATTGCTCTGCTGGGGCTGGGGATGAGAGAGGAGCTACCCTGAACCAGGGGCTGGAAGTGGACAGGGGTTGATGTTTGGTATAAATATAATAAATATATCTTTGCCAGGCTTGCAAAGATCCCATGAGACATATCAGGGGCTGATAATAGAAATGAGCAATTGTCACAGCACTTTCCAGTCTTCTCCTGCAGTTTCTTCCCATGGTTGGTGAGGGTGAGCCTCTAGAGACCTCTGCCAGGTTTAGCAGTCAACTTCTGTTGATTGTTGTCAGGTTAGTGAGTGCCAACATCTGCTATCTTCAACTGATTGCTGTCCTGGGAATGCAGGAGTGCTTCGAGAGCAGCTACTCACCTGGAGGCTGGAGAACAGCTGAGATGCTGTAGAGATGCAGCAGCTGTCAGCACATCAGGGGTGCCATAGGGGCTCAGAAACTCTGTTAGGACCATGTAATGATAGTGTTGATGTGTTGTGGGGCACTGTGCACCACTCTGGTGCTGTCTGAATACAGTACCCCGGCATGTCAGAGCCTTGACACAGATAGTGCTGCAGAGGGAGGATATGCCTATGCAGTTTTGGGACTGAAGCCATGCCTGATGCCTCCCCATGGGCCAGAGAATAGTGGTGGCCTCCCAGGTGGGAGATCTGCTCTGGCAAAGGAGTTGTGTCAGCAGGTGAAGAAGCTATGGGAGGAGGTGAGCAGACTGCATGCCATCAGTGAGAATGAATAGGAGAGCAACAGAGTCTTTACACAGCCCAAGCACAGTGATGTGCAGCTAGAGACTGCACTCAAACAAGCTATGGATAGATAGTCTCATGATGAGGGAGACTGGACACTTGTGTCTTCTGGCAGCAGGAGGAAGAATCCTTATCCACTGTGATTCTGTGGTTACACACCAGTGCCCTGGTGAGGCAGATGGACTCTCACTGAAGGAGGTGTTGGAGCCAGCTGAGTTTGAACCAAGTGTCCTTGCCAAGAAGAAGTGGTGGGTGACGGTGATTGGAAACTCTGGGGATGGAGGCACCCGCTTGTTCTCTCAGTTGGTTAGCTGCTTGCTGGCCTTCTGGATCCAGGACACTGTGATCCTCTGGTGCTTAGAAGGAGGGAAAAGCTGCTCTTTAGGAGTACTATGTGTTCTCTAGGACTCAGGAGGGGTCTATGCAAGGATCTCAGCATATGTGTGTGTGTATCTGGGGTCTCTGGCATGTGTAGTATCTTTGCAACTATTCTAAGTTCACGGAATCATGTGTGTCCACCAAGTAGTACAAGAAAGGGTGTGAGCTCAGCCCCCACTATTCACAGGAAGTGTGACATGTGGCTGATGGTTCAGAATGTCTGCCCATGGTGGCATCCTCCTCACCAACCATTTTCTGTCCCACTCTGAAAAGCTGCTTGTGTTTTGCACCTGGATTCCTCAGGGAGGGAGACCTGGGTCTAGTGCCTCTGGTTTCACTGTACTGCCCTTCATGCTCCATGCTCTACTGGGGTTCAGGGAGTCAGTGGACACCTCCTCTTGCAGCCCATGGGATGTGCTTGGGCATCTGTGGGGATGAGGTGGGAGCAAAATCCACCCATGCAGCCTGCCTTTCAGATGGTAGAAAGAGAGAAGTGACAGGGCAACATGATAGATCAGGACCTACGCTATACAGCCAGGCACCTAGAGCCACTCTGGCCCTGCATGCTGGCAGGGTGCAAACACTCCTGAAGCAACAGTTCTGGGAGTCCCTATTAGCACCGGAGTCTGCATGGCTGGAAAGTCCTCCTGGTCTTCCCATCTCCTCCAGCAGACTTTGCTGCTGTCAGACCAGATGGGAGCCAGTTTGGCTGGATCGTGTGATAACAGGACCATATTGGCAGATCTGCCTGGAGAAATGCTGCAACACTAGCCCTCCTGCACTGCAGGATACAGGGAGCAAACAAGCAAACACAAGTCTGCATCAATGTGGTGGGTGGGCTGCAGCCTCCCATTGCATGTTGATGGATGTGCACTCTGCTTGCCCAGCTCAGATCACTAAGCTTTACCATGGAGCTGTGATGTCTCACCCAGCACATTGCTGGGTGGCACAATGGAGGAACCTCCTGTGCCCCCTCTCAGGAGGTAATCAGACCCAAAGGTGCTCCCAGTCCCTGGGGACTGGAACTCCCAGGGAGTCAAGCAAGCCTAAGTTTGCCTGACAGAGTGGGGAGGTGTGTGTTGCTTGCAGTTGGTGTGACTCAATAGGTGCTACTTTTCCCTGCCATCACCCACTGCTTGCAGGTGCCAGACTGGCTGTGTTTATGTGGCCATGAGGTGTGAGTCACACTGCCTTTCAAGGGATGGAGAGACAGGGTGGAGTAGAGCTTTTGGGATGGAGCAGAGATTTGGGAATGCAGAAAAGAGTCAAAAGTAGCCAGATCCAGGCACATCAGCCTCAGGGTGCCATCCGTGAGGCCAAACTGCACTGAGTGGCCCACAGAAGGTGAGTCAGCGCTCCCAGCACCTACCAAGCATTGGGACCAACGCAGACCTTGGTTGGTGGAGTCTGGGACGACCTGGCTCCAATGGAATGGAACCTCACGGCCTGGGCCATGGTGCATCGGGGTGGGGGGGGCAGCGTGGTAGCAGCGATAGATTGCAGAGTGGAGGAGCTGCTCAGTGGTGGCTGACTCACAAAGGCCCTTCTGTCTGTGGAGGAGTCACAGTGCTATTGTCCCCCGTCCTAGTTTCAATGCCTGCTGCACACACTGCTCTTGTTTCTAGGTCAGTGAAGTGGGCCTTTGTATGCCAACAAAGGTGGTTCTCTGCAGACACAAGGTCTTTCCCTTGCTCCTTGGATGATACTGCCTTGTTTGCACTGGTTCTGACCGGAGCATAAAATATCTGCTCATGTGCATCCATCCTCCTCCCAGAGCTGCCAGCCTGGCACAGCCAGGCAGGGAGAGATGTGCTCTGCCAGGTTTGCTCTGCCCAGCAGTGTTGCTGTCTGTTTTCCCTCCAGCAGTGATGGGGCAATGCACGCTGGCAGCACTGCTGAGGGACACAGTACTTGGCAGTGGTGATACTCTCGGGGGAGGCTGGTAGCTCAGGTGCCCCTTGAGGACACTGGCACAATGGGAAGGGCAGGGGAAGGTCAGTGTGAATTTGCATCTGCCACTAGAGCTTCCTGGGCATGCAGGTGCTGGCAGGACTCTACCCCCAGCACCCCAGGCTATAATTAGAGTTTGACCACAAGAAGCCAACTGTCCTGATAAGAGGCTGTCTCCTCTTAGCAGGAATTAAGCAACCTTCCAAGAAGCGAGGGTGGGAAGAGAAAGACAGTGCTAGGACAAGGTCTTGCAGGAATGGTCATATAGTGCCATTCCAGGGACGTCTTAAGCAACCTGCCTCCAAGAAGGCTGGAGAGAGGTGCTGAGATGTAGGACCTATTAGCAAGACCTACCAATCCTCACGAGGCAGCTCCAGGGCAAAGGATCTCAGCCTCTCTTTACGGATAGGGCTGTGGGGTCCAGGAAGGCTCCATCTACCCAGAGATATGATGGAGCAGGAGCTGCTGGTAGTCCCAGAACCCTGACTGCCCGGACGCCACCTGTGTAGCTTTCCCAGAGAGCCCAGAAAGCATCAGTCCCAGGTGTCTTTGAAGTCAGATCTTGGCTTTCCCAGGTGAGAACTTGTCCCACACCAACTTGTGCAGAGCTACGCACAGCCCTGCCAGCTACCCCTGCTCATGTCTCTGCTTGCTCAGCCCCGGCAGAGCCTGCACTGCCTCCGGTACAGCATAGGCCAAGGGACTGGCCAACAGCTGTCTCACTAGCAGTGCTATCTTATCAAGAGATCCAGCAGCATCTCAGGGGCTGGAATTATTCCTGGCATCTCAGTGGGAAGTGTGTAAATGCAAGCAAGCAAGATTAGATGCAATCAGAGATCACGGCAAGGGAAGGCAGGTGCAGTGAGAGAAAGACTAGAGAGGCAGGCTTGGGAGGAGGCCAAGAGACAAATTTTTTGCTAGTAGCAGGCTGAGGGTTGTGAGCAAAGAAACTGGACCATTTATTACCTGTTTTATTCTTGCTGGGATAAGAGACAAGGATCCAAGGACTCCCTTGGAATTAAGGAATTAATTGGAATTGATGCTCTGGTAGGTTGTGTGTGTTCATGTACATGTACTATCTGTAGCTGGATACCAGGGGATTCACATACCTGTGTGAGAGCATGTGTATGTGTGTGTGTATGCACACATGTGCTATGTATGTAGCTGGATCCCCGGGGGCCTAAATACCTGTGTGGAAGTGCGTGTGTGACTGAGCTACATAGAGTTTGTGTGCATGCACAAACTGTCTCTATATAGCTCAGTCCCAGTGGAGCTGACAGTAGGTGCTGCAAGATTGTTCTCTCTGCTATTATTCCTTGACATTTTTTCTCAAAACCTAGTGTTTAATCATTTCACGCCTCAGGAACATAATTACTTTCCCTCATTAGCTAAACTGAAACCCTATGTGGGATGGGGGCAGAGGCAAGGAACTACAAGCACGTGGTCCCTTCTGTGTAGCACTGTTTAACTTTATTGTATGCTTCCTGTTGCTGTGGCAACATAACAAAGCATGTTGGTTGTAATTTCAAAATTGCCCATTTGATGGAAACATACACTGAGAGCTGGAAGCACTGGCAGGCTCTGCACAGCCTAGCATCTCCCAGCTTGCACATCTCTGCAGCGTCACTGCTGGATGGGCACGAGGGACACTATTCCCACTGGCCTGGTGTCTTTGCTACAGCCAGTGACCAGGTGCTGGGCTCCCGGCATGATGTCCCTGCCTGACCTTGGGTCTGTGGTTCTGGTGGGAGAGGCAGTGCTGCCATGGGGCGATGGCAAGGCTGGGCGTGCTGTGAATGCCGCAAGCACGGCGCATTGTGGCGGGGAGCAGGGTGTGCCTGCCTTGTCTTTGGAGGGTTACAGTAAAGAGGAAGAAAGGCCTTTTCCACACATGAGCCACGTTATTTTCCAGTGCAGCCTTCAGGTGAGAAATCCTCTCTGCTGCATAGGTGCACACAGACATTCCTGCCATGCAGCTCTTCCCTTTGCTTCCAGATCCTCCCATGTCTCCAGGTCCCAGTTGCTGCCTTTGAGTCTTGCAGAACATTCCAGGCTGCAGGGAAGTGTCTAACTGCAGCTCCGCAGCCAGTGGCAGCACAAACTCAGACCCTGCTGATCCCCACAGCCCCCTCCCTGGGGTCGGCCCCATTCCACCCTGAGCAGGGACACCCTGCCATCTCCATAGCCCCCAATTTGTCCCTCCCCTCCCGGAGGTTTCTAAGGGTTTTGCCCTTATTTCAGCTGGCAAAAGCAACCCCCTTCCTTATGTTCCCCCTGCACTGGCCCCACCTCTCTACAGATCCCAGCTGTTCTTCCTCTTGTTTTCAGCCAGCTACTATCCTGGAGCTAAAAATAACAAGGAATTTACAGCCATTGACCTTGAACTCAGCCAAGCACAGTGCTCCCACTTTGTGCTGCGTCAGCAAGCGCCTGATGGCTCATCCTGGGTTTTCCTTGCATCATCTGCAAATCCCTTCCCCTGGAGACATAGCACTGGGATTCCAACTGGGATTCCAACTTTAGAGGTGCTGCAAGCTGGTCACGCAAGAGGCGTGAAATGTGCTACATGGGCACGAGGGAGCTGGACTGTCTTGGGAGGCAGGTGGAAGAGAAGGGTGGTGTGTGATCCCAGTGGCTTTCACCATGGGAGAGCCTAAGAGTTCAAGTCCCCAAGACGTCATGGGATTTTTTTTGTCTTTTCCAGTCACGTATTTTTGCTTCTCTCTAGCAACATTTCCTTTGCAAATGTTTTTAGCATGTATTCAGGAAAGTTTCCAAGTGTTTCCAGTGCAATCAGGAAACTCACTATTTTTATGTTGTTGTCTTTAAAAGGAAAACTGAGATTGTCATGTAATCATGGGACTCCAGGAGCCAAAGCCTTCAGGAAAGAGAGACTTTGCAGACTGGGAATGCTGATTTGTTTATATTGGAGTTATCAGGTCAAAGTATTTGCAGCTGCATTTTGAGAGATCTGGGAAAAATCCATGTTGGGGGTGTAGTTAGACTGACAATGTGAATTTGCAGTCCCCAGTTTACAGGTTCCCGATTTTCAGGGTCCCCATTCTGTGCCTGATAGCGTTCCCAGAGGCACCTCATCCCTCCTGCTGAAGGGGCTCCCTGGGGTGGGCTACCTGCAGCCGTAGGCTCAGCTCTATCAGTTTTGCAGTATTTGTTGCCTTGTCAGCTGTGTAGGGAGTAGCCACACCCACCCGCTATCATAAAAGCGGTTTGGAGCCAGTCTCCCCCTGCAATAAGTAGGATCCAGACCTCATAGATTATCTGAGATCTTGCCAGGTCTGCACCGGCAGTGAGCTCAATGTCTAGCCCTATAACAGCTTTGCTAATTGAAGAACCTGGTTAGATACTTCTGGCTCTGGCCCAGCCAGACCAGACCCTGAAATCACTTTGTACCCCTGAGGGCACCCCTTGCCACTGAACCTGATCTGGGCTCCTGGAAATTTATAGTCACAAAATCCTCCCCTTCTTTTGGCTTCTTCTGTCCATCCCCATTTGTCCTACTGTTCTGGTCTCCCTGCCTGCCTGCCTACCTGCACCCCATGCCAGGGAGATGGAGTCACGTCCCCTCCGGGTTTCTCTGTCATGCTCACTAGCAGGGCACACAGCAAGGATGTGCTGTGGAGCAAGCTCCAGGGCCATCTGCATGTCTTGGCCAGGATATGCATCTGCAAACACAAACTGGGAGGTTTCTTGCGATTAACCTGACCTCAGCGGTAGTTCCTCTGGTCTAAGTAATTTGCTTGACTATGGCAATCAAAGTCAGCAGAATTCAGATAGTCAAGGGGTAAATTTAAAGAAAAGCACAGCAATGCTGGAGTTACTTAAGTGCATAGGAGCCAACAGCAAGGGAAATCAGTAAACTGCTTACTGCAAACACCACCTTTCATTTGCCTGTTATGTGTGGCAGACCTGGAGCTGCTCTCTCAGTCTGACTCAGTCAGGACTCTATCAAGCCTGGAGGCATGCCAGAGTCAGAGGGATGACACAGCTCCACCATCCACTACAGCACCCGCAGGCACCTGACGCTGCGAGGCACAGCCCAGATGTGCATGCAGACACACCAACATGGCATACCTCATCCAGCCTGTTCACTCTTTACTCTCTCCTTCCCCCTCAGAAAGGCCATGAGCACTCCTGGAAGGGGATGGGCTGTCTCTTGGCCCAGTGGGCAGCAAGGTGCTTCAGCTTTAGCAAACAGCAAGCAGAGGACATGGAAAGGACTGACCCTGGGTCTACCTGCGTGAACTCAGGCATAAACGAGGCAGGCCTGCAGGAAGCACCAAGCCCCTCCTAAAGGATGTGGCAGAGCTAGAAAAGGCCATCAGACTGAACAGAAATGTCTCAATCTGCTGCTGGCCACTTTTGAAGGCCACAGTACTGATTAGATGGGTATGTGGTATGATGTGATCTGGCCTTCTTCTTTCTTGGGTAACCCTGGCCCTATTCAGAAGAGGAATGTGACCTTCCAGGTCCTCAGGTTCCAACCTCAGACCAGAGGAGGAAGGAGGTGCAGCACAGGGCCCTGGTTCTCGCACATGTGCACCCAGTGACAGCACAGCATGAGGCTTTGCCATCCTCTCCCTGCCGCAAATTGGCACACAGCCTGCTTAATTGCTTCCTTGTGGGATGAGCCACATGGAAGCCTTGGAGAGCTTCCATCATCCAGAGAGGGAACACTCTGACATCACTGTGGGATAGATAGCACAACTCTGGTTGTGAAAATGAAGCCAGGACCCCCTCTGGCAGTTGGGCACAGGGCTGGACTAGTACTATCCTGCCTTGCTCTGCCTGGCTACACCACCCACCTTCCTGATGGGAGAGAAACCATGCTGTGGTCAGAGGGCTTGTGAGTAGCCTCAGGCACAGCAGTAATGATTTCATCGCTGTGATGCAGGGCCCCATTTCCATCTTCCCTGCTGTGGGAGTCCCTCTGTCCCTGCTTGGAAGGCATGAGTCACCCGGGTGGAGAGAGAACCAAGCTGCAGGGATGTCAGTGGGGCTCCCCAGCTAGCACCCATCTCAAGGAGGACTCCAGACACTGCCTGATGTGTCAGGATGGTGCTTGGCTCTGAGTCAGTGTGACATGGGCATGGATCAACTCAAACTGAGCTGTCTGCTTGCCAGCACAAACCCAGTGGTGCTCGCAGGCTAAATGCACAGCCAGGGCTGTACCCCCAGGGATTATTTAGGAGGCAATGGCTCTGGTGGCAGAGTGGCAGTAGCCAGGCATTAGGACAGAACAATGCCCTTCATTGCACCCCTAGCTGTTGGCAGAGCAGCCAGGGAAGAAGAGCAGCCAGAAGAGAAGATCCACTTGTCTCTTTGTTTCCTCAGTCTCCCTGGCATGGGCATCCAGATCTGGATGGGACAGCGGCAGCAGGAGGGTTGCAGCCAACACACAGGCCAGGATTTAGCCTGGCCTGTTAAACGACCAGGATAGCAGTGCCAGTATATGACTGGATGGGGAAACTGTAGCTGGGAGACATGCTTGGGTCTCTGGGTACGTGCTTGCCGGACCAGGCCATTACCAGGAATAGCTCAGCTGTAGCTGTAACAACTGCCCCAGTGACCCACAAGGAAATGAGCAGCTCTGGTTCTGGGCATGCAGCCAAAAGTGAGAGATAAGCAGCTATTGGCCATACCACCTGCACCACCAGTGGCCATACATAACCCAACCAGAAAGGAAGTTCCGTACAGGACAGTCTGAGGCTGCACCTTTCTCTGTGTCTCCAGGACTGGGGTGGTACCCAGCCAGATCCTGCTGGGCAGCTGGGGCTGGGGCTGACCAGCCTTAAGGGCTAAGGGTGAGGACTGGGAGGTGAGGATATGATGGTGCCCCCTTGCTGCCCACTCCCTGTCGCTCAGTCTCACAGCATTTCTCTTACTTTCTAGTCAGCTGTTAGCATTGTTCTTTGCTCACATCATCCATCCCATGCGGGGAGGTCCTAGCACCCAGCTTACATGCATGGTGTCTGGAACAGGGGATATAAAACTGATCAAACCAAGCAGCCTTGTCTTATCTCATCCAGCTCAAATGCCTTCCTCTAGCTCCTAAAGACTCCTACACCTGATTTTGACTGTATTCAAAAATCCCAGGAAGCCCCAAGAGTAATATGGTGAGCATCCAGTTCCTGGTGATGGGGAGCATTCTCACCAAGGAGCCCTGGGCAAGGAACTGCTGAACAGGATCTGACTGACATGGTATTTTCTTTAGCAGCTGCTGCATGCTGCTGCCTTATTGTTCCCTACTCTGCTGCAGACATCCCCTCCTGGGAGCGCCTCTGATGCTCATGCTTATTTCAGACCATCAGGACAGTGCAGAGCAAGGAAGGAGGGTATTTTGGTAAGCTAGTTGCCTGGCTTTGGCATACCTCATCCTCAACAGCCTTGGAACAACCCCTATGCATTATGTGAGGCCATCGCTGTGTCTGAAGGTGGGACCTTGATTGTCTTTAGGTACTCAGGAAGCTCCCTCAGTTTTCACTTGGTTTCAGATAGTAGGAACTAGTCTCCCAAGAAGTGGCTGGAAAGGCTGTCACTGAATTTGCATTTGCAGCTGTTCCCTGCTTGGCCCCGGAAGCCCAGGAGGTGGGACTGGAGGCTGTCTGGCTCGGTGGTTGTGAAACCCATGAGTCAGGGAGCCGGAGATCCAGAACCATCCCCAGCCCAAAACAGCAAGCAGGGAGTCAGGGTGTTCTGGGAAGAGTGGTGAGGATGCAGGGAAGAATACAATCAGGCAGTGCTGCTGTTGCTCAAAGGATACTGCTTTTTTTTTTTGTTTGTTGTAGTTTCCCCCCGAGCAGAAACCTTGAGGCTCAGCTCAGAGGAAGGGAGCCCAAGAGAAGCAGGAATGATTCAGCAGGCTTATTAAGCTGATTTATAAGGTTATTTTTCAAATGAAAGCTGTATGTGTGTCTCATGCCATCCTGGCCTGGTCTGCATCACTGCACTACTGCCAGCTCAGTGCCTGCCAAACCTCAGCCCTTTTACAAAAACAACTTTAGTGGACAATAAAAATGGGATAAACAGAGCAGCTGGGAGCCCAGCAGCACCAGTTCTGTAATAGAGCTATATATGAGGCCCCAAGCATGTGCTTCATGGGGCCAGATTATTTGTTATTTGCAAGCACTTGTGCTGGCCTGGGTAGAGGAAGAGACAGTAGGGACTCATCCAGGGGTAGGGGATTTTGAACTGAGCAGCAATTTTCAGGGAAAAAGGTGTTATCGGTCCCCCACTCCTTGTCTTGCAATATTTCAATTGCTCCGTCAGGGAGCTGACAGCAAGCTTGGTGAGAGCAGGGAGCCACTGCTTCACACAATGGATATCTTGCTCAACATGTCGTTGAGGCCAGAAATGGTCTGTGAAAGATGCACCATCAGGAGAAGTGATGGTGGCTGTGACAAGACGCAGAGGGGCCCATGGGTTTGTGCCAGTCTCCCTTGGCACCTGTAAGGAGACCAGGCCAGGAGAAGCCTCCTTCCCAGGACACTTCCTGGGAAGTAGCTGTGAGGTACAATACCTTTTCCTAGGAAGCCTTGTACAATCTGGGAAGACTTGTTTTCTCTATGTGCTGACCTGCACAGGGGCAGAGGGTGGCAATGGTTATGCGTTGGCTGGGGGCTCATATTGGCAGTTCTTCCATAGCTGGGGTTGGACTTGGTTAGTCCCAAGGCCTGTCTGCCTCTAGTCCATGCCTGAGTGAAGGACATTGTTCGAGGACAGCCCAAAGAATATCCTCCAAGCTGCAGAATCCAGTAGTAACATTTGTGCAGTTCATGTCTTTACCAGCACTGCCTCTTCCCTCAGCTTTCTTTCCTGAAGGTTAAACTCAGGCGTACATACGGCCTCTGCTTAGAGGTGCAGGAATTGTTGAGATCTTTCTCTTCACTGCACACTGCAGTTCCACCAGTGTGTCTAGGCCTTGCCCCAAGACTGTGG